>NC_132933.1:144111915-144765129 GCF_047675955.1 Chlorocebus sabaeus
TATGCAATAATTTTCTGCACATACTTTTGTAAGATAAGTGAAGAATTAAAAACACAGGACACTATTAATTAAAATATTGGCTTAAGGTTTTATAGGCTTCACCAATAATGTGTCTTCAAATCTGAAAGTGTACAAACGAGAATTTAAGGTTTAGGAATTTGGGGAGACTATTTCCTGCTTTCCCTCACTCTACTAAAGCCGGGTCAGACACACACACTTATCACCCTCATCTGCATGCTTTCCTCCCTGAGGTTCCTGTCCTTAGAGGCCCAGGTTTTATGCAGAAGTCTCAAAACTGATTTTCCTCCCAGCTTGGTCACAGCTTTGCCATCCTATTCTGGGTACTGAGAATACTGGCTTAAGGCCAGCAGGATGCAGCAGCGGTTCTCAGTGACCCTGGCTCTAGCCTGGCTTACGTTTCCCTGGTGATGCTCTCTTGTTGTTCCTGGCCTCCAGCAGTCCCCCTTACTTTATTCTCATGCAGCATTTATTCTAATGATATTTAAAAATACATTTACCCAGAATACATAGATGATTTTTACCAAAAGTGGTCTCTGGAAATGGAAGTCCCTTATTTTGGTTTAAGTTACACAAATTTGCTTTCTTTATTTGACAATTGAAAATGTCTTTTTTTTTTTTTAAGACAGGGTCTCACTCTGTCACCCAGGCTGGAATGACAGACTGATAGGCAGACTCACACAGCCTTCTTGCCTTTCCCTGAGGAGTTGACTCCAATTGTCCTACACATTCCTTCCCTATGGTATAGAAGGCTTGGGTCTCAGTGGTAATAGCCTGGGATCCACCATCTCCTCTTGTGGCCACCTGAGACATGGCTTCTGTTCATAAGTCCCTATTAAATGTTTCTTTAAGAGAAAGTGGATATGTCAGCCTTTCTTCCGCCTCTCGGCTCCCTCAGACTTGTAGGTAGGTTTCACGTTCTGCTCACTGCAGAACAAGGGGGACACAGGCATTCAGTCTGTAACAACCAATAAAGATGTCTGGATAGTTACATGACACTAGCCATGTATATATCCTGGCAACATGATATCCATAAAAGCCTGCCTGACTCCAGTTTTAATGAGGAAGCCTTGTCTAGGTCAGTAGGTATAGTGGAGACTCTTAGGATGGCCCAGGTGATCTCTACTCCTGGTACTCACACCCTGTGGAATCCCTTCCCCAGGAGTGTGGGTGGAACCTGTGACTTGTGTCTAACCAATAGAATATGGCAAGGTTGGTGTTGTCATTGCCATGGTTGCATTACGCTGGACTCTGACCTCCACCTTGGGAAGAGATTCTCCCACCTGCCGGCTTTGATAAAGTGAGTAGCCACGTTGGGGGACTTGGATGGCCAGCAACTAAGGGCAGCCCATAGGAGTTGAGGGTGGCTTCTGGCCAACAGCTGGCAAGAAAAGGAAGCCCTCAGTACTCTCACAAGGAACTGAATTCTTACAACCACCATGTGATCTTGGAAGCAGATCCTTCCCCAGTTGAACATTAGTTGAGACCCTGTCTCTGACTGACTCCTTAATTGCAGCCTCCTGAGAAAGCTTGAAAAGAGGACCCAGCTAACTGTGCCCAGGCTTATGACCTACAGAAACTGGGAAGTAATGAGCATGTGTTGTTTTAAGGTGCTAAATTTGTGCTATGTAGATAAGTAATACAAGAAGCGAATGGGTTATGGAGAGTGTCCAAACAGAATCCTTTACTGCAAGTGAGGACATTTTGGGGATACAATATTTGGGTAATTGAATCTAAATTACAATACTTTTGAGCGACACCTAACACTGGCAGTTCTACATAAAGTAAAGCTCCTGACCATGGTAACAGTACAGAAACTCCCACTGCCAAAATCTTTATTAGCAGTCCACAGCATCATGGGTCTTGAAAGAGTCCCCCAAAGTTAATCTGTCTTATCTGCAGATTTGAGCCAGATTAATATCTAAACCATTACTCTTTATCACTCCCTTCATGGCTTCTCAGTAATGTCTGATAATGAGTTTCAATCTTTGCAAGGCTAGTGAGGGAAATTAATGGAGGCAATTAGAAAAGGTTGACGGGGAAGGTGAGTTAATCTGGTTAAGACTGAAGACTCGACATGAAACCAGAAAATCACTCAAGTTCCCTTCCCTTCTTCTCTTCTCTTCTCTCTCCTCTCATTTGACAAATGCTTACTGAGGTCCCTCAGTGTGGCAGGTATTATGCACTAAGTTAGAACAAGACCTATGTCTTACATGTCTTATTTAATAAATGACACACGGGTCTTATTCACTGACCCATGTCCTGAAAGATCTCATTTCCAAGACAGGGGTGGGGGCGGACACATAATCAAATAATTGTTATAACCAGATAAGTGCTGATAAAATCATGGACAAAGCACTAGAGGTGGCCAGAATTAGGCTGAATATGTCTCCCTATTTTTCTTTCTTTCATACCAAGACTTATAGGGAAGAGAGTAGAGAGGAAATATCCACAAATACTCCAGTTAGAAAATTTTAATGCATAGTGTGGAATTGTGTCTCCCAAAAAGCAATGTTCACGTCCTAACTCCTGGTACATGTGTCTTACTTAGAAAGAGCATCTTTGCAGACACAGTCATGCTAACATGAGGTAATTAAAATGTGCTGCAATCCAATGGCTGGTGTATGTAATTGATGAGGGTCATTTAGCCACAGAGACACAAAGGGAGAATGCTATGGACGGTGGAGGTAGAGTGTGAATCAAAGCAGTTTCAAACCAAGGGATGCCAAAGATTGATGGTCACTTCCAGGAGCTGGAAAAGGCAAGAAAGGAGTCTTCCTGTAGAGCCTTCAGAGGCAACATGGTCCCACTGACACCTTAATTTTGGACTCCTAGCCTCCAGAGCTACAAGACAATACATTTCTGTTGTTTGAAGCCACCCAATTTGTGGCCTTTTTTTATGGCAGTCCTAGGAAGCTCATCCACATGGTCAAGTCACATTGACTTGGCTCAGGGTGAGGGATTCAGGACATCCTCTATGAAAAAGCAAAACAGTTGGAACCCAGGGAATGCAGTTGTGAGCTGTTTTCATTCAAAGGCAACAGGATTGTAGAGTCTGTGGGGGCATTGCTTATGTTCAGCTGGGAGCATTTGCAAAGCACTGGCTGTATGCCATGGGACACAGTTGGAAGCATGTCCACCAGGCAGCCTCTATCTTGAACTTGATAATCTTGTAAGCCATGGGCAACGTAGTTTCTCAGAGAGAGGCACAGGCTAAGTGCTATCAGCAAACTGAACAGACCCCCCAAAAGCAGAAAATGAATGATTACGATTTATCATGTATATTGTGTTTAACCACCCCCCCCCAAAAAAAAAGAAAAAAAAAACCTAAAGGAAGCTCTTCCTGTATTTTTGACACCTTTGTGATTCTGGAAAGATTGCTTTACTCCACAACAATGAACACTTGGTTCTCCAGCGCTGGCTTGATTCTGCAACTTCCAGCTCCCTTGAGCACTCATCTCTGCCCTGTTGAGAATGGCAATGGCTTTGCTCACAGCGAGTGGCAGCTCCACAGCACAGTTCACACCAGAAACCTGGCAGCATCCGTGGTGAGCATCTTCCTTGTTACTGACATTCCTTCTCCAAGCCCTGCCAACTTTACCTTCTGAATATTCTTCAAGTACACCCAAGTCTTTCATCTGCACCCTAATCTCTCGGGGGCAATGTGCAGTTTCTTCCTGCCTGGACAATGAGCAGAAAGCATGAAAACATTCGGCCCTCCAGCCCCTGCCCCCATACAGCTAGAAAGGTCATTTTCAACATGCCGGATGAATCATGTTCTACCTCCACTTCTCCACCCTGTCCTTGATAGTCTTACTGTTGGTTTCTTTTGCTCTTGGGATAGATTAGCTCCCTGTCATTAACTCTAAGCTCCAGCTCTGAGCACCTCTTCTGCCTGGCCTTACGTGGGGCAGGATCTGCGTTTTAGTGCACTCTTGTATCTCTAAGTCAAGAGCAGTTTTTGTTGAAAGAAATAAGAGAAAAAAATTTTGAACTGTTATTCAAAATAATAATTGAGTTCCCAGTTCATGGACTTTATTTTCTAGCAGGATGGAATTCTTAATTCCTTTGTGGTTCTGTATTCTGTGTCTTATCTTTCTCATAGCAAGCTTTAGGATGAAATGATCTCTCCTCCTTTCTCTAGAGGCGCAATGAAATTAAGCAATAAACAATGCATCCTAAAATCTGAATCTTCAGGGTACAAGAAAAGAAAGACACTTGGAAATTCACACTACAGTAAAACCCATCAATATTCATGTCAGGGAAAGGTCAAATAGGAAAATCTTGAATTAACTTTAGATAAATATCAAGTGTGAAATTCATCAAAATAATTTGAAATCATGAAAACCTATACCATGATGTGACCATGGCTCCCAGTCTCATGGACTGTCTTTGTCAATAAAAGTAAGACTGATTCTAATTATCTCTTATGTTTTGTCATGCTATTTCATTATCTGTAATGATTCCACTTATTGATCACCATTAATATTTATTGAACTTTTATAATGCTTAAAGCTGTATATTTGCTTAGGTGATAATACAATACTACATGTGTAAATTGATAAAATGTAATGTACAGTGTCGTGAGTGAGTGAAATAGCATTGAAGAGGAGCCTGCATAGAGAAACAATGTGCAGGGTTGTGCTGTTCAATACGATAACCACTCTTATGGTTATTTAAATTTAAATATAAATTAATTACCATTAAGTTAAATTAAAAAATTCAGTCCCTAAGATGCATCATCCACATTTCAAGTGCTCCACAGCCACATATGGCTAGTGGCTACTTTACTGAACAGTGCAGGTAGAGAATTTTCCATTATCATGGAAAGTTCTGTTAGACAATGTGTGACTAGGAGGTTTTGTGAACTGTATCCCTAATAAAAAGAAACATTATGCTTCATTGTTTGAAAAAGAAAGTTAAACTGCATTAGCAGGTTGGTAGGCAGAGAACTCATGGTTTCTACTTTACAGATCAGTTAGAGCCTCCTTACTACGAAGGTTGAAGTTGAAGTGGAATAAAGACCTGATGGGCGTTTGTGGAGAAGATTTCAGCCCCAATAGAGACGGATGGTAGAATCTCCCAGGTAGACCTTTCTGGTTTCACAACTCCACTAATAACCATGATAAAAATCCCTTTCCAAGAAGAATGTACTTCCACTTATACACCCAGCACCTTCAATGAAATAAGTCCACGAATTCCTGAACTATGCATCTCAACTCTCTAAGAATTCTTCCAATTCCCAAATTCTATGAAATAAAAATGCTTTTGATCACACAAAATCTACATCTAAAAAAAATTCGGGACGACAACACATATATAACCTATGTGCACATGACTTGAAAACATTGTCTTCTCCTAGGGACGTTAAAACCAAAGATAGGTTGGGCGCAGTGGCTCACATCTGTAATCCCAGCACTTTGGGAGGCCGAGGCAGGTGGATTATCTGAGGTCTGGAGTTTAAGACCAGCCTGGCCAACATGGTGACACCCCGTCTCTACTAAAAATACAAAATATTAGCTGGGTGTGGTGGCGGGCACCTGTAATCCCAGCTACTTGGGAGGCTGAGGCAGGAGAATCGCTTGAACCCAGGAGGCAGAGGTTACAATGAGCCAAGATAGCGCCATTGCACTCCAGCCTGGGCAACCAGAGCCAAACTCCATCTCAAAAAACAAAACAAAACAAAACAAAACAAAAACAAAACAAAGATAGTATGGACAGTGTTGTGTCCTGGGAAAGTTTATTTTCATGATAAACTCAAAGTAAAATGATTAATTCCTGGGACATAGAATAGATATGAAATAACATTCATGTTTGTACAGGTGTTTTCTTGAATTGTAACCATTAACTATAATACCTGTTTAGGGTTATCCTAATGACTGACTTCATACTTTAAGTCCTTTATCTCTTTCTAACCACATTCTCAACAAGGTATTATGTTGAATAATAACTTCTTTTTCTTTCATTGAAAACGTGGTCTGATTTCCTGTCTTTGACTTAAACTCCCATAATGTAAAAAATCCAAATCAGGTACTAAGAAAATGCACAAATGAAAAATGTTTTAATATTGTTATGGGAATTTGTTATACATCCAAATCATATTATATCATCAGAAATCATAATAATACCATTATACTGTGCAATTATGTGCTTCAGTGGCAACTTATCATGTGTTTACTATAATTATACCATTCGACTAATTACAGCAATCATGCCATTTAGTGGCTGAATTCTTAGCTCTGAATGCCATTGATTGGGTGGACTTTATAATTCTGTGAGGTTTTGTGCCTTGAATTTGATGAATGTAGGACTCGAATTTTGTGTTGCTAGCTTAAAAAAAAATTCAGCAATAATTTCGAGGTTTGGGGATGAATATGTTTATCATTTATCAAAATGTCCAAAGGAGGGCAAATTGCTGTTTTTCCATCTCAAGCCTGAGCCCTAAAGGAGAGTGGGCTGTTAGACTAAGTCCTTGTCTGCAGAGCAGAGGCTCATGTCTGCATCACGCAGGAGCCAAAGGGTTAAAGTGAACCGACTGGTTGCTGAACTGAAAAGAGAAGTTAGTTACTTAGTAAAATTAGTCAATCAGTTTGACTTTTTTCATTCCATTGATCACTTGCTAAACTAAATGGATTAGATGGACAAATTTTATTTGTTAGCACTGTACAGCTAAGAGTCCAGAGAAGGACACTCAACAATCGTCAACACATCCTGCAAATAGAGGTTCAACTACAAAAATTAGTCCACATATCCAGTATTATCAAATGTCTATTTCATGCAATGCACTATGTTACCTTCTGAAAAAGGAACAAAGCCATTTCAGACACAAGTCCCATATTCACCCAGCATAACCTACCAAATAATCTTCTCATGTTTGTGAGGCTGGGAAAAGTTAGCCTTCCAAATGAAAGTTACATAAAGTGCATCTTAAATTTCCTAATCAACTTGAGTGTTACTCTCCACGCTTACCTCTGAGAAGGAGCTAAGAAATCATTTGGGTGGAGTTAGATCTTCTAATGGTAAAAGCTTCTTCTCTTGGTAACAGTTTCAGCAGGGTGGAGCGAAGTGAATCTTGCCAATGTTTTCGGGCCCGGATCTGCAATTTGAAAACTGTTAGCCTTTGGAAAACTCACTAAATGTTCAAGTCTCAATTTTCTTATCTCTAATGAGAAAATTAAAGGTAGCTACTCTGTAGGACTTTTGTGAGGTTTAAGGGAGAATACCAACACTTTTTAAAATCTATGTATCCAAATATATAGAACTTTTACCCTCTGGGTTTCAAGAGGAAAAACTTTAATAAGAAATTCACATTCTTCTCCTAAGAAAGATCTTAGATGTGATGCAACTGTTTGCAGGGACATGAATATCTACAACTTTCTAGAGATTTTCCCATTAGATTAATATATTGAAATAAGCAAAAGCTTTGACATTAACGGCTCTGCTGAGTTGTCTCTCTTTTTCAAAATCAGAATAACAGGATTAGATGATCACATAAAACTGCTTGGGGGTGAGTCCCTGATTCTGGTGGGTTCTTCCACTCAGGCTTGGTGAAGCGCTTCCAGGTCTGCACTGGCTGCAGCCCCTGGTGCGATGAGGACACTGAGGCCCAGAGAGGTTAAGTGACTCGGCCAAGATCAAACAGCTAGTAAGTAGTGGAGCCAGGACTCAAACCCAGTCTAGGAACCATGTCCACTTTGTTTCCTTCAGTCCCCTTTGTGGGACTGAGACACTGTGGTTTAATCTGGATCGACCTTGTGTGGAAGAGACAGAGCTGCAGCAGCAGGAATAGCAGCATTAGACCTGGCTCCAAAGCATCGCAGAGAAAGACAACAACCTGGTTCCCATTGGCAAATCAGCCTCAGAGCACTATGTTGATGAGGAAGAGGAGGATGATAAAGACAATGAGGGTAGTGAAGAGGACTTAGAGGATGATGAGGACATGCAGGACATGAACAAGATGAATGACTACAATTAGTCACCTGATGACAGAGAGATCAATGAAGTGGACATGGAAGGCAAAGAACAGGATCAGGACCAGTGGATGATCTAGATAGACAAGGCAGGGTGCCCTCAGGGAGATTCCAGTCCAGCCCAACCTATGCTGCATCCCAACCCCCAACCCCTGCCCACAGAACAAGCTGATGGCCCCAGTGCCTGAAAGTGCCCTTGGGCACCTCCTCAGCTGCTACCAGGATCTGGTCTCCTTGGCCTCTCCCAGGCCATCAGTCTGCACTTGAAATCCACAGAGCCTGAGCCCACTCCACCTTCCTGGACAGTACCTCACCTCTTGGTTGCCAGGTCTGGTCTCTTTCTACGTTTCTTTAATAAAGACAAAGGAGTGATTTCCTCCCCACATCCACGTCCCCCCCAAAAAAACAACCTACTTGGAACTTGAAAGAAGATCTTAGGAAGAGTATCAGATATTTACCACTAATCAAAATTTGATAAACACCCTGAGAGCACAAGAGAATGTCATCTCATATCAACTTTAATATCTGGTATTTAGTTTTCAATTTTTATTTCCAAGTTGCACTAGATCATTAATTAGTTATGAAGCAATTGAGTCTTATCATAATACCCTAGAAAGAAACAAGTGTAGGAGAATGCAGCACGGCCATATCTTTTTAATTTGGTGGTGAAGTATTAATAATGAATAATAATTGACATTAATGGGTACTCATAAAATAGTTATTATTTTAGCATGTTCTGAATAAAACTTATAATGTGTTCCATTCAATTCTTCTGTATTACTATTCAAGAGCAGCACAAATTATGAAACTGTGTCCTGCATATTTATTTGTTTCTTTTGGCTACTCTTGTCCTCTTAAGAGCTCATTTTTATTGGGACTAAGTTTTTACTCAGCTGTCATAAGCATCCAAAAACCCTTCAAGGGGCAATTCAGACTGGCTTCAGA
Organism: Chlorocebus sabaeus; assembly: GCF_047675955.1. Classification (NCBI taxonomy): domain Eukaryota; kingdom Metazoa; phylum Chordata; class Mammalia; order Primates; family Cercopithecidae; genus Chlorocebus; species Chlorocebus sabaeus. Next base: position 144,120,849 of record NC_132933.1, read on the forward strand.
CAGCTATCTTTAGACTATGATCATGTTTTTCTGCCGAGTTTGTAAAATAATAATTCCCAAATGACAATAATGATTGCAATAGCCCAGCTATTCTACAAGCCACAGAACTGTGATAAAACAAAAACAATGAAATAGTACTTCCTCCAATATGTCAAGCATGAGCTTGCTTTCATTGCCCAGGAAGTCATTTGAACCTTGTTTATGCAACAATAAAAGATTATTGAATCCTGCTTTGCGCGTGTATAGCCCGAGTCAAACATCAGTTGGAGCAGTCAGTTCCTGGAATGTCTTCAGTGGAAGGCACCTGAGCACTCACCTGCTCATGTATCCCCCACCACTGCCTGGGTGTTTCTCCCCTCGAGGTGTGATCAGCATCTGCCTGCACGCTTCCCTTGAACACTTCCCAAAGATGTGTCCAGCTGGTTGCTTTCTAAGTTTGAAGGCTTATGAAAGTTCTTAAAAATGGTTCCTAGACTGGACCTTATTCTAGATGTGGCTTGACAGGTGTAGAAAATCGTTGCCTTTCTTTCAGCCAAACGATTCATTCTTGTTAGTGTAGCCTGAAAATGCATTTGTGGGTTTTGCTCACGATGTTATTGTCTTCGAGGGTGTCTGTAATCATCCCTAAATGTAGAGGACCTTTCCTTGTTTTGAAAAACAGTGACATGTTTGTGCACCTAAATCACTCATCATTACTTTGCTTGGTACACGATGAGGGTCAATCATACTGATCTACAAAGTTGGGTCATTTTTTTCCCTTGAGTAAAATTTTCATTGTTTGTTTCTTTCATTAGGGGTATGGAATATCAGGTGTTAAGTTTAGTCAGCCCAGGATTTGATTTCTGGTTTATCTGTTGAGTAGCTAACTATGGGTAATTTACAGGCTTCCCATACTCCTTGCATTTTTTACTTAAAAAATGGATAAATTAGTTTGTGTCTCAAAGGATTGTTGCAATGAAGAAAATTGATAATGAATGTAAAGTGCTTACCGCAATACCTAGGGCATAATAGTTACATAATAAAAGCTGTAATTGCTTCTTTTTCAATTATTCTGGTAGCTTCCAGAGAAAATCAATTTCTTTATACCCAATCTCTGTTCCTATCCTATATTTTTCATGTATTTTGTTCTTTTTCTCTGAATCCTTAGAGTATCTCGTTATCTATTTCATTGATTTAGCTTTTTCTTTATGCCAGTTTGGATCTCTTGCTATCCAGTGCAGGCTTTAATTCTGCTTTTGTAATTTTGGTTTCCTTGAAAGCGATATGGCCTGTATCTCTGAGTTTATGTTTTCACCTCTGCTGGTATTTGCATCTCATTCTGTTATGTTTTCCATTTTCACTTGTTCTCTTGCAGAAAGAGAGACTTTCTGCCTCTTTGTCACAGGAGCCTCCCTTCTCGATTCTAGCAGGAGATGTAATTCTTAAACGTTTTTGTTCTACTTTCTATAGTAAACACTTTTGCTACCAGAAGTTTCCTTTCTTGAGATTTTAAAAGCTCCATGTTCATTTTCTCTTTACTTATTTCCGAAGAAGCAATCAGTCAACCTATGGTATTTGTCAATAGAATGAAAAAAGGGAGTCCCTTAGGCTTCACTGACCTGCTATGCAAAGGCCTGCGCCAGGGATTGCCAAACTTTGTCTGTAAAGGGCCAGAGAGGAAATATTTTAGTCTTTGCTGTTGTGATTATTCATCTCTGCTGATGGAGCATGAAAGCAACCAAAACATGTAAACGAGTGGGCATGGCTCTATCCAGATAAAACTTTATTTGCAAAAACAAGCAGCAGGCCAGACCTGCTCCCGGTTATAGTTCACTGACCCCTGGTCTTGACTGTCAGTTCCTTGAAGGCAAGGAGCCTTTCTGTTTCGTTCACTTCTGTGTCTGAAGCACCCAGGACAGTTCCTAGCTCATCTGAGACCTCAGTAAATACTGATTGAGCAGCTGAATTATTATGATGAGTAGCTGGAAGAGGGAATATGCACTTGCCCTGGCCCTATTTCCTCCATCGTCTTGTGTGGATCCGCTGAAATATCTCAGGGTAGGGTCTGTCTTTCCCCTTGTGGCTGACTTTAGTTGTATTGCAATGGCTAGTTGCATGTGTCAACTGGGCTTGACCAGCTGTTTGGCCAAACACTAGTCTAGATGTTGCTGTGAAGGTGTATTTTAGACATGATTATATTTAAAGCATTCGACTTTAAGTGAATCAGATTATCCTCCATTATGTAGGTAGACCTTATTTATTTGGTTGAAGGCCTTAAGAGCAAAGACTGAGGTCTCTCAAAGAAAAAGACATTCTGCTGCAACAGGGAAATTCCACAGAGTTTCTAATTTTCAAACTCATGACTGCAACATCCAATCTTACCTGAATCTCCAGACTGCCAACTTGCCCTGAAGATTTCCAACTTATCATCCCCTCAAACTGGATGAATCAATTTTTTAAAAAATATATATATATACATATATATGTCATCTATGTATCTGTCATCTATCTATCCATCATTTATCTATCTATCCATGTGTCCTATCTATCTATCTGCCTACCATCTGTCTACTTACCACCTACCTACCTATTATTGGTTCTGTTTCTCCAGATAACTTTTATACATATATTGATGGAATACATGAAATAACACGTCCTCAGTCTGCATTGTGAAGGGCCTGCTTTTGTCTCTGACACCCCTCTCCTTACTTCCATCAATGAGGCCCACACCAGATGCAGGTCCATACTAGATGTGCATGATCTGTCAGGATTCTCCCTGCCCCATTCATTGCCTTACCAAAGCTGCAGTCTCCAGTGAATGTAGACATAGAGCAGTGTGCAACAGATGGAGCAGGGGAGAGGAGGGGAGCCCTTCTGCAGCATGGGACCATATGTGCCAAGGGCAGGCTTGCTCTGTTTTATCTTTTCTTCGCATTCCCTTTTTCTTTCTTCATGGTTCTGTAAAAAGGCCAGAAAGAGAAGCAGAAGGGCCTCCTAGAGAAGTGCCCAGAGCTGGGCTTGGAGGAACATCCCTGTCAGCCCCAGAGCTCCCTCTTCCAGCATATCCAGCCTGCTTGGCTGGGTTCTGCAGGTTAGTAGTGCTCAATGGTCCAACTCATATTCAACTCAGGAGAGAGAGCTTGGGGGTCACACTTGGGCAACCATCCTAGGCCATGTCTCCAATCTAGCTTTCACCAGAGAAACATGAATTCTATAGATTATTAAGCACTGACTTGGCCGCCAAAAAAACATATATATATATATATAGTATTCTCATTTGGAAACCAGTTCTTTTAAGGAATCCTAAAGAGAAGGAGGACCTCCTAACACTTGAGGAAGCCTTCTACAATGTTCTCAGACAAGGAAATTTATCTCCGATCTGGAATCTTCTAATTATCCTTCTTGCTTTTCCGTAATAGTAATGCTCACAACTTTTGCACACATACCCTAACTAGAAGGCTCTGTGAGAGAGATAAATGTCAAAGCATCCCGTTTTATTTACCATCATCTAATAGGTGCCTATCATAGTCCCTGCCTTTGGTAGTAATTGCTATATGAGTACTTATAGTACTTACATGCTATCTAAGTCATTTCTGAATGAATGGATGCATATTTGGCTACGTGGATGGTTCTACTAGGATCTTTCTTTCTGGTAGCATAGTAATTAAGGACATGATGGTACATTTCCATTATTTATTTAAAATGCAACCAGGAGTTAGTGTGATGTAAAAAAGTAGATAGTTTCTTGAACATAACCTTCTTCATCTCCTTTTGGAAAACTGGAGTGTTTGCCTGAGTCTAGAGTTTCACCCCTATCTATCTCACTCACCTATTCATTCTTTTTTTTTTTTCTTTGGTATTTTCTGTAGTGACAGAGTCTTGCCATGTTGCCCAGGCTGGTATTGAACTCTTGGGCTCAAACAATTCTCCGGCCTCATCCTCCTAAAGTGTTGGGATTACAAGTGTGAGCCATCATGCCCGGCCTCCCTCTGGTTTCCTGAGGGTGTGTCTATGTTCATGTCTTCAAATCTTCCTGATACCCTGCGATAGACCCAATCTGAGCATAGGCGTAATTTCTTTGAAGCAATCTAATACTCCTTTACGCTCACTCCTGTGGACTTTAGTTTCCTCTGACTCATGTTTTCCTCTATATCCACTCTGAGGATTATTCACCTACACATTCAAGACACAATAATAAAGAACTGTAAAGCTTTCTTTGTGCTTCATTTAACACTATTTCATCAGCCCCAAGCGCTGAATCTATCTCTATCTCCTTTGCTCCACTTTTTCTGCTTCAAATATAGCTTTCAAAATAGTTTTGCTCACAGAATTTTTGCCAAACTTGCTAAATGTTTCCTGGGATTTACCATCTGGTATACGCTTTGGAGTGAGGAGGAAAAAAAAAAAACATTGAGGAAATATACAATAGGATTACGATTTAGGAGGATAAGGCATAAGTTCCATTTGCCGTTGTGCACAAGGTCCAGTGAGTGACAAAGACCCCCAAGGTCATGGAAACGACAGGATTGGGAAGCCAGCATGAATAGCAGTCATCCAGAAAGCCTGGTATATCTCCTTGCTACCTCAGCTGATCTAGCATTCTAAGTGAGCAAGTAGGAATTATGGGAGGGGATTGGAAGGGAAGGTTACTTTGAAGGGAAGCATCTCTTCCAACCACCCATTCTGCTCAGACTACAACTTCTTTTCATTTTAGAAAAGCATTTCTCTTATTCTGTAGCACATGTATGGCTATAAACAATTAATAACATAGTTTACATTAATTTTGTGCATTTGATGGTTGCAAACTGAAGTATATGCTTTTTGCAAGATGGTGTATTATTTGCTATTGCTGCATGACAAATAACCACCAAGTTAGTGGCTTACAGCAACACCAATTGCTGTCTCACAGTTTCCATGAGTCAGGCATCTGGGAATGGGTTACCTGGGCTCTCTGCTCACTTCTCACCAGGTTGAAACCAAGGTGTCAGCTGAACTGTGTCCCTTTCTCATAGTCATGCTCGCAGTTTCATTCTCAGCTCACAGGGTTGTTGGCAGTATGCATTTCCTCTAGCTGTGTGTTTGAGGTTTCTCCTTTCCTGCTGGTCTTCTCCCAAGACCTTGTTCAGCTAGTAGCTGCCTGAAGTTTGTTGCCACGTGGACCCCATAGGCAGTTTACAACATGGCTGTTTGCTTTCTTCGTTAAGTAGAACAGCTTCTGCTGCTACTTCTTGTCACTTTGAAGGGCTCAGCTGCCTTGATCAGTCCCACCCAGATGATCTTCCTTTTGATTAACTCAGTGCAAGCTGATTAGGGATGGAATCACTGGAGTGGCATCCATCATATTTACTGGTACTGCCTATCCTCAAGTGGAGGGTATTACGTAGGGTATATATACCAGGGGCTGGGAATCTTAGGATGCACCTTAGAATTCTGCCTGCCTCAGGTAACAAAAAGGGGGAAAACAAGATACAGGTCTGATGGGGAAAGCTGATAGGTTTCATCTTGCAAGCCTGGACATGGCTGCCTGGAGAAGGATCGTGAGACTATACCAAGGGCTAGAAGGGAAAGTGCAGCAGGGACCGATGGGAGGTGTTACCTGACCCACACTTGTCTGTTTTGGTCAATGGTATCAACCTATGGACTGTGCCTCTAGAGGTGTAGCAGAGTTATTGCAAGAAGGATTTGCAAGCATATAGGCATCAAAGCAGTTTTTGTAGATTGAATAAATAGTAGATTTTACACACTTGCATAATTTTCACAGATATACTATGGTATATGAGTTTTCTATTGCTGCAGTAACAAATTACCACATACTTAGTGGCTCGAAACAACACAAATTTACCACTCTACAATTCTGGGGGTTAGAAGTCTGAAATGGGTCTCAATGAGTTGAAACCTAACTTTGGCAGGGCTGGTTCTTCCTGGTGGTTCCAGGTAAGAATCTGCTTTTCCATGCCTTTCCAGCCTCTAGGGACTACCTGTGTTCCATGCCCGGTGGCTCCTTCCTCCACCGTCAAAGATGTTAACGTGAAATAATCAAAGGGATCAGAATCCAATTTTAAGGAGTTTATTCAAGAGCAAAGTTTGAATTTGTCCTCTTGGGAAATACAAACTCCAGAGGAATGGAGTCAGTACTCAGAGGTGGGGAGGTCAGGGTTTCACACTCATTTAGACAAATACAAAGAAGTTTACCATGATTACAACACTTTCACATAAGACTGGGTTATGAGTTGCAGTAATTTTGATTTGTTACAGCTTATTCCTTTTAAGGAAAGATATATTTAACAGTCCATGTTAAGTCAGATATCGTGGCTTGTGCCTGTAGTCCCAGCTACTCGAGAGGGTGAAGTAGGATTACTTGAGCCTAGGAGTTCAAGGTTGCAGTGAGCTACGATCACATCTCTGCACTGAGCTACAGAATGAGACCCTGTCTCTAAAAACAAAAAAAAATTAATTTTAAAAAATTCTGTCTTAAGCAATTTGATAGCCATGGGATCTTTTGCACCATCTGGTCTGAGTTGTGTGCAAGAAAAGAAAGAAGGCAGTTAATCTATAATAAAAGGTTAGTAATTAAAAGTGAAGGGGTCTTCTCTCTGGTGTCATTTACTCTTTCATAACATTTTACAAAACAAGGAAAACTTAGGAAGAGGGTTAATTTATCATCAGTGAAGGAAAGGTTACAGCTGCTGGCTGCATGACTCAGATCTCACAATCACATTCCTTCAAGCCTCAAAATAATTTAACGTTCCAACAGCTTCAATTTGATGAATTTATTTTCACAAAGGGCATCACTTCAGTCTCCGCCCCCATCATTATGTCTTCTTTTTCTGACTCTGACCCACTTGCCTCCCTCTGATGAGGACCCCTGTGATTATACTGGTCCGTGCAAATAGTTCAGGATCACCTCCCTTACTTAAAGTCAGCTGATTACAGACTTTAACCACAACTACAAAATATCTTTTGCTATACCAAAATAGCAGCACCTAGGTTGGTGTTTGATTGGATAACTGGAAACTGTAGCCTAACTGCATTGACTTGTAAAACTGAACATCACAGATGGGATGAACAAAATACAAACTTATTTAAAGGTATTGCAGGATTTTTAAGATTATGTACTTTATCAGCTGTGACTCTTACAACTGTGGCCACGGGTGAGTGACCCTGAATTCTTCTGATGCCATTCAATTGTATTCATGCTGTAACAGAATGAACAGGGACACTGATCAATGAGAGAAGAAGAGCATTTCCGGGAAAGGCAGAAGCTCCTGAGACCCTAGAATTCGCCGTCAAGGCACCGAGGACTCATTCACATACGCCAGAATGGGTAGAAGAGAGGAAGGGAAACAGAGATGAGAGGGAGCTGAAGGCAAACTTCACCCAACTTGCCATTTTGTAAAGGTTTGTTCCTCCTTCTGTTGCCTTATCCTACTTTACCGTGAATTTTATTTATTTTGGTCTTAGCTCAAAATGCAACATGAGGCTGTCATCAGAAATTTAATACATTAGCATTCAACGTCTTCTGAAATGTACTGCCTGAAAATCACAAGGAAAATGAGGAGAACAATGATTTTGCCTCCCCTCTACCGAGCAATTAAATGTGATGAATATGTCATACGTAATGGTGAATGTTGGAATTAATAAGCTGAAATGTCGATGCATGACTATTTGTATACTTGACATCTCATAATTACATCATTTATCATAAAAAATCTGGCAATCTTAAATAGAGAGCATTTATAATTAATTTTCTTGCCCTGGAAAGTCCAATTCATTCAACAGTCAAAAAGAGTCAGTGTTAATTTCTTTTCTATCAGCCGCAGGCCACAAGTTAATATATTAAAATCAGAACATTTACAATAACAGACTAATTAAATTATTTCCTCTACTGTAGCAGAAAAATGCATGGTTCTTATGCTGATAATCAGTCACCACAATAAACGCCATTTAATTCTTCTTGAAAGTCAAATTCTTCCTAATGGCAATTTTAAACTGTCAAGTGGGTTGAGAAATTCAGTTTGTTCGAGTAATAAAGAATGTTGACTTTTGCATATCATTATTGTTAATATTCTTTAAGAGAGACTAGTAGGAAACTCATTCAAATAATATTTGCCAATAAATTAGTTTGAGTCATCAACAAATGAATGAAACAGACAAAAGTTATCTCAGTTCTACAGAATAATGAGTGCAGATTTTGAAATGTTTGTGCTGATACACTTTCTCTGACAAATATGATCCAGTAAACAAGGTACATATTTCAAAATAGTAACACAGGGCATGACAGCTTTCCAGTTGAGGGCAAGATCTGGGTCACCAGAAGCAAGAGAAGAAATGTGAGTATTTCTTCTGAATGTTCTGAATGTTCAAAACTCGTTCTGAATGTTCAAAAATACCGCAAAAGAAAATAAGTTGTCTAGAATAGTTGTTCTGAAAACATAAGCAGGAAAAAATTATGACCAAGATGTTGTCTATGGATCAAAGATGTCTAGATGTGTTCTAAAAAGAAAAGGGTGAGTGTGTCAAGAGGCTGATTTTGTGTCTAATAAAGAGATATATCTAATGTAAATGACGAGTTAATGGGTGCAGCACACCAACATGGCACATGTATACATATGTAACAAACCTGCACGTTGTGCACATGTACCCTAGAACTTAAAGTATAATTTTAAAAAATGACATAATGACACAAATCTATTTCAGGTCCCCCAAAAGGAAAGAGAATATATATTTTGGTGGCTCTGGTTTAAGATCCAAAAACTTTCAGGTTATTTCATCACTCTCTGGTAGAAAACAAATGTACCAGATAATTTTGAGGCTACACTGAAAACATTTTCTTCATAAAGATGTAAAAGAGGCTCATCAGAGAAGATGGCTTTTTTTTTTCTTTTTTTGAAACTGAGTTTCACTCTTGTTGCCCAGGCTGGAGCGTAGGCTGCTGTGCAATGGCGCGATCTCGGCTCACCACAACCTCTGCCTCCTGGGTTCAAGTGCTTCTCCTTCCTCAGCCTCTCCCCCTGCAGCTGGGATTACAGACATGCACCACCATACCCGGCTAATTTTTGTATTTTTATTAGAGACGGGGTTTCTCCATGTTGGTCAGGCTGGTCTCGAACTCCTGACCTCAGGTGATCTGCCCACCTTGGCCTCCCAAAGTGCTGGGATTACAGGCGAAGATGGCTTTCTTGATACAGCCAGTACTTGGCAAATTGCCTGGCATATAACAGGTGTTCCCTACACACTGGTGGCACAAGTGTAATTCCTTCCATGATTCATTGTTTATTAATCAATGTCACATGGTAAGCCAGCCAATTTTCCATATATCTCCCTTACGTTGCAACAGCTCTACAATGTTGGTTGTCATCATTGTTAAAATGTTACAGATGGAAAGGCTGACATTCAGAAATGTTCATGAGAGTCAAACAGGCTGGCACTTGGCAAAGAGGGATCTCAATCCAACCACTTTCCTCCACCTCCAGACTCAACACTTCCCAGTTGCCTGCTATGTGTGATGAATGCAGTCATGTGGGAGATCCGTCTGGCTACACTTAAGGAATTTCCAGACAGGCTGCAACGCAGCTAAGTTTCTCTTAAAGGCTATGGAAAATGTTTGCATGTATCTACAGAAAAAAAGGGGAGAAGGAGCAGGAATAGGAGGAGGCAGAGAAATTGAAGAAGAAAAATTGGAATTAGAAAAAATTAGAATTACAAGAAGACAAAGATGATGAAGAAGAATTAGAAAACAAAAGAAGGAAAAGGAGTAGAAGGAGAAAAATTGGAATGAGTAGAGAAAGAGGAAAGGGAGAGAGAAGGAGAAGGAAGAGGAAGAAGAAAGAGGAGGAGAAGGAGGAGGAGGAGGAGGAGGAAGAGGAGAAACAACATTAACTTATGGTAAGAGACATCCAACTAAAACCAAGAAACAGTATCTTATTTTGAGCGATAATAAAAAAGAACTCCTTAAGGCAGGTATGCAATTTTTAGTTCCCTTAAAATCTTTGACAAGACAGAAGGAATTTAATACTCCTCGAATATTTACTATATGCAGATGACTTTACTGAAGCATCTAATTTAATCCTCTTATAATCCTGTAAGGCAACTATTCTTATTTACATCTTATGGATGAAAACAATTTGCATTCATAGGAGGTAAAGTCATCCTTTTACCAATGAACAGAGCCAAGGTTTGAGGCAGGGAAGACACAGACAGCGGAACTCCAAAGGAATGGCTATGGGACCAATCAGGAGTGACTGGAGTTGGGGCATTAGCTGTGCTGCTGTGTCTCTATCCAGTGGCTGGAATCATGGATTAGGAGCGTGCCATAACGCGTTGCAAGGAATGACCATCAAGAACAGAGTTTTTGTTTTTTAAGACGGAGTTTCGCTCTTGTCACCCAGGCTGGAGTGCAACGGCGCGATCTCAGCTCACTGCAACCTCCTTCTCCTGGGTTCAAGCGATTCTCCTGCCTCAGCCACCCGGGAGCAGTCTTTAGAGGACAATGCTAGGTCCTCTCACAGGAGCCCGGAAGATTCTCCTCTTGCCAATGTGGCTGCTAAAAATCCTACGCTTGTGGCTCTTCCCCAGAAACACTGCCGTGCCTTGGAATTTAGTTCCTCTCCACCCCCAGGGAGGACCCGTGACAAAGCATTCACAGCTGCACCGAGTTGAGAGGGATGGATGGAATCCAGCTCTTTTGCTTTGGGTGGGGCCAACTCTGAAGCCCAACTCACACTCCAGAGTCAGCCTCTGCAGGACTGTATCTGAAACCACACCCTTGCTTGGTTTCCCTCACCTGCTTCACCCACTGCCTTACGGAGTTATCCGCATACTTCTTTGGGTGGTTTTGTTGTTGTTGTTGTTGTTGTTGTTGTTTTGCTTTGTTGTTTGCGACGGGGTCTCGCCCTGTCGCCCGGGCTGGAGCGCAGGGGTGCAATCTCGGCTCACTGCAACCTCTGCCTCCTGGGTTCAAGAGATTCTCCTGTCTCAGCCTCCCGTAGCTGGGATTACGGGTGTGTGCCAACACGCCCGGCTAATTTCTTTATTTTTAGTAGAGATGGGGTTTCACCATGGTGGCCAGGCTGGTCTTGGACTTCTGACCTCAAGTCATCTGCCCTCCTCGGCCTCTCAAGGTGCTAGGATTACTGGAGTGAGCCACCACCCCCAGCCAGCATACTTCTTTATTAAGTAACTTGCATACCAGTTCTCGTATCAAGGCTAGCTTCTGGAAATCTGAACTTGGACATATCCACATAGCTCATTATTGTTATTATTATCGTTTTTTGTTTTTGTTTTTGTTTTTTGAGTTAGAGTTTTGCTCTGTCGCCCAGGCTGGAGTGCAGTGGCGCGATCTTAGCTCACTGCAACCTTCACCTCCCGGGTTCAAGCGATTCTCCTGCCTTAGCCTCCTGAGTAACTGGGATTAGCACATTAATATTTAAAAAATAAAATCCACTTGCACAAAGATTATGTACATTTTGATTTTGAGATTATTATTCATTTAAATTTTATCGTTCCCTTTTTGTATTTTGGAGGCAATACTTTGTTCCAGGATGTAAACATTTTTACAGGTGCTTGAATTGCTTGTGTAAACACTGGGCATCTTGCTCATCAGGCATAACAAAAAAAAAACAAGCTTTCTACAAATAGTTGAAATTCTGGATGTCCAATGTGTGAACTACCACAATCCCCCTGAAGAGTCTAATCTACCCTTTGCAAGTCTCCCGTTAACTCAGAGCTGGCATTATGGGTGGGCCACACAGATGGCTCTATGTTAAACAAAATCTGAAGCCATGGCAGCACTGAGTTAAGACTTTTAGAGATTTATTTCTTCAGGTATCTTAATCTTAAAGGTATAGAAGATAGGTTAGAGAGCACATATTGCAATGAGGCTGATCTCTTGGAGCTAGGACAACAAAGTGAAAAAAAGAGAGATTCTTTTTTTTTTTTTTTTTTTTTAATTTATTTATTATTATTAAACTTCAAGTTGTAGGGTACATGTGCACAACGTGCAGGTTTGCTACATATGTATACTTGTGCCATGTTGGTGTGCTGCACCCATCAACTCGTCATTTACATCAGGTATAACTCCCAATGCAATCCCTCCCCCCTCCCCCCTCCCCATGATAGGCCCCGGTGTGTGATGTTCCCCTTCCCGAGTCCAAGTGATCTCATTGTTCAGTTCCCACCTACGAGTGAGAACATGCGGTGTTTGGTTTTCTGTTCTTGTGATAGTTTGCTAAGAATGATGGTTTCCAGCTGCATCCATGTCCCTACAAAGGACACAAACTCATCCTTTTTTATGGCTGCATAGTATTCCATGGTGTATATGTGCCACATTTTCTTAATCCAATCTGTCACTGATGGACATTTGGGTTGATTCCAAGTCTTTGCTATTGTGAATAGTGCTGCAATAAACATACGTGTGCATGTGTCCTTATAGCAGCATAATTTATAATCCTTTGGGTATATACCCAGTAATGGGATGGCTGGGTCATATGGTACATCTAGTTCTAGATCCTTGAGGAATCGCCATACTGTTTTCCATAATGGTTGAACTAGTTTACACTCCCACCAACAGTGTAAAAGTGTTCCTATTTCTCCACATCCTCTCCAGCACCTGTTGTTTCCTGACTTTTGAATGATCGCCATTCTAACTGGTGTGAGATGGTATCTCATTGTGGTTTTGATTTGCATTTCTCTGATGGCCAGTGATGATGAGCATTTTTTCATGTGTCTGTTGGCTGTATGAATGTCTTCTTTTGAGAAATGTCTGTTCATATCCTTTGCCCACTTTTGGATGGGGTTGTTTGTTTTTTTCTTGTAAATTTGTTTGAGTTCTTTGTAGGTTCTGGATATTAGCCCTTTGTCAGATGAGTAGATTGCAAAAATTTTCTCCCATTCTGTAGGTTGCCTGCTCACTCTGATGGTAGTTTCTTTTGCTGTGCAGAAGCTCTTTAGTTTGATGAGATCCCATTTGTCAATTTTGGCTTTTGCTGCCGTTGCTTTTGGTGTTTTAGACATGAAGTCTTTGCCCATGCCTATGTCCTGAATGGTACTACCTAGGTTTTCCTCTAGGATTTTTATGGTATTAGGTCTAACATTTAAGTCTCTAATCCATCTTGAACTGCCATTCACAATGGCTTCAAAGAGAATAAAATACCTAGGAATCCAACTTACAAGGGATGTAAAGGACCTCTTCAAGGAGAACTACAAACCACTGCTCAGTGAAATCAAAGAGGACACAAACAAATGGAAGAACATACCATGCTCATGGATAGGAAGAATCAATATCGTGAAAATGGCCATACTGCCCAAGGTAATTTATAGATTCAATGCCATCCCCATCAAGCTACCAATGAGCTTCTTCACAGAATTGGAAAAAACTGCTTTAAAGTTCATATGGAACCAAAAAAGAGCCCGCATCTCCAAGACAATCCTAAGTCAAAAGAACAAAGCTGGAGGCATCACGCTACCTGACTTCAAACTATACTACAAGGCTACAGTAACCAAAACAGCATGGTACTGGTACCAAAACAGAGATATAGACCAATGGAACAGAACAGAGTCCTCAGAAATAATACCACACATCTACAGCCATCTGATCTTTGACAAACCTGAGAGAAACAAGAAATGGGGAAAGGATTCCCTATTTAATAAATGGTGCTGGGAAAACTGGCTAGCCATAAGTAGAAAGCTGAAACTGGATCCTTTCCTTACTCCTTATACGAAAATTAATTCAAAAAGAGAGATTCTTTAAAGGCAGTATGTCAAAAATAAACCACCTGATGTTTCTCTAGGAAGTCTAACTAGACCGATCAGCAGTGAGAGCAAAAATTTTCTGGAATTCTACCATCTGCACTGTTCCACACTCTATTAAACAACCCAGGTTCCACTATTTAATGTAAACGAGGTGGCTTCAGATCAAGCTGACTTCTTAAACCAACAGAAAAGAGTATCTATTCCTCTTTTTCTCATTTATTGAAGAAAAAAAAAAAAGGTCATATTGAAGCAGCATCTGAACTTACATTATTCAGCAGGGGCCCTTGAGAATGTCTTCTTGAAACCATATTGCAAAATCTTAAACCTAACTCAGTTACAATTTTGCTGGCAAGAGAAGGTAAAGCCCTTCCTCCATTTTCGTCACATTTTCCACCATGCAACTTTTGCAGATTCTTGCCAGGCACACAAGGCATACACAGTAAACACACAGATGCAAGCGTGCTTGCACGAACGTGCGTGCACACACACACACCAGATTAAAATCAATCATTACCAGCTTATTGTAATAGTTGACACTTCAAACTCCAGTTGTAGAAGGTTTGACTTTGAGGAAGAAGTTGTTCTGGCAACTCTTGTTAAAATGACTAGACAAATTGTCTATTTCATTTCTATGCTAGAACCACAACCAATGCATTTGTACAATAACAGCTCTTGTGCTAGTCTGACATGGCTACAAGTTATAATTTTGAGAATTACTGCTAATCACAAGAGGGCCATTCCTTTTAATAATCTTGAAATTCTTTAGAATGTGTTAACTCTGTTTTAAGTCACCAGTGTTCTTCCTGTGTGTAAGGAATATATTATGGAATGAAATGCACAGTAGTAAACCTTATTGGGCTCTGAACATTTAACGCTAGTGCACACAGAGGGAAGGGAGCCAATATTAACTGCCTTCTAATTATGTCTGCATTTTAGAAAGGGGGAAATTTTGGGGGAACAGAATATGAATAGATGTGAGACATATTTTTAAAAGAATTAGGAAAACAGATGTTTTGATACAAACTTGGATACTCCCTATATTAGGCCACCATTGAAAACTCCCTACATTTAGCCACCAATAAATACCATATGTCCTTAAATCAAAGATAAAGACTTTATTTTATCTTTTTTTCTGTCTACATTTTATTATTTTAAAAACCAGAATGCATGTTACCTTCAATTTAAGGGAGTAGTATTTCTTCTTCCTAAAAATCTTCATTACTAGATTTTTGCTATGATTTATGAAGAATGATGTCTCAGAATTAATGGGGTACATGGACATGTTGAGAGCTATGCTGAGAATTATGTATCAGTGGCCTATTGCTGTTATAAATAATTGCCACAAATGTAGCACTTGTACATAACACATGTATTATCTCATGTGTACTGTCTCACAGTTCTGTAAGAGAGGAGTTTGACGTGGATCTCAGTAAAATCAAGGTGTTGGCTGAGCTAAGCTCTTTCCTAAAGACTCTGGAGAAGAATTCACTTTCAGGCTTGTGCAAATGGGTGGCAGAATTCAGTTCTTTGATGAGTTCTGAGGCCTCCGTCTCCTTATTGACTATCAGACCCGGTCATTCTCAGCTTCTAGAGGCCACCCTCATTCCCTGGCCCATGGTGCCTTCCATCTTCAAAGCCAGCAAAGGTAAGGTGTGTCCTTTTCATCTTTCATCTCTCTGACTCTCTTCTGCTGCATCTTTGTGACCCAAGCTAGGAAAGGTTCTCTGCTTTTTAAGGGCTCATGTGATCAATTTGGGCCCATCCAATAATCCAGGATAATCCCCCCATCTCAAGATCCTTAATTTAATCATGTCTGCAAAGTCCCTTTGGTCATGTAACCTAGTGTATTCCTAGGTTCCAGGAATTAGGACCTGGACATATTTGGAGCTATTATTCCGCTGACCACAAACCACAACGCGTCTTGTATGAACTAAAGGCCTCCAAAGCCGCAGTGTGGAGCCAGAATAGCAGGCGGTGAAAGCCACTATACACAACAATGAAACAGCCAGTGTTTGTGCAGGTTGGCTTTGGAAAGAGGTTTTTGACCTTGTGATAGGGAGAAATACTGTCACTCTTTTAAACACACGGTAGACACACCTGTGTGTATGGCCATAAAGAGGATTTCTGCATATTGAAAGAATGCATGCTAATGTTACAAATAAACAAATTTGGACTGCTCTACATCTGGCATTTTATGGGTGCCTGTTAGCAGTTGATGGAATTGGCTCTAGTATGTAGATAAAATGTCTTACTGGCTTTCTAGTGAAGCCCCTCAGCAAGTTATTCCCTAACTTTCACTTCATTTAACAACAACAAAGTACTAATTTTCCAGAGAGAGATTGGCACGTATTTCCAGACAATTGAACATTCTTTTATGACCCTTTCATTAAATAATTGGCATAAAAATGTAGTTCCTTGTTGGGTCAGTGAAGTGTAATAAAGTTCTAAAATCTAATAATCTTTTGGAAATACTACTGTTATTTCCATTTTACAGAAAATACCACTGTTTTAATGAGCTATATCATTTTTTCTTCAATATTGGTGTGGTGGATGGGGCTCCATGGGGCAGCATACTTAGTTTAAAGGCCATTCTGTGACTCCATAAGAACCAAAGAAAATGGAAGAAGAAATATCTGTTTGACAGCGGCAGGAGCTGATTCCTATGAGGAAAACTGGATCGTAAATTTCCACATACCTGGTTTTACGGGCTATGCACTAGAAACACGAAAGAATTTTTTATAACTCAAATTCACAAATAGCATACATTATTTTACACGAGGCATATTAGTTATATGAATGAGTCAGCTATTACCTCCTTAAGTGAAAGACTTTGAATAAATGACTACAACACTTATTGAAAGGCTCCATCTACTTAAACCTGCTTAAATTCACTTTTTCAACCATTTAAGCTCATTACAATCGAACACCATTTCAACTGAGTATTTCAAATGGCACTGGCTATTTCAGAAGACAAGCTGTGATTTTCAGCTGAATTGAGCAAGAGTCCAAAAGTAAGAAAATCCTGCCTTTCAACAATTTCCCCAGTCTTCAGAGAGTCGTTTTCATTTTCATTGAAAATCCTTCACAAAATTTTACAGGACCAAAAATAATATTATTTACATTATGCAGCTTAAAAAGTGTAACAATAGACTCTCTATTCCACCTCATTACAAGAAAATTTAAGCAGAGATTATTGCATTTCTATAGGTACCATGACTTGGTCCAGTGGCTAAATTGTTCACCTAACAGAGTGCAGGGATAAAAGTTCTCAGCACCTGCTATTGGGAAATATGACTCCTGAATTCTTCAGATGAAAAGTAATCAATACTGACACCTATTTTTACTGCATTTGAATATGACATGCAAACCTCTCTGATCACATGCTGGCCAGGCTGCCATGAAATTTAAACCTCTCAGTTCTGTGTGGGTTTCCTCTCTGCTTATGGTTAGAAATGCATTTTCCTTTCAACCCCTGACTTCTCAGGCTGATTTTTTTCTCTCATTTTCCCTATAGGCAGTACTGCCCCTTACAATCATGTACATGTGCATATGTATACATATCTACATATATGAATGTATAACTTCAATATATATTTTTAAAATAGCTGGGCATGGTGGCGCATGCCTGGTCTCAGCTACTTGGGAGGCTACAGTAGGAGAATCACTTGAGCCCAGGAGTTGGAGGCTGCAGTGAGCTATGATCATGTCACTGAACTACAGCCGGGGTGACAGAGCCAGACCCCGGTCTCAGAAAAAAAGTAATGATACAACAAATATATATATAATGTATATATATATTTTATATATATATATAAGGTGCTTGGGATTAAATTATTCATACTTGAGTAATGTATGGATCTCATTTGAAGTTTAAAAAAGAATTTCCTCATTAACTTCAGTCCAGCATTAAATTATTTTTATTGTAGAGAAAATTTTGTTTAGGTGAACACCTAAGCATTGCCACTAAGCATCCCTTTCCAAGCAGTGGGATCCAGCCCCTAATCTTTGCATCTCTTTGTAAATTGCAAGTACAAGTTAGGTGTGCAAACTGTGCCTTGGCCAGACAGGTTCCATTGACTTCCCTCTCCACCTTTGGAAAAGCCAGCTTTGCTGCCATTTTGTGATTCAATTCTTTTGTTCCAGGTACATTTGTGCTGTTTTGACTTTTCCGGTGAATGGGTTCTAACATCTGTCTGGTTCTTTCATTGATGAATGACTCAAATAAAGTCATGAACACATGTTAACTTTTATATATGCATGGAGTCATGATTTTACCCTTTCTGAAAATTATCTTTTAACAGCACTATATTTAAATGTGTATAAATATGTAAGTAGGTGGGTATATTTTTTGTGTGTGCCATATGTTTTTAACCTATATAAGCCATAAAAGTAAACATCCAAATTAAGCACAGACCAAATTCTAAAGTGCATAAATTTTTTAAATTTTTATTAATGAGTTTATAATAGTGTGTTAGGCTTAAATTTAAAACAACTTTGTGTATTTAGAGGGTGCATAACCCATAAAATTAAATAAAGTTGATAACATTAATTTCAAGTGATGAAGTTGCCACAATTGGGTTGGGGAGTAAGAAGATGATTTTTCGTGATTCAAGTTTTACTGCCATTGACTTGGCTTTGACTTTGAACATCATGAACCATCATTTGAACTGTGGTCTCTGCCATGATTACATTTCCTTTCTGAATGGTGAATGCACTCAACCGTCAATGTAGTATTTGAAGGCATAATCAATGTAAGAGGTCACCATGAGATAAATTAACAAATTAAAAATCTTAATTTAAGGAAGTATTTTTCCATGTGCTTTTGAAATGACTACACTTTCTGCCAATGAAGGCTTGCATGAATAAGGATCAGATCCGGCAGGACTTCTGCTGACTGGAGGGAGACAGGTGCAGGGTGCTGCCAGGTCGGCATGCCCATATCACTCCATCTGCTGAGATGACTGAAGCCTAGTCTGGCTTGTCCTATTAAAATTGCTGCAAAGTCTTCATTTGCACATTACATAATGACATCATTAGCCTTCTGTTGGTTCATAGCCATTACTTATGTATTAAATTGGCCTCTGTTCTTTTACACCACAGTGCAAGACAACTGAAGAACTATATTATTATTCTATGGCACTGAACAAACATTTAGAATTTAAATAATGCTTTTATTAGTATATATATATTTTTTGTTTTTACATGGTATACTCAGTATTATATGTAACATAAAAGATTACATAGTTTAGTTACTAGTTATACATATTCTTCTATGATTTCAATTTCACATTATCATAAAAACTGAAGTTGTCAAATTTCTGCATTTTGCAATTTTTTAATAAATTTTTTAAAGTAGAAAATTAGTGTGTTTTTAAAATTTCCTTCTACAATTTGGTCTACAACCGCTTGGTTTTTTGAAGCATATGTAAGCAATTATTTAAGTAAAGTATAACTGTTTAATACCATATGTTGTCTTAAATATATCTTAAAATAATTTTCCATTGAGTGGGCTGATATAGCCTTTACACTGATTCACCCCTCCGTTCTATTTTCCATAAAACCAGGCTTTGAGCTCTGCTCTGGGCTACTGTCACAGCTGCCTAATTGATTTCATCTTTCCTCCAAGCTCTCTTTCTAAGGAAAATAAATTTTAAAGTATCCAAAGGTCTGCATTACTTATTCATGAAATAATCTGTATTTTTAAGGCATATTTATCATATCATTTCCATATGTCCAGCCGGTTCTATGATCAGCAAAGAACCTTGAATTCAGATTTTTAAGGAATTTTCCTTTTAATAATAGACATAAACAACACCCAACAACGCATGATGCATGCCTTGGAGCATGCATGATGTTAAGAGACCCCGATGATGGCATGGAACCCCATCTAGCTGTGACATCTGGCCTGAGGGTGAGAAACCAGGAGAGTTACATTGTGGAAGGGGGCAAGCTGCAAAGGTGCTCCAGGCAGAAGGAACAGCACCTGCAAAAACCCAGAGGCAAGCATGCGCTCAGCGGTTTTAGTGAATGGCAGCCACACTTTTAATTCTGGAGCTTAAAGATTGTGAAGTGGATGTGGAGCAGAACGTCACAAGGAGAAAGCTGGAGGGTGGACCCTGAAGGACATTGTAGGTCACATCTAAGAACTAGGGCTTTATCCTTAAGGCAAAGGGAAGCCACCGAAAGGTTTCTGTTTCAGGCAGAAGAGAAAACATGGTTAAGATCACCATTTAAAGAGAAGGCTCGTGCTGCTCTGAGGAGAGTGGTTAAAAATGGGGGCGACAAGTGAGGAGCATTTCCAGGAATGCCAGAGGAATGGCCTGGATCAGAGCTCTGCAGAGCAGGTGGTTCAGCATGATCGGGACTTCTGTGCTTTTAGGATGGGGCACTGGGAGAAAGGGTGTTTAGGAATCGACCCTGCAGTGGGTGGGGATAGTTTCTCCTGGGTTATAACACCCAGAGGAGGGGCAAGTTGGGAAGAAGATGGTAAGTTCAACTGAGCATGTTGGGTTTGAAGGGTCTGTGTCATGTTCACATGAGGTTCCAATGAGCTGTTGGTTCTCCAGGTCTGAAGCACAAGAGACACACATGAAGAAGGCTATTGATGTCCAGAAGCAGCTGGGAGATTCTAAAACAGGGGCCAGGAAACTTTTCCTCCAAAAGGTCTGATAGAAAATCTTTTAGGGTTTGTGGGCTGTATGGTCTCTGTTGCAGCTACTACTCAGCTCTGCTGTGGTGGCCTGAAAGCAGCCACAGAAATACTTCAGTGTGTGGGCGGAGGGTGGTGGTATGCCAATACAAGTTGACTTACAGAAACAGGCGGTGGTCCAGATCTGGCCAGTGGGTTGTGGATTGCCAATGTCTTTCATAAACCATACATTGAAGACATGGGCAGATCTGTGAGGAATATGAGTACTTGCAAACATGCTTCTGAGAGGTCAGAGTATAAGAATCTCCTGGCACCTTGCTTCACATGCAGAGATTTCCAACCCCTACATCTTCTACAGTGCAGGAGAACACACAGACCAGTCTGAATTTAGGGGATGGACAGAGAACACGAGCAGAAAGGAAAATTGGAGAGGGGCCTTCCTGGAAACCAGGTTGAAGGGGTTCAGCTGTATCCAGCACCCTTAAACTGCCAAGTACGATATGGATGACACCATGCCCACTGGCTATAGCAAGAAGAAAGCTTTGATTAAGTGGTGGGTGAAGAAATAGGCCTACGGTGGGTTATGAAGCACAGGGGCAATGAAGATGGAAAACAGTGACTGTAAACGGCTTTTAAATAAGGGGAGAGGAAACATGGTTTTTAATTGGAGTAGGAGAGCCAGGAATTTTTGTTTAACATAGACGAGACACTGCCATATTTAAGTGCTCATGACCAGAAGCGAGTAGAGGCTGGGTGTCGTGGTGCACGCCTGTAATCCCAGTGTTTTGGGAAGCTGAGGCAGGAGGATTGCATGAGGCCAGGAATTCGAGACCAGCCTGGGAAACATACCAAGACCCTGCCTCTGCAATTTTTTTTTTAATTAGCCAGGTCTCATGGCTCACTCCTACACTCCCAGGTACAGAAGAGGTTGAAGTGGGAGGATTTCTTGAGCCCAGTAGTTTTAGGCTGTGGTGAGTCATGATTGCTCCACTGCCCTGCAGCCTGGGTGACAGAGTGAGACTGTCTCAAAAAAAATTTTTTTTTAAAGTCAGTAGAGAGGAGACTTGAGCAATGCAGGAGAGACAGAAGGGATGCTGACAAGGTCACAGTTTGGCTCTTATGGGAAAAAGCATACTTATAAAAAGAGAATAAAAGTAAATTGTGCAGATGCTGGTAAAGTTAGAGGTAAGAAGATAAAGTCATTCCAATTGATGACTTCTATTGTTCCCATAAGCAAGGCTTCTTTTCATCTGCTGAGGGTAAGTGGGGTGGGTCCTGGGCTGGTGGCCCCAAAGAGAATGAGGAGGTTCTGCTGTAGACAGTGAGAGAATAAAGCAGGATGGAAAGAGGAGGGTTTGCGGGCAGGGCTCTGCCCCCAGACTCAAGTCTAATGCCTCGGATGAGCCTTTTATTAACCTCTCCTGAGTGGTTTTCGCTTTCATTCATTCAGTATAAAAATATGCATGGCGTGCTCATTGTGTGCCTGGCTACCACAAGCTGAGGATGCAAAGACCAACTGAACGCCACCGTTGCTGTCAGGGAGATGTGTCATGAAAGAAGAGTGTTGTCACACCTGTAGTAAAAGATAAGCCAGAGCTTTGCCCAGAGAGGCAGGCGAACATGGGGGAGGGAGGATGGAAGTCTTTGACCCTTTGCACGCACACCCTGCACACCCGGCCAGAAGTGGGCAGACATTCCCAGATATACCCTGCTCCTCACGCCCCTCGATGAGTTAAAAGTTGTATCCATCTCAAGAAGCCTAACCCAAACCTTTATGTGTCTTTCTTCTCCTGTGAAGCACCTGGTGTGTTGAATCCCAAAAAAGCATCCTCTGTACTTCCCAGTCCAGCCTTTTATCATGGGGCAAATGAGATTAGAGGTGGCAAGAGGATGCTGATTCCAAGGAAAACAAAAACCAATAAAGAAAATCATCTAAGAAAACTGCTGTAAGTCCTCATTGCTGCATGACATTTTCTTATTGGAAATGAATGATCCTGAGTCCATTATGATGACAAAAACAGGAACAAGCAACAGAGAAACTAGAAGCTAAATCTATCCTGCATAGAATCACTTAATTCTCATATCCTCCTGTCAAATAACGTTCAACACTTCTACTCACAACAAGGATATCAAATCAATTACATGAATTGATAGTCCCTTTCCAGGACCATAAGTTTCATGAATAATAGAGATGTATCTTAAATCAAAAGATCGTTTTCTGTTCCCCAGACTCACAAGGTAAAACCATTATACATAATGGATCAAATTAATTGAATTATTACCTGTAACATTACCAGAAATGGTTTGCACAGAGTGAACTATAATCATTGTCAGTGGGATTAATTGCATTGATTCTATGTTCATTTTTGAAAGAAAGCTACACAACATTAATTTTTGAGATAATCTGTAAATGCATAGGGAATCAGAACTATCCACTTGGCTGGTTGTTCCAAACTCTGTCCTAAGCAATTATTCAAATATTCATATACAACAGGTGAAGTTTATGTCCTTCACAGGCTGAAATGTCCTGAAGTCCCATTTCACTGCACAAGCTAGCAATTCCTGGAGCCCATCACACCGGCCACAGTCAGTAGTTCAGGAATGGTGTATAAATCCAACCAAGTCCTTCACAAATCTCTGCCTCCCATTCAAGAGAATGAGAAAAATGCCTGCATCTTCAGGTTCACGGGGTTGGAAGTATTTGATACTATTTCTCCCAGCCAGTAGGGCAGCTTCAATATTACCTCCTACAAGAGCATTCATCACACACACTAAGTAGCCTTTATTCTGCAATCTCAGCAATTATTTTTGTCCTTGTAATGTGCTTTATTTTTATAACACTTAGTAGAAATTATACTGTTATTAATTTTCTTCTTTATTGACCTGATTCTCCCTCTGCAATGTGACCCTTGTGATATCTGGAAATTCGTTCTGTTTTCTTTCTTTCTTCACTTAACCTTGGCAGCTAAAACTGTGTGTGGTTCCTAACAACTTGAGATATTTTTTAAGGAAAGAAGGAATTCCTGAAACAATTCTGTGATGTTTTATTTTCCATACTTCATTATTATAATATTAAAAGTAAAATTACTTTAAGATACGGTATGATAGGTAACAGGTAATATAGATTAAGTCTACCCTCATTAATTGCTGCTTGGAGTGTGCAGTGGTACAATCACTTTGGAAAAGTGTTAGTTTCTAACAAAATTTCCATGTGATCCAGAAATCCTACTTGTAGGTACACATTCAAAAGAAAAGAATGTTCACATCTACAAAGAAACTTATGCAAAAAGCTCATAATCACTTTATTTATAATAACCTGAAACTGGAAAAGACCCAAATGTTCATTAATAAGATAATTTATAAACACATTTTGTTCTCTTCATGCAATGAAATGCCAGTCAGTCATACGTAAAACAAACTGCAGAGAGATTCAACATGCCTGAATCTCAAAATCATTATATGGAGGACAAGAAGATGGACGCAGGAGTTATGTACTGCACGATTCCATTGATGCAGAATTCAAGAATAGCCAAACGCAGCCATGGTGAGGGATGTCACAGTAGAG
This sequence comes from Chlorocebus sabaeus, assembly GCF_047675955.1. Lineage (NCBI taxonomy): Eukaryota > Metazoa > Chordata > Mammalia > Primates > Cercopithecidae > Chlorocebus > Chlorocebus sabaeus. The sequence goes on from NC_132933.1 coordinate 144,144,791, forward strand.
GTGAGATCAGGGAAGGGGAGAGGAGCAGGAACTGGGGCAGCAAAATGTTCAATTTGTGGATCTTGGTGGTGTTACGTGGCTATTTACAAATGTAAAAAGACGTGATGCACTAAACAGTGAAGGTTGCACTTGAGAGCTTGTAAATTCTTCTTTTTATAATATAAAACACAATGGGGGAAAAAAATGGAAGGGTTGGCACATAGGTTCCATCTCCCCATATGCAAAAATCAGCTTAGACCAGATTCTTTTGCCAGCTGAGCTCATCAGAGAGAAATCCCAGCCATGGGTGCTTCTTTCTGAAGCCTCCCTCACAGGCAAAACTCAGGGTAGTGATGTTAGAATTATTTCTTTGGAGTCTTCCTAGTCCAGCGGAGCCATTATGCCTTCTGAAGCCTCAGAATGTCATCTGGAAAGTAGAACATATTTTGATATCATATGCCAAGCGATTTAAATACAGAAACTCTGGTGCTCAGAACATCCCTGAACATGTGCGATCAGCTCTATTTTCTCAATGGTCACACCCCAAGCAAACAGTTGTCCTGGATCACCTAGCAGAAGGAAAAGAATACCTATACCAGATAAAGTCAGAGTTCACCAATAAGGACTAACTGTGCCATGCAACAGTTTGCAGGAAAGACGCTGCCCTGACGATGCAGCCTGAGAGTGGAGTGCCTGTGATAAAGGTGAGTTACTTTACCCTACGGTCTAGGGCACACATGGTCACAAAGCCATTTCTGTGAGGTTTTCTTTGTTCCATTTTGGTAGTAAAATATTTACATCCAAATGGGTCCAATGAAAGGAAACATCTAATAATGGATGCATCCACAGCTCAACCATCTTTATTCTCATGTGGATAGGAGTCTATTTCCATTATGACTGGTTGTAGCAACCTTTAAAAAAATATTATCATAAAATCATTATAACAGAAAACATGTCATTTATTTAACCTTTTAAGTGTACAATTCAGTGACATTAATGACAGTCACACACTGTTGTGCAAGCATCACCACTGTTTCTAAAGCTCTTTCATCATCCCAAACAGAAAACTCTGTACCCATTAAGCAGTAACTCCCATCCCCCACTTGCCCTAGTCCCTGGTAGCCTCTCATCTCCTTTCTGTCTTTGCAAATAGCAACAGTCATTTTTGATGTGGTTTATAAGAGATATCAATTTCTTAGAAGTCAAGGTTCACTTCAATGCCCTTGGTTGAAGAGGCCCGAATTAAGGTCTTTTCTTCCCCCACTCTGTCACCATAGACATTTTGACGAATAACTGAATTACTTTGTCATGAAACATTAACATTTCCAGAAGAGGAAATACAGTATTTTCTCATCTTAAGGGGTTGTATTTATTTTCCCAGTACATTGCTCTGTCAATTAATATATGTGTGCATGTGAGTTTGTGTGAGTGTGTGTATGTGAGTGTGTGTGTGTGTGTGTGTGTGTGAGAGAGAGAGTGAGGTATACATGGTATAATGAATTATCGTCTATCAGAGTCTTTGGTATATAAAAATACATTAATAGCAAAATCACTTCTTTGCCAACGTCTAACTTTAAAGATAATTATGGACAATAAGACACCCACCAAGCCATCAGTACTAAGCTATATATAAGCAGTGTTCTCCATTCCAGAGCAAGCCTGCAGCTGGGAGACCTAATTATCCCCATTTGGCACAGCAAGAGAGGCATGCATCACCCTGTTGTCTTCAGCTTCTCCTGTCTTAACAAACTGTATGACATCTCAGAGAAGCGGAGATAAGATTCTTTTTAAATATTCACTTCTTGGAAGCCCATAACCCATTTCCAGCATATAAAGGTGCAACAGTTTAACTGTTTATACCTGAGATGGAGTCCTGCTGTCAGATGCAAAAGCTAAAGGTAATAATCTCATGACAAGGGAGGATGGCTTCATCAAAGCAAATCTTGCTCTGCTTTCAAGATTTCATCCTTTGGACAATTTGTGTTGCATATTAATAATGTCATTTTGTATTTCCTGTTTTCCTCTAGTATCTGACTATATATATATTTATACATATATCTGAATATATATTTGAATATATATATGAATATATATATCTGAATATATATATATATATATTTTGAGACAGAGTCTCACTCTGTCACCCAGGCTGGAGTGCAGTGGTGCAATCTCGGCTCACTGTAGCCTCCGCCTCCCGGGTCCAAGCGATTCTTCTGCCTCAGCCTCCCAAGTAGCTGGGACTACTGGTGCATGCCACCACGCCCAGCTAATTTTTTATTTTTACTAGAAACGGGGTTTCACCATGTTGGCCAGGCTGGTCTCAAACTCCTCAAGTGCTAGGATTACAGGCATGAGCCACCACCCCCAGCCCTGACTCCGTATTTTTATTGCATATTTTGCAATGATAAAATTGGGCTATGCTGACTTGCCCCAGGGAGCAAGGATATTAATCTATAAAAAGACAGGGAGGAAGAATTGACTTCCCCAACTTCTCAGAAATTTTCTCCCTGTGATTTCTTCCTCTCATTGTTATCACCATCATTTTTATTTTTATTTTTTTTTATCAACATACGCTTATCACAAGCATTCTTTTGGGTAAAGTAGGCAAGCTGTCGACATCTTCTAATCTGTTCGTTTGAATAGAAAAATGTCTTTCTAATATTCAAAGGCTCTTTTCACACTCTTGTACTCTTGGCTAATTTAAAACTTTATATTATTGCAATTGAATGCGACTAATTATTGAATCAAATCCTAATAATTAACTGAATTTAAGTGTCATTCTTTTTCCTCTCCCACTCTTTTTCCTAATAATACTTCCGGGGGTCACCTGGAATGGGGAACTTAATTTGCTAGGTTTAATATCTAATCAAAGCAATTGAATGTGAACTTAATTCAGGCCTCTAGAGGGAAGGGTTTATTCATCCTTTGCCAAACAACAGCCATTCCTTTTAAGGACAAAAGACATATTCAGTACTTCTTGTCCTTTCTGATGCAGTGTGCAGGGTTACTATTTGTAGAAATAAGTAGAATGTGAGTGTAAGGATATATAATTTCCAAGTAGAAAACTTTAAATTACAGAAGTAAATATGTGGCTGTTTAACGGGTCTTGAAAATGAGTATCTTATGGTGTCTGTACTCTTTATGCTTTCAGAGTATGTGTTGATTTTTAAAGTGCCTTAAAATTTTCAGGAATGCAGCTGTACCATAAAGAGAGGTGTTCTTGGGGAGGAGAGAATTAGTTTTCTTGGGCACTGGATGTTGCCTGTACAGTACTGTTGTCCAATAATGAAGCATTGTTTTGAGCACCAACTCTCAAGTGAAGATGTCTCTTACTAGCACTAACAGTTGGAATTGACCTGGTTTGGGAAAAATAGCTTCCCCTGCAATGAAAATCCTATTTGCCAATTCTGCAAGGAGGGCTAAAAGGGATGGTTAAAGTCATTGTCAAATAGGGTTTGTGAAACAATGAAAATATGACCCTTTTATGAAGGAAAGAGCTTCCCAAAGGACACCTTCTTTGACAACCTCAGACTTCAGAGCTCAGTGATGTCATAGGCGCCCACATGGATGAGACTTTTCTTTACGCTCTTCCAATAGACTGATAATGATTTTAAGGCCTGATGGGAATTAAGAAGGGGGCACTGGGTGGGACACGTCAGCTTCCTGGAGAACCCCAGAGATGTGGTTCCCTCATCCCAACTGCATATGATGTAGAAGTTTTCAAGCATCATTAGAGAACCAATTAGGCTGTAATCAGTAGAACAAAATGAGTAGCCACTTCACAAGACCAGAATCCATCTGTACTCACAAATGAAGATTGAGTTGAGATACGCTGTCTGTCATCATTTAAGCTACCCCATAGGCCATTGTGCAAACATGACATAAGTAAATGCTAGTTAAACTCAATACACATTTATTGACCACTGAGCCATTGGACTGGAAGTTTCTTAAAAGCAAGGAATGTGCTTGTTCACCATTACAGCCCAAATATCTTGCATCAGGTTACCATAACTGGTTCATTATGGGGCTGCGGGTTGAGTAAATAACATGTTCTTGTTATATATTGGACACTGAAACGAATGGATGCTAGTCTTAAGGAATTCACACTGTGAGGCATAACCAGCATCATAAACAGCTTAACATCATACCTGTGCTTTATAAATTATAGTTTACAAATTATAAACAGATATAGAGAAGAGAAAGCCATGAATTCTACCTTGGGGCTTGAGGTGGTCCATGATGCCAAATTAGAACTGAGTTTGAAAGGTGGATGTAAGTTCATCAATGAGAGAAGGCAGGAAAGGACGCAGCTTTCCACAGAGCAAATGCATGGAAACCTGAGTGTGAATGGCTTCATCAGGTAACAATGAAGTGTCTGTCATAGCTTAAACCCAAGATTTGAAAATGGGGTGGCTCTACATGAAATGAAATGAAAGGATATGATCTGAGTTTAAATGTTCTTGAGGCTGTGCTTTTAGTTTTATGTAGTGGGAAACCGTTACATACTAAGTGAGAAGAGCCCAGATTTAGCAAGCCAAAGAGAGATTACGGACATAATTCAGGCAAGACACAACTTGTATCTATGTAGAGTAGGGCAATAATTTTGGGGACAAACAAATTGCATGGATAAACATTGTAGAAATAGAATTGAGTGGACCGTGTAACCTATGACTGATGGTGTGAAATAGAGGGAGAGGTTGAAGTTGACAGAAGTTTCTCTCTTAACTCCAGAATATTGTTGCCCCTGTCTTGCCTCTGTATCTGTACTATCCCGGACCGCTGAAACTCAGGTTAAGTAAGGAGAATAGCCCAAGGGATTTTGTCAACAACAGTCAATTGTTCATATTTCTGCTCAAAGTTTGCTGAGAAAGTACTGTTTATAATTATGCCAAAGTCTTAGCCCAATGCAATAATGTTCCATGAATGAACAGAACATTTTTTGAAGGAAGTAGAGAAGGAATCTTGCATAAAATGGGGCAATAAAATTTTGAAATTCCAGAAGTCTTAGATAATTCTTCATAGCCAGGGCATCTTTTCACCTAGAAGATAGATATACTCTTGCTGTAGCTTAGGACATACAATTTATTTAACTCTGAAAAGGAATGAGGTCTCCATTTTCCTAAAAAGCACAGGATTAGATATAGTCCTTGCTAAGAAAGCTAGAAGATGCACAATCAGATGCAATTTGCACAATCAGATGCAATTTGTGGCACACGCTCCGCACAAGGCAGGACCACAAAGGTCATGCTCATAAGATATGTGAAAACTTTAAGAAAATGAAAAACAAAGCATTTCACTTGACAAAATCTGGAAAATGATTGATTTATGACAAGATTATGAAGGTATTTCTCATCCTGGAATGGAGGATGGTTGATGTCTTCTAAGGGAGCACATCAGATTTCTTGGAAAAAGAGAGATACATACATAGACACACACACACATACACACACACACACATACGTGTATATATAAAATTTGTGAATGCACCTCCTAAATTGCAGTTTGTTTATTTGTTTTTATTTTGCAATTTTGAATGACATTAAGTGAGAGCATGCCACCTTTTTGCCTATTTCCATGAGACAGTTCCTTCGTACTTCTTTTTCCTTTGCATGCTTGGGGAAATTGGTATAAACTTCTTTGGTTTAATTAGCACTACAAATTAAAATATGGCTTTGTTCTTTTGCAGCATTAATTATCAGTTTATTTATTTATTTAGAGATGGAGTTTCACTCTTATCGCCCAGGCTAGAGTGCAATGGCACAATCTTGGCTCACTGCAGCCTCCACCTCCCGGGTTCAAGCAATTCTCCTGCCTCAGCCTTCCCAGTAGCTGGGATTACAGGCGCCCACAACCACGCCCGGCTAATTTTTGTATTTTTAGTAGAGATAGGGTTTCACCATGTTGGCCAGGCTGGTCTTGAACTCCTGACTTCAGATGATCCGCCAGCCTCAGCATTCCAAAGTGCTGGGATTACAGGTATGAGTCACCGCTCCCAGTCCAGTTTCATTCTTATGATCCTTACTGGTTACCAAAATCCAAGTGCCAGGAACTGTTTTCCATGGAGCGAAATATTTGGCTGCATAGTATTAAGAATTTAGAAATTGATTTTTAAATTTTAATAGCCTGTGTAATTTAGCTATGAACAAGTAGCCTTATTATTAGTTATCTTAGTCTAATGAAAAATATACATGTCAAAATATTTTGGAAACAATTAATTACAATGGTATCAGGTTTATCTTGAGCAGATAAAAATCACTGTGTTGATTAAGTACAGTGTAATGTGTGGGTCTTTAAAAACAGCTTCTTAACTAATGCACTTAAAGAGATTAGGACACTTGATAGGACTTCTTTTCAGAAGAATTCTTGAATTTCGGAAAGTGTGAATATGTGCTGCCAATTTAGGGGAGAATAATCATATAACACCATAGCCAAATAAAGTAAATAAAGGGATCTTAAAGTACCAATTTATAAGAAGGTGTAAATTTAATTACTTTAGGAAAGCAAACATTCATTTATTACCGAATAAAAACAGGAGACAAATGTCAATGAATTCTTATGAAGCATTGTCTATAAAGCCAGGCTCTTGATCTGAACTGGGGAAGGGTCTCCAGGGGGATTTTGAGCCCTTTAAAATATATGCAAATTTTAACAAACATGTTTTAGAAAAAGTTCCACACCTAGATGAATGTTAAAAACTTTATCTAATGTGTGTCGTCTTTCTGAGTTGCCAGTGCTGAGACCACCTCTGTCTCCTCATCACCCCACCTTGTACCTAGAACGTAGTAGAATTCAATGCATGTGGAGTGAATGGGTAGAATGTCAAAAATTGGAAATGAAGAAGATAGAATCCAAGTTTATAATTGAAGAGAGAGAATTATCTCATTAACTGAAGAAGAAATTTAGCAACAAAGTGGTCATTAGGGGCTGGAGAATTTGCAGGCAACCAGGTAAAAATGAAAGCAATAAGATGTTTAAATAATGCAAATGTAACGGTACAATTTGATGAATTCTCACTATGGGTAATGTATGTATGCAACCACTATTGAGATAAGCCCACAGAATATGCCCATCCACACGGGACCCCCACCCCATGCTTACTCCTTGTCACTACCTCCCTCCCTGTAGGTAACCACGAAACTGACTTCTGACACTATAAGTGACTTGAATCTCTTCTGAATTTTAAGTGCGTGGAATCATAGTGTGTTCTTTTTGTGCCTTCTTTCACTTGGTGGTAAATGTTGAGGTTCTTTCATGCACCTGGATGCAGAAGCAGTTCCTTAATTTTCACTGTTGTTGTGGCAGTCGGTTGTTTTCATTATATCACCATTTATTGGCCCATTCTGCTATTGTAAGATATTTGGATTATTGCCCCTTTATTCTCTATTACAAATGGCGCTACTCTGAATATGACTTAAAAACTTTGTTTTGGAAGTGAAATTCACTTAATATGAAAGTATTTATTGTAAAGTGTACAATTTAGTGGCATTTAGTATATTCAAAACTGTTCACCTGTCACCTCTATCCAGGTCCAAAACATTTTCACCACCCCAAAAGGTTCTGAATATCCTTGTGCATGTTTTTGGTTGATGTATGTATGCATTTCTGTTGTGTATGTACTTGGCAATGCAATTGCTGGGTCATAACTATGGGTGTATTTTTAAATAGCTATCATAAAACTGCCATGTAGCTTAGATATTTTATAGGATAACACCTTTTGAGTTTAAAAATAATATTTATTCATTTTAGCCAATTTGGAAAGCACATAAAAACATAAGGTAGAAAATCATAAAGAATAAAAATTGCCTGTAATGCTCACATTCAGAGATAGCCACTATTAAGGTTTCAGGATATTCTAACCAATTTTTTACATATACATTTTACTCACTGCATCTAAACCATTTTGCCTTTACTTAATAGTGAATTTTGTTTTATAGCTTTTCCTTTAGAAAATATTTTAATGGTTCAGTAGTTATTGCATTATACATATCTAACACAGTTTATCTTCCTCTTTTTAGACATTTTCTACTGTTTTAGATATCAATGATGTGAATTAATGTGCGTCTATCTTTGTAGTATATACCTTTGATTGTTTTCTTAGAATTACTTCATAAAGGTGGAATAGCTGGGACTAAGGGTAGCATCAGTCTTAAGGTTTTTGGCATATATTTCCACATTGCCCCTAGAAGGAGATATGAGTTTATGTCTCATATTAAAAGTGCATGAAATGTAATGAATCTGTATTTCACCGAACCCCGACTCATGCAGTTGGTCTAGAAAAAGTTCCCTGTCAAGTCGGCTAGCATAGGTTATACTGGGAATTACATGTATTCTAAAATACACCAGCCACATTCTCTATACAGAAATACATAATTTTCTAGTAGTAGAGATGAAAAATAGAAACTTTAAACAATATTAGAATGATTTGAAGGAAATATCATGCTAAGTTACAGGCATTGTAAATACTTATCAGCTTAGTAGTAAATGGAATGTTCTAAAATTGTCCCTGATGACCCCATTCTCATCTAAAGCACTTACTGGTAATTTACTATTGATACAAATATTGATGCTGTTCTTACACCTTTCTAGGTACTATTTTTAAAATACAACACACCATCCCTTCACTCAAAGAATGTGCAATTTAGTAGGAAAATCTTATTTTAAGTCCATAAAAGGGTTAAACAACATTATAGGAAATAAGCATTCATGACAAGAGTAAAAGCATTTTTACAAGGGATTTGATAATAGTAATCCCATGAGTTCCAAAGATACATGACTGCTGTGACAAAGGAGATAGAATTTGAACAGATTTGAAGGGAGGGAAAGGATTGAATTGCTGAAAGTGGGAGAGGTATTCTAGGAGTTTTGAAAAGCATGAACAAAATCTCAAGGGAGAAAAACTCAAGACGTTCTAGAAAAGTGCAATTAAACCAAGGTTTCCTTGGATCCAAGGATTGACTTATTTTAAAATGTAAATTCTGGGACTAGCTGAGTGGATTAAGAAGAGATGGAACATATTGGAGCTATGTGGTTAGGAGCACTTAGCTCACTGTACATTAGTTTATGATACTGCTCTTCTCCTGTGGGCCGAGATCTCAGGCAATTGGGAGAAGGATAATTTAAAGGAAAAGAGTGGTGGGATGCATCGGGAAGGAGGCTTTTGAAGTATAATGTGTGGTTTGGTGATCGCAAGGCTAGATGATTGCAATGGACGTAAATATCACCCTCCAGGAAATCAAGGGTGCAGGGTTGGGAATAATAATAACAATGCTGAGACAAAAGTATGCAGGTATCTTTTACCTATTTAATGATTTGGCCTCTTGCTTGTCATGGTCATCATGATTGTTCCTGAAATGGGTAAATGTTTCCTGGTGAAGAGAATAGAAAGATACTATGCCAAATGTAAATTTGTCTTACAAATTTGCATGTGCACATCTGTTAAGGAAATTATGGTACAGCATCAAATGCATTTGCTTGTGTACAGCAGCCAAGAGAATGATGGAAATGCACCAAAGAACAGGCACCAGAGAGTTCAAAATGCTACTTCTCCCCCTATCTACCCGTATGCCTCCCAAAAAAACTTTGTCATCTTTGGAAGTTATTTGGGTACCAGCCATTTACACTGAAAATGAGTATGAGTATTTTTTCTGAAAAATACACATTTATCCTGACTTTTTTGTTTGGATTTTTCTGCAAGACAACCTGATAGTCAATCGTGGACCTTTATTTGTTTTAGAAGAATCATACTAATAAGCGAAGAATGAATATTTGAAAAAGAAAATTGCACTTGGGTACTTGCCATGTTATTTTATGGTGTCATTGATATATTGATGATTATATATTATGGCATCATGATATATTTATTTAAATCAAGGCAATGATAATCAAAGTCTGCTAAAATCTTTAGGTGATAGGTTGATGAAGAACTTTGAAATAGTTCCATCAGGGTGACCCCTGCAGAACCACAGGTCTTCTTGGTAATTATTAATCTTCTTCCTGTTGGGTTGCAATGAGAAGTACCTAGCACCACTAGTAAGTATGAATGCCAAAACAAATTGTCCTGGTATCTAATCAAGTTTCTAGGTGTAATTGGGAATATATAGACAATTTATTCCATAAAAAAGTATGTAAAACATCACCACAAAAATATAACCTGCAAAATTTAAAATGTGGAACATTTTTATAGAAAAAATGACTCAGATTCTTACAGAAATAAATGGCACAGAAAGAAAAAAGCAGGGGGAACTGCTATCGATGAAAATAAATTTAGGTGATATTTTCACCAAATGAATTTTGATTAAAACAAATTAATTGTAAAAACTGTATTTTTTTGCTGAAAGTCAAGAAAAAATGAACATGATTGGCATTAGGTGATGTTAAGGAACAACTGTTAATTTTGTTTGATGTGATATTGGTATTGTGTTTTTTTAATTTCTTATTAATTATAGACAGTGAAAAAAATTAAAGATGAATAATGATATGGGTGGCTGCCATCCCAGAACCAAGGGATTCCTGAGATGTGGGAGTTTCAGTGCTAAGATCAGAATAGTCCTGGACAAATTGGGACAGTGGATCACTTGATTTCTGAGGTTTGTTTTAAAATACTCCACTAGGCCTGGGCGCGGTGGCTCATACCTGTAGTCCCAGCACTTTGGGAGGCTGAGGCAGGCAGACTACCTGAGGTCAGGAGTTCGAGACCAGCCTGGCCCACATGGTGAAACCCTGTCTCTACTAAAAATCCAAAAATCAGCTGAGCATGGTGTTGCATGCCTGTATTCCCAGCTACTCGGGAGGCTGAAGTGGGAGAATAGCTTGAACCTGAGAAGCAGAGGTTGCAGGAAACAGAGATTGTGCCACTGCATGCCAGCCTGGGCGACAGAGCAAGACTCTGTCTCAAAAATAAATAAAATAAAATAAAATAAAATAAAATAAAATGCTCCACTAAAGGAAAACTAGATGAGTAGAACATATTAAAAATGTTGATGTTGAATGCACTGGGCAGAGTACCAGGAGGTTTGTTACCCTGTCCTTTCTATTTGGAGCTAGGTTTGAGAATTTCCATAGCAATACAGTTTCTTTAAAAAATAAATTTCCACTTTTAATAATGGCTTGCACTTGTTTCTGAATTCTAAGAGCATGTTTTCTCCATTTTATCATCCTCTGGTGATGAAGGGAAGAGTGGGAATCAAATGTGAGTCAAAATAAGAAGGAATCTCCAGTAATTTTGGGGAATGATGCAGACCGCACAGTTTGTTATGGTGAGAACTTCTCACAAAGATGCATGAAAGTGAAGAAACGTCCTTCTAGTTGCAGTGTATGTATTCAAACCCACTGGAGACATGATGCCAGTAATTTATTTAAAGGCTAGACAATGGCAAACTCAAGAAAGAACTTATTTACAGAGAACATTATTTGAATCTGAGATTTGGTATAGGCTCATGTTGGAATTACATGGCCGATACGCTTATACAGCATCTTTCCCCAAGGAATATTATCAACAGCAAATTAATTCTGTGCTGCTAAACCTGAAGTAGGCAGCAAACAGACATTTTCTGACACTGAACTGGAACTTTCCAGTTCAAATGGCAGTTTAATGGCACAATCCGGAAGGGAAACAGAGAACCCTGTCACGTAATCTAATATTTGGCAAGGTTTAGACAAATGTTTGGGCAACTTTCAGGTCAATGTTTGACAGGTGTTTAGATGATTCATTCTAAAGGAGGCTGTCAAACGCCAGGTTGCCGGTATCATGCTAACAAAGTCAAATAAAATGGTGTCAGGAGATTACAGTCCGCCCCAAATATTTTTACTCTCTTATTGTATATACATTGACACTGTATTGATTTCGATAAATCCTTTAAGACGTACTTAAATAGAGAATGGGAAGCGTCCAAGGGAAAATAACAAAGGTACCTGAAAGCTGCAGAAATCAAATAGGAAGGTGGGTAAGTCTAGAGGAGACATCCATTGCCCACAGTCTAGGGCCAGAGCTTCCTTGCGGGTCAGTACATGATGCGTTGTCCAGAATTAGAGTCTCAGAGAGGCCATCGGATCTCTGCTCAGTCCTGAAAGCAGTTCCTGAAGTTCTCAAAGCAGAAGCAGAAAGGACTGGCTGGGCCCTCTGATCTCTGCAGAACAATGTCAGAACTCAGTCATTATAGACTGTGTGTACTCATGAGCGTGTGCTCTACATGTGCTCATCCAAAAATCCACACACTAACTAGGACACCAAAACTATCTCAGGGCAGAAAACTACAAAACGTCACCTAAGAACGGAGTAGCAGCAGAGGAGAGTGATGTGGGCTTTTTATCTGAAGCTCCCAACACTGCCGTGGGTGAGGAAGTGCTGGGATTCTGGGTCATTGATTGGAAGCAGCCAGCTTGGCTTTATTTGACTGACTCTAGACTCCTTGAGAGTCTGATAAAAGGGATAAAATATGACCCTTTGTCTCCCTTTGTCTAGGATGGCATTTGGGTGAGTACAGTTGAGATTTGCCTTGTGGGAGCTCAGCAGACAAGTCTGCATTTAGTGGAACATACCATGTGTTCCAAAGGCTGGAGGAGTGGGCTCTGCCTGCTGAAGGTCGGTTTTGGGGTTTGAATATCTGCAGCGCCATCACCAGGGCAGTCTGGGACATACATGATCTTTGGAGTTAGTGTCAGGAATTGGGAAGAAACTTACATGAAGGGAACACTTAATCTGAGATCCTGATGACGATGATAATGGTGATGGTGATGATGATGGTGATAATGATGGTAATGATGGGATAATGACAATGATGATGGTGATGACAATGATGATGATGATGGTGATGACCATGATGATGGTGATGGTGATAATGGTGATGACAAAGACTAGAAGAAATCAGTGCCTGTAAATTCCATGCCAATACTCCATTCTGAAAACCCCAAATAAACGGAACTCAAAGCCTAAGCAACCCATCTGTCCAAATGAATTGAGAATGTGCTCCAGGGACAGTGAAAGGATGCAGGTTGGAAGCCTAAGTAGGAAGGAGAAGCCCAGAAGAGGAGAGTGAATGTATTGGATTATGGCCTCATCGTTTCAAGGCCACTGACTGCTGCAGTGGGCGGTGCCTTCTACAAAACTTCTCTGCTCAGCTGATGTTTGTGTTTCTTCTAACATGGAAAGATTTGTCCACGGTAGCCTGGAGTATTACTGAGTACATGGGCCAAGGGAAGAGACAGACCTTTGCTGAAATCCCCAGAATCTACACTTTATTTGCTCTGGGACCTAAGTCACAAAACTTCCTAGTCAAATCCTCTGTTTTTGGATTGTCAGATAAGCACAATGGAATAAAATGCATATGTTTGTTTTGTAAACTAAATGGGATACAATAGGCATCAATACATGTGTGTTAAAAATACTTTCTTTTTCTTTTATTTAAGTTAATAGTAATGTATAAAAACTAATCTTCATGAGACTAGTAGTCGGTACAAAATTGGCAAAAAGATAAGGCGTAATTGGCTTGATATTCCATCTGACGGAGCAGCAAAGCATAGGAAGAGGGGTCTTGGGAGCTAGAACGTTCCTAATTTCCTTAGGGTTGGCCTCCTTCGTGGATGATTCATACACCACGTCCTCATTTTAAGATAATTTTAATTAACAAACAATAATAACTAATCAATGATTTTTTAAATAAGCACCTACTATGCTTCATATGTGCAAGATTAGGCAATTTCATGCTTGTTTCCTCTTTTACTACTGAGAACCAGGTGGGTGAAACTATACCTTTTCTTAGAAAAGAAACAATTGAATGAGGCACTGAGGGTTTTTTTTAAAGAGCCTATGAAGTTTCTACAACTTCAAAGTAACAGATCTCACTGGCTTAACAGATACAAACTTTTCAGATTAATTCTGAAAAATTAACTAATTGTATTTTTGCAACGAATTATGGAGTATATATGAAAAGAAAATTTGTTTTCCTTTCATAAACGTGTATGTGCATTTTTCAGGTAATATGTATATGACTACATCTCCTTATCTATATATTAGTCATTCATGTAAGTATATTAGGCTCAGGTAAAGCTACATAGTTTGTTATTTAAATAAAGAAAGCCTTTAAATTGAGCCATAATTTGCTGATATTATATGCTAGTTTGGCAATTTCGCTAATTTTTTGCTTATTTTTTTCTTTTCATTGTTTGTCCGTATTTATATGGGTTACCTACCTATGTGTTGCAGCTTCAGTAAATAAAAAAATAATAATAATTGTGAACTGTTTTTTAAGTGAACTCTATGGGAAAAATGAGTCACATATCTCAAGTGTAAAGAGAAATTTCTGATGTAAATATCTGTGCCTATTGTCGATACTGATTTTAAAGTCTCCCTGCCCAGCATTGGTCGCTATAGAAACACTGTTTTTTGTCTACTTGTATATAGATATATGTATGTCTGTGTGTGTGTGTGTGTGTGTGTGTGTGTGTAGAGAGAGAGAGAGAGAGACACACACGATCTAGAACATGGAAATACTGCCATCTGGTGTTGTACATCTTATACATTATTCAAATGCCCTTCAGAAAATTTGAAATAAATCTTCAGATTTCTAGCCCTTGGGTTTTGTTAAGTAGGAAAATCTCTTAGTCTCAGATAAATGCCCTCTTTTCTTTCTCAAAGGAAGAGAATTATAAACTGTATATGTTAAATTCACTTAATGAATATTTAAATTAAGAATCCAACAAAGCAGTTATAGGATCATTTCTCTTCATACAAAAGGATCCTTCTTTAAGTCTGACAATGCAAAAGTTTTTTTGCTTTGATCTCATTGCATGAAAATGCTATTTAGTTAACCCAGTAATTTTGAAATTATTATTTAAAAGCTTTTATATCATGAATAACTATTTGGATTTGTAAAGTTGATGTTCAAAATGCTTTTAGGCTACAAGAGACAGAAAGGGGCTTATGCTCTTCAAAAGGGAAGGGATTTATCACCCATGTGTCTGCAGGCCCCTATGGCTAAAGGGGGAACCTGAACTTCCTGAGAGTTCGATTTTAGGGAACTGGATCAGCTCTGTACAACAGTGGTATTCAAACATTTTTACTTGAATACTCTCTAAAAGAATCTTGCCAATCTGTACATCTCCTGGCACATTTTTGTTACATCTACAGTTTTACATCATAATTTTAACTAGATGGAAAGAATGAAATTTCTAGCATATTGTAAATATAAATATTTAAAGACAGAACTGCAACGTCATGCTTTTAAACCTTTCCAATGTAAGCTAATTATCACAGCAGTTTGATACCTGTTACAGTTAATTAAAATCCCTAAAACTGCTCTTCTTAATCAGGGGAAAATTTCCAATCATTTGTTTTATTCCTTGAAGTTTAATTTCTATTCCGCTCTCCTCAGACAATTTTATCTTAAAGCCATATTATTTGATGTTTGAAAATATTTTATCGATAACTTATTTTACTTACCTAAAACAAAACTGCATCATATTGTAAATATTTTCTTTACAAAAATTCTTGCAACCACAAGACTCTAAGAGTTTGAAAACTTTCTTGTAGCTTGTGTTATTAATACATTTACTATTATAACATTGTTAATCAAAACAACATAAAGACACAGCATTTAAAATATAATCATACATGATTAAAACATAAACATTGATCATTGTTCAATAAAATTTATTGACATGAATCTCTTAATGGGATCAGTGGAGGTTTCCTCCATTTTTCTGTTTTTATTTATTTACATATTCACATACAATGGTTTCTCAACTTTGGCACTATTGACATTGGGGGCTGGATAATTCCTGGGGGGAGGGAGGACTGTCCTGTTTATTCGTTGTGGGATGTTTTGCTGCATTCCTGGCTTCTACCACTAGATATCCGTGGTATATTCCGAGCTGTGGTGACGAAAAGTACCTCCACACTTTGCCAAATATTCCCTGGGAAACAATCCTCCTTCTCATGAGAACCACCATTGACCATTCCTTCAATTTTGAGAACACAAAGATTTGGAAACACTGAATTTCAAAGGGATTCATTACTCATTACTCGGGAGACTGAGGTGGGAGAATTGGCTGAGCGTGGGAGGTTGAGGCTGCAGTGAGCTCGAGGCTGCAGTGAGCTATGACAGCACCACTACACTCCAACCTGGATGATAGAGTGACAAAACGAAAACAAAAACAAAAACAAAACAAAGTACTTAACCATATCAGACTTCCTTTTTGTCAAAAAAGTCAGGCTAAATAGTTCAATTCAAATGAATGAGCTATTATACTTTTAATAAAACATCATAAGACCTACTGAGAAATAGATTACAATAAACATTTTTATAAGACCGATTACCAAAAGCAATCAAGAGCTAATAAAACGAATCTATCCACTTTTTATTATAGGCTATATAAACAAGAATAAATCTATACGTTGTTCCGCATTTTAAAATTTGCAGTATTGTAGTGTGATGTATAAAATCGCAAGTTCTTGTTAAGCAAGGAATATGATAAATGGCATAATATTCTCTTGGTAAATATGGGTGTTGGTGTTAGGCTTTTGGGAATAATTAGTTAAGGACCATCTATAATTCAGACTTAACTCCACTAATTCTGTTAGGCATCATGATCTTACTTTTCCTCTTTGTTGCACACACAAAAAATAAAGAATACAAAACTAAAAGTTAGTCAGCCCAGTAGCCCATATAATTTTATGTGCTATTAATGGGAGAGTATTAAACATTTTATAAGATGAAATAACATGGGATTGACCATAATTTAAGTATATATAGTATTATTTGTTTTGGTAAATTAGATTTCCATTGGTGTTGAACAACACACGAAATTCAAAAGAAATCATATAGAATATTTTTATTCTGCATGTTTTAATCCAATGTAACATGAAGATCTGGTAGAGCCATACATCATCAGTTGCATTTGATCAAATCAGGATTATTAACCAATACTAGTTCAGGGCTTGAAGGTGCTTCGTTTTTTTTTATTATATGGCTAAAGGTATTCTTCTTCCCAATAAATGATGCCATTGGACTGTATGAGACCTGAAAAGAATTATTTACATTGCAATCCATAAGGAAAATGACTTTTCTAGTTCAACATTTCTTCATATAGCTCTTTTTGCTTTATTACTGGACTCTGGTGAGATGACTGAGGATGATGGAAAAGCTGAGTTGAGATTGGTGGAGCAAACTCACCATCAGGCTCACTGCTCATATTCTGTAGTGTGTGTCAATTCAAAAACTCTCAGTCAGGGCCCAGATTCCTCATTTCTGTCTATACCCCTCCCCCAAAACAGGACAGAGCCTGTGTACAGAGCCCAGATTTTAATTATACTTAGTTTCCAAATCAGGTAGTACTTTTATATACATTTTCCAGTTTTCAAAATTTGCTGAAATTTCCTCTACTCCTGTCTTTCCCATTTTGTTTGTTCCTATGCATTAATACATTGCTTTAATGTCATTATCGTGAACTTCGAAAAGGAGAGGAAATCATATATGTGGTTAGTCCACCACACAAGCAGACCTCTTCATCTTTTTGACCCTCACAATTTAGATGTTATTTAAAAATCTAGTTGATTTCATTCATAACTATCTGCCCTTAACTGCTCTTAGAATAGTTTGAATTTTTATAATCTCACTCACCCACCTAAGCCTTTTCAGTTTCCTAGTTATTCTATGACAGGAGATTGACAGCATTTAATAATTCTTACAATTGTTTCTTCCTTTGAGGGGAAAAAAAAGCTTATCAACAGAGTAAGGAGGTACCAACAAAATCCTTTTAGGTAGGGCTTGCAAACTAGAGCCTGTGGGACAATTCTGGCACACTTCCTGCTTCTGTAAATAAAGTTTTACTGGCACACTGGCACACACATTCCACTATGGGTATCTGTGTCTATGCCTGCTCTCGAGCTCAGTGGCAGAGTTGGGTAGATGTGACAGGCTGTATGGCTGCACAGGTGAAAATGTTTGCTATCTTTCTCTTTGCAGAAAACGTTTGCTGAACAGTGCCTTAGATTTCCACATAGTGTATGTTACCCAGCTTGCTGCTGTTGGGTTAGTCTGTGCCAACTTGGATTCATTATTTGTGGGAGATTTCAGATGCTACAGTTATGGTTTTAGAGGATGTTTCTGAGTCTAATATGCCTCCCATGCTTTATTTTAGCTATGCACATTAACATATGTCTGGCATATGAGAGTAAGTCTTTTATTTTGCAGCTGATCAAAGGTTTGCTTTGATTAAGGGAATTTTCCACCTATGTGTTCCTTGAGTGAAAATGAGTTGCATTATTGACTTGTATCCTATTTGTATTTTGCTATATTATTCACGAATGTAAACAAATATTAATGCATTCTCATCAAACTCTTGCTCTTTTATGGACATGTACAATGTTCATATATAGTTAGCATTGCCAAACTTTTAGCAAATAAAAATACAGGATGCCTATCGTTAAAGCTGAATTTCAGATAAACAACAGATAAATTTTTAATAGAAGTATGTCTAATGGAAAAAAATTCAGATTTGGTGGGATGTCTTGTGTTTCACCTGCCAAAACTATTTATGATTTACATTTATAATGTGTATATTTTCTAGGGTAGCAGAACTCTAGGGACATACACCAAAGACAACAGGGAAACTTGAAATGAAGAACTGAAAGCCCACTTTTATAAATGTATGCCATTGTGTTTACTAATGCCAACCTTCGAAGCAACAGATTTCTGCAGACAGTAGTTGACAGAGCGGGAGCATCTCCATCTTGAAAGAACACCACCATTCTAAGTTCCCCTTGATTAAAAAACCACCTAAGTCCAACCCTAAAACATCAGCCTAATAGCTAATGTCAACATAACCAGAAACATTCCGACCCTAAGATAAACCCCTCTCCAACCAGAAACATGCCAACCCTGATAGCCTCCCTTCAGACCAGAGACATTCCAACTCCACAATAAAGTTTCCCTCACATAGAAACATTCCAGACCTACAATAAGCCCCTCTTTCCAAAACCCTTAAATATCCTTAGTCTGTAAGAGAGAAGGCTCCTGACCAAAATTGGCCAGAAGACCCTCTCAGGTTTATTTCTCTAAAATAAACCTGTCCTTGATTATTAAGTCACATTTTGTGTTTCTTTCCTCTTTATTTAAAGTAGTTGGCTCCTTATTGGAAAAGAATTATGCTGTAACCTAGATTGATTAACTATTACACACACTGAGGCAAAACAGGGAAAGGACCCATGCTCTGAAGGCAGGAGATTAACATAGAACCTGGCATCGAGTAAGAGTTGAATAAATATTTGTTGAAGGTGTCTGAACAGCAGATACCCATGGAAGGAAAAACAATAGATGTAGGTGTATGCTGAAATTGCCACAAAGTAAAACAAAGAGCTATGTTGCAGCTACACTAGATCATGCACACTTTTGCTGTACAACTAGCCTCATCTAGTTTTTGTTCTCCCCTTTCTAATCTTTAGTGTTCCTAACCCTGAGTGTCTAACACAGTTTCTTACCAGGCCATTCTCCAAGAAATATTAAGCGGGGAAAAAAACCCAGATTTTATCATCCAAGTATTTAAGAAAATAGATTTTTTTACATTAAAAAAATGTAAATTATACTGGGCCAACTGAGGAATGCAGTATGGACCAAGCGTGGTGGTTCACGCCTGTAATCCCAGCACTTTGGGAGGCCAAGGCAGGTGGATCACTTGAGGTCAGGAGTTCGAGACCAGCCTGAACAACATACTGAACTCTTGTCTCTACTAAAAATACAAAAATTAGCCAGGCGTGGTGGTGGGGGCCTGTAATCCCAGCTACTCCGGAGGCTGAGGCACGAGAATCTCTTAAAACCGGGAGGCGGAAGTTGCAGTGAGCTGAGACTGCACCACTGCATTCCAGCCTGGGTGACAAAGGGAGAATCTGTCTCAAAAAAAAAAAAAAAAAAAAAAAAATGCAGCGTGTTGGAGAGCTTCAGTACTTGGATTCCAGAGCTGACCACCTGGACACAAATCCCAGCCCCATTCCTTGTTAGTTGCGGGTCCTTTATCATCCTGTGCCTCCGTTTCCCTTATGTAAATTAGTTTTAATAATAGAGCTTGCAATGTGTAAGATAAATCAATGATTTTGCATACACACACAAACACACAGAAGCAGTCCTTAATTAGTAAGATTCTAATACTCCTGAATTTCAGTTACCCTAGTTTAGTCAAATAACATCAGTCTCCTTACAGCACAGTTCAAGTTTCATTCACCATGTTATGTTAACTGTGAGGAATTGCATACAGCACAAACTTTGCTGCTAGCTCTTCAATCCACACATCACTGCATTAAAAACGATATGCATCGTGATCGCATATCCGTTCGTGCAAAGACAACAAAGCATGTCTCCTTATCTCCCATGAAAAACACACACACAACATTTAACAAAGCAGGCTTTCAACAGAGGGATTTGGCTAACAAAGCAAAGACATGAAGAGTGGTAAAGCTAGAATCAAACATAAAGGAGTCGTTGAAGAAATAGCTGACTGTGGGAGTATTGCCATCATTTGAGAGACTCTAGGTACGCAGCCACAGAAAAGTGGTGAGGCCAAACCTGTTAATAGAAATGAGGTGACTGTGGGGAAAAGGATCAAGATGTCCCAGAGGAAGCAATGTTGGCAAAAACTCTCACACTAAAGAAACTGTAAAATATATCCTGATATTTTCAGCACAAAGGATAAAATTTTGAAGGCGAACCAAACAGAAAAGAATATGACTATCTGCTAAGGCATAGAAAAGATGCTCTCTGCAGCAAAAGTTATACAATAAAAAGGCGCCAAGCAGAACTTTTTCATCACTCCCCAAGGAAACTTTGCACCCATCAAAATACTTGATCATACTTACGCATTTATGTTCTTACGTATTTATAACTTACAATATGAGAATTTACAATATTTTGGCAAAAATTTTAAAGGCCACAGATCAATTATAATTTTCCCATTGATTATAAAGCTTGCTTCAGATGGTTTCAACTTGCATGCTTATTTTTATGACCCTGCACTACTGTACCGCTGTGCAAACTGAGTACCTGCATCTGCATCTGCGTGTGTGTGTGTGTGTGTGTGTGTGTGTGTGTGTAGCCTGGCCCACAGGAAATACTCAGCAGCAAGTACTCGATGGTATTCTTAGGTATTATGGGTAAAGTTGCTTTGAGGTCAGTTAGCGGAGAAGGTGATTGAGTTTCTGGTCACCTGGCAGGAGTAGGTGGTGTTTCAGGAGTGGTAGCAGCATTTAACATCGGAGAATTTCAGTTCACCTCAAACTCCTTCATTTGAAGGAGCTTTCGCACACAAATCAGGGACCCTCTGCCTAAGCGTGTCCAGCCATCTTTAAAAAGCTTTCAGAGGTGGCTCATTGAAGGCTCGCAAAACCTATAAGCAGTGATGAGGTACTGTTCCCATAACCCTAAATCTATCTATAGGACCCTGGTGTGATTAATTAGATTCCTGGATGCATTTCTTCCCATCTACAGTCCTTGTCAGACGATGGATAGTTACCTTTACAATACTAAAGAATACAGGTGATTAAACAAGTATGATATTTAAAAGCTTATAAGAAGAGCTGACTGAGTGAATATGTGAACATATTATAATATGTAAACTTTCTCAATATAGAGTAGAAGTGGGAGGCCAGACTCTGGCAACAGACAGCCTTGTTCCAAATCTACTCTCTGACTCAAACCAAGATCAACCCTGCTATCTCACTGCACCTGTATAGCCCTTTCTGTAAAATGGGGATAATAGCAGTACCTACCTAGTAGACTTATGATGAGGATTTAATGAATTCGTTCATAAAGCACTTGGAACAGGTTTTGTCATGTGGCTAGCACTCTATACATTTTTACTCAATAAATAGAATGCAAAACTTTGGGCTCCTGTTGATTTCCTCACTCTGGATACTTCCCCCGGGATATACCAAATTGCTATTCCAGGTGTAAACATTTCCAGAAACATTTCTGATACCTTTTCTACATTAGAAATTTCCACATCAATGACTTTCAGAGCTCATCCACATAACCCTGGGTTTACACAAGGATATTGCAAGGATTTCACAGGGGTCAATTGTTTGAAAGAAATCAATTTCCAGGGCACCACTTTCCTAACAAATGCAAACTACTCTTTTCAGGGGAACTTCAGGGGAACTCTTACAGTGATTCAGTTAATAATAATCAATAACTAATAATAATAATTTTTAAGTATTGATCATTATTAATCACAATCAATAATTATAGATTCTTGATTATTAATAATACTATTTATTATTGATAGTTATTAATACTAAATAGCAAATCAATTATAAATTATTATTAATAATTATTGATAGTGATACTAATAATAAAATATATTAATAATAATAATCAATAAAAATAACTTGATAATCAATGCCAGCACAGAGGAAATTCAGCTCATCTTATTCTCCAACCACTTCCAATTCACCAGTCTGGGATTGCTTGAAGCTTAGATGGAGCCTGTTGTCCTCTATAATGACATTAACAGCACCTCTTCACTCTCAAGGAGAGCCTGTTAAATTTTAAGCTTAGGAGATTTTAGCAAGAACTCCCTAAGATCATACCCAGTTTTCAGAATGGTTACGTTGTTTTTCTGGAGAGACATCTAAAACGTTCACGAGGTTCTCAAGAGAGTCTACGGGCCCAACAAGATTGAAGACCACTATTTTAGAGGAACAATGGACCCTTCTCCACTCCAAGGCCAACTCCTTCATTCTCTCATTTAAACTCTCACTCCTACATACTCAAACTTTGGTGTTTCCACTCAAGTCCTTCAGCCTACATCTACGCTCAAGTCTGAATCTTCATCTGTAAAATATTTTCCCTTTAGCAACCACGCTACCTTCCTTCTGTTCTTCCTGACTCTACTTTCTCAGACTCTAATTACTTTTCTACAAATTACCATCTGTCTTTTGTTCCTTGCACTACAGCAAGACCCTGGTGATGTTTAATGCAGTGTACACATTCTAACTCTGATATAAACTCTGTGTGTGTGTGCATGACTTGATATCATTTGGATAGCAATTTATGGCAGAAACATCCTCTTGTCTGACTCTGAGTCTTTTTACGATTGATAACTGAAACTATTACTTGAAGTTCTCCCTTCCTTTGGACTTGATGACATCATTCTTCACTTTTTCTTTTCCTGTCTCAGGGTCTTCTTTCTCAACCTATTCTGTGGCTTCTTCTCTCCATGCAGCAATTCACTTTATAAATAATATTGAAAGAATGAATGGATGGGGATCGGTTTTGATGAGACACTGCTCCAAGCTTGGCTCTGCCTCTGACTGGCTGCCTGACTTTGAGCGCCTTCCTGGGCCTGTCTGCATTCAGTCTCCTTGCAATATCATGGGGAGACTGAGATGATAACATATTGACTGTCCAGCACAGAATAGATGTTCAATAAATTAGTTGATCTTTCTCCCTACAGGCAAATATTGTAGTGTTTTGATGACCATTGTGATGTTACAAACTCTTTAACACATCTCTGTTTGAGGTCTCTTTACAACTGGAGACTTATTTTTCCCTTTGCTTACCAGGCATCTACATCTGAACCTCCCATGGGCACCTCAAAGGTCACAACTGTGGGTAGCCCTATACCTGCCCTCTGAGACTTCCTTTTACAGTCTCTCCAGCTACCCACTCTTCCGAACCACCCACCTCGAAGTTATTCTGTAAACCTTCCATTTGGTGGCTAAACCCTTCTCACATATACTTGGTAAAGAACTCCTTTTGATTTGACCTTCCTCTTTGCTTTCAGATCTCCACTTCCACAGACACTACTACAGTCCAGACCTCCACTGTTTCCATGTGAGAGTGAACATTGATCTATATGGTCTCACAGCCTCTAGTCTCCCAGCCTCTAGTCTCATCCTGCTTCATCTGACAGTTCCCACTGCTGCAGAAAGTAGCAGTTGCCAATATCATGGGGGGAATTGATATAACACATTGAATATCCAGCACAGAATAGATGCTTAAGAAGTTAGTTCATCTTTCTCCCTGTAGATGAATGTTGTTTCCCTTATTGACACTCAGCGTTTTGATGACCATCGTGATGTGGCAAACCTCCTAGAAGATGTCGCATCACTTTCTTAGACAGTGCCTCTTTACTTCTCTCCCACGTGTAAAATCTTTCATTTACTCTCCATTATCCAGAGCAAGGTTGCTCACCCTAGCACTGTCGACATTTGGGACAGAGTCTTTGCTGTAGGGACTTTGTACAGTGTAGGATGCTTAGTGGATCCCTGGTCTCCACCTGCCAGATGCCAGTAGCCTGCCGCCTCCCCAGTTGTAACAGAAAAATATAGACCTTGCCAAGTATCCCAGGGAGGGGGCACAGAGTTGCCCCTGATTGAGAACCGCTGATCTGCAAAAATAAAATCTATATTACCTCTTGGCTTATAATATACTTCAAGATATTGTACCCAAATATCTTCAACTTTATCTCCTAAAACTATAACTCACACACACCCTGAAATCTCTTACAGTTCTACAAAAAATTTACTCTTTCCAAATATACCCCACCTTTTATGACTCCCAGAATAAAGTGCCCCATTTTTCTACTTTTTGTCCCCATTTTCTACTGGAATACCTTTTTGTCCTTATCCTTCCAAACTAATCTCAGATGATTTCTCCTGTTGTAAAGTCTTCCCTATCGACATTATAAATAATTTGTCCTTCTTCCTTATGGATCCTACATCACTTACTATCTATTGTAGCACTTGTCACTGTAATTTCCTCTTTTCACAAATGTTTTAACCTGACCACTACTACCACCTACTTACAACTTTTTGAGTTTAGAAAAGAGATTCTATATACTTAGTATGTAGTACAATGCCCAACACATACTAAGAGTCTTGACAGCTATTAGATAGATGAATAAGGGAATGATTGAATGAGTGAATGAATGAGGTCACATCTCTCTCTCCCCGGCATGGAAATATGTTGCATGTTCTGCATGCAGAGTGAGTTGCTGGCCTCAAGTCAAGAGGGAATCCCCCTTTAAGAAGAGGACCTGAGCTGCTGTTCCTGAAACTTCCTGAAATCTCATCTGTTCCTGAAACTTGTTCTATTGAGACTTGAGTTTCAACTTGATGCTAGAGAAAGTTGTTAAAATTTATTTTATTTTTTTATTCATTGATGGTTGCATCTCTAATGTCCCAGTCATAAAAGTAATCTTATATTTAACAAATCTCACTTAGAAACATTTTGCATGGGGCTCTGCCTAGCATCTTGATATAAAATTTATACCTAAGTCTATTTTGGCAAACATCAAATTAAACTTGTAAGTATAAAGGAAATAAGAGTGTCCTTGACCTCCCAAGGCTTAGATGATCAGCAGTTTCTAAATGACATTCCTTGAAAGTGAACTTTGATTTTTTAAGAACTGGGCGTGAGGCTGTAATCAAGGCACTGAGATATTTAGATGATTTAGAAAAGCACAAGCTGATCTACCATCATTCAGCTTGCAGGATACCTTTATCTTCTGTAAGTAGTATGAAACACCTTTGTTTTT
The DNA here is from genome assembly GCF_047675955.1 of Chlorocebus sabaeus. NCBI lineage: Eukaryota > Metazoa > Chordata > Mammalia > Primates > Cercopithecidae > Chlorocebus > Chlorocebus sabaeus. The sequence continues at coordinate 144,170,291 of NC_132933.1, forward strand.
GTATTGATTCTATTCCTTTGGAACATTATAGGTTTTGTCTTGTTATGTTGCCTATAGTCAAAGGAAACGATTATGGAATTTACAATTACAGGAAGCAGGTCATTAAAGGGGGCCGGGTTGGTTTTATTAAGGATCTGCTTTATTTCTATTGGAACAATTTTATGCACACAACAGCATATCAAATAGAATGCACCAGAGGATGATTTTAGGAACTTAGTTCAAAAGCCCTCTCAGGATTTTGCATACATTTTAAATAATACTCAGCTAAACACGTAATCACATGTTTCTCATATATTTTCAAAAATCCCATATGGTTAGAAATTGCTGCCAGATTTCCCTGTTTTGATAAACAGAATGACATTTAATCAAACAGTCCTGAAAAATACCTTCTTTTTTGACTTTATACTCAGGCAAGTTAATAAAGTCCCCATTTCAGATGATGAAATGACACACTGCCTGCTCCTATTCCAGTTTTCTGCCTCAAATGTCTTCCTGGAGAGACTCCATGTATGCCAGCCTTCTCAAGGATTTAAGAGTATTAAACCAAGGGTAGATGGTAGCTAGTGTTCTTTGATCTCACTGTATATGTCGTTATTCATTTTTTTCTTCTTCTTTTCTTTTCTTTCTTTTTTTTATATATGGGGGTCTCACTATGTTGTCCAGGTTGGTCTTGAACTCCTGGCCTCAAGCAATCCTCCCACCTCAGCCTCCAAAGTTTTAGGATTACAGGTGTGAGTCACCACACCTGGCCTGGTTGGTATTGATTTTTAAAAAGTAATTTGTTACTTGTTGTCCATGAAATTTGGTGTGTTCTAAATAGGTTGGTTGTTTCACTACATGACGTTCCATATATTTATAATCAATTCCAGTTAATAGGAATTCCAATAGAATGGCTGAAACAAATTGGGTAGAACAATTACTAACCCCTTTAGACATTATTATGTTAGGTTGAAATATTTTCTACACTGGCTCTATCTATGGGTCATTGCATCTGGCTATTTAGATCACAAGGAAATGTAATTGAACTAAAAATCTTAATCAATGAGAAACGGGCTGTTTTTGTTTTGCTTGGCTTTTTACCTGTCAGCTGGCTCCTCATCTTTGAGGTTTGCTCTGACAGCTCTGAAGCTTGGGCAATATACAACAATATAGGCAAAGTAAGGAAACAATTAGGTTGTATGATATTAATACATTCCCATCCTGAAAACCACAGTTTTAAAATATTCCTATTGTTTCCCCTGTCCTCTGCTCATTTGACAGTTACTACGAGCAGCTTTGGGCAGAGGGGGAGAGAAGTGCATATGTTGTCACCTGCCGCTCTGCTGCTTCCATAGCCCATGTTAGGAATGAGCATGGTGTAGATTAAGTACAACTACACAATAGTCATCAATTGCCAATGTTATCAATACATTAGGAAAGGGCTTTGATTTCCAATTAAGTACTGAATAATTGAAAGAAACATGTGTTGTTGCAGGTTGTTGAGAAACACCTCTACCTCCATTTACTCTTTTATTAAGAAACAGGGATAAAAAATATTGTGATATCAGGATATCTAGAATTTGGAAGATGTGGAATCATCCTGCTGAGTCCAAGGGCAATCCAGAAAATAAGCTGTGATTCAGACTCTGGTGTGCCCTGTAGATGCCATGGGTCATCCAGGAGCCTTGTTACCTGAATGATGAGGAGCCACCTGGGAGGAATTCATTCTAAGGTTAAAAAAAAAATGTCATCCTGGCATAGTGACTTTGCCCCAGTTCAAAAGCCCGGGTTGTTGAAGAGGAGCTGCATTTTAGGAATGGTATGTTTACAATGAGTGCTTGTGTTTCCCAGATTTTCCATCCATAAGGATCTGAACATTTTAGGAAGAGAGAGACAGAACTCTAAGAGCTGAATGAGCCACTCACTGAGAGTGCAGTAGTAGCTCAGCAGGTCTGTGTTGTCCAAACCCTGCACTTTCCAAAGAAAGGTCTGTTCTTTGACAGCCTTCCAGGAGATAACCTCTAAGCCCTTGGAATATCCTGCCTGATCATAATGTGTTTGTTTACCTGGAGCTTTGAGTCATGCTAGATAGTTAGTGCTGATGATTTATAGTGGGGGCTTTGGGCCACCTGGCATCAGTCTTGACCTCTGGAGGGGCTGGTGACTAAGTTCGGTCATGCAGACAGTCTGCCATGCCTTCATGCTCCCAAAACCACACCGGATGTCAGGCTTGGGGGAGCTCCCTGGGCAGCAATAGTCTGTGCAGGTTCCCTCACATCACTGCTGGAAGAATTAGACATCATTTGGTTCCATTTTCCAGCTGCAGAAAAACTGTACTGTTGGGGAGAAATTAATAATTGAGCTTAAATCAAAAGGAAGAACCTTGATTGTCTAGATTTTGTAGAATTTTTTTTTAAATGTTGAGGGAAGAAGGGAAAACCAACTACATAGAAAAGGGAGCCTTTATTATGAACACACAACTATTTAAAACAAGTGAAGTAATACCCATGTAGAATAAAAGTAAAGAAAAAAGAAACAATTCAGATAATCATCACATAAGAATTTTATTTTATTTATTTTATTTTATTTTATTTGACAGAGTCTCGCTGTGTCGCCCAGGCTGGAGGGCTGTGATGCGATCTCGGCTCACTGCAACCTCGCCTCCTGGGTTCAAACGATTCTCGTGCCTCAGCCACCCAAGTATCTGAGATTACAGGCATGGTCCCACCTAATTTTTTTGGTAATTTTGGTAGAGACGGAGTCTCACCATGTTGGCCAGGGTGGTCTCGAACTCCTGGCCTCCAATGATCTGCCCGTCTCAGCCTCCCAAGGTGCTGAGATTACAGGCATGAACCACTGCACCCAGCATCTGACTGCATTGCTGAATTCAAAATATCTGAATATGTTATACAGAAAAATGTTTTGAAAGCCTAATGAAAATTAATAACGAAATACAATGTTCTACTTACAGTCATTGTTGACTTAATAATTTGTTTTGCAATGTGACAAAATAGATCTATACTGTTCATCTTGTCAAAAATATTTACGTGCAGAACTGTATTTTAAAACAAGCAAGTACAAAAGAGAAATAAAGTACATGAATATTTTATTACCTCTCAAAATAGCCTGACTTGAAAAGACCATCACTCCATGGCCAATGGATCTACTTGATCCTGAAATAACCGAGAGTGGGTTGTATCTGTTACTGTCAGCAGGCCAACCTTACAGCAACAAGAAGAAAGGTGACGACAACCTGAGGGTCACCCCTGGGATTTCTATGGCCAACTTAAGTGGAAAGAACTAGCAGGAAACTAGTTGACTTTTTTTGAAGAAAGAAATGACAAGAGTTTCTCAATCAGTACCTTTTAGTGGTCATTTCTTGGAAACAACTATACATCATACAGTTGATGCCTTTAAAAACACGACTTTGGGTCTGGGCTTAGTGGCTCACACCTGTAATCGCAGCACTTTGGGAGGCTGAGGCAGGTGGATCACTTCGATGTCAGGAGTTCGATACCAGCTTGGCCAACATGACGAAACCCCGTCTGTACTAAAAATACAAAAATTAGCCGGGAATGGTGGCACGCACCTGTAATCCCAGCTCCTTGGGAGGCTAAGGTGGGAGAATCGCTTGAATCCGGGAGATGGAGGTTGCAGTGAGCCAAGATCGTGCCACTGCACTCCAGCCTAGGCGACAGAGAGAGACTCCGTCTCAAAAAACAAACAAGCAAGCAAAAAAACATAAAAGCACAATCCATTGATAAAAAGGGTACAGCTGGGCATGTTGGAAACACACAGGGCATGGGAGGGAGCCTGGGCTCCACCTGCAAGGCGAAGGCCATTCCAGGCAGAGGGGCAGGGGTGGCTGGAAAGAGCTCAGGGGCGAGGTCCTAGGCCCCATCCACTTGGCCTCCATCCCGAGTCCCTGCGTGCCTCCGCAGGAGGAGGAGCTGAAAGGTTCTGGGGACAGAGGCCCCAAAGAGCCACCCCTACCCCAGTCCACAGCAACCATGCGCGGCCTCTTAGGCAGTGGGGAGAGCGTGCCAGCAGGTGGCGTTGCCCCACACGATCCTTCACCCGCATGCGCACTGAGCTGACCAATCAGCGAGGAGCGTGGGTAGCCAGGCCAGCTGCTCTCACGAGAACTGAGGACCCATTTTTGTAAGAGAGCCTCGTGGTGCCAGTGTCTGTAGATTCTGTGAGGAAGCAGCATCAGGGATCTCTCAGGTGAAGCGTTCGCGGTGGGGAGGCGGGAAGGTGAGCACGAGGCCCTCTGGGAACCAGGGTGTGAAGCGCTGAGCGGCCGGCTGACCTGTGAAGAAATGGCCCTGGCATCGTCGCCTGGGGCCTGGGTCAGGGCGAGGCCCTGAGGATGGGATGGGATGGATGAGGGCAGGGAGGGAGCTGGAGACACCTGAGTGATCCCCAGGGCCCGGGAGTGTCCCGGGGGCTTGTGCATGTGTGCAAGGGGGAGGGGTGGGGCAGAGGAGGGGATAGTGGGGGAATGGAGGGGGTGGAGAGGTGGCGGAGGGGGGAGGGTCCGGGGAGTGGCAGACAGGCGGGGGCTGGGTGTGGGGCCAGGGATGGGGGCAGGGGAGGGGAGGGGTGTGGGGTGCGTGGGGTGAGGGAATGGGCAGGGGCTGTGGGGAGGGGAGGAGGAGGGGCGGAGTGTGTGTGGAGGGGATGGGCGGGGGTGTTGTGGGGGACAGTCCGAGTGGGTCCCTCCAGCCCGGCTGCCCATCAGGACAGGACACTTGGAGTTGCTAGGGGTCACCTGGGCATCCAGGCAGGTGAGTGGGAGTGCAGCCCCTGACATTTCCCCGGAGATGGCTGGGCAGGTCCTGTGTCACCCATGGTCCTCGGGGCCACACAGGTCTCTGGGGAACACAGGGGCAGGGCCGAGCTGTGTCCTAAGGGCACTGCAAGGGTCCTGCAGGGGCCATTCAGGTGTGCGAGGCAGCTGTGAGTTCTGCAGCCAGCCCCAGGGACGGGCTGGACGGGCCAGGAAGGATAGAAGGGGACACTGACATCTTCTCCGTCCCCTCCTGCTCCCACAGAACACACGGGGTGGGCCAGCCCCACCCTTTCTTGAACTCGCAATCCCGATGGCTCTCCTTTCACATGCCCTGTTTCCTTAGCCTACTTAGTTTGACTTTGCACTCAACCAGGTTCAGGGGTCGCCTCTAACTTCCCAGGACAGCCAACCATGGAGCCCGTGGGCAGGAAGTGCAGCAAGAGGGCTGCCAAGGTTCAGTTGGAGGCTCAAGTTGTGGCCGCCCGCGTGAAGGAGCATGCAGGTAAACACAGCCCAAGGGGCCACGAAAGAAGGTGCACGCCCAAGGAGACGATCTGTCTGCTCTCTGCGCTGGGGACACACAGGCAGCCCGAGACCCCTGGCCCCTTCGTGGCTTTGGAGTCCACCATGCATGTGCTAAGAGGCCCCAGGTTTTCAAAGCAGGATCGAGGGCCTAAGGCTTCCCGTGGGAGGCTCCGCCTCATAGCAGGGTTACAGATGCTCTCAGAGCAGCTCTTCTCCATGAGTGTGGTCCTAACATCCAAGGGGTCTGACCTGTGAGCATTGTTTACTGGGACTTGAACCCGAAGGGCTTCCAAAAATGCCTCCGTAAAATGGCCAGGGGCCCAGTGATTCCATGCATAGCTCTGCTTTAAAGCTTTAATCTAGAGGCAAAAAAGTCCACAAATGGTACCTTTCTCCACGAAAAATGTCTACAACAGCGTTTTCCTCTAAAAAAGGTTTGTCTTTTAAATTTTAATGCAGGAAAGGATCCAGTCAATGATGAACATGAGGAAAGAAACCCTTTTACAGAAACAAGGGAGAAAGATGTAACTGATAAGCATGGGGAAAGAGAACCTTTTGCTGAAAAAGATGAGCACATGGGGTAAAGTGTTTAAGTCACTTTTGCCTGTCGGATAAAGTATTTTGGGAAAAGTCAGCTTCGGATCATGTCATCACTGTTCTATTCTATGCAGAACATTTCACATAAGACATTTCTTCCCAACAAACATGGCATTTTGTGTAGCATTATGTTAAAATTTTGATGTAATTTTTTTTTTTTACAGGATTCATACCATGAAGCTAGAATATATTGCAGGTATGTTTTAGGAGCTATTCGTAGTTTTTGAAAATTATTTTCAACCATACAAGTGTTACAGTAGGTTATATGAATTAGGGGATGACAAGACTGTCTTACATGCCTTCTTCTCATATATAGCATTTAACATACGTATTTAATGTAATGTGTTTAATAAATTTTCATACTTACCTTTTTGATTGTTGATGTGGAATGTGAGAATGCTTCTAACAATGGTGAAATGAGAGGGATGGCTTTTCTTTCATACTTGTGGAAATTTAATTATTTGGGGGATATTAGAGGATGCTGGAGGAGAAACAGCTATATTCGTTTCTTTTAGTGTACACAGATTAAGTATATAAGTTTTTTTATCTTTTATTTTAGGTTTGAGGGTACATGTGCAGGTTTGTTATATAGATAATTGCATGTCACAGGGGTTTGGTATACAGATTATTTTGTCACCCAGGTTGTAAGTATGGCACCTGGTGGGTGGTTTTCATCATCACCCTCCTACCCTCTGCCCTCAAGTAGGCCCAGGTATCTGTTGTTCCCCTCTTCCTGTCCGTATGTACTCAGAGTTTTTAGTATGAGTTTTTATGTTCCTAATTTAGCTATTCTATTGTCACAACATTCTGATTTTGTTTTCTTTAAAGTACAAGAGAAAATCGAATTATCTAAAATGATGATATTCTATTATTATTCCAGTAATAAACTGTGTACTAGAAAAAGAAAGACAAGTTTTCTACCCAGTGAGAAACATGTAACTGGATCCAAAAACTCATACATTTTGTATTGCCATGTGAACTGTTAGTTGCACTGACTGTTATAGGACCATATTTTCAAAAAAAATTGAGAAAATTTCTGTAAAGACGACAGAGAAATACTCATATTTTTAAAAAGCTCAATTCAGTTTTCAGCTCTTCTATAGCGATAATTCATACAAGCAGTATTTTTGGAAAGCTTTGCTCTGCTTAGTGACTAAGTGCTGGTTTTGTGAGCTGCCTAACTGAGCATTATAGATGGAGACTATAAAAAGTCTCCATTATATAGTGGAGACTCCTTATAGATGGAGACTTGTATTATGGTGCAGATCTTTTATGATTGCTGAAAACTATCTTTAGCAATTGATGGTAGATCTCTAATGTGAAACCATGTTTAGGAAAGCATTCCTTGCAGTATTACAGTTTTCTGAAACACAACACTATGGATAAAAATATCATATAAAAAGCTCCAAGAAAAGATTTCAAAAGTGTTTTTGAATGTATTTCTTTACTTAAGCCTAAATTTTTACACCCATGGACGATGCTTCTTTTATTAAAATACAGTTAATAGCATCAATCACTAGATTGCTTAAAAAATGCTTTTCTTATTGTGTATTATTTCTAACCTTTTGATGGTCTTATTAAATAAGATACTTTTTTGTATGTTTTGCATAATGAATTGTGACAGTATTTCATGGAAACATGTCCTTTAAATTACAAGACATTTTATAAATGTAGAAATTAGAGTCTGTGTTTGTAACCCTTTCTGCACATTTAAAAAATAGAAACTTTTAATTATTTGCTTTTTTTCATCATCCATCAATTAAGTGATTTGCAGTTATACCAATTGGAATTAGAGTGCTAATATTAATACCTAAAAGGTTTTACAGAAAACAAATGAGTAAATCTTGCTTTTTGAAGTGATCTTTGCATTTTACAATGTAAATGTCCTTCCGATATTGCTGAACCATCATGTCTCACACTGATTTCAATGTATGCGAAGAAACTACTTTTCAGCATTAACTTTTAATGCATTTTCATTTACTACCTAGCTGACATTAAAGAGGACCTTGCTGCAAAAAGAAAAATGATAAAAATAGATAAAGCCGCTTATAGGAAAACCAAGAACACAATTGAACGTGCTTTGAGAAAAAAACAACTAAAAAGGTATGATTGTTGGCTTTTTTGCATAATGATATTTATATGATTTCTTTGTATATGTTGGTGCAAATAATTTCAAAAACTATCCTGTACATATTGGTGTCTCTAGGGAACAACATATTTTACTTGATTGTTCCCTAAGCAGGTAAGTTTCTTTAGTTTTATAACCTCAGTTTAACAGAATTGAGAGATACTACCTAGAAGCCAATGAAGATAACCTCTTTTTGCAGATAAAAATAGTCTTCCTGTAAAATTAATTTTTATCCGTTTCTAGAAATACGGCAGCTGCATGTAAGATAAATGTCTTCAACGTTTAGCCTGTAGATCCTTAACAATATTAAGTTATGTGGAAAGGGACAACCTTATGTTGTAAATAAGTTATCTATTTTAGTTTAATTGTTTTCACTATTCCCTTTAGAAAATCACTGTTGTGCCAATGTGGAGAAATAGTTAAGTGAAGCATTTCTTTTGGGAAATCTTACGGGACGAATGGCTGTTATATTCTTGAACTTACTTATGAGAACCCATATGTTGTTTAGTTTGAGAAAATGAAAAGTAAACTGCTGTTAGAGAAGATGATTGTTTCTGGGAAATTTATAGTGCTGTAAACCCTCCTTTGTCTTCAGCATGTAAATAATGTGAGATAGCTGCTCTAGTAGTCAGTTAGGAAGGGATCCTTTCAGAATGAGAGTAACTCATTTCACCTTTTCCCAAAAAGATTTCAGCTGCTATTACTCCCTTGCTACTTTATAGTATAAATTATGTCAAGTCTGTTTTAGTTTGAATAGGATTAATTTTTCATCTCTCTATGACATATGACAGTGTTACATATTATGTGTTACAGGCAGAAACGTGATTATAGACATACTCGGAAGTTGCTGAATGTCCTTAAAGAATACATCGCAGACAAGCAGAAAGATGATGAAGCAGCAGAAGAAGCAGAAGCAGCAGCAGCAGAAGCAGCAGCAGCAGCAGCAGCAGAAGTAATAGTAGTAGAAGAACAAGAAGAGGAGGAGAAGGAGGAGGAGGAGGAGAAAGAAGAAGGAGAAGGAGAAGAAACAGAAGAAGAAGTAATTGTTGGTATCAGGCTTAGCTTTATGATTAACCTATTGTATCAATGTCTCCGGGAGTAATTGTTCATGCAGAAATCCAGCAAAGAAGGAAGAGAGCATGAGCCCAGAGAGAGGGCCCCGTTAGTAGACTCATGTACCAGGGGAATATAATTGCCATGAAGCATTTGTGGTCCAACTGAGGTCAGCATCATAGCAATTAAGAAGTCAAAGTGAGCCCAGTTGGCATATTTGTGCAAAAGCAGCTGTAGGGTTGGAATTTCCTGGGTTGGGGTGTAGCCAAGCACGTTGATAGAGGGAGAGTTGGGCAGGGCATAGACACAGGGATGGGGGTATGATGACTGGCTGTGGAATTTCAGCTGGAACTGAGTTACCTGAGCACATGGGGGTGGGCAATGGGCAGTGAAAAGTGTTCCATTCGGTGGGTGTCATATCCCAACAGACTCCTGAGCTGTAGTACTGAAGTGAGTGACCTACAGTGGCAGGGAGGTAGTGGCTGTATGTTGGGAAGATGGAGAAACAGCTGAGTGCAGTGGTCAAGGGCTGGGGCACTCAACCCCACTGCTTGTGATTCAACTCCAGCTTGACCATTGTTAGCTCGGGAACCACGGGCAAACTATTTATCTCTGTGCCGAAATTTCCTTGTCTACAAAAGGAGACATGGTAAGAGTACCTATGTCAGAGTTATTTGGAGGATTGAAGGGTTCCTGTGTAACGGGTTTATTTAAGTTTTTCAGGATGTGATCTGACCCATGATTGCTCTTTATCATTGCTATTATTAATATTACGTAGGTGTTGCAGTCATTGGGAATGACAAAATCTAGGGGATGACTGTATAAGTGAGTGCCATGTAGAGGAGAGGAGAACACTGTTGTTGGAGATTAGGTCAAGGTGCAGAAAGGCCATCATTTTTGTAAGGTTCATCTATGTGCATACTGAAATGACCAAGATTTAATACCAGTTTAAAATCTTAGTAAGAAAGAAGATGTTTCTTAGTTAATTTCTGTATAAATCTTACCCATCTGTAGTCAACAAATTATAGGAAGGGTCATCATATACTCTACATTCAAAATCAAGAATTAAGACATATGTGTTGAATATGTATGTAGAAGAAAGAAAATTCCTTACTCAATGACTGATGAAAAAGGTCATTATATCATTTTAGCATATGAGTGGTGAACACAGTTCTTTAAAATTGGTCATAAACGTTGTTTAAAAGAAAGTGTTAAGAAGTATAGATTTAAAGAGTATTCCTATAAAGCTAATGCAGAATTATGTTTTGTAAGTATTAAAAGTTACCCAATTTTCATCACTACTTTTTTGTACTTCTAGAAAGCATTTCAAGAAAAACAGAAGAGGTGTCAACAACATACAAGTGTTAGGAGAGGGGGGCTGAAAGAGGTGAAGCCGCTACGTGAGCAATTCATAAAGGTCTGTTCTATTTGGTAACATAATACATTATAAAATACACCACGTGCATAACAGAGGAAAGTCTGCTTGTTTCTGAATGTACGGAAAGACATTTTGGTTATGCATTTTAAATTACTTACCATTTTCACTTTGAATGTATTGTTCCAAATTTAACATAATTGGTAAATGTATTTTTAGGATTTATGAATAGTTTTGTGGGAGTTACTTAGAACAGGAAAAGGTAAATTGGAAATTTTACCTGGAAATATACATCTTGTGTATAAAATTGACATTTTATTAACACATTGACCCATTTATGCCAGAGGCTGCACGTTTTTTGTGTGTGAAAAATCAGACCTTGGCGATGATCTTGAGTGGTAGGATATACATGACTCCCACAGGGTTAGCGTTCCAATAATGGAACACTAGGCATAAATGAGTTTTAATGATTTTATTTTCAGTTTTCAGGACGTCAATGACAAATCTATGGTGGAAGGCAAGAAGACCATAAATCCTTTCTGGGTGTCTTTTTTACTTGTGATGTTTCAAGAGTTTTAGTTAAATAGGAAGTAGGCAAGTGTAACTACTGAGTGTCTCTTTTATTTCCTGCTATAATATAGGAGTGTTTTATGGCATATTCACTCACAAAATTATCAGTAATGGTTTTACGTGACAATTTGTAATAATAAGGGATGGTTCAGATGTATAACAGAATGGGAAAGCCAGCAGATTATTAACACGTTGTGAATTGTGAATTATCTGCTGTCGTATAGCACATTAGCAAGTTGTCATCGGACAATCACTTCTTCATGTAGATGTATATTATTTAGGTAATAGTGGAATTCTTTTCTGGGAAATAAGGTATTCTTTTCAATAACCTTGTGAAAATACATGTTCATATGTCACTCTTCTACACTAACTGAGATGTGTTAAATAAACTGAGAAAAGAGTTTGAAAATAACATTTTCAAGCAACTTGAGAATGATCTATACACAAAACAGTTATTTAAATAGAAGTCACAAGTAGAGAACATGTTGCTATAATGTTCCCCAGAAACCATTTATTAATTGGTATGAACATGAAACTAGAAGTTTTCCTGTCAATGTTAATGCTGCATGTTACCACCTAAGGTAGGAACTTTGCTATCGTCTTGGACTCTTCTGAGTCCCTTATCCTTCCCATACAGTTACCATGAGGCAAGTTTTACCTCTGTAATGGCCCTTAAATTTCGTTTTTTAAAATTCCCACTGCAGCTGCCCTAGTTCAAGACCTCATTCTTCCTTACTTGTACTATTAAACTCTTTTCTGAGTTCTCTCTTCTCTTCTGAGCCATCTTTCATTGATCGGCAATATTACCTTCCTACAACCCTCCCCTTCCTAAAATGCTTCCTAACCCTTCGCTCTTTCCAGCCTGTCAGTGGTGCCCCGTCTCAGTTCTTAGATGTTCAGAGACTCCCCACTTTACGTGACCCCTCTTAGGCTTGTTTTGCCGCCCTCTGTCTTTGCTCCTGCCTATCCAGGTTGACAGCTTTCCCTGAAGGAATTCACTGTTACGCTCATGCTTTACTCATGCTCTTCCCTCACAATGCTTTAAAAATTTTTTTTGACCAATTTAAACCTTTTGCCAACTAAGTCAATATCAGTCTCCATTTTTGGCTACACGTCTAAGTGAGTTGCCCTTCCATAGCGTTACACAATTTTTGTATTAATTTTTTTGTTTATGCATTTGCTCATGTCACAGGATTATGGAAGAGATTATGCTTACATTTTCTACATCTTCCTCAGCATTAACATACAACATTTTAGGGAGTAGGAACTGTTGAACTATTTGTTGAGGGAATAGTGTATGTTTCAAACATAGTTACGTTTTCTCTAACTTGATGAGGTCATATCACCAACCATTTTATCCCTTCAGTGGAAACCACGTTACGTAGACTATTGCTGATAATCCTGCTGAAAAAATGTATTTCATGATATAAGCCTGCCTATCTTTTTCTATCTTTGCTCCATCTTGACCTTAAGATGCTCATCAACCCATTTTATTCAAGCAAAGTACATGACAGTTGGACCTGCTAAAATAATATTTCACTGAAATCTGGCATTAAAAAATTTAAGTGGGTATTTGGAGCTCCATGTATTGATTACAGTTTTCTTCACTTTGAAATAAATAACCAGCATCCTTTGAATATTAAAAGTTGTTTCCTTTTGACATCTGATTAACCCTGTTTAAAACGTGAGATGTAAAGTGGTGGTTTGTCAGTGAACTAGACTTTTTCTTTTAGGCTACCAAGGACTCTAAAGACAATTATTGCATCATTTCTTCCGATGAAGAAAGTGAACTTGATAACTAGCCGTGTTTTTAAATAAACTCGTGTCAGAACTGTAAGTAGTGCATATTTAAATATTAAAAACTCAGGATTGATATAAGCACTGGAATATTTTATTTGCAGAAATGTGTATCACAGTTACTTAAATTTTTTTTTGAAACAGCTTTTGGAAGAGTTGACACTTAGTTGTCTCTTCAACCTCTGTTATTCTGATGACTGAAGAAAGAACTTGAACCTATGTTATATGATAGAAGCACAACTTGAACTACGGTAAACTACATGACAGTGTTTTGATAATTCTTGTATAAATCAGTATAGCTCCTCCGTCATTTGTCTGTTAAATGCCAGACTTTGTTTCTATGATCTGTTGAATGAATCCTAGACACTTCTGTGAGAAAGCAGGGATTGCATAGTTATGTACACGGTCAATTAAATTTTAACATTAAAGATGATTTAGATTTCAGTTCGCCTCTGTGGATCTGTATCAGTTCCAAAAATGTAGAAAGCACAGGCATAGAAAAGTACATTTTTCTTTAGTAAAAGAAGACAAAACCTGCCGGGTGTGGTGGCTCATGCCTGTAATCCCAGCACTTTGGGAGGCCGAGGGGAGTGGATCACTTGAGGTCAGGAATTTGAGACCAGCCTGGCCAACATGGTGAAACCCCATCTCTACTAAAAATACAAAAATTGGCCAGGCATGGTGGCATGCACCTGTAGTCCCAGCTACTCAGGAGGCTGAGGCAGGAGGATCGCTTGAACCCCGGAGTTGGAGGTTGCAGTGAGCCAAGACTGTGCTGCTGCACTCCAGCCTGGGCGACAAGAGCAAGACTCTTTCTCAGAAAACAAGAAGACGATGACAAAAGCTATCCTATCTATGCATTCTTTTGTATTTACTCATTAGGATAAAGAGGCAATTCCAATGAAAGTAGGAATTCAAAAATAGATACATTCTATGGCCTTATCAAAATTATTAAAAATACCTTAACATTTGTGTTCTTGAAAAAATTAAACTACTATAAATAATTAAGGCAACTGAGCAAGATATATATATATATATCAGTGTCGAGCCACTGCTTTGTGGGCATGTCATTTCCACAGACATCAAAATGCCATGTAGTTTGTTTTGGTCCATCATTCAGTGATACCTCCCCTTAGCACTGAATGAAAGTATTTTGTTAACATTTATGTATGCTTACAATTATTTCACATCTGTGGCAAGGTGAATTATGTAGAGTGCTTTGTTTATTCAGTTTAATATTCATGGATTATGTGGAAGTTTAAGTATATGTGCATCTAAAAACTTGAATGATGAATTCGCCTACCTTTCCTTTTCTTAATGTGCAATTTTCACATGCAACAACATGTAACAACATATAACAGCATGTTTAAAAAGATATTTTTGCATGCAAAAACATGTTTAAAAGATGTACACGTTTTTGCATGTAAAAGGAATTTTACATGTAACAACATGTAAAAAAATGTTCATTTGGAAACACTTTATTTAGTAAATACGAAATTCAGAATATATTTGGAGTAAGTCAGTTAAATGTATTCTTTTGCTGAGTTTCTGAAATTCCATTCATGAATTGTTCAGAACACAATACCCTCATTGAGAGGACAGGAGCGACTTCCTCTCATTTTTCCTTGTGCTTTTTATTTTAATTGGCCCCTATATACCACTCTTACCTTTTCTAGGTTTTCCAAGTTTAAGAAAAAAAGCAGGTTCATTTAGATTCCGTTTTTCTGCCTATAATCACTTGTACAGGGATAAGTTAGTCCCTGTGGGGAGCATTTAATTCCTAAAGTTTGCATTTTCGTAAAGAACTTTCCTTTTACCCAAAGCGTGTGTTGGTAGTACTAAGTACTCCTAAGTACTACTTTAAGTTTCTAAGAAGGTCCTTATTTGAGATTTCTTTCAGTAGTTACAGAGGCAAAATAAGCACTGTGCGAGTTCTGTTGTACATACTGGGCTATCTGACTATTTCTTCTATAGTGGATGGATGAGAAAGAAGCCAAAATATACTTAGTGATGGAACAGTTGATATTTATGCCACCCCTTTCTATCAAGTGAGTAACTGTGTACTTGAAGTCACATTTTTTTTTTTTTTTTTTTTTTTAGAGATATTGTCTCACTCTGGCCGAGCCGGAGTGCAGTAGTGGTGTGATCATAGCTCAGTGCAACCTTGACATTTTGAGTTTAAGCGATCCTCCCACCTCAGCCTTCAGAGTGTCTAGTAACACAGGTGTGCACACCACGCCCAACTAAAATATATATTCTTTTGAGAGATGCAGTCTCCCTTTGTTGCCCAGGCCAATCTCAAATTCCTGGCTTCAAGTGGTATTTCCACCTCAGCCTCCCAAATTGCTGGGATTACAGGCGTGGGCCACTGAGCCTGGCTGCATTATCTCACTTTTATATGGAATCTAAAACAGCTGAACTCACAAAAACAGAGAATAGAATGATGGTTACCAGGAGCTGGGGGAGGTGGAAGGTTGGGGAGATGTTGGCCAAAGGGTACAAGATTTCAGTTAGACAGGAGGAGTAAGTTCAAGAGCTCTATTGTAAAACATGGTGACAACAGATAATGATAATACTGGATTTTTAAAGATTGCTAAGAGGGTAGATTTTAAGAGTTCTCACCACAAAGAAAATTATACTTAGGTGAAGTAATGCAAATGTCAACTAGCTTGACGTAGCTATTTCACAATATATACATATTTCAAAGTAACCTGTTGTAGATGGTATATATCATTTAAGTTTGTCAATTAAAATAAGTTTCTAAAATGTTTGGAATTAAACATAAAAACAAACATTTATTACCCTGCAGTTCTGTAGTTTCAATGTAAAGTCTGGACTGAGTGCCTTTGGGGTAACATTCAAGATGGCAGTGGGGCAGTGTCCCTTCTGCGGGTTGTAGGGGAGGAGCTGTTCGCTTATGTTTTTCAGATTCTGAAAGCTCCTATCATTCCTTATCTCATGGCCTCTTTCTTCGTCTTAAAAGCCAGTATTTTGGGGGGTCAGAGCCTTCTCATGTGGCTGTCTGGTTCCTTCCTCCTGCCTCTCTCACACTTAGAAAGACCCTTGGGATTCCACTGGACTCCCCTAGAGATAACCCAGGATAATATCCATGTTTCAGGTCAGCCGATTGGTACCTGTCATTAGCACCTTCCAGTTCATTTCCTCCCTTGCCTTGTCGTCTCACACGTTCACAGGTTCCAGGGATGAGTTCCTGGACATCTTTGGAGGGTACTTATTTTGCCTACCAAATACACCCTTTCTTTAAATGCACCTCACCTGTAAAATGGCATTGTTTTAGGTGGGCACAGCAGCTCATGCCTGCAGTCCAGCGCTTTGGGAGGCTGAGGTGGGAGAATCACTTGAGGCCAGGAGTTTGAGACCACTCTGGCCAACATAGCAAGATCCCATCTCTACAAAATAATTTTTTAAATGGCACCATTATAAAGAGGGAGGTAGGATGGATTCCATCTTCTTCTCAGCCCTTGTCCAAAGGTGTTGACTTGCATAAGCCGAGAAGCTACAGTGACAATAAAAAGCTCATCCTTGCTACCCCCAAGGAGAAACGCCGGCTCCCATAAGCAAGCGACATGAGTGTAAGTCTTTGTGTATGTGTCCGTGTGCTGCGGAAGGGGTTCATTGAGTTAATGGAGGCTTTGAGGTCTGTACTGTCTGCCACCTGGCTGCAAATTGTATGTGATGGCTCAAGTGATCCTCTCACTTCAGGCCTCCCAAGTACCTGGGAATACAGGCGTGTGCTACCATGCTGGCTAATTTTTTTGTGTGTGTTTTCTAGAGACGTGGTCTCAATGTGTTGCCCAGACTGGTCTTGAACTCCTGGCCTCAAGTGATCCTCCTGCCTCAACTTCCCAAAGTGCTGGGATTACAGACATGGGCCACTGCATCCAGCTGACCTATACGCTTTCTATTTTATTTTATTGTATTTTATTTATTATTTTATTTTTTATTTATTTTATGACAGAGTCTCGCTCTATCATCCAGGCTGGAGGCCAGTGGTGTAATCATAGATCACTGCAACCTCTGCCCGCTGGCCTCAAGTCATCCTCCCATCTCAGACTCCCGAGTAGCTAGGACCACAGGCATGCATCACCATGCCCAGGTAATTTTTGTATATTTAGTAGAGAAGGAGTTTTGCCATGTTGAAGTAGACTCTCTTTATATATAAACATGTGACTGTCTATTCTTGAGTACAGATTAAAAACATCATTTTTTATTATTTGAATTTGTAAGAGTTTTATGTGTAAATAGAAAAGAAGATGCTTATGATAAAATTAATTTATTGTAATTAAAATTAAAATTATCACATAATTAATATGTTAATATATTTGCTTAACAAAATGTTAATATTCTCTTTATCATTACTAACACATAATCCACAAAATCCTACCTTGGATGTTATTACATAGTTTAGAAGTTTTATTGCATGTCATAATCTTTGTAGCTCCATAAACGAATTTTAACAACTCCTCTAAGCACAGGAGAAGATAATATGCATCATTCCCCTTACCTTACAGCTAATAAATAGTTGATCATTTCAGAAATCAGGCATTTGAAGCTGTGTGAACATGAACCATTCATCATTACAGATGGTCCTGATCACATAGATACATGATATCCAGCAATTGCAACTTACAAAGTGTTATCAGTCCAAGATCTGATAGATGACTCATTTTCCAATATTTTCAAGTTGCAGCCCCATGTTTTCATACATGTCATTTCATACATGTCATTTCTGATTTACCATTAAGCATGTTCTGGTAAATTGTTTCTCTCGACTGCTCATGCAGTGTTTTGAACTGATGCCATAGTAGATTTATTTTCTTCCCTTCAGTATAGACAGATACATGTGCTTATTTCCAAACCTCATCAGCTACCACTAAGGACCAGGAAGCAAAATCTAAGTGAGTGACAGCAGTTTTAAGTTATTCTTTGATTGGCTTTTGGAGTGAGTTTGATGCAATCTCCTTGGTTTTCTAGCCGAGGACATTTGGCCAAGTTATCTGTCCTCAGCCATTCCCCTTTGGGCTGTAATACTGTTTTGGCAAACACAGAAACACTAATGTAGATAGCTCACACTTACAGTTTCCAGAATTTTTTTTGATACAAGGAAGTTTTAAAATGTATAAATCTCTTTTTTCCTAAATTCACAAGGTTGAATAATATACCACATATACATTTTAATACATATTGTAAATATTTGCATATAAATATGTACAATATATAATTAATGTAAACCATTTTATATTTCCTTGCATTTCTTAAAATCAAAGCCAAATCGAAACATTTTAGGTACAATGATATAATTTACTGATAAAAGAAAATTATTTCCCATTCTTCTATAAATTTATAGAGCCTGGAATTTTTATCAAATAAGCTTTGGATACCTTATAGAACTAGCATAGTCCTTTTTTAAAATAAGCTATTATTCTTAGTAGAGACAGGGTCTTACTATGTTGCCTAGGCTAGTTTCCAAGTCCTGGCTCAAGTGATTGTCCCACCTCGGCCTCCCAAAGTGCTAGGATTACAAGCAATGAGCCACCATGCCTGGCCTAGCATACTCCTTTACTAAAAGGAAAAAAAAAAAGGCCATTAAAAATATTTGCTGAGATATTGAGTGAATGGATGGATTACAAAATGAATTAACCAATGAAGCGGTGTCTGAATTTAGGAGAAATTCTTTTTTTTTTTTTTTAGGAACATTAGTTAAAATGTACTAAACAGCTCCAGGCAACTTCTCCAGAATGATAGACATTGCCCTATGGACACACATGAAAAATGTATATATGTATATATAGCATATATACAGCTTTCTTGATTAGTGTATTCACTTTACGTTGTACTTTTTTTTCCAACAAATAGCTATAAAAGCCTGGTTATAATACAATTTCTATAGGCACTAAAATAAACAAATAGCCGCATCCCTATTTGTGTTCAGAATTTGAAAGTTGTTATTTTGGGGTCATTTTAAACCATGTTTCCATCTCTTTTTCTGAATTTGACTTCGTAATGCTTTCTTATTTTTTTAAATTTATTTTTATTTGTTTTAATTTTATTTTCATGGGTTATTGAGGAGCAGGTGGTGTTTGATCACATGAGTCAGTTCTTTAGTGGTGATTTGTGAGATTTTGGTGCACCCATCACCCAAGCAGTATACACTCAACCAATTTGTAGTCTTTTATCCCTCACCCCCTTCTCACCCTTTCCTCCTGAGTCCCCTCCATTGCGTCATTCTTATGCCTTTGCATCCTCATAGCTTAGCTCCCACTTAGGAGTGAGAACATAACGATGTTTGGTTTTCAATTCCTGAGTTACTTCACTTAGAATAATAGTCTCCAGTCTCATCCAGGTCACTAGGAAAGCCATTAATTCATTCCTTTTTATGACTGCATAGTTTTTTTATCTCATATATATGATAAATATATATCTGATATATATTTGATAAATCTGATATATATGATAAATACATATGAAAAATATGACATATATTACAGTTTCTTTATCCACTCATTGACTAATGGGCATTTGGGTTGGTTCCATGTTTTTGCAATTGAGAATTGTGCTGCTGCAAACATGCTGGTGCAAGTATCTTTTTCGTATAATGACTTCTTTTCCTCTGGGTAGATACCCGTAGTGGGATTGCTGGATCAAATGGTAGTTCTGACATCTCCCACCGCCCGCGCACCTCCACGCCGCAGTCCCGGCTCTGCGGCTCACCCTCTGCTGCGCTAGGCTCCCGCGGGTGCTCGGCCCGGCCCCCCTCCGCCTCCTCCCTGGCGGCCCTAGTCCTAGTCCTCCTGCTGCCCCTGGAGCTGAGCCTGGCAAATGCCCTTGCACCTGGGACTCCTGCTCAGAATCTCCCCGAGAATCACATCGACCTCCCTGGCCCAGCACTGTGGTCGCCTCAGGCCAGCCACCACCGCCAGCGCGGCCCAGGCAAGAAGGAGTGGGGCTCACGCCTGCCCAGGGAGGCCCAGGATGGGGCTGTGTTCACCGCCACCAGGCAGGCTTCCAGGCTGCCAGGGTCTGAGGGGCCGCTGCCTGAGCAGAGTCCTGCAGACCTGCTGCGGGTGAAGGACCTGCGCCTGGGGCTCGAGTTGCCCTACCCCAAGAAGCAGAATCGGTCTCCAGGGTGGGAGAGGGCCAGGAAACGCAGCAGGGAGCACAAGAGAGGCAGGGACAGGCTGAGGCTGCACCGAGGCCGAGCCTTGGTCCGAGGTCCCAGCTCCCTGATGAAGGCGGAGCTCTCCGAAGCCAAGGAGCTGGATGCGGCCATGGAGCAATCTTCCGCCAGTCGGTCCCCCACCATGCTCTTCCTCACCACCTTTGAGGCAGCATCTGCCACAGAAGAGTCCCTGATCCTGCCCATCACCTCCCTGCGGCCCCAGGCACAGCGCAGGCCTGACGGGGAGGTGATACCCACGTTGGACATGGCCTTGTTCGACTGGACCGATTATGAAGACTTAAAACCTGATGGTGGGCCCTCTGCAAAGAAGAAAGAAAAACCAGGGTAAACTCTCCAGTGACAGTAACGAAACATCATCAGCCGAAGCGGAACCGTGCGACCATCACCAAGACTGCCTAGCAGGGCTGCGCTGCTATGCCAGATTCCACCGGAACCCCACGTCACACAGAGGAAGGGGCGCTGCCTGGAGACCGAGACGGCCAAAGGCGACCAGGGATCCTTCATCAACGTCTAGCCGCTCCGCGGGACTGGGGATGAGCCCGGGAGGTTTGCACAAGATTTGTTTATAACTAGCAGTGGGAGATTAAGTGGGGGACCAGATGGCCGAGGCTGTAGGCTCAGGCCCAGGACTCTCAACCCCGGGAGGGTAGCTACCAGGTAAGCGAGCTGGGTGGGTGCCCAGGAGCCGGCCGGCATCACCTGTGCACTCACAGTCCGGACCCAGTCGGCCCGGTGTCCAGCTCTCCGCGATGGCAATACCGAGATTGCCCCCTACTGTCCGACTGCAGCACTACAACAGCTTCAAGTTCAAGAGGCTTTTTTGAGAGTGGAAAAGAAATTTAAACTTCCCGAAAGAAGGTCCACGGGCTGGAGATAAATATGGAACACTTCCTATGGAGCAGGCACTATGCTCAGGGCTGGACTACCTTATCTCATTGAATTATCACAACGACCTTTTCAAGTAGGCATTATCACCATGCGACAGATAAGGACCCTGAGACACGCTGGACTGATTTGGCTTGCCCAGAATCCCAGGTCAATGCTCTTCAAAACTTAACATGCCAAGAATCGCCTGGCGGTCTAGCTAAAATTGTACGTCTGACTCAGTGGACTCTGCTCTTAACAAACTCCCCGGGCATGCGATGCTGCTGGCCCAGGGACCCCACCGAGAGGTCCGGGGAAGTACATGGCAGAGCAAGGACCTGAACCTGGGCCAAGGCTGTCCAGCTCCAAGATCCACGTTCCTGCCTCTCCACGACCAAAATGTTCTTCTAGATTCTCCAAGGCTTTTGGCAAGAGAGGCTTGCACCCTGGTATTACCTTTCTCTGTGGCTGGAATAACTTCACTGTTCTCTGCCTTCCCTGGACAACGGTGTATCATGTTTAAAAACAAAACAAAATGCAAAAATAACCCAAAAAATGCTAGTTCTACTTTTAGTTCTTCAAGGAATCTCCACACTGTAATGCTCTTTTAAAATATGTGCTTTTGATTTCTTGCTTGTATATTTTTGTATTTGGAAATTGATTTAGAAAGTATATATAATCCATAGAGACCTCAGCCTATTTTTAATGATTCATGTTACAAACCCTCCAATAGCTTCCTGTGGGTTCGGCATGGTAGGAAGTACAGGTGAAAGAAGACAAATAAGACAGAACTGGTATTCTGGAACTTGAGAAAATGAAGAACCCTGGCAATCACAATGCAGTGTGAGAAGTGTTATGAGAAATGCATTTGCGGGACCCCTCGGGGCACATGTCTGTCTCCTAGTGCAGCCCAGGAGGTATTGTCATGGAAGGCATCCCTCTTAAATCATCTCCCAGAGGATGGCATCTGATGAGGTAGGACGCATATTCCAGGCAAAGGAGGCAAATGCACTGGGTTATTAAAGTATTGCAAATAACTCCTGCACACTTCTGGGACAAGTATAAATTGGTACAAATCCCTGAGGAGAAATATTTGGTAACATCTGCCAATATTAAAATGTATTAATGATCAGATATGGGACCCAGCTCTCCCAGCTGTTCCATTTTTGAGAACGCTTCCTGCAGAGACACTTGCACCCGGGTGATGTGGCAGATGCACTGTTTTGTTCATGGCAGCCCTAGCCCTCGCACAGAGTTGCAAACACCCTAGATCTTCCTCAGGAGAGGAAGGATTCAATAAAATACTGTGTGGTCAAATGGTGGGAATGCCACGACAGTCAAATGATAAGAAAGACTTTCTGAGATATGATGTTAGGTGAAAAAAGTGGATTGTAAATGGATGTGTACGATATACTATATATTATGTGAATAAGGGAAAATACATTTATGCCTTTACTTATTTCTTGTAAATGTATAAAGTCATATCAACGTGTATGTAAGAAGCTGACAAAAATATTTGTCTCAGTGTGTGGTGCTGTTATATGGGACTAGATACAGGACTCATTGGGGTGAAGGATGAGAGGGAGGGAGTGGTCTAAGAAACAGCTACAGACCTTCTCCAAGCTTCCGCAGTCATCAACTTGTGGCCAATTCCATTTCATCCCAACTCCTAGACATTTTTGCTTGCCCCAGAGTAGAATATCTTGTGTACACACACACACACACACACACACATACATGTATATATTCATGTGCTTGACTTATGGCCCAAATATGATCCATGCATAACAATTAAAGGTAAAATTTTTCTTTTAAATATGTACTTTGTCAAACTTTTGCAATAATTATGAAAGCCTTAAGTTATGAGTGGAGTAAATTAAGTTTGTTATTATTATCAAAGTCTCCTAGGCACAATTTTATTTTTATTATGACTTTTAACTCACAGAGATCTTTATGTGTCTTTTTACATTTTTAAATATACAGGGCCATTGAAGGTTTTCTTTTGATATTAATTTTTAAATATTTGTGTTATAGTTAGAAAATTTCAGATTCTTTGAAATTTGAGAAGACATACTTTATGTCAAGTGGGTAACCAAGTTTTAGGAAATTTTCTGGAACACTTGAAAAGATTGTGTGTTCTCCAATTATTTGGTGTAGTTTTCTATATATGTCCATTATAAGGAGCTTATTAAACTATTAAATCTTTTATATTTATATTACTTTTGGTCTCTATGCCAGTCATAGACCATTCTCACAGCTGGTGAGAATATGCTGAATTATTCCAGTATAATGGTGATTTTGTTCATTTCTATTTTTGTTCTGTTAATTTTTCTTTTGTGTATATTATATATATTAATGCCATTTAATTAAATGCATGTAGATTTAAATTGTTATAGCTATCTGAGAACTTAACAGATTTTCTCATATGGATGACTGTTTTATCCAGAAGGATGACTTTAGCATTAATATTTAATTTACCTGATGTTGATACAGTTAAGCCTCTTTTCCTTGGGTTAATATATATTTGGTCTTTTGTTTTCCATCTTTTCAAATCTTTTGTGTCTTTATCTTTTCATTATAGAGTTTAATCTGTTTGTATCCATTGTGTTTATGGATTCATTTCTGTCATCTTATATTGTACTTTCTATTAGTATACTTGCTGTTCATATCACTTTTATTCTGTCTATCTTGTTTGTGTTTGTTTCATTTTAGCTTGAGTATTACCATTTTATTTTCTCCTTTATTTGGTCAGAAGTTATATCTTCTAATTTTATCCTTTTATTGGATATTATAGAAACATTAAAATATGTATTTTTGAAGTATGTACACAAATAAAGTGAATGAGTAACCTGACTCTTCAGAAAATATAAAGACCACACAAAGTGGACACATAGCTGTGGAGGGACAAAGGTGATGCTGTGGCACACAGACTGAACACACAGAGCTGGGTCTCTTCTGCAATGATGTATGTCTGTGTGAAGGATGCCAAGGCACACTCTAAGATAATGTGTAGGGGGGAGGCACGTGTGTGAATGCGTGTGCACATGCACTCGCCTGTGTGCATGGACAGGAGTATGTGTTTATCTATGTGCACCATTATTATTAATTCAAAAAGTGCATAGTTTTCATTTTCAAAGGAAGTTATGATGCAAAGAACATGACCTATACAGCAAATACCTTTGGTACATTTGGATAGACTTTTTAAGGTAGCATGTCATTTTTGTCATGAATTTAGCTGCTGTCTACATCCTAAAAAGCTAGAGTCAACTTTAAAACTTCCCCAGTCTATACTGGGGAAGTTATACTATATACTATAGCATAGTGTAAACAGATCAATCACCATAGAAGACGGATTAAACAGGCATATTTTCAGCGGGTGAATTGAACATGAAACCACTTTAAGTAGCAGAATTGGACCTGTGTGTTTAAAAGCACAAAAGAAACTGTGAAATATCTAAAATCCAATAGCTGAGAGAAATTTCACATGGAGAGACTGAGAAACTTCTGCAATAATTATGAAAGCCTTAAGTTATGAATGGAAAAAGACAGTGTTGCAGAGATTTCTGTAGTAATCTCCAAAGATGAATCTGTTGCCCACTGAAACTCAGGACAATAAGGAAACAAAGTTATGGCAAGACTGGGCTAATTCTAATTCCATTGGCCATGCCTAGCTAAGCATTTCATTAATTCTTTTTTTTTTTTTTTTTTTTTTTTTACTCTTTTGGTTATTTTATTTTAGTTACTTATTTATTTTACTTTAAGTTCTGGGATACATGTGCTGAACGTGCAGGTTTGTTACATAGGGATACATGTGCTGTGGTGGTTTGCTGCACCTATCAACCCATCATCTAGGTTTTAAGCCCCGCATGTGTTAGGTATTTATCCTAATGCTCTCTCTCCCTTTCCCCCCACCCCCTGATAGGCCCTGGTGTATGATATTCCCCTCCCTGTTTCCATTGTGTTTTCATTGTTCGCCTTCCACTTATGAGTGAGAACTTGCGGTGTTTGGTTTTCTGTTCCTGTGTTAGTTTGCTGAGGATGATCGTTTCCAGCTTCATCCATGTTCCTGCAAAGGACATAAACTCATTCTTTTTTATGGCTGCATAGTATTCCATGATGTCTATGTGCCACATTTTCTTTATCCAGTCTATCATTGAGGGGCATTTGGGTTAGTTCCAAGTCTTTGCTATTGTAAATAGTGCTGCAATAAACATACGTGTGTGTGTGTCTTTATAGTAGAATGATTTATAATCCTTTGGATATATAACCAGTAATGGGATTGCTGGATCAAATGGTATTTCTGGTTCTAGATCCTTGAGGAATTGCCACACTGTTTTCCACAATAGTTGAACTAATTTACACTCCCGTAAACAGTGTAAAAGCATTCCTATTTCTCTGCATCCTCGCCAGCATCTGTTGTTTCCAGACTTTCTAATGATTGCCATTTTAACTGGCGTGAGATGGTATCTCATTGTGGTTTTTATTTGCATTCCTCTAATGACCAGTGATGATGAGCTTTTTTTCATGTTTTTTGGCTGCATAAATGTCTTCTTTTGAGAAGTTTATGTTTATATCCTTTGCCCACTTTTTTTCTCCCATTCTGTAGGTTGCCTGTTCACTCTGATGATAGTTTCTTTTGCTGAGCAGAAGCTCTTTAGTTTAGGTACATCCCATTTGTCAATTTTGGCTTTTGTTGCCATTGCTTTTGGTGTTTTAGTCATGAAGTGTTTACCCATGCCTATGTCCTGAATGGTATTGCCTAGGTTTTCTTCTAGAGGTTTGTATTGTTTTAGGTTTTACATTTAAGTCTTTAATCCATCGTGAGTTAATTTTTGTATAATGCTTAAGGAAAGGGTCCAGTTTCAGTTTTCTGCCTATGGCTAGCCAGTTTTCCCAACACCATTTATTAAACAGGGAATCCTTTCCACATTGCTTGTTTTTGTCAGGTTTGTCGAAGACAAGATGGTTATAGATGTGTTGTGTTATTTCTGAGGCCTCTGTTCTGTTCCGTTGATCTATATATATGTTTTGGTATCAGTTCTATGCTGTTTTGGTTACTGTAGCCTTGTAGTATAGTTTGAAGTCAGGTAGCATAATTCCTCCAGCTTTGTTGTTTTTGCTTGGGATTGTCTTGGCTATGCAGGCTCTTTTTTGGTTCCATATGAAATTTAAAGTAGTTTTTTTTCCAATTCTGTGAAGAAAGTCAATGGTAGCTTGATCGGGATAGCATTGAATCTATAAATTACTTTTGGCAGTATGACCATTTTCACGATACTGATTCTTCCTATCCATGAGCATGGAATGTTTTTCCATTTGTTTTTGTCCTCTCTTATTTCCTTGAGCAGTTGATTGTAGTTCTCCTTGAAGAGGACCTTCACATCCCTTATAAATTGTATTCCTAGGTATTTTATTCTCTTTGTAGCAATTGTGAATATGAGTTCATTCATGATTTGACTCTCTGTTATTGGTGTATAGGAATGCTTGTGATTTTTGCACATTGATTTTGTATCCTGAGACTTTGCTGAAGTTGCTTATGAGCTTAAGTAGATTTTGGGCTGAGATGATGTGGTTTTCTAAATATACAATCATGTCATCTGCAAACAGACAGAACTTGACTTCCTCTTTCCTAATTGAATACCCTTTATTTCTTTCTGTTGCCTGGTTGCCCTGGCCAGAACTTCCAATACTATGTTGAATAGGAGTGGTGAGAGAGGGCATCCTTGCCTTGTGCCGGTTTTCAAAGGGAATGTTTCCAGTTTTTGCCCATTCAGTATGATATTGTCTTTGGTTTTGACATGAATAGCTCTTATTATTTTGAGATATGTTCCATCAGTGCCTAGCTTATTGAGAGTTTTTTGCCTGAAGGGCTGTTGAATTTTGTCAAAGGCCTTTTCTGTATCTATTGAGATATTCATGTGGTTTTTATCATTGGTTCTGTTTATGTGATGGATTACATTTATTGATTTGCATATGTTGAACCAGCCTTGCATCCCAGGGATGAAGCCAACTTGATCGTGGTGGATAAGCTTTTTGATGTGCTGCTGGATTCGATTTGCCAGTATTTTATTGAAGATTTTCACATCAATGTTCATCAGGGATATTGGCCTGCAATTTTCTTTTTTTGTTGTGTCTCTGCCAGGTTTTGGTATTAGGATGATGCTACTCTCATAAAATGAGTTAGGGAAAATTCCCTCTTTTTCTATTGTTTGGAATAGTTTCAGAAGGAAGGGTACCAGCTCCTCTTTGTACCTCTGGTAGAATTCGGTTGTGAATCTATCTGGTCCTGGACATTTTTTGGCGGGTAGGCTATTAATTGCTGCCTCAATTTCATCACTAGTTATTGGTCTATTCAGGGATTCGACTCTTTCTTGGTTTAGTCCTGGGAGGGTGTTTGTGCCCAGGAATTTATCCATTATTTTCTATATTTTCTAGTTTATTTGCATAGAAGTGTTTATAGTATTCTCTGATGGTAGTTTGTATTTCTGTGGGATTAGTGGTGATATCCCCTTTATCATTTTTTATTGCATCTATTTGATTCTTCTCTCTTTTCTTCTTTATTAGTCTGGCTAGTGGTCTGTGTATTTGGTTGATCTTTTCAAAAAAAGGCTCCTGGATTTATTGATTTTTTGAAGAGTTTTTTGAGTCTCTATATCCTTCAGTTGTGCTCTCATCTTAATTGTTTCTTGTCTTCTGCTAGCTTTTGAATTTGTTTGCTCTTGCTTCTCTAGTTCTTTTTATTGTGATGTTAGGATGTCAATTTTAGATCTTTCCTGCTTTCTTTTGTGGGCATTTAGTGCTGTAAATTTCCCTTTACACACTGCTTTAAATGTGTCCCAGAGATTCTTGAATGTTGTGTCTTTGTTCTCGTTGATTTCAAGGACATCTTTATTTCTGCCTTCATTTCGTGATTTACCCAGTAGTTATTCAGGAGTAGGTTGTTCAGTTTCCACATAGTTATTGTCTGAGAGACTGTTATAATTTCCATTCTTTTGCATTCACTGAGCAGTGTTTTACTTCCAATTATGTGGTCAATTTTTAAATAACTGCAATGTGGTGCTGAGAAGAATGTATATTCTGTTAATTTGGGGTGGAGAGTTCTGTAGATGCCTATTAGGTCTGCTTGATCCAGAGCTGAGTTCAAGTCCTGGATATCCTTGTTAATTTTCTATCTTGTTGATCTGCCTAATATTGACAGTGGGGTGTTAAAATCTCCCACTATTATTGCATGGGAGTCTAAGTCTATTTGTAGGTCTCTAAGAACTTGCTTTATGAATCTGGGTGCTCCTGTATCGGGTGCATATATATTTAGGATAGTTAGCTCTTCTTGTTGCATTGACGCCTTTACCATTATGTAATCCCTTCTTTGTCTCTTTTGATTTTTGTTGGTTTAAAGTCTGTTTTTCAGAGACTAGGATTGCAACCCCTGCTTTTGTTTTGTTTTGTTTTCCATTTGCTTGGTAGATCTTCTTCCATCCCTTTCTTTTGAGCCTATGTGTGTCTCTACATGTGAGATGGGTCTCCTGAATACAGCACACTGATGGGTCTTGACCGTCTATCCAGTTTGCCAGTCTGTGTCTTTTAATTGGGGCATTTAGCTCATTTACATTTAAGGTTAATATTGTTATGTATGAATTTGATCCTGTCATTATGATGCTAGCTGGTTAATTTGTCCATTAGTTGATGCAGTCTCTTCACAGCGTCAAAGGTCTTTACAGTTTGGTATGTTTTTGCAGTGGCTGGTACCAGTTGTTCCTTTCAATGTTTAGTGCTTCCTTCAGGAGCTTTAGTAGGGCAGGTCTGTGTGATGGTGACAAAATTTCTCAGCATTTTCTTGTCTGTAAAGGATTTTATTTCTCCTTCACTTATGAAACTTAGTTTGGCTGGATATGAAATTCTGGGTTGAAAATTCTTTTCTTTAAGAATGTTGAATATTGGCCCCCGCTCTCTTCTGGCTCGTAGGGTTTCTGCTGAGAGATCTGCTGTTAGTCTGATGGGCTTCCCTTTGTGGGTAATCTGACCTTTCTCTGTGGCTGCCCTTACCATTTTTTCCTTCATTTCTACGTTGGTGAACCTGACGATTGTGTGTCTTAGAGTTGCTCTTCTTGAGGAATATCTTCGTAGTGTTCTCTGTATTTCCTGAATTTGAATGTTGGCCTCTCTTGCTAGGTTGGGAAAGTTCTCCTAGATAATATCTGGAAGGGTGTTTTCCAACTTGGTTCCATTCTTCCCGTCACTTTCAGGTACACCAATCAAACGTAGATTTGGTCTTTTTACATAGTCCTATATTTCTTGGAGGCTTTGTTTCTTTTCACTCTTTTTTTCTCTAATCTTATCTTTTAGCTTTATTTCATTGAGTTGATCTTCAATCTCTGATATCTTTTATTCTGCTTGATCAGTTCAGCTATTGATACTTGTGTATGCATCACTAAGTTCTCGTGCTGTGTTTGTCAACTCCATCAGGTTATTTATGTTCTTCTCTAAACTGGTTATTCTAGTTAGCAGTTTCTGCAATCTTTTATCAAGGTTCTTAGCTACCTTGCATTGGGTTAGAACATGCTTCTTTAGCTCAGAGGAGTTTGTTATTACCCACCTTCTGAAGCCTACTTCTGTCAATTCATCAAACTCATCCTCCATCCAGTTTTGTTCCTTTGCTGGCAAGGAGTTGTGATCCTTTGTAGGAGAAGAGGCATTCTGGTTTTTGAAGTTTTCAGCCTTTTTGCACTGGTTTCTCCTCATGTTCGTGGATTTATCTACCTTTGGTCTTTGAAGTCGGTGACCTTTGGATGGGGTCTGTGAGTGGATATCCTTTTTGTTGATGTTGCTACTATTCCTTCCTGTGTGTTAGTTTTCCTTCTAACAGTCAGGCCCCTCTGCTGCAGGTCTGCTGGAGTTTACTGGAGGTTCGGTCAAGACCCTCTTTGCCTGGGTATCACAAGCAGAGGCTGCAGAACAGCAAAGATTGCTGCCTATTCCTTCCTCTGGGAGCTTTGTCCCAGAGGGGCACCTGCTAGATGCCAGCCAGAACTCTCCTGTATGAGGTGTCTGTCGACCCCTACTGGGAGGTGTCTCCCAGTCAGCACACACGGGGGTCAGGGACCCATTTGAGGAGGCAGCCTATCCCTTATCAGAGCTCGAACGCTGTGCTGGGAGATCCACTGCTCTCCTAAGAACTGTCAGGCAAGGACACTTAAGTCTGCTGAAGCCACGCCCATAGCCATCCCTTCCCCCAGGTGCTCTGTCTCAGGGAAATGGGGGTTTTATCTATAAGTCCCTGACTGGGGCTGCTGCCTTTTCTTCAGACATGCCCTGCCTGGAGAGGCAGTCTGGCAGCAGCAGCCTTGCTGAGCTGTGGTGGGCTCCTCACTGTTCAAACTTCCTGGTGGCTTTGTTTACACTGTGAGGGTAAAACCACCTACTCAAGTCTCGGCAATGGTGTATGTCCCTTCCTCCACCAAACTCAGGCATCCCAGTTCGACCTCAGACTGCTGTGCTAGCAGTGAGACTTTCAAGCCAGTGGATCTTAGCTTGCTGGGCTCCCTGAAGGTGGGACCCACCAAGTCAGACACCAGAGGGAATCTCCTGATTTGCCAGTGGCAAAGTCCATGGGAAAAGTGCAGTATCTGGGCCAGAGTACACTGTTCCTCCCGTGCAGCCTCTCATGGCTTCCAGTGGCTAGGAACAGAAAATCCCCAGACTCCTTGCACTTCTCGGGTGAGGCGACACCCACCCTGCTTTGGCTTGCCCTCTGTGGCTGCACCCACTGTCCAGCCAGTCTCAGTGAGATTAACCGGGTCCCTCAGTTGGAAATGCAGAAATTGTCTGCTTTCTGTGTCAATCTCGCTGGGAGCTACAGACCGGAGCTGTTCCCATTTGGTCATCTTGCCAGCAATCGGGTGAAAAAGGTTTCATTTTGTTCTCAGTCAACTGAATTATTTTTCTCCATTTTCTGTCTTGCCACTCTTAATACACATATGAGAGGCCCTAGGATAACATCTGTTAGCCTGAGACTCCTTGGGAACAGAGGATGTGCCACAGAGTCCATTTTAGAAGAAAACCTCTATTTTCCTCATGAAATCTCAGGAGTTAAAAGTGGATAGATCTCTTTCAAAATCCAGGACTCTGTTTTGTTTTGCATCATGTTATCTGATGGTTTTGAGTTTGGGGGATATCAGAAACTACTTCACATTATGAGAGATAGTTGATGTGTAATAACCAGGAGGGAAATATACTTTAAGTGATGGCTAATACTAGTTATGGGGGGCTGCTTAACTATTTGCACATTTGGATCAGAGAGGCATTCTCTTGGCCACCCAGAAGACATAAAAACATCCCCAATTAGACCTGAGAAATGAGACTCCCACGGAGGATGGGCTGATTGCAGAATGAACTGATTATCTTTGGGTTGCCTTGCAATGAAATGCATGGTAGAAGCACTGTGCTATCTTTTCCCATAGCATTTCCCTCCTTTGGGGGATCCAGGATCTGGTAAAAAATGGCACTCTTAATTTTGGGGATCTGGCTTTGCCTTCAGCTGTGCCTGATTATCAGACCCTGGGAATGCCCGCTTTCCTGTCCCTGTTCTTCGAAGGGCTCCACCTTGAAGCCAGTAATCCAGTTAAGAAAATGGCAAATCAAAAATCTTACAAGTGCTGAGTCTTCTGTCTGTGTAGCTATACATGTGTTGTGTATGTCTATAAAAAGAGCTCTAATTGATTGTCTTAAGAAATAAGTGCTTAAATCAAATATTTTTTAAAGGAAAAATAAAATCTGTAATGCCTTTTAGTTCATGTGGTGTTGATCTTTAATAAATAAAAGTAGTCCTAAGGATTACTGGTAAAATAAAAGTGTTGTCAAAATGCAAATAGGTGGTCTAAATCATACAAGTCTAATACTAGGTTTGCTAAATATTTCAAGGTTGTAAACTGCCTGCTTTACTACTTGGTGAGGCCTGGGGACATAGAAAATTAACCACACCCCTAATTATACTGAAAAAAGTCAGACTTTCTCTGTATCTAGTATATAATCAAAATAACTCACCAGGTTTCACATTAAAGTTACAAATTACTAGAAGTTATCATTATAACATGTAATTTAAACTACTGAAAATAGATTTACTTTCAAGGCGTGTAGAGACAGTAACATATGCTTTTAGTAAATGATTATAAGAAGGCATGGAAATGTAAATTTTGCCTAGGAATAAAGGATTGTTTTAAATTAGATAAACTAAAGCTGAAGATTTAAGCAAGTTATGAAAGATTGCAAAAATTAATCTTGCAAAAAATTCCATGTGTAAACAGTAACTAAATTCAAAAGGGTGCTACATGGTTTTTTCATAAATTGAGCATTGAAATAAAGGCACAGCAAGATGGTCTTAAGATGCTAGTCTGCCTTTTAGCAAAAGGGTTATAAGAGGTTTGCAAACATTTTACCCACGGTCAAATTGGCTAAGATTAGATGTAATTGTCTATGAGGTTTCACTAAAAATTGGGATTAACTATAATAAACTAATTCAAGGATAAAATTTGGCTTTGAAGAGGATTTTCATGTAATAGTAAAGGCTAATGAAAGATTTTTGCCTTATGAGTCATCATTTTGGCAAAATAAATAATTTATGGTAATCTGGAATTCTATTTGATAACATCAAGTGTTTTAAACCTCTAACATACTTAAGAGGCTTCTCACAATCAAACCTCAGTTTTAAAATTGTCTTTCCTGACACCTGGCTTTTTGGAGACTTCAGAAGGGCCCTTAAAGTGTCCAGAAAAAAAGATAAACAGGATTATTTAACATGGTTAGGTATGCAAGATTGTCAAAATGATGTTTACTCTTCTTCAGGTTATATTTTAGTGAATAATATTAGTGTATGTTTCAAAATTGTGTGGGATTTCTAAAATTCTAATGTTTAAATATATACTATCAATTATAATTAAGGTTGAAGTTATTGTAAACAACAGAAATTACCAAATCTCTGTCAGTCATGTTTTTAGCTGCAACTACCCTGGAAATTTTGTCTTTCACAGACAATTGTTGTCTTGCTTTGTTCCCTTTCAAAAGATGGTTTATAATCAAGCTATAGGACTTTAACGATTGTTCTTAACTGCAGGTTTCTAATCGCTTTGAAGATTATAACATTGGAATAGAAAAAATATTCAGGACTCATGAGAAGCTGAAATGTTCCTGAATATCAAACAGTAGTTTAACTGCATAAACTACACTAATAGAAGTCTGAAGTAACCTTCTTTAACTTTTTGCTTGAAACTTTGCTAATCCTTATTTTCCTCTTCAAAGTCAAGGAAACTTTTCCTTTAAGATATCTATTGCTTTTGTCAATTAAGTAAGGTATGCTTGTTGAACAAAATTTGAAGCATATTTGTTATTCACTGCCTGGTTTCTCTAAAATTCAGAAACTGTGAGTATTCTTAATTTATGGCAATATGGTTTGGATCAGTGCATTAAGAATCCATTTTCTTTGTAAAAGCCTCTTGGGGAAAAAAAGAAATAGACCGGCCTCATACCCTCATCTATGCAGTCCCTGTACAAGGTTCCTGATCTGTAGTCAACAAAGAATGTCACTTTATAACAGATCTAGGAGCTCTGAGTTTATCTTGGGACTTTAAGAGGAAAGGATCACTCAACTCACAGGTATTTGAGGATATAAACCCATGGCTGGACTTGGCTTTAAGAGGTCTTATCTACAATTCCTTGTGAAACAGAGTTCCGCCAAAGTCAATTTAAAAGCCCATGGGAAAGATAATTATTCTTGCTGCACTTTATGCACAGAATCAGGTGAAGTATAAAACTAAAGTTCATTCTACAAACAATATGGTTCTATCATAATTTGTTTTTACCAAAAATGAGGACTGGAGAGAGAAAAATTATGCTCCAAAACTTATCATACATTTGTTGTAAAATTTTAGTCTCATTGGTTGTTTTTAAGTGTTTTTGCCTATATTTTAGATGAACCCTGCTTACTCTTGTGAACCAAGTAGTGCTCTCCTGCAGCTCCAAAGAAACAAAAAGGGATGGGTAAAGTAAAAATCTGGACCAATATGCTAGTTCTGGGCAATTATCCTGAAAATCCTGCCAGGTAATGAAAATAAATAGGGTGCCCATAACCTGGAGTTTTCTTTGGGAAAATAAAACCAAAGAACTTCATAGACCCCCTAAAAGGGAAATTCTATATCTTGACAACTTAAAATTTTAGATGGAAATAATCTACTATCGCACCCTTGTGGGAATCGCTATACTCTACTATTTGCATTAGAGCTATACATAGTAGCACCTTCTAACTGAAATGTTGGACAGAAAGTTTCCATTACTGTTGCATTTTGCTTAAGTATTATCCTTATAGCAGAAATAATAGCTACTGACAAGCAGTAAACACGAAGGTTTTACTATCTCTGAGTCTGCTGGGACTTTTTATTGAATTTGGTAATATGTCACACCCTAGCTATGCAAAGTGGGTTGTAAAAAATGGAGGTTTATTTAAGAAAGGATCTTGCATGGTAAATTTTTGTCCTAAAGAGAATAACTGGTTGTTAAAAAGAGGGATGTTTAGGACAAGTTAGAAAATTTAAGCATACCGTAGATGGTCTGTGGGAGTCATTAAAGGATTAAAAATTGCAGCAAAGATTCAGCCAAGGTTAACACTAAAGTTACACTAGCCACCCAAATCCAATGCTACTTATCCTAAAAAGAATTTTACTTTTAAATTAACATTTCAGTAATATCTGGTGGAGGCAAACCAGTATTAAAACCCACTGGAATGGCCGACAGCAATCAAATTCCAAATGGTGCTGCAGACAAAACCACAACACACCTTTCTTCTGAGGACTCTTAGGTCAACCCCAGGAGCAGCCCTAGCTTCTGTTGCCCACAAAGCACCCCCTTTCAGCAGAAAGCAGCCAGAAAGAGTCATTGTCCAACACTCCCAAGAGCAGTTACGATCACCACTCCTTAGGGGGAAATAGTGTAGGAATTAAAAAGAAATTATTTAGGCAGATAGGGTAAAGAAGTCCTCAGTAAGGTTTCCCTTTTAATAAAAAGCAGTCCCCAAATCCTTTCTTTCCTAATAAAGACCAGCCTCTAAGACGGAGCTGCAGCCATAGATAAGAAAGTTGAAAGCTTGCATGGTGGCAGCTGTGCCAGCAGGAAAAGGCTATGGGAGCTAGGTATATCCAACATGGTGGCCCCATCTTTCCTTTTCCTTGCCAATCATGTGTGCAGAAGGGAGCAGACAACATGGAGCTACCAAGTAGTGAACACATTTGCATAATCAAAAGATTAGGGTGGGGCGGCCAGGTTCTTTGTGTGCTATGAAAACATCACACCTGGTCCAACCAATCTTTGGGACCTGTGTAAATCAGACATTGCCTCCTCAAGTCAGTCTATAGAACCCTATGCACTCCACCACAAAACTGGAAGACCCACTCGGGTGCCCCTCTCTTTCTGCAGGAGGGAGGGCTATTCTGTTTTCTCTTCCTTTTTCCTATTAAACCTCCACTCTTAAACTCACTCCTTGTGTAGTTCATGTCCTTGATTTCCTTGGCATGAGGCAACAAACCTTGGCTATTACCTCATATGAACCATGCCGCTTGAATATCACAGCCCATTTTATCCCTTCAATGGAAACCATGTTATGTGGACTATTAGTGATTATAGATGAGTGACTACCAGATGAAAAAATATGATATTTGATAATATCAGACTGCTAGCTTTTTTCTGCCTTTGCTCCATTTTGACCTTAAGATGTTCATCAACCCATTTTTTTCCAAGCAAAGTACCCGACCTTTGGACGTGCTGTAATCTTTCACTAAAATCTGGTGTTAAAAAATGTAATGGGTATTTGGAGCTCCGTGTATTGATTACAGTTTTTAAACTTGAAATAAATAACTAGCATCCTGTGAATACCAAAAATTGTTTCCTTTTGACATTTAATTTACCCTGTTTAAAATGAGAGATGTAAAGTGGTGGTTTGTCAGTGACCTAGCCTTTTTGTTTTAAAGTATCAAGAACTTGGAAAAGTATGATGAAAGAACTCTTTTTGATGAAGGAAGTCAACTTAAAAAAGAAATCACTGTTTTCCAAAGTAAAACTGTGTCAGAGACTGTAAGTAATGCATATTTAATCTTAATAACTCAGGATTGATGTAAGCACTGGAATATTTTATTTGCAAAAATGTTATCAAAATTACTTAAATTTCTTTTTTTTGAAACAGCTGCAGCAAGAGTTGGCACTTACGCATTTGTCTCTTCGATGTCTGTTATTCTGATGACTGAAGAAAAAACCTGAACCTCTGTTATGTGATACAAGCATAACTTCAGTTACATGAAACCACATATGTTAGACCTTGTTTCTGCAATCTGTTGAATGAACCCTAGACAGTTCTAAGAGAAAGCAGCAATTGCACAGTTATATACGTGGTCAATTAAATTTCAACATTAAAAATAGTTTAGTTTTAGGTTTGGCCACTGTGGATCTGTATCAGTTCCAAAACTGTAGAAAGCATGGACATGGGAAAGTACATTTGTCTCTAAGAAGACAAAACCTATTTTATCTGTGCATTCTTCTTTATTTATCAGTAGGTTTAAGAAGCAATTCCAATGAAAGTATGACTTCAAAAAATAGATATACTCTATGGCCTTATCAAAATTTTTACTAGCACCTTAACATCTGTGTTTTTAAGACAGCTGTGCAAGATATATTAATATCAGCGTTGAGCCACTGGCTTGTGAGTATATTATTTCCACAAAGACATCAATTGCCATGTAGTTTGTTTTAGTCCACCATTCAATGATACCTCCCCTTAGCATTGATTGAAATTATTTTGTTACCATTTATATATGCTTACCATTATTTCACATCTGTGGCAAGGTAAATTATGTAGAGTGCTTTGTTCAAATTTAATATTTGTGGAGCATGTGGAAGTTTAAGTATACATGCATCTGAAAACTTGAATGATGAATTCTCCTACCTTTCCTTTTGTAATGTGCAGTTTTTATATGTAACAGCATACAAAATGTTCATTTCCAAATGCTTTATTTAGTAAATATATAATTCAGAATATATTTGGAGTAAGTCAGTTAAATGTATTTTTTTAGCTGAGTTTCTGAAATTCCATTCATGAATCATTCAAAACACAATGCTCCCATTGGGAGAGTAGACGAGAGACTTCCTCTCATTTTTCCTTGTGCTTTTCATTTTAATTGGCCCCTATGTACCATTCTTACCTTTTCAAGATTTTCCAAGCTTAAGAAAAAAAACAAGTTCATTCACATTCTGTTTTTCTGCCTCCAATCACTTATACAGGAATAAGTGGGTCCTTATAGGGAGCATCTAATTCCTAAAGTTGCATTTTCATAAAGGATTTTCCTTTTACCCAATGCATGTGTTGGTATATAAGTCTAAGTACTCCTTCAGGTTTTTAAGAAGATCCTTATTTGAGACGTCTTTCAGTAGTTACAGAGGCAAAATAAGCACTGCTGAGGTCCATGTGAGAGTTCCATTATACATACTGACCTATCTAACTATAAAGTGGAAGGACGATAATTAGGTCACAATGTACTTAATGTGGAGCAGTTGATATTTATGCTACCCCTTAGTACTTCGAATAAGTAACTGTGTGCTTGAAGTCCCTTTGGCAGATATTCTGAAGGGAAGAAAGTCTTTGCCCTTAAAAGTTATTAGGGGTGTGTATATGTGTATGTGTGTGTATAAATGTGTATATATATGTGTGTGTGTATGTATATGTGTGTGTGTGTCTCTGTGTATATATGTGTATATATGCATATACATGTATGCATACATATATGTGTATATATGCATATACATATATACATATATGTGTAGATCGATGCACAAACACGTATATATGACTTTTGTTTTTAGAATTGTTTTTAGTTCACAACAAATTAATCTGAAGGTCTAGAGATTTCTCATTTACCACCTGTTCTCCCACCATGCTGTTCTCTACTATTCATATCCCCTGCCACAGTGGTGCTTTTCTTACAATCCATGAACTTACATCAACAGATCATTATCATCGCAAGTACATAGATTATTTTAGGGTGCACTCTTGGTTACTACTTTTTTAGTGACTATTTTTCTCACATCACCTGTGCTATAGCCCCATATTTTACTTTTCATAAAGAGAACATTTAATTTATTCTTTTTTGTGACCATTAAATTTTAGGTTCGAATACCAGAAATAAGTCACACTAAAAGAAATGTAAAGATTCACTTTTCTCCTGAAAATGGTAAGACAAATAACTTTTATTTACATACATATGCTTGAAAAATTGTAGTTAGTGCTTTTAAATTCTAGATTGAAGCACATATTTTCTTTTGTTCCATAATAAACACTTGCTTTGAAGAATGGCTGATATCAAGAGCATCATGTCTCCTAATGTTGTCCCACTCGACAGCTGAATGTTGAAATGTACAGTCACAAAGCACTAAATATATCCTTAAAGCAATAATGCATTGAACAAAATTTAGAGGTCATATGCAAAGACAGCTCCCAAGAAAGTTGCCTACAGCCTAGTGGCAAGTCCTTTCCTTTAGCAACTGAAACCCAGGAGAAACAGTCTCTTGCCTCTGCCTCTTGGAGAGGGGTTCTCCTGATACCAGAGGGAAATGGCCATCTCATCTCCCTGATGTTAGTTAAAATTTCATTTTAGATTGATAGGTTCATATCTTTGTGAAGATATCTAAATTAAGGTGATCCAGTCAAATCACAAAATACTCTACTCGCTTCTTAGGAGGAACTTAGCTCTTCTCTGATTTCTGTGCACACACCTAATTTATTGCACTCACAGTACAAAAGCTCTGAGATGTGAAACTGAACCAGAACCAGACAGCACATTGCATTCTTATCCAGGCAAATTGAGGCTCGCTCAGCACTGCTCATCCAAAGTACACTGAAATCAATTCTTATTTATTTGTAAAACAGACAGTGATCATCACTGTTGGTATCTGTGTCCGAGGGTTACTGTGAGTGACAGAGGAAACAATGATGGTGAGAAGGTTAGACACATGGTACATGTTGAATTAATGTTAACTGTTAGTTACCAATACCTTCATGATTTTCATTGATATATATTAGTTGCAAATGTGTATGGGATAAATGTGATATTTTGATACATGAATATGGAAGGACATATGAGGACAATTAGGAATATGAGGACAGTTAAGATATTATCACTTCAAACTTTTATCATTTTGTGTGTGTGTGTGTTGAGAACATTGCAAGTCTCTTCTAGATATTTTGAAATACAGGATAACTAGAGTTATTCAACTGTGCTATTGAACACTAGAACTTATTTCTTCTCTCTAACTGTATGTTTGTACCCATTGTCCAGGATTTCTTTTTCCGGGTCATCCCTGCTACTGTTTCCAGCCCCTGGTAGCTACCATTCTACTCACTACCTCCCTGAGATCAATTGTGTCTGGGAATAAATAGCAATTAAGTGGTAAAAATTGACTAGTTGATAGTTAATAATCATGACCGGTCTATCTTTTGTCTGCTACACTTTCTTTCATCTATGTGTGGCAAGTGCCTACTTAATCTTTGAAGATTTGTGTCAAAGACCACCTTATTCTTCACCTCTTCTGGAATCTGTTGGTTCTCAAACAAAATTGTGTCCCTTTTCCTCTCTCTCTTTTACTGGTTCTGTACTTCTCAAACCCCACATTGTGGCTGTTATTTACTTAACTGTTACCCCTGAGAGTAAAAATTTTATCATAGTCCTAGTTATATTTTTGGAGCCTGGTATGTTCCCAGCAATACAGAAGGTGCACAATACACGTGTACTAAATAATTGAAATAATAAATGATGGCCTGGCGCGGTGGCTCACTCACACCTGTAATCCCTGCACTTTGGGAGGCCGAGGTGGGTGGATCACAAGGTCAGGAGTTCGAGACCATCCTGGCCAACATGGTGAAACCCCATCTCTACTAAAAATACAAAAATTAGTGAGGCGTGGTGGCAGGTGCCTATAGTCCCAGCTACTCGGGAGGCTGAGGCAGGAGAATCACTGGAAACTGGAAGGCAGAGGTTGCAGTGAGCTGAGATTGCACCATTGCACTCCAGCCTGGGCAACAAGAGCAAAACTCCATCTCAACAACAAAAAAGAAAAGAAAAGAAAAGAAAAAGAAATAATAAATGCTGAATGACAGCAATTCTCCAAATTATGTGTTTATGCAAACACAAGAATTAACTTTATTTGCCTAATTCAAACATTATCTTGAAATGTATTCTAACTTCCCATTTTCCATGAATTAACCAGACATCCTTTGTTGTTAGATTTTCACTAATTAAGCAGTTAAATATCTTTTGCCATATGTCATTTTAAAAGAGCACATGGAAAAAAATCAGACAGCTTAGGTAGTTCACGTCTCTTGAGCTCATGATTTTAAGGAGTGAAGTTCACCCCGCCACTTGCCTACCTGTCTCAGTACTCACACAACACTTGCATCGATGTCCTGCTAATGTACATGAAATCAAATATTCATACCTGCTTTGAAGTGTTCCCTAGTCAACAAACAGGTCACTTGGTTATCATTGTCTTCCATCCAGGATCAAGACAAAATAAGTGCCAGAGAAAGATGTCCTATAGAGATTCTCACAATGTACTAGTTACACATAAACAAATTAATTACTGGAGCACACATTCCTACCTTTTAGAAAGTGAAGATTTGTTAATAGGAGTTGAGAGTGAAGAAAATCAATTCTTGTTGAACTGATAAATGTCCCTTCTAGATAGTTGACATTTCCATTAAAGCATAAAGTTGCCATTTTTCTTTATCTGTCAGCTACTTATTTCCTGCATGAGCTATTCTTACTTTTTAAATTATATCTTTTGGTCATTTGCCAAGTGCTTGGCTTCTGGGTACACAAGGAATAAATTATTCAGTAAAAAACATCTCAGATCCTTGCACCTATTTTTGATCAGGTACACCTGTAAATCTTAAAAAGCCTATAAAGAAATACCTAACTAGTACATTGGGCACAAGACACAAAAAAACTCACATATTACAATAGTAACTGAAGTACTAAATGTTTACTCAACTTAGAAAATTGCAACCGTTAGGGGGAAAAATCCTTTAACAAAGGCTTAAAATTCTACTAGGTGGTAACCACTGTTAGCACACACATGCATTTTCCTCTTCATATTTGGGAAACTGATGGTCATGTTTCCTTTTTAGGGTGGAAGAAGGAATTCTCCATTAAGAGAAAGGAAGGAAAACATAGGAAAAATAACCACTCTTTGAAGGCTTCTATTGTCCAAATCATGAGGAAGAGCTTGTAGTTCTTAGTTGCACAAAGGTGCTTTAGTTGTTGTTCTGTAGGATCCTGGGCAGGGTCACCTGTTTCACGATAGCTGTGTCCTCAGACCCAGTGTAGGAGAAAGGTAAAAGATGTTGACTGGATAATGTGTTACATTGCTAATTCATACCTCTCTAAGCCTCTCTTGAAGCCACTGCAGAGAAAATTCCTCCATCTTTTCTTCATTCTGTCACTTGCATATTGGGAGTCTTTCCTGCTGCCCTTGTTATGTTGCTTTGGTTTGTTTTACAGCATGAATTTTTCCCATTACATATGTCTGTATTTCCAGGGTCTAGCACACGACTGTGATCAATAAATATCAAATGAATGAATGAATGCATGAATGAGTGAACACAAGTTTCAGATGTCCTTCACAGCCTTTTCTCATTGAAGTAATGCTTGTTCTTTGCCTCTTCAAAAGAGGTGCAACTCATTGAGAATAGGGTTGCCAAGTGTTGCAAAACTAAGCATAGTCTTACAAAACTAAACATAGATGTGCCATATGATCTAACAATTGCACTCTTTGGTAATTACCCAAAAGATTTGAAAACTTATTTCCACACAAAAACTTGTATGTCAATGTTGAAGCAGCTTTATCTATCATTACCAAAATTTGGAAGCAACTAAGATGTCCTTCAATGGGCGAGTGCCTAAACAAATTGTGGTACATTCATACAATGGAATACCATTCAGCAATTGTAAGAAATGATCTAGTAAGCCATGAAATGATCAGAAGGAACCTGAAATGCATATTGCCAAAAGAAAAAAGTCAATCTGAAAAGACTGCATGCTGTTTGATTCCTGCTATATAGATGACATTATGGAAAAGGCAAAAGTACGGTGACAGTAAGATGATTCATGTTTACAGGGGTTGGGAGCAGGAAAGGATTAATTGGTGGCACACAGACGATTTTTCAGGACAGTCCAAATACTGTGTGATACTATAAAGGTGGATACTCATCATTATACATTCGTCAATGTGAACCCTAATGTAAACTATGGACTTTAGGTTATAACGGTGTATCAGTATTGGCTCATCAATGGTAACAAACGTACCAGTCTGATGTGGAATATTGAAAGTGTGCATGTGGGTTTGTTGAGGAAGGGGATACCAGAGAACCTTATGTACTTACTGTTCAATTTTGCTGTGAATCTAAACCCATTCTAAAAAATAAAATCGACCCAAAAATTACGAGGTACCCAAATAAATGTGAATTTCAGATATACAACAAATACTTCTTTAGTGTAAGTGTGTCCCATGCAGTCTCTGGGACATGATTATACAAAAAAAGTTCCATTGTTTACCTGAAATTCACATTAAACTGAGAGTTCTCTATTTTATCTGGCAGCCCTACTTGAGAGAAGACATCTGATCTTATCACACCTTCTTGGTGTTCACCACAGTGTCAGGGGAGATGTTGGGGACTTGGGCTTTGCTTCTTGGAGAGCTGCATCAGATGACTTCAGGAGTACTTCTTCCAGCTCACGACACCACACTGTTGAAAAAACCTGGATGAACTGAACACACTTTGAGGAGAGTGATGAGAAATGCGACTCAAAACCAAGTTGCAGGATGTGTGGTTGAAGATGCTGAAGTTATTTAATCTGGAGAAGAGATGATCCAGGAGTAATGGGAATGTTGTTCCTAAGGAACCTTTTTCATAAAGATTCATAAAATCATTTTCTCAAGCTCCAAGTGGATAACATCAGTGCCAATGAGTGAAAGCCACAGCAAAGCCTATTTCAGCTGGCCAGAGGAATTGTTTTCTAACAAAGAGAGTCATTCAACGATGGAAGGGGCTGCTTTGAAAGGTGGTGCCTTTCTCTATCCTGGGGGTATTTGTACATAAGCTGGGTGATCCCATGGCAAGGGTGCTGATGTGAGCATTACTATATGAATGTGTAGACTGGTGACACGTGTGTGCCTGCATGCACACAAAAGAACTTTAACATAGTACTGACCTTTTCATTCATTTTTATTGAGATATTGCACGTAGTCCAAAATTCACCACTTCATAACTATTCACTAGTTTTTAGTATATTCACAAGGATGTACAAGTATCACCATCACCACTATCTAATTCCAGAACATCTCTGTCACCTCGAAAAGTAAACCCATTAATAATCACCCTCCAATCTTCCCTTCTCCCAGCCCCTGGCAACCACTAATCTTTGGATTCTGTCTCTGTGGATTTAGGACTGGTAAATATTTAAAGTATCCTTGAACTTGGGATTCTCTGTTTCTAGAAAGTGGCCCTTGGATTCTACCACCCAAACACAAGCAGGTCATTCCCAAAGACAAAGGAATCTCAGCATACTGGAATCAATGTTAAACTCAGACCCTCAAGAAGTTAGAATACACCATCTTTAAATCCCACATTCTTATGGTGGCAGTGTCTGTTCAAATAATAGATTTTTTTTTTTCATTCCATATAAACATGCACTGGTGAGCCTGAGACTTAAAGGAAATGCCATGAAGTCAAAATAGTGAAAACTACATTTCACTTTGTCAACCTAAATAACAGAATCTCTCCAAAAGAAAAGATGTTTATTTGTGAACAGAGCATTGCAATGGAAACACACATGCCATAGTAAACTATATGCATATTCAGGGAGGTAAAAGAAGACAAAGGTTTTTAAAGGGAAAAATGAGGAGGAGGATGTAATTGTTTTGAAATAATTATCTTTGGCTACAAAAGTCAGTAACAAAGGTGACACCAGTCCAAGTTTGAACAGGGAGTTGTTTGGCAGATGTCCTTATAGAAGTATTTTTTGTGTAAGGTTGTGATGACATTTGTGCAAGGTTGTGGTTTTTGCAGCCTTTTGTGATAGTTTTTGTTATCAGACCTACAAGCATGCGAACTGTCTCTCCATGGTTTTCCCTGGTTCTGTTTGCCAGGATTTTCTTTTTTTTGTTTGTTTGTTTTTGTTTTGTTTTGTTTTGTTTTGTTTTTGAGACGGAGTCTCGCTCTGTCGCCCAGGCTGGAGTGCAGTGGCCAGATCTCGGCTCACTGCAAGCTCCGCCTCCCGGGTTTACGCCATTCTCCTGCCTCAGCCTCCCAAGTAGCTGGGACTACAGGCGCCCACCACATCGCCCGGCTAGTTTTTTGTATTTTTTAGTAGAGACGGGGTTTCACCGTGTTAGCCAGGATGGTCTTGATCTCCTGACCTCGTGATCCGCCCGTCTCGGCCTCCCAAAGTGCTGGGATTATAGAATTTTCTTAACGTTAGTGATCCCCATTTCATTCTCACAACTTTCACAAATTGTAGCCTCGTTTGTGTCTACAATAAACCTTCATTTTTTTTTCTTTCTGAGTATTCTGCAGTTACAAATGGGGTAAAGTTGCTCCCTAGGGTTTTTAAATTTTCATTTCTTTTTTTCCTTAGTAACTTGTGATTCTGAAGAGAGGAACTAGGAAATTACAACCTTGTTTGCAATAAAACTCGACATAGTGTGATTAGAAAAACTGTCCTTGGGCAAAATAGTGATGAAGACATGAATGGGTTCTCTCTTGTTCCATCAGGACAGCTGGTAAACTCCCACACTTGTGCTTCTAGCCTTTCTTTTGGTGGGGCATGAAAAGC
The DNA here is from genome assembly GCF_047675955.1 of Chlorocebus sabaeus. NCBI lineage: Eukaryota > Metazoa > Chordata > Mammalia > Primates > Cercopithecidae > Chlorocebus > Chlorocebus sabaeus. The sequence continues at coordinate 144,215,087 of NC_132933.1, forward strand.
TCAGCTCCAATAAATCATCATCTAGCCTCAGACATTCATGATCAGATATGTTTTATGAGAGGAGCATATTCAGGCTCTGATGAAGACATCTGCTTTTTATTCTCAATGTATCACATCTGGGTTATACTTTGCAAAAGTATAGAAATGTTATCATTAAAAACGAATTTGAGTTCAATTGTGGCAAGAGCCACAGCTGAAAACATGACAGGTTGACAGTCGGCTGAGAAAGCTGGGGCTTTTATTTATTTATTTTAAAGCTATGGCTAGGAGAGGGCTTAGGGGCCAAAGGAAAATACGCTACAGTGAGACTTGAACACTTTACTTAACCATGATCCTGCTCCCAGGTCTGCTCAGGGGACTTTATGGGTATTTTGAGTCGGGAGATGTTCACATGCTGTAGATGTGTAAGGAAGGCTCTCGCTGATGAAATACAGTGTGGTATTGATTTGATGAGCCCACTCTTTTTTCTTATGGAAATGTCTTTGTATTCAGTGTATTTGAGGACAAGTAGTGACTCATACACCTGGAGCAATATGAGGATCTCATAGAATCAACCCCTTTACCTCTAACATCCCTAGTGGATGCTCCACAAGAGTTCTGGGGCTTCTCAGGGAAGGAAGCCATCCTCACTGGGTTCCCAAGAATTCCGGACAGAAATAGAGTCATCATTCAGCATTCCTCAGACTGCACTTGCACCCACTTCCTTGTAACCACAAGTCCTGTAGCACTAGATGCTGACCATTTGCATCCCCGTTGTTCCTATTGAAAGGATCTCTGATGTTAGAATCACAGACTTCTGTTTAAGAACTGATTCAGCAGATCTGAATTCCAGTGAAACAGCTGACGCCAACCAGTTCGAAGACCCCCACAGAGAAACCCAATCAGCGTGAGAACACAGCTTCTTCATCTCCCTGGCCCATGACTTCACCCTGCACTCTTCTACCAATCAGTGATCTCCACGCTTCAGCCCACTCCAAAACCCGTGAAGCCCCTAGCCCCAAATTCCATGGAGCGATGGATTTAAGGTTTCCTCTCATTTCCTCATTGGGCAGCCCCATAATTAAACCTCTTTCTCTGCTGCAACCCTGTGTCTTGGCGCAGTGACTTGCCACATGCATGGTGCAATGGACTTACTACGATTATAGGAGAACCTTGACCTACAGAAATGTGGAAAATGTTTACCAACCTTTTAGGAACAGCAAAAGAGACTTGTGGCCACATCACTGGGAGGAGGTCCTGTACAACCGTGTCCTCCCAAGTTGGCCTGGCAGCAGAGCATCCTTGCAGGCACTGGGGTCGGTTAACAGAGGAGGATGCGGAAGCATAGGTGAAACCAAGCCAAGTGGCCATACCACCCCTAAACAACAGTGTGGCAGCCCCTGCTAGCTTTGCTTGCCACTATCTCATGGATTTGGTCAGTAAAGAGGTGATGAGCCAAGATGGATTCTGAGAGTGTATGACTTACACAGACAACAAAAGTATAGTCAGTATGGTGCCAGCTCCCCAAGGCTCAAGTCCCACCTGGCAATACCAAACCAGGGGGGCCAGGTGACAGATGCCGTGAGCTAGGGGTAGCCCCTCTGCTGAGGTCCTATCTCTAACCTACAGCCAGGCAGCTTTATAGAGACACACAGAAACCTGAAGCTGTATCCTAAAGGGGTAAGATGTAGAAGGGCCTGTATTCCTCTCAAAGTAGAGAGATAGATGGAGAAGTGGCCGAGAGCCTGTCTTCCCAAGGTGGGGTTGGGGAAATGCCTTTTAGCTGCTCCTTACCAGGTTATCTTCTCTGGTTCCAGAAGAAATTGCGGGGTATCCCACCATGACACGGGGCAGAATGTGGTCAACCTTTGCCTGTGTGGCCCATTTGGTGCTGGGCATGGTGGCACCTTTTGGCCTACGAACAATTGATCAGTGCCAGAGGAGGGAATCTGTGCCTCGAAAACCCATGCTACACAGCATGAGTCCTCTTTGATCCAGCAGAAGCTCTTGCAATGGTAGCCCAACAAGCAACTTGTGAAGCCAGCCTTTGGAAGGGCCAGTTTAAGATCACGTGGGATTGTATACTAATGAAATGATGGAGCACAAGTCATTATTGAATCTTGGTTCTCTTAGCTACTCATTCAAGCCTGCTGATTATACCCTGGGCAATAGGATAGAATCATCCAAGTTTGTCTTCTGTGTCCTCCGTCTTCTGCTCTGTAGTCCTGTGTGCAAGATGGCACAATAATCCAAGTTTGTCTCTGTCCCTGCTCTGTAGTCTTGCATCTGTTTCACTGTTTGTCCATTAAACACCAGGACCTTTAAGAAGTAGGCCCAAAACCTTATGGGAATGACCTTCCCCACAGAGGTCTGAGTTCTGAGTGCTTCTTTGTCTCTATTGAACATCAATCACCATTGCCTGTTCCAAGACACTGTTGAGAAGCCAATAACAACAGATGTGGTTACAGCAGGTTTGCCTGCCCAGGTATCCTGAGAACTCCCTGGAAATTCCCCCCTCTTATGATTCACAGCATGTCTGTCTGCACGACACCTTCATCCTTAGCATTTTTGTATTGCAAACCAGGGAGATCTTTCTTAATTCATGTGCTTATGGGTTGCCAGAATTCTTGTGCTATCTTGTATTGTAATGTGTAACATATAGCCATCCTGTGCATAATGTTTTAATACTTTCAGTCCATTCTTTTCATCATTAAATAAGCATTTATCGGGTAACTGTTACATTCCAGGCATTGAACTGAATGATAAGGACACAGAGATAAATTTAATGTGTCTCTTTGTATCATTAAAAGCTCATGATAAATTACTTTGCCATAGACAACTGCTATTATGCTGTACATCAGATTATAGCTCTTGTCCACACGTGGTGATTGATGATGCAGCTAGCTCTCTTCTAATAATGAAGAAAACTTATAAAATGAGAGTACTTCTGCTGAACTTATTGAGCTGCAAAATTATTTGGTTTTATTATGTGGTGGGACAAGAACTTAATGCCCATTGCGTTGATTTGCTATCTCTGACCTGACTTTCCAGACAACTTAAAAACCAGAAGAAATATAAAAATCTTTCAGGATCTGCCAGGAAAACTACTCTGAGTATTTAAAAGAGGAAATGCAATTCAGGAAGTGATGAAAGAGCAAACTCCGGAAGCTACTAAGACCCCTAGAGGGAGGATCCTAGGTGGGAGGAAGTTACTAGCAAGCTCAAGGTGGCACCACCTGGTGGAAGCTGAAACCCAAACAGGCATATCCAGAGATGCTGGAAACGCACAAAGGACACAAACACCCGGAGACACCTGCCACTGCCTCCCACTGGCCCAACCAGCTGGGTGCCTGCTTGGAAGAGAGCCTGAGGCCAGAGCTTGAAGGTGTAGTCCAGGAACAGTGAGGGCAGGTACAAGGAAAGTAGTAGATGGACAGAGATGTGTGCTCTCACAGGGACATAATAAACAATAAGCATTAAATATTACTTATAATAAGATTTTATGCTATTTTTATGTTTTACATAATGATACCTTCATTCTATATTTGTTGTTGTTGTTGTTGTTGAGTCCCATGGCAGGAAGGAAAACTAAAGCCAGAGCAAGAAGAGCCAGCATGTCGAGGATGAGGGTCAGTTTCCAGGTTGAAAGATTTAGGTCATGGGGAGGTTTTACTAAGGTTTCATTGGAGCAAGTTTTCAACAGCGGTAAGGTGTTAGTTGTGCAAAACCTCCCCCCGGTGTTTTTCAGGCAGAGGAAACAATAAGAACGCATATCCTAAAGGGAAGCAGGCTAGAAATGTTCCAAAATTTGCAATAAAACAGAAAGAAAAGCATGCAGACTGAGAGCAGAATCACTTAAAGTCAGAAAGGAGAGGATGCCCCGGACTCCACACCAAGGAGAGAAGCAGGCAGCTGAAAAGTAGACTCTTCCTTTAGTCGGGCCCTAAGTATGTAAATCACATCAAAGCAACAACAAGATGCATTTATTATAAAATAGTATTTGATCTGTAAACGTGAATAATTCATTCATTATTCAGTAAAGACTTAATGAATGTTTGTTGTGTGTCAATAGTGGCAAATTTGGTAGACAAAGCCCCGACTCCATGGAGCTTACATACTACTTGGAGAGATACAGAACACTCAAGTAAATAAAATAAGCAAGTGAATGTAAAAATAAATAATACAACTTGAGGAAGAGGGAAGCGTTAGGAAGAAAACTGAAGGGGGAATAAGGGTTTAGTGAGTGATGGGGTAGAGGGTATATATAGATGGAGAAATCAGAGGGTCTTCACATAAACACCTTTCTCCGCTTATGATAATCCATTTTATTTTAAAATTTATTTTCATCAATATATAATAGGTGTACATATATGTGATAATGCAATGCATCCACTTATATATTTTATTGCTATACAATGGCTATTATATAACTTTTATATATGATCTATTTTTTATTTTAGTTATATAGAGCTAGAAATTAAAATCTACTTAAATACTGTATTTTAAGTACTGTTTAATCCCATTCAACATGCACATTGATACTCATAAAGGCTATGTCTGTTTCTGTAAGATGTTGTAGAAGTGTTTTGCTCTTGGTGAAGAATGAGGCGGTGATGTTTGAGCAGAGACTGGAGGACCTAGGAAGATTGGTGTGAAAATGTCTTTGGCATAGGGAAGAGCATTTGCTAATCTTCTGAAGAAGGCATAAGCTTCAGTGCCACAAGAAATTCCACTGGGGTTACAGTGGGCAGAGGAGTGGGTGAGACTAGATCCAAGAAAGGCAATGCAGATGAGAAAGGGTTGAGCAGGCCAGGCAGAAGAGGTTGGTTCTCATCTCTGAAGGAAGGGATATCACGAGGGGGTAGAGGACAGGGTAGGCTGTCGTGTTTTGTACTTTACAAGCTCACTCAGCAGAGCATGGTGGCCTGCACCTGCAGTCCCAGTACTTTGGGAGGCTGAGGTGGGAGGATGACTTGAGCCCAGGAGTTCAACTCCATCCTGGATGATGTAGCGAGATCCCATCTCTAAAATTAAAAAGTAAAAAATAAAAAAGGCTGCCACTGGCCAACATTGGCAAATAGTGTAGAGGGCAAGTGTGGAAGGAAGGGGTGCCTTAAGTGATGATGGAAGGACAAATGGAAAACAAATAAAGCACATAAAATATGAGCATATATTTATAAGAGATAATGCAATATTTAGTTATTCTTAAAAAATACAACATACAGAAACACACACACACACACACACACCTGTTTGTTAAAATGTCCTATCAATTTATGGTGGCAAAAATAGTGAATAGCGTTCTAAGAGCAGAGCTTGTTAATGTAGCAACATTGGTCATGGTCAAAAAACTAAACATATTCTAAGCCATCTACTGCACTTCATAAATACTATAAAGAAAGATCTCACATTTTGCAGTTATAAGCTGCACATTATAGTAATCTCATAAAAAGCACCACGCATTTTATCTTATTCATTCCTAGTGGGTCATGTTAATGTGCGTGCTAGTCTTAGAAACCCAGCTAGTAATAATCTACCAACGTCTTTATGTCACCGGTTTTATGACTTCATTAGAAACCAAAAATCTCTTTTTTACTGACATTTCATGTTTACTAGACTGGTCATTTAGCATGAAAAATAAAAATCAATACAGTTAGTCAATGTAATTTTAAAGTCTGAGATGATGGTTCTAGAATTGCTTTTAATGTATCTCCTAGAAATCCTGTAATACTGGAAATAAATATTGGTCACACACATTTAGAATGTAGAAAGAAAACCCAGCCTGGTTGTAACTCGGTATGGCAGGAGTCGTGATCTTGACTGGGTGCAGCAGAGTTGAGGAGCATTTCAGCACCTTAGTAGAAATCATGGACTCAATTTAAGGATCTTTAAGGCAATTGACCATTTAATTCATTTTCTTAGCTTTACTCTACAGAGCTATTTGTTCCATTCTTCATCCAAAATGCGGTTTTAACATCACCTGAGAAAAAGGTGGGTTCTTTTCTCTCATGTTCTCTTTTGTCTTCACGAAAAGAACGAGTATAGGCAAATTAGCTGGTCCGCAGAACAAAGCAAACCAAGTGTCAGTTTAAAAGAGACCTACTCTGAGTGCATGCTACCATGTCTAACACTTAGCACACGGAATAAGGATTGGGGTGCTTCAGCCTCATAGCCAACCTATGAGTTGTGAGCTAGAGCTGCCTATTTCACAAGACCTATATTTATTTATTTATTTATTTATTTATTTTTAATTTAATTTAATTTTATTTTTTGAGACATGGTCTCTGTTGCTCAGGCTGAAGTACAGTGGTGTGATCATAGCTCACTGTAGCCTCAACCTCCTGTGCTGACAAGATCTTCTCACATCAGTTTTGTGAGTATCTGGGACCACAGGCACCTGCCACTATGCCCAGCCAATCTTTGTATTTTTTTTGTAGAGACTTCGTTGCCCAGGCTGGTCTCAAACTCCTGGGCTCAGGTGATTCTCCCGCCTCAGCTTCTGAAAGCACTGGTATTACAGGCCTGAGCCACCATGACTGGCCGAAACACCTGCTGTTTACATATATTAACATCATTGAAATTGAAGTGTATCTCACAGCATAATCAACAGTGTCTTATAGTCACTCTTGGCCAGACAGCAAGCAGGATGGTCATCTTTACCTGCACATGCATGTGCTGGGCCTGGCCATAGTCAGTTCAAATGAGTTTTGTGAGCTGTTGTTCCTATGTGTGGCAATTCTGTATGCCCATCAGATGCCATTGACAGCAGAAGAAATTGTCACCTCTCTGAAAATCAAAGAAATCTATTTCAAACTATAGGAAGCTATTGTAGCTGACCCAAGCATCTCCCAGAGCTGTCGTGAAGGCCTCAGACTTCAATTTGTAAGAAACGTCAGGCTGATTTCTAATACACATTTCCTAACTTCCAGGGGTAGTTGATTGAATTGATGAGGAAAACAAAAACAAAACAAAACAAAAAATACTATGTGTTTAATCACACAAGCAAGCCTCTGCAGATCACTTGAAAGCAGAAATAAAAGTGCTGAGCAGATGTACTGTCTACCCCCACATTTCCCTCCCTACCTCAACCTCCAGCCAACCTCAGCTGCTTTAGACAGGAAGGCTAGGGCTAAGGTCTCTCTGCCACCAGGCTGAATTGAGTACCATGTGCATTTCTGCAATTGTGCTGGAGAACTTTCTGCAGAGAAGTGATTCAAATTATTACGGCTTTTTTGAATACAGGCTCCCAAGTCACCATCCTACCGGGTTCCGTGTGGTGAGTGAACATTCAAGTTCAGCTAATTTTGGGGAATAAGGTTCCTTATGACATGTTGAATGCCCTTGTGTGGGTGGGGCCTTTTGGAGGCAATTCAGCACACTGTTTATGTTGCTTCTACTTGTGAATAAGTATTAGAAACTGATGCATTGTAGTCTGTTTCTTGTCCTGTGATTGTCGGGACAGGGGCAGGGGCAGGGACTTCCAATCTTGGAGAACCATAGGTACAGAATTGCTAGTGTTTTGGGGGCCCCACAACACTGACGTCCCTTTTGAGCTATAATCTCTATGACTGGCGATTTGCCAAGTGGAGCTTCTGGCAGAGGACAGCAGCCTCCACCCAGGGGCCTCCTGGGGTCGTGGATTCATGCCTCCCCTAATGTACCTGTCAGGTGCAGCCCTTTGCAAGGCAGCACTTAGCTTGCTACAGGGCTCTTCCCAAAGCTGAACACCTGAGCTGTGGAGGTCTTCTTGTTTTCCAGCCTGCTATTACTGTTTTGGGGTGCATCAATGGTGACTAAATGACTAACAAGACAGGAAAAGGCCCAACAAGCCTCAGTTGTCCAGTGGAAATGGAATTTTCAAGAAGGCAGCTCACCTGGCTCTAGGGCATCTCAGCTTTGCATTTTGGCAGTTATTTCTTTTTGGGAAACTTTATTTGCTCCACTCTCACTTGTTTAATTGGGCCTTTGGTTCCCCAAGGTTCCCCTAAGTACCAGGGCCTAGTTCACAGATGGTTTGCCTAAGATGAAACCCGATAGTATCCACTGTGTTGCCATGGATGTTCAACTTCAGCAACGTCCAGGCAAAACCTGGAGTGGGGAGAACTCAAGTCCATTTTCCCAGCTCTGCCCAAGACTCTGTTGATGAACCTTGTTTTATTTTATGGACTTGCAGGGGCTTCTCAGTTGGAAAATTCATACATCACAGCAGCTGACTGGGCCTGTGATATGCCACTGCAGATAACCCCTTCAAGGGCTCTATTCTGATGAGGCTACCTGGAATAAAGCTGTGTCCCTCAGATTACCCCATTCCTAATGGGGCCAGCGATGACCTCAGACCTGAGGTCCCATTTGGGGGCTACTGGAGGTGCCCCCTCCTTGTTCAACATTCATTACTTTAGAACTTATTCAACACAGTGCCAGGAATGTTTGTCAAATCACTCAAAATGGCATGCTGGTTACAATATGATCCCTGCAGAGCATGAAGAGGACTGCAAGTTCAACATTGAAAAAAAACTTCTTAACATTTTTAGTCACAAATGTTCATAAGTTTGTTAAAAACAGGAGCTCATGCAATAGAAAACGCAAACTGCATAGTCAGAAATAAAGTGTGGAGTGATGGCGATAACTCTGGTTGTTAATAAGTAACCTTCAAGAAGGTGGAGACTTTATGTAGCCTGCTATTATATCACCCTGTCTAGACCAGGGCTTGGAACATAGAAAGAGGCTCAGAGAGTTACTGAGTGAATAAATAATATTGAACTTGCTGCCAGAGAGGTGAAACACAAAATCACTTGGAGAGGGGAGATCAAATTAGAAACAAAGCTATTTAAGCTTACTTTTCTTCCACCATGAAGAGAAAAAGGAGAGTAAGAGCAAACAAATGGAATAAAATAAATGCTTCTCATTGTTCTTCCTGTGGACACCTTTGATAGCTGATAGACGATAAACTGTCAGTAAATTGCAGTTTATTGGGAGGGAGCTCTCGCAGGTGCTATTTCCAGCCTTCCTCTAGTTAGAGAGAGGAAGACCGAAAGGTTTTCATCTCTGTAAGAAGTTCCATTGAGACTATTTAAATCAGAACTGCAAGAAGGCAGGGTTTGGGTGGGGCATGGAGTAGTGGAACAGTAGAAGAAATGGAAAACATCCACATTGGTTAACTTTTCATTTGCAACATCACCCAAAATGTTTTGAATGAAACATTCTGTGCTATGGGTTAACATCTTTTTAAAAATACTGTGTCATGTGTTGTGTGTGTGTGTCTGTGTGCATACGCGTGTGTGTGTGTGTGTTGTGTTCGTGTTTGTGTGTGTCTCTGTGTGGGTGTTGTTATATAATGCTGTTTTAGTTGAAGGATGTGTTTGTTTATTTGGTTGGTTCTCCTAGAACTAATAAATGATTTGAAAAACGTGGGATTGGTTATGTCAGTGGTTCTCAATTGGGGAGCAGGGCGATTTTGCCCCACCAGGGTCCCTTTGGCAATGTCAGAGACACTGTTGGTGTTGTAAGTGGGAAGAGGTTCTACTACCATTTAGTGGTGAAAGGCCAGGGATGTTGCTAAAAATCCCACACACAAGACAGTCTCCAAGACAAAAAGGGATCCTGTCTAAAACTGTCTGAAACGTCAATGGGGTTGATGTTGAGAAACCATGAGTTTCCCATCATTTTAATTCAATTCTCAGGACTTTTCTGAAATCTACTATTTGAATTTAGGAAGAAGTATTCTTCTTGTGGATTTTCTAACCTGGGAGCATTCAAATCACCAAGGTGCTTTAAACAATACTGACCAAAGCCACCCCAGACCAATTAAATGTGGATGTCTCGCAGTAGGGCCTAGGCCTCTGCATTTTAAAATTCCTAATAGTTATTAGCATTGAACGGCACCCATTTAAATGATATAACGCAGGCCAGGCGCAGTGGCTCACGCCTGCAATCCCAGCACTTTGGGAGGCCGAGGTGGGCCTATCACAAGGTCAGGAGATCGAGACCATCCTGGCTGACACGGTGAAACCCCATCTCTATTAAAAATACAAAAAATTAGCCTGGTGTGGTGGCAGGCGCCTGTAGTCCCAGCTACTCGGGAGGCTGAGGCAGGAGAATGGGAGCCTGTAGTCCCAGCTACCTGGGAGGCGGAGCTTGCAGTGAGCCCAGATCGTGCCACTGCAGTCCAGCCTGGGCAACAAAGCAAGACACTGTCTCAAAAATAAATAAATAATATAATATAATATAATATAATAAAATAAATAAATGATATAACCCAGGAACTCAAAACCACTCACAATTGATTTATCTTATCCACACTAAAAGTATCCACAAATAAAATGATACAATTCTCCAACTTAAACCAGAATTTAATAGCTGTCATTACTCCATAACTTCCTATGTACTTGTTTATATTTTGTAAAAGAAGATTTTATTTCACTTAAAGAAAAATTCACATTAAAAAAGTTCCTCGTTTCAGAAAGAAAGTTTTGGAATATAATAAAAGTATTTCTGTCTATTGTTTTGACAACTTTGTGGCAACTGTCAATTTCTAAGTCCATTTCTTCATAGTGAATATTTCAGTGACTCATCAGAGAGGCAAGCTAATAATAATAATAGTTCACCTTATGTAGTATTTCATGCTGTTAGTGTGTGAGATTGCAAGTCTAAATCAAAGCCATTATAATTTCTCTGTAATTAGAAACCAGCACATGCCAGGCGAGGTGCTTGTAATCTCAGCACTTTGGAAGACTGAGGCAGGTGAATCACCTGAGGCTGGGAGTTCAAGACCAGCCAGCCAACATGGCAAAATCCCATCTCTACCGAAAAATACAAAAATTAGCCGGGTGTGGTAGCGCCCGCCTACAATCTCTGCTGCTCAGGAGGCTGAGGCAGGAGAATCGCTTGAACCCAGGAGGCGGAGGCTGCAGTGAGCTGAGATCACGCCACTGCACTCCAGCCTGGATGGCAGAGCGAGACTGCGTCTCAAAAAACAAACAAACAAAGAACAACAACAACAACAAAACTCAGCACATAAAAATACCTGTGGATTGAGAATTTTAAAATAGCTTTTAGAATAATTAGCTGTGATTTGAACTTAAACACTCTGCTTTTTTACTTGAATTCTTACTCACTTCCTTTCACCTTAATTACTGTGGTGCAAGTATTCTCTCTCTCTCTCTCTCCACCCCCATCTCTTTCTCTCTTTCTTTCTCTCTCTCTCTCCGTCTCTCTCCGTCTCTCCCCCACCATGTGCTCAGAACTTTCCTGGAATTAGTTACTAGGTTAGAGATAAAAACAGAAGTTGACTTATCATATTACTGAATAGTCTCCCAATAGCAGTTAAAAAGAACGTTTAACAGGAGTCTCTCCTAAAACTCACCCAAATAATTGGAAAGTAAATGAGTCTTAACAGAGATAAGAGAATACAATTCAATAAAAGTAGCAGAGAAAACCTCAGATGATTGACACAGATAGAGATTTCCCACATATTACTTCCCAATATTGCATTACTTAAAATTTGCCCAAATTACCTGTCTGCATATTCCAGAGCTCACCAACCCGTAGATATAAGGAAGGATATATTATTGTAGTAACTATTTTTCTGGCTTGTGGTGCCTTTTAAAATCCTCTGAAATCTCCTTGTAGCTCTTCTTTTATGCCCACACTTACTCCTATGTGATCTCATTTGGCCCATTTGATTTTGAACATTATGCATATAATGCTGATCCTGAAATCTGTGTCTCCCAGGAGAGTGAAAAGCTATAAAGAAAGGCATTCCCTCCCTGCAGACTGGCACAGTGAGCCCCACAGAAGGCCATCCCCATTCTTATGCCTTTGTGTCCTCATAGCTTAGCTCCCACATATCAGTGAGAACATACAATGTTTGTTTTTCCATTCCTGAGTTACTTCACTTAGAATAATAGTCTCCAATCTCTTCCAGGGCACTGCAAATGCTGTTAATTCATTGTTCTTTTATGGCTGCGTAGTATTCCATCATATATATATATATAAAACAGTTTCCTTATCCACTTGTTGATTGATGGGCATTTGGGTTGGTTCCACAATTTTGCAATTGCGAATGGTGCTGCTATAAACATGTGTGTCCAAGTGTCTTTTTCGAATAATGACTTCTTTTCCTCTAGGTAGATACCCAGTAGCAGGATTGCTGGATCAAATGGTAGTTCTACTTTTAGTTTTTTAATGAATCTCCACACTGTTTTCCATAGCAGTTGTACTAGTTTACATTTCCACCAGCAATGTAGAAGTGTTCCATGTTCACTGCATCCATGCCAAAGACTGGAAACTTGGGAAGAAGAGCGAGATGGGGGGGAGAGAGAGAAAAAAACTACAAACATGGTGCAGTGTACACTGCTCAGGTGCTGGGTGCACCAAAATCCCACTAATCACCACTAAAGAACTTACTTATGTAACCAAATACAACCTGTACCCCAATAACTTATGGAAAAATAAAAATAATAATAATAAAAAAGAAGACCAGTGTCATTGCAAGCATGGGTTGTTTAAACCACGGAGTTCTCATCTTCTCCTCATGTGTCAATTCCCTGTCTTGGACTCTTTACCTTCTCATTTTTTCTGACAGTGACATATTGTTTCACTAGGTACTTGAGACAGCTCCACAAAAGTCTAGGACTGTTTCATCCCCAAGGCTAACACTTTTCAGTCATCTGAACGCTACCTTTTGGTTCCTTATTATTCCTAAGAATAACACTCGATTACTAAGCCTTATTCTCCTCTGACTTTCCATCCGGAAAGAAAAGAAAAGAAAACAAACAAACCATTGCTTTCTGACCCATTGTTTTAACAAATGATGCATTTAATATTGCAACAGAAGCTTAGGACCCTGTGTCGCTGCTTAAGTGAACATGTAGTGTCTGGCACTGTTATTTTGACTTCATTACATTTTTAAATTTCAGGAACACTGAGTTAGATAAATTACAACTCCTGGTCCATGGCATATTTGCAGCATTATTCCAGGTACAGCCAATTTTACCTATTTAGCTAGCTATTTAATTAGGTATTGTTAATAGCATAATGGACACCAGAAAATCCCACTGCCACTAACAAAAGCTAGGCCTTATACAATCAACAAATTCTCCTGTTTTATTCACTATTATCTTACAGCCTATGCCTAAGATGATCTCTTCTTCCCTTCTTATATAAATTTATTGCACATATTTGTGGTTTTTTTTTTTTCTTTTTTTGAGACAGGGTCTCACTCTGTCACCCAGGCTGGAGTGCAGTGGCACAGTCTCAACTCACTGCAACCTCTGCCTCCTGGGTTTAAGCTATTCTCCTGCCTTAGCCTCCTGAGTAGTTGGTACTTGGCCTCCCAAAGTGCTGGGATTACAGGCATGAGCCACAGCGCCTGCCCTATTGCATATATTTGTTACTAATAAGTATCTTTTTAATTCTAGTTACCTTTAACTTTATAAAAAGATAGCATATCTTACCATGTGTAGTCAGTCTGTTGGCATTTTTTTCACATACTATTAACGTTTTTGTTGAACATATGCATTTCTGTAGTTAATTTTAACAGCTGTACAACATTTCAGTATGTGAATGTACAAGAGTTTATGCATCTGTTGTCCTATCGATGGACACTTTAATGGTTTCAGGGTTTTGATAACATGAGCTGTGCTTCTGTAAAGTTGCTTGGTCAAGACTTTGATAATATATATGCGGTAGTTTCAGTTGGGTTGCACCAGGAGTGAAAATGAGGGATTGTCATCTATGTGGGTGGTCGGTTTTTTGGTGGTGATGTCTGACTCTTTTCCAGAGTCATTGCATTAATCGATACTCGCACCAGCAAAGTATCAAAGATGCTTTGAAGCCAGGTGTAGCGGTTCATGCCTGTAGTCCCAGCTACTCGGAAGGCTGAGACAGGAGGATCGCTTAAATCCAGGAGCTTGAGACCAGCATGGGCAATAGTGATACCCCATCTCTAATTTTTTTAAAATAAAGATGCTGTAGAGCCATACACTTTCCAAGAAGTTAGCATGGTCAGATTTCTAAATTGCAGCTGAATTAGCATGATCAGACTCTTATTAAATTGTTGCCAAAGTTAAAAAATAACATAGGGTGTGGGCTTATTTTATATTTTTCCCAATCAATGATTCTAAACATGTCTTTTAGAAATACGTTTCTTCCTCTGTCCATGCCTATAAGTTTTTCTCTCTCTCTCTTTTTTTTTTTTTTTTTTTGATCTGTTTGTGCTCTTTTCTTTTCATGTGTAGGAATTAATTCCATATTCTTTACTCCAACACTTTGTCCAGTGTATATTGTGAAGGCATTTTCTACCACATTGTAATTAGTCTCTTTTCTTTCTTTAAGATGTCTTTGGTAAACAATATGCCTTAATTTTAAATATGACCAAGTGGATTGAAATTTTCTCTCTCTCTCTCTCTTTTTTTTTTTTTTTTTGATGGAGTCTCCCTCCGTCTCCTGGCTGGAGGGCAGTGGCACGATCTCGGCTCACTGCAACCTCCACCTCCCTGGTTCAAGCAATTCCCCTGCCTCAGCCTCCCAGATAGCTGGGATTACAGGCACACGCCACCATGCTCGGCTAATTTTTTTTTTTTTTTTTTTGTATTTTTGGTGGAGACGGGGTTTCACCATGTTGGCCAGACTATTCTCCAACTCCTGACCTCAGACAATCCGCCCGCCTCAGCCTCCCAAAGTGCTGGGATTACAGGTATGAGCCACTGTGCCCGGCCTGTCTCTTTTTTTTTTAGTTAACACATTTTGTGCTTTACTTAAGAAATATCTCTCTAATACTAAATTCATCTTTGATCTGGCTGACACCTGATTTGTCTCTCAGGTAATGGTTTGAGGATTTCCTTCCTTGCTTCGCTGGTCCTCTTCAGGCTTTACTGGAGGATAAGTCATTATTGCCATCTTAAGCTTTGTCTTTGAAGGTGTCTTGCCTATGAGGGAACTTCAGACTGCAGTGTCAACTCTGACTTTGGGAGCAAGTGCTGGGGCGTCCTCCCAGGGCAGCCCTTTGGTGCCCCCTGCTGGCAAGTGTAACCAGGACATCCAGCATTAAATCAGCCAAACTACAAATAACATTTTGGGAAGCAGAGAGAATGTGGTCTGATGAATTTTGGGTTTAGGCCTCCATAGTTTCAGATAATGTTTATGCTATTCGTAAACTCTTATATCATACTTTTGAACACCCAGAGTAAAAATTGCATGTCGAATACAACGATTAAGAAATTGTAATAAAAAAAGAGGCCGCATAATGAAGAGCGTCGAGTATTTCCAGTCCCAGGCAAAGAATTTGTTGAGCGCCTATAAGAAATAGCCATCGGCCATAAAAGTGGAGATGGACATGGACATGTAAACAAAGACTTGATAAGGTGTGACGAACACAATAAATATGAACAGCATGAAGAAAATACTCAGGAGATGTCATCTGAGAATGTTAGGAAAGGCTGCCCATAGGACAATACAGTTACCTAAGGTGGGGACAATTATACATTTCTCAGTGCACCAGGGTTGGCAGGCCAAGAGTAGAGACGGTCATTTCAGGAGAGAGAACAACATCCACCACTGGCATGGGCATGGAGTGACAGCGTGAAGGCGCCAGGTGTTTAGTTCTTCGGTAGCGTGGCTGACACCGATGGGTCTGGGGAAAGATGAGCTTTGAGGATGGAAGACATTATAAAGCAACTCTTACTGCATGATAAACAACTGTCACGTCAGCTGGGGGGATCCAGCCATGATTTTTAAACAGGGCAGCAATAATAGCATATCCTAATTTTAGAAAGACGTGATAAGAGCTAACACTTCCGGTGGTGTTCACCGATATTAACTCAGTGAATACTTACGACAACACCACAAAGTTGGTATGTTTTTCCCATTTTCCATTTGAGAACACTGAGCTACAGAGAACATAAATAATATCCCCAAGTCCACACTTCTAAAAGCTTCCACAGGGTCGACTGGGGTTCATACCCAGGCAGTCTTTTGCAGGTTCTGTGGTTTCAGCAGCTTTTATTTAACTGACTGTCTTGGGTACTTTTGCAATAGGCCAAGCACGCTTCCTGCACTGGGCAATGGGGGCTGCGTTCCTGAGGCAGGATTGTGCGTGTGTCTCGCCCTTTGGAAATGCCCAACGGGGGGTTGGTCTTACGTAGCAAAAGCTCAGGGCAGTGGTGGTTGAGAGAGACACGTGCAAAGCTTACAGCTCTGCAGAACAACTAGGGAAAGGCCCAAGGAGCCACTCATAGACACTGCCTCTTTGCATAGCTGCTTGACCCAAAGCAGAGTCTTCATCTCTGGGAAGGAAACTCAGGGTCTGTGGTGGGCCCTGGTCAAAAATAAATGACCCACACCTGGGCCAGAGCTTCTCACCCAAGTGGACACCGGGCCAGGGCTGGGCAAATGAGATTCGGGTCTATACAGCATAGACAGGAGAAGATAGAGCCCCAGTACTGACTGGGCTCTGTAAGGTAGAGCAAGAGCATCCCCAATTCCTGCCACATGAGCTTCTTTCCCATGCAAAGCCTCCTTGTCCAACTTGCCCTTTGATTCTATCACATGGAACAGAATTATTTCAAGAACAGTGATGAATCCAGAGGGATGCAAAAAGAGGCTCCAGGGAAGAAAAGTGGGGAAGAGACATAGGAAAGCTAGGCAAGTGTGCTGTTTAGAAACAGGAATTTCAAAGGAAGGAGTCTTGGGAATAAGTCAGTCCCATAGGCTCAACAAGGTAAGAGCAAAACAGTTGGGGAGATTTTGTATCCTCAGCAAGAAGTAATTCCCTGGTGTGGTGAGTGGCTTGAAGACCACTGAGTGGGAAATCTTCTGGTCCAAGATGACAGAAAAGACCCCTATTCTACTTTGAAAAAATGAACAGTGATAATGGGGAAAGGATATAACTGCTAATCTAGAATTCTATTGTAGAAAAAGTATTCTCCAAAAATAAAAATGAAACAAAGACATGGCAATACATCCCCTCAAAAAGAAATCTGAGGCCGGGCGCAGTGGCTCATGCCTGTAATCCCGGCACTTTGGGAGGCTGAGGCAGAAGAATCACTTGAACCCGCGAGACAGAGGTTGCGGTGAGCCGAGATCATGCCATTGCACTCCAGCCTGGGCAAAAAAAGCAAACCTCCGTCAAAAAAAGAAAGAAAGAAAGAGAGAGAGAGAGAGAGAGAGAGAGAGAGAAAGAAGGAAGGAAGGAAGGAAGGAAGGAAGGAAGGAAGGAAGGAAGGAAGGAAGGAAGGAAGGAAGGAAATAAATAAATCTGAGAAAAGCTGTTTCCAGTAGAACCATACTTATACACACACACACACACACACACACACACACACACAGTTGCATATATTTAACTTCTTGCAGCAGAAGGAATGATCCCAGGTGGAAACATTGAAATGTAAGAAAGAAGAAGCAATGGAAGGGATAGATATTAAATCATAATGAATATTGAGTATATAAAACAAAAATAATAAGGCTTGTAAAATTTAAATTATATAATTAGAATTAAAATGTACAAACTGACAAATAAAGAAAAACAGAGTCTACAAATAGTCCTTGTACTTAGGGAAATTTTGTGTATATATACATACAAAATTGTATCTATCTAAATATCTATCTATCTATCTATCTATCTATCTATCTATCTATCTATCTATGATGTCTTACAATCCCTTAATGTCTGAGTAGGCAGTTATGATAGTCATAACTTTAAAGTATTTGCAGACAATGATAAAAAGTCTTTTGATATTAAATAAACAATGAACATGTGCATCTAATCCTCTGAAAACAAGAAAGGGTTTAGATCTCTTTTCATTTCTTTGTTTGTGCATAATGCCAGGAAGCAGTAATTCACTTGGCTATATCCTACTAATATGAATGAGTTGACCAGTTTTCCAATCATGCCACTGGTCTTCACTGGCTTTCTTTGTATCAATAATTCAGGAGCATCTCTGCCTGTACGAATGCTCTCAACTGAATGATTTTCCTAGCACTGTCCTCCGTGTATGAAAAGCATTATGAACACTGAGATGTTGGAAATAAATCCCTCAGGGATAAATACCACCTGAACTCTCATCAATTCAGAATGGTAGCTACTAATTATTTGCAGAAGAAAAAGAAACTTATTGAATACATATGGACACCTCCCCTTCAGTTTCTTTTTGAGCACAGAAGTTGTTACCGTGTTGCTAACTACCTTAGCTATCTCCCGGAATGTCCAGAAAGACCAGGGAGAAACATTCCCATTAGGAATCCCCACTTAAACATCAAGCGAATCCCATTCACCATCTTTTTTTCTTTTCTGTTTTCTTATTATTTTAGAAAACAGGATCTCGCTTTGTCACCCAGCATGGAGTGCAGTGGTGCGATCACAGTTCACTGCAGCCTCAACCTCCCAGGCTCAGGTGATCTTGCTTCAGCCTCTCTGGGACTAAAGGTGTGTGCCACTTTCCCTGATTATTTTATTTTATTTTATTTTATTTTATGTTATGTTATTTTATTATTTATTTATTTGGTAGAGACAAGGTCTTGTTATGTTGCCCAGGCTCCATTTATCATGTTTGATATTCAACTGTTGTCCATGTGTGTCCCAGCGAAACACAGATTGCTAAGAAAACAAAAGGCGAAGTGAACTCCTGGCCTTGGCACTCCCTGGAACTCGAAGTTGACCTTTGATGTGCTACAAAGTGCCCGAGGAGGGCTGGGCATTCAGAGGCCCAGAAACAATGAGAAGAGACTGGAAGGGAGTCAGCTTTGCTCTCTGACTCTGAAACACCCCAAAATCAATCTTAGAGCAGACTATTATCCAGTTGGTTCATGCTAGCCGCTATAGAAAATCCTGGAAATAAACAAAATGTGTCTCTTTGTTTTGTTTTATTTGTGGTCCTAGGGGATGCTTTTTATTAGCTCCAGTGGATACAGAAGAGGAAACAGTTAGTTCACACCTTAGTTACATTCACAGGCCCTGCGCACTTGGTCTTGGAGCAATGCAGGCTTCCCCCAGGTTCCCAAACATGTTTATCTTCATCTCTTGGCTGTTGTCTCATCTTGTGCAGAGTGGCTGGTGAGTGTTGAAAGGTAGTTTCTGGGTCTTCTTCATGTTCTGTAAGGCAGCAGATAAAGCCTGTCGACTTTTTTTGCTCTGTTTTCCCTGGCGTCAAATTTTATTCATATGTTCTCACATTTTACAAAATCCTAAAAAGCAAGCCATGCAGGAGCTGCAAAAAAAAAAAAAAAAAAAAAAAAGTGGTTCCACACAGACGCCTCCATAGATGTAATTCACAATCTACCTTTGTCAGTTAATTTTGTAGGGAATATTTGTAAAGTGTTTAAAAGGAAAAAAATTGTTTGAAACTGCTATACTAATTTCCCTAATTTAGGTCAGTGTGACTGTAGAGATGCAGGAACACCTTGCAATATTTAAAACCACATTGGAAGTAATTGAGTTAGTGCTAAGTGAGAATGTGGCATGATTACCCCAGTCAGATATATGCTGTAGAGTGGACAGCTTTGTCCTAAAATTAGGTTATCACACATAGACAGTTCTGTGCTTTCCTTCCCGTTTTATTTAAATGGCCAGCGTGTGGCGCTGTTTCCTGTTAAAAAGCTGCTTTTGTAATTTCCAGCGGCTTCTCTCCAAATCCCTTGGTATTTATGTGGTTCAATGTCAATGTCAATAGGCTTGGAAACATTAGAGAACAAAAACCCACTTAAGACTTTTAACAGAATAGAGTTTCAGTAATTCTGAAGCGCACCTGTATTTTCATGTTTAACATGAAATTCAGAATAAACACGATTATTTATTTGAGCTTTGTTTTAAAAAACTGCTTCAAAAAAGTCTCATTTTACAAAATTTTAAGTACAAATTTTACTGAAAAGTACATTATGCACATGAAAAGCAGGCCACTCAAAAGTGAGAAATGTCATTTTTAATTAAAGTTATATCATGTAAGACTTCATTAAATTCATGCTTCTATTAAGTTGTTTATGCTTTTCCAAATATTTGTTTAGGGGCAAGCCAGTAACATTTTTGTCATATATTTTTGAAATACAATAGTCACTGTTTATATTTTTAACAGCCTCCCACATTTGACTTTAAGTATTTCTAACTATTTGTATGTTTTTCAGTATCTATGGCTTGTATGGAGAATTTGACGAGGGCCCTAAGTATTTACGGTTGCTTATAGTAGTGTTGGTAACGTTAGAAGTAGGGTAAAATTAGCTAACTGCCTTGTCACTGGGGCAAGCGTTCAGTTTGACAGGCGTCAAGCAGCCTGTGAAATCACTGGGTTTCAAAAACCCATCCTCCTTGCTGGGTGAAGCTTCTGTTCTGCTGTGTAAGACACCAGAATCAGCAGAGGCCATCACCTGTACTAGAGAGAGATTCATGGTGGGCTCCGGGAGGGAAAGTGCACCCACGGTCGAACATCACCATTGCACATCACCATTCCCATCGCCAGACAATTGCTCTTGACACATGAAAATGCATCCTCTGAGATACTTTATTTATTTATTTTTATTTTATTTTATTTTATTTCATTTTGAGACGGAGTCTCCATTTGTCACCAGGCTGGAGTGCAGTGGGGTGATCTCAGCTCACTGCAGCCTTCGCCTCCCAGGTTCAAGTGATTCCTCTGCCTCAGACTCCCGAGGCTGGTTAATTTTTTTTTTTTTTTTTTTTTTGTATTTTAGTAGAGACGGGGCTTCACCATGTTGGCCAGGATCATCTTGATCTCCTGACCTTGTTATCTGCCCGCCTCGGCCTCCCAAAGTGCTGGGATTATAGGTGTGAACCACCAGGCCCGGCCTATTTTTTACTAATTATTTTAACTTTAGTGACGATTGCAGCCAGGAAAAAAACTTTAGCAATTTCTTAGTCTAGACTCTCAGCACAAGTGTAGAACAGGCAGCAAACAAATTTAACACTCATTGATGGTGACACGACAACGTGAAAGGGCAAAGAGACAAATTCTTGAGAAGTAGTGGTAGTTAGAAATCATAGTATTTGACAATTTTTTGTGTATTTTGCAAAAGAAGTTTAAATGTCATTAAAATAATCTTCAGTGCACAAAAGTAACAGGAAACACAATTCTGAAACTTTGTAAAATCTTAGGAAACATCAAGATGACTAATAAAAGTGATCTCTTTAAACTGTATGGACTGCAACTAAATTTTTATAATCTCGTTGAAGGTAAAAAATGTGTTATATGCTAAAGTTATCCCCAAATAGGGTATCTAGCCTTGAGAGGTGATAAAAGAAAGCAGAAGACTGTAAATGGATGCGGTGGTCTTTTGTGTAAACTAGAGTGTATATTCAAAGACCCTATGCCAAAAGCAATCATTGTTTTTGTAAAATCATTAGATTGGCCATTGGGGAACAGATGGGTACAGTACCATAAAGGTATACCTCATTCCCGCCTGAAATCACATTGTGAAAGATGCAAATCTGACATTTATCCATTCAGTTCTTAATTGTATCCTGTGCTGTGCAGAAGAAAAGTTAAGTCTGGAGGAGAAGGAAAGCGGTTAAAGAAGGGCTTTAGCAGAGCTGAGCTAGCAAAGCCTGAGGCCTGAGAGGGTGGAAGTATGGGTCACGGCCAGTGAGCTTGCAGGGCACACTCCTTCATCTTGCCACTGTTGCTTTTCCTGAAGTGAACTGCAATCTCTAAGGGAAGATGCACACTCTTGCATCATCAAGTGGAGGCAATTAGAAAGGAAACTAGACCTCATCTGTGACTTTCTTCCCCTCACTTTACTTTCCCCTGAGAACCAAAACCAGGGACGATGTCGTTTTGTTCATGACTCCTAAATGCTGTCATATTTAAGTATTTGTTCTCCAGGTTTTGAGTGAGTTCTCATTTTGCTTTTCTAAGGGAAGCATATCAGATAAAGATTATATTTGCTACCTTCGAACTTTATCCTTATCCAATGTAGCTGGAAGACCTTTAAAAAAAGGCAAGTTGCTGTCTGAAAAAACAATGAGTCTAAGAGAGTCTTGGCTAAATGTATTGGAAAAATATGTCCATTTGACTGTCAAGAAATAGACTAGTATGTCCAATCCATATAAATACATATCTAAAAAAAGATACTTTAAACAAAATTAAATCAGAGGCTATTTAAATAAATTTTTTGTACCATTTTTAATGGTTATGTACTTTGTTTGTTTTGTTTTGAGACAGTGTCTGGCTCTGTCACCAAGGCTGGAATTCAATGGCATGATCTGGGTGCACTGCAGCCTCGATCTCCTGGGCTCAAGCAGTCCTCACACCAAGGCTTCCTGAGTAGCTGGGACCACAAGATGTTTACCACCTACCACCGTGCCTGGCTAATTTTTGCCCTTTTTGTAGAGATGGAGTTTCACCTTGTTGCCCAGGCTGGTCTCAAACTCCTGAGCTCAAGTGATCCTCCTGCCTTGGCCTCCCAAAGTGCTGGAATTATAGGCATGAGCCACCGAGCCGGGCCTCAGATGTACTTTTAAAATCAATTATCCCTCAAAGTGTAGTCCCTGGTTGAATTTGTATGGAATCACTTGGGGTATTATTTAAAAGCTGACATTTCAACCCTCCACCCCAGACATACTGACTCAGAATCTCTGAATTTAGGGCCCTGGTGTCTATCTTTAGTAAAGATTTCAGGTGCTTCTCATTCTCTGCAGAAAAACAGAAAAAAAAAAAAAAAAAAAAGAAAGAAAAGAAAAAGAAACCAATAACTAAAGAAAATAAAAGGAAAATAATAACTTTTGGAAACTGTGAATGAGGGCTTTATTTTGTGTGATTCCTCCACAACCCGATCAAGACAACCACACATTTTAGTCTCTCGTTGTTCACGTAGATATAAATAAGAGACAATTAAGGTGCTTTTCTACTCTCTTTGTTAAATGTGTGCTTGTCCATTTAAGTCAAACCAAAGTCAATGTGAGGTTCAATTCTTCTCTAGACAAATTCGGATCATGGGGGTCAAGGAGATCTGGAGAAAGACATACTGAGCACTGTCTTACTAGCTGCACCCGAGGGTCCTACCCCTCTATCCATCATTCCTCAGCATACTCTTAGGCTTCTCCTCCCCGGGGTTGGCTTTCATTAACTTAGGTTGTGGCTTACCCGGGTATGTCAAAAGTCAGAGAACTTCCATGTTTCAATTTGCAAGGTGAGCTGCATAATAAGTTGGGCATACGTGGGCAGAATGAAAACAAACCAAAAAAACACTGAAATGTGACTGTTATTCTGACTTTACTAGAATGTTTTCTTTTAAAAAGTTACTTTAAGCTGCAATTAAAATAAATGAGAAAGGCCTGCATAATCACAGAGGATGTCTGTGATTATTCTAAAAGAAGAAAGCAATATAACCGCAAACATTATTTTAACATATTTATAAAAAGGTGGCCCTATATGTTTAAACCCAAGCTTTCTGTTAAACTGTTCTCCTTTGTGGTTTATTATAAAATGCATTTATTCATAGAAATTCATATGCTATGGAACTCATGTAAGCAGCACATACATTGCTTTTTTAAAAAAATACGGCAACCCCTGTGAACATCCAAAGGCTATTTTTAAAAGCTCAGCATGCTTGTCCTCGTGCTTTCACTTTCTAGAATATGCATTTCATGATATGACATGCAAAATTATAAATCAAAGTTACCTAAGAAAATGTCGGTGTACATAATATCTTTGCCTTCACCAAGACCACGTATTTGCTTAACTTTATTTATTTATTTATTTATTTTATTTATTTATTTATTTAATTTTGAGACGGAATCTCTCTCTGTCACCCAGGCTGGAGTGCAGTGGTGCAATCTCGGCTCACTGCAAGCTCTGCCTCCCGGGTTCAGGCCATTCTCCTGCCTCAGCCTCCTGAGTAGCTGGGACTACAGGCACCCACCAGCACACCTGCCTAATTTTTTTGTATTTTTAGTAGAGACGGGGTTTCACCGCGTTAGCTGGGATGGTCTCGATCTCCTTACCTCGTGATCTGCCTTCCTCAGCCTCCCAAAGTGTTGGGATTACAGGCGTGAGCCACCAAGCCCGGCCCTTGCTTAACTTTAAAACTCCAAACAGACCGGGCCCTGTGGCTCATGCCACTGCACTCCAGCCTGGGTGACAGAATGAGACTCCGTCCCAAAACAAAACAAAACAAAACAAAACAGAAAAACTCCAAAGAAACACTAGGACAGGATCCCCTAAGCTTTTGGAAATGTTTTTAGTAATTCACAAATTAAAGCGACAACATTTAGAAGACAATCTCTGCATTCAGACATTATTTATTGACACTTCGCTTTATACACATGCTTGCTTGGGGGTCACTATAGTTAGCTTCTTTACTCTTCGTTAATATTATGTTTAACATACCTAAAAAATATTTCCATTTGCAATTCTGAGCAATTTTAAAACAAATCACTGAAGTCGTGTAAGCTTATGCCAAAATTACTAGGTTTCCAGCCCAAGTAAAGAGTGGCCCCAACCTTTTTGGTACCAGGGACTGGTTTCATGGAAGACAGTTTTTCCATGGACCTGGGGGTAGCGAGTGATGGCTTGGGGATGAAATTGTTCCATCTCAGATCGACATTAGATTCTCATAAGGAGTGCACTACCTAGATATCTCCCATGCATAGTTCACTATAGGATTGAAGCTCGTATCAGAATCTAATGCCGTCACTGATCTGACCTGAGGCGCAGCTCAGGCAGTAATGTTCCCCGGCCTGCCTTAGCCCAGTTCCTAACAGGCCACTGACAGGCACTGGTCCAAGGCCTGGGGGTTGGGGACCCCTGAAGTAAAGCATTGTCATAGCTAAAACCTATAGGTAGGGTCAGCTACATCATTTGTGAGACTTCATGCAAAATGAAAATTCAGGGAAACTTGTTCAAAAATTGTGAAGAGTTTCAGGATGGTGATGGCAGAACAGGCCTTCTAAGAGTGCGACTGTACCATTGTACAGCTTGTATGTCCATGAAACTGGCTCTGCCTATAGAACCTTTTGAACAAGATGACCCTGATTTTCTAATTCGCTGAGAAACACACCAAGGCCAATTAATTCGACTGGCCTTCCTGATTTAAGATATGTGAAGAAATACACATGTAAGATGATGTACTTGAAAAGCACTTATAATAGGATAGCTGCAGATGGCTGTCATTGCAATTTGTTAACAGGCAGATCTCAAAATTGCAGAGTGGAACCTGTGTATAAGAATAAGGGAAAGAGTGGGAAATTGCAAAACAACGATACTGGCTTTGTGCAAAGAGGATTCGAGCCTTCTGATGTAGCTCTGAGTAGAGCGAGTGCATCTAGATACCCTGACTGTGTTTAGCTGGGTGCTTATGGAGATCCTATGTTTTTGAAGGTGAAAGCGCAATTGGGTAGGAGACGGTGGAGATGTCAGAGCAAAGGAACAGCAGTCAGTTGTTGTCCATTCGAATAGGAGTGTGCCTGGGTCTTTTTTCTCTGGGTTCTCCTACCTGCACGGGGACTGTCACTTCCTGATGGAGCTCAGGGGAGTGTAGAGCTTTGTCACAGGTTGTGTCTTATCAATGCCTCCTGTCTTTCTGTGGCAGGATCCTGGCTGGGGAGGGAGAATTCCTGTGCTGAGAGAACACTAGAAAAAACGACAGGAGAGGCCGGAGCAGCCATTCCAAAGCTAAAAAGCCTGAGTCAAGAGGCTCGGGGCAAATCGTGGGGAAAGAAAGAGATTAAGACGCAAGTCTATTTAGAATAAATCACTCACTTTGGGCGTGCAAGGCTTACTAGAAAAACAGACACCTGAGGAAACAAGACGTGTGGACCTAAAGGTGGTCAGCTATGCACTGAGACTGTCTCCAGGGAAAACAGTGCGGGAAGGAAGGGAGGGAGGAAGGGATGCGGGAAGGACGGAAGAAATGCAGGAGGGAGAGAAGGAGCAACATGTCTTCGGGACACTGTAGGGCAAATGTCCAGGCTCCCCTCCCCGTCTGCCTTACTGCCATTTCAGTTTTCTTCCCTTCTTTCCACTACCTGGGCAAAGGGAATTCGAATATGTGAAAGCGTTGGAAAAGCCTGGACCCAGGGGAGGTCGGGGAGAAAACAGGCCACTTAGGGGCGCAGGGTCAATCCCCAGGCAGGTGGGACGCCCCTGGGGGTCCTGAGGCCTCTTCCCTCCTGCTGAAGGGAGCAACCCTCCTGGCAGGCCTGGACCTGCTCACACCTGACGTTTACCTGGACGGAGGGGGGAGGTGGGAGGGGCAGGAAGCGGTTGGTGCGGACGGGAAAGGCGCCTGCATGGGAGCCCGGCCCCTTGAGACCCGCGCGGCGTGGAAAGCCGCTCGGCGTCGCCCTCCCCCGGAGCGCGCGAGCTCGCAGCCCCCGAGACCAGCCCACGGGCCCTGCGCCCGGCCCCCCTGTCACTCACACGCCTTCCAGCCAATGGTGCGGCCGCCTGTCCCCCTCACCCCACCCCTCGAGGGCGAGCTGGGAGGGAGGTCGGATGGGAGGGTCCGGCAGTAGTTGAAGGATTGAACTTTCCGGCTTAGTCGCGGCGGCTGCCTGGTCCCCAGCAGTGCAGTCCCGGCGCGGAGCAGGGAGCCTCGGCCCGCGCCCGGCGCCCTCGCCCACGACCTGCAGCCATGGTGCTTGGGGTGCCCAGCGCTGTCCTGACCCTCTGCCTCTGGCTGGCGGCCTCCAGGGTCTGCCTGGCGGCTGGCCCCGGCGCGGCTGCTGCGCGACGGCTGGACGAGTCGCTGTCTGCCGGGAGCGTCCAGCGCGCCCGCTGCGCCTCCAGGTGCCTGAGCCTGCAGATCACTCGCATCTCCGCCTTCTTCCAGCACTTCCAGGTACGGAGAGGCCCCCGCCCGCCCGGGGTTATTTCTGGGGCTGCGGCCGCGGCGGGGGCGCACCGGGGCGCGCGCCTCCCAGCCTGGGCGCGCAAAGTTCTCGGCCAGCGCCGCGGGCTGATCCTGGCTTCCCCTGGGCGTGGATCTTACAGTCGAGGTGCTGGAACCCTCCTTTCCAGCCTCTTCCCGGCTCCCGAAACGAAAAAGAAGCCCGAGGCATCTTGTCCCAACTCCCTCCTTCCCAGCGGGAAACCAAAGGCGATTTCCTTGGGGAGGGAGAGTCGTGAATGCCGAGGGTGGGTGTGTGGATGTGGCTGTTTCCCGGGAATTGAGTGCGCGAGACTCCGGGCGGGTGGCGACTCCTGCAAAGTCCTAGGCGCTCCGGGGCACTGGCAGGGAGTCCGGCAGGCCCGCCCGGCTGCGCCCGGGGACCTCGCCTCGAGCCCCAGCCCTGCAGGTGCCCGCCGGCCGACACTTTGTCTCTTTTGAACGATGGTTTTCACCCTCTGCGGGCTCAGAGCTCGCTGCCCACCCTTGTAGCCCCAGCCGGGGGACTTGTGCCAAGTCGTGTTCCAGGGTGCGCGTATATGCGTGTTGCGGGTGCGGGTGGCTGTGCGCGCCTCAATTCGGAACCCCAAATATTCCAGGTCTTGCTCTGGACTACCGTAGAGCGTCAGGGAAGAAGTGCCGGGGACAGGGGATTTGGCGGGGCCGTATTTGGATACTCCGCAACGAGTCCGGAGGGCACCGTCCCCCAAACCCCGTACGTAGGTTTTTTGAGGATGGGGGAGTGTGTGTGTGTGCGCGCGCGCTTGTGTGGGAGGCTCCGGGAGCTGCGCGCTTGGCTCCAGCGGGTTGCCGGGACTCTGCCCTGTGGCGCGGACCCCCCCGGGACTTGCGCGGAGGCTCCGGGTGCGGGTGGGCGCACGAGAGCAGGTTCCGGACTCAGCGGGAGCGAGTGCAGCTGCTGCCTCTACCGGCCCTGTCGAGCGCGCAAGCTCTGAAATCCTCCACTTACTTTGAACCTCTCTCATCCTTCTTTCCTTCTCATTATCGCCTCTATCCCTAGGTGCCCACCTGTTCCAAGTTCCCAGTCTTTCGCCTCAGGGAAACTCTGGAGGGACCAAAAGGAGAAGTGGGGACTGGGCGGGAACTGGAAGCCAAACCTTTGACTCTTAAACTGGGCGCCCCCCCTCCCGGGGCTGGGTCAAGGGGCGGAGGGTCCCCCTAGGGGCCCTGGGAATTAAGCTGCCAGAGGAGGCTATATTAATACGGGTGGAGTGTGGAAGTGATTCCCCTTAGTCCTCGGGGATGATCTTGAACCGGCTGGTGAAGCTGGTGAAGCTGTACAGTTGAGTTTGCTCTAAGTCGTAGAAGCAGCATCTCGTGGGTGTCAGAGAAATAGGCACGCTCTGCAGTCCTCCTGCGTCTTCAGAGAATGGAAGACCCAGTGCTCACCTCTTGTGGTGAAATTACCCAGACATCCTGGACAGAGCCGAGAGAGGGCCGGTCCCCAGGCACCTGGTTTCCAGCTCTCCGCGTCCTACCCTGAAAGTCACTCTCCTAAGAAGGTGCCACACTATTATTTGAAACAACAGAAAACAACGAAACGGAGCTGCCTATTCCCAGGGAGAAAGAGTACCTTTTTTTTTTTTCTTTTTATTGAATTGTCAGTGCTGTAATTTATTTGTTTTACAGTTTCAGTGGCTAAAGCAGCAGCTTAGATGAAGCCAGTTCCCGTGAAAGGCTTTTCTTGTGGTCTCCTTGGCATGATTTCTCTTTGAAAGAAAAACTGCTGACAGAATGCACATTGCTAGACAATCCTGATTACATTTTAATTAGCTGGGGGTGAAATAAGCTGCAAATTACTCAGTTAAGACTTAATAAGTGCTGTGTTTGTAATCAATTGCAAAGCCATTCTGGGAGCCTTAACCCTAACCTGGTAATGCCTATCTGATTTATCTAAATTGCGGGGATTAAGCTTTTTTAAGATCTGAAAAGACAGCAACACATTCTCCTTATAAAACCCCAAGCTTCCCTGTTCCCCACCGCTTGCCATATATATAAAATTAGAAGGAAGATGGGCCCGGCGCAGTGGCTCATGCCTGTAATCCCTGCACTTTGGGAGGCCAAGGCGGACGGATCATTTGAGGTCAGGAGTTCAAGACCAGCCTGGCCAACGTGAAATCCCGTCTCTACAAAAAATTAGCCTAGTGTAGTGGCGCATGCTTGTAGTCCCAGCTACTCAGGAGGCTGAGGCAGGAGAATCCTTGAACCTGGGAGGCAGTGGTTGCAGTGAGCCGAGATCACACCACTGCCCTACAGCCTGGGTGACAGAGCAAGACTCTGTCTCAAAAAAAAAAAAAAAAAAAAAAAGAAAGGAAGGTAGAGAAATCAGTCCGCAGACAACTCATGACACTGCATGTGGTGTTTATTAGTCTATTTATAAAGACTGGGCTACAGAAAGTCTTAGGAAGAGCCCTTTCCTACAGGGTCATCCCCCCCCAACTTCTGCTAATGAGCCCACCCATAAAGCTGTCTGTGGAGCAGGTGCCTGTTTCCATCTTCTCTTGCATGGTTTCAGGCTGTGTTTAAGGATGGAAGAAACTTGCCTGGCCTCCAGCCTGGATGCCCGCCAGGCATGTGGACTCTCAAGTATGAAAGCTGTCAGGCCTTGCCTCAGGAGAGCGCAACCTATGCACTCATGGGGTAGGCAGTGACGCAGATTCCCTGGGGCAGTGACCTGCTGTCATAGGCCTGCAGCGGAAGCTGTTGTCTCATAGTCTGTGTCCCAGTTGTCCCCACTGTCCTCCACTGCCCAGCCCTTCAGCAACAAGACAGAAAAGCGGTGGGTAGATGTTCACACCTGACACCTCCAGGTCTGCAGGCTGCTTCTGCCCCACCTGCGCACAGTGGCTGTCAACCATGCCCAAAAACACAAGGGACTCAGTACTGAGGCACGGGCGTGGGAGTGCAGACCACGGGCACCTGAGTAATCCGACACTGCTCCGACCTGGAAAGGAAGAAAGGAAGATGGGATGGAAACCCCATCATTTCACTACTGAATGCTGCCCTTCATTCACGAAAAGAAACAGTGCATGTTAGCATCTCCTGAAATGTCAGTATCTGGCTCCAGGATGCTTTGTCCAGGGCATTTGGCACGGAGCTATTTCAGGCTCACAAATAGAAGACATAAGTGCAGTTAGTAGAGTGAAGAGGAGCTATGGGTCTGTGAGGTATGGAGCAGGGAAGTGGGCTTTGGGGCTGGGCAGTTCTGCTCTACACCCAGGCTCTGCTGTTCGCAGATGGGTAGCTTGGGTGCATCACACCACCTTCCTGAATGTCAACCCTTCATGTGCCCGGTGGGGGAGAGAAACACCTGCCCTGCAAGATGCAATCAGGATGCAGAACATGTTGGGGTAATGCACGTGAGGGTAATACAGCAGCTAGCACTACCCGGAAGATTACTAAGGAGCAGCCACTCTTCTGGGTGTTTTACAAGTACTATTCTTTAAATCCCCGCAACACTCCTAGAAGGCAGCTACTAAATTAGAGAAGAACTCAGAGGTCTTGAAAAGTTGGCTCATCACACAGTTCATTGACTGTTTAGCTGGGTTATCACTGAGGATGGCTTCTAGCTTTTGGTTTTGTTTCTATTTTTAAGATTTTGTTGGTTAGCTGGATAATTTACTTCAGGACTGACTACCTAATTTTCAGGGCCTGGTGCAAAATAAAAACATGGGGCCTCTTACTCAGCAAGAAAAAAAGTGTTTGTCCAAGGAAATAAGATATAAAACGTTTTCTTTCTTTTGCCACTTGCTTCTCTTAACTAGTCATGGTGTTTTAAATTTCCTATTCCATGTAGTTCTCAGTAAAGAAAATTTAAAAGTTTAATTATTAGCATGACACTAACTCTTCTTTATATTGTGCAATGCCAGTTTTACACGCAAATATCAGAGCACTGAATTCCTGGAGGGAGCCCTGAAATGGCCAGAGGGTCCAACAGGCCAGACTCGGGAATGGTGGAAGCAGGAAGAGAAGGCTCCCCCAAGGCTTTGGGGTGTGCCCAGGGAACACTCATGTCTCACAGGCACCTAGAGCCTTGGGCTCAGACACATGTGCTCAGGCATGATGCTGGCCAGGTCCCCTCTTTTGCCTGCTGCTGCACCCAGGGATTGTACTCTTGCCTGGCACACGTCCTCTGGAAGTTGAGCCAGGTGCTTCCCCTTCGTAGGCCAGCTCCTCCTGCCCCCAGCAGATGGGCAGCTCCCAGGTGTATTGCAACCTCCTCAGTGGGTGTGCCATCCCAGTGTCTCAGAATCGGGCTGGCCACCCACCAAACACGCCATGATGCTGCTAGCATGGAATGGGGACAGACCCAACCATACCATGGGACACTGTAGGACATGCATATGGCCAACCCTGATCTTCCCTACACCCATGCGCAGGTTCCTGCAGGGATCATAGTGGGCAGGGATCCTGTGATGGGAGGTGGTGAGCAGAAGGCCAGTGGGGCCTGGGGTGCTGGTGATGGGGGAATGGGCGGCGAGAACCTGTCCTGGAGAGGTGAGGGTGCGGTGGGAGTCAGGATCGGTTGTAAGCTGACATGTCCACTCTCCAGTGAGTACTGCAGTGTGCTATTGACTCTTACATACAAAACTCAAACTCAAAGAATTTCAGCATGGCCATTGCAGAGCATACCCCAAGCCTAGGTCCTCTGGTGAGCATGGAGTGGACTGCACTGGTCATACGTCTGTGAAACTGACCTAGTTTGCTTTGTTTGTATGTCAAGGATGCAGCCATCTGGGAAAGTTTAAACCTACTTTAGTGTGGCAGTTCCTCATAGGGTCACCTGTAATGTTAAAGGGTACGATGCTAACATATGCTCACTTAGGGAGAAACATCTCTCCTTTTATGTTCTCAACTTCCCTAGAAGATTAAAGAAGAAGGAAAGGAGGGAGGTGGTGCCTGAGATAAGCCCTGTCTCTTTATAGGCGACTCTTTATGCATTTGAGAGTGACTTCATGCCTTATGCTTCATCTTGGACACTCCTGCTCCTCTGACCTCCCCTGGGTCTGCCCATGGTGGCACAGGTGTAGCGGAGTCTTGAGCTCTACACATAATAAGTTCCCTAAGCATGGACAGGCTTGGGACCTGCCGTTGGCAATCTCAGCATTGGCAGGCCTGGAACCTGCTCTTTCTCTGCCTGTGTTTTCTCAATGGAGGCTCGAGAGTAGGGTTTGAGGAAAAGTAGTAGTCCGTGGGCAAGTGAGGCGAGGGGTGTGTGTATGTGTGTCTGTGTCTCTGCCAGATTTCAGAATGCCCAGGGAGAAAGTGGATGGGATCCTGCTGGAAGACAAATAGCAGGTTGCCAGCAGCTTGGCCCTAGGGTTCCAGAATTGTACTGATGTTAAGAGATTTTTCCTTAATGGGACATTGTTCACCCTATAAGGTACCACTGATAGACTCCCTTCGGTAGCTGATTAGAGATCACAGGCTCTTCCTAGCAGTAATTGGAAGCTGTTTGTTTTGGCAAAAAGGAGAGTGAAGCTGGTGATGAGATCATTCCACTTAGAGGACCAGCCTCTCCTCCAAGAAAAGTAAACAAACAATTAGTGCATCAAAACCCCAGCAGCTACAAATCAGCCCCAGACTCACAGATTTCAGAGGAACGGATTTTGTGGTGCTCATACCCAGCCTATAATGTGTCCCTTTGCCCTGTGCTGAGTTTTCAGTTATATTGCAGGATGGCCAGGCATTTAGAGAGCCGCTGGCAGAGACACGGCTCGATGCAGTTTGGTCTTGGTGTTTCCTGGTCTGAGTTATTGGCTCTCTGGCTGCATTTCTAACATGTTCTGAATTTGACCCAAAAGAAACCTTATGCTATTCATTGCAATTTTTTGTGTTTTTAATATGGTATTTCTCTTTGAACATGATTTAAAACTCTACCTTATTGTGACTGTAATAGAACATTTAAAAACAATAGAAAATACACTTACTAACTTGTTTATTTCTTCATGCAGTATATCAAATATATATCAGATATATATCTCTGTGTGTATATATATATATACTTGTATATATATATATGTGATATTATTTATGCACATGTGTGTATTTGGACACCTAAATTAAAAAGGTAATATTGTTGGTGCAAGTGTTCCCACTTTAAAAAATGTAATCATAAATTTGGAGGTTATCATATTTATTCAAAATAAATTCACCACCTTTCATATTCTAACCTACCAGGTATGTTTCAGTGAGTGAGTATAAAATGTTGGGGTTAAGGTAGAGAGACTTATGAAAGTATTAGGGGGCACTGCTTGTATTAAGTCAGAAATGGAGAAGTTCCAATGGATTACTTGGTATTGCTGTCCAGAAACTGGACTCTCGTACCATTTTGGGGGGAAGGGAGGTTTGGGGCAGCAATTAATGAAGCATATCTATATTATCAAAAGGCATTTTTATTTATGAAATAGGAACAGAAATAACTGAAAATGCCTCTTTGCAATGCCTTGTGTAAAGTATAGAATAACATAATTCCTGGGCATCATCTAAGCTCACAGAGCCTTAGGGTTCTGAAGTCAGCTACCTTTCAACCTTTCCATTTAACTTACCCTGGGCTCCATATTTTGAAAGCAGGTTGTCTATCAACATATGGCATTTATTAAGTATGACCTAGTTTTTCCTCTTTACATTAATCCAAGATATCCATAACTCTTTCAAGCTTTAGATTAGCATTAGGTTGCCGCCATGACCAGAACTGATTGATAAAATGAATAGTCATTACATTTTAGTTCTCTTTGCACCATCATCTTAGGAAAATGTGTCATTTTTGGGAGTTTTCTGAAATATTTTAAAAGAGGTGATAGACACCAATTCCTTCTCCAGTCGATTCAGTTGTTGACCTCTTTCTTGCCTCTCACCCCACCATCTCCCGGCTCCTGTATCAGCTGCTAATAGCTTACAGCTGCTTCCTTTTAAGGGAATAACCTTTGGCCGATGGGCACCATCTTGCTTGCAAGGTCATGCATCCTCCTTCCTTGATGTGGGCAGACCATGGCAATTGGCTCTCTGCTCAGGGGATATAGGAGGTCAGCCGTCTGCTGGAATCAGCTCTGTAATGCAATTCATGCCCAAAAACATTGCATGGGATCGGGCTCATGCAGGGCTCAGGCTGAGATCCCATCCCCACACAGGTTTTATTTCTGCCTTCTCCTGCTTCCTCTCTTCCCTCTTCTACTGAGAGCTTCTTTCCCCGCCCCAATATTACCCCATGTCCGAGAAACCCCATTTCAACCTCTGCTTCTAGGAAACCCAGTCTAAGACACCTCCCTTCAGAAACACTTGGTCCAGTTCAACACTTTTGTTTTTTCTGATCAGACAACTCGATTCTTATAGAAATGACCTGTTCAAGCTAGTAGGTAGAAGAAGTAAAAATACAATCTAGTTTTTACACTCTCAGCTA
Source organism: Chlorocebus sabaeus (assembly GCF_047675955.1). NCBI lineage: Eukaryota > Metazoa > Chordata > Mammalia > Primates > Cercopithecidae > Chlorocebus > Chlorocebus sabaeus. The sequence goes on from NC_132933.1 coordinate 144,249,315, forward strand.
AGACTTCATTTACTATCCTTTAAAAAATTGAGAGAGAATACAAAGTTTAAACGTTATTTTATTTTATTTTATTTTATTTTTATTTATTTATTTATTTTGAGACGGAGTCTCGCGCTGTCACCCGGGCTGGAGTGCAGTGGCACGAACTTGGCTCACTGCAAGCTCCGCCTCCCGGGTTCACACCATTCTCCTGCCTCAGCCTCCCGAATAGCTGGGACTACAGGCGTCCGCCACCACGCCTGGCTCATTTTTTCTATTCTTTAATAGAGACAGGTTTTTACCGTGTTATCCAGGATGGTCTCAATCTTCTGACGTATTCTGACGTCGTTATCCGCCCGCCTCGGCCTCCCAAAGTGCTGGGATTACAGGCGTGAGCCACCGCGCCTGGCCTAAACATAATTTTAAATAAAGAAACAGATTCAGAAGATTTTCTGTTACTTGAATTTAGTTTCTAGCTCCTGATGACTTCAGTAAAAGGATTTCAATTCTTGGACCTAGTAGGTAAGCACATTCATGCTCCCTCATTGTTGAGAATTCAATGAAATGTGAAAATATGCACTGTTCAGGCAAGCTTGAAATAGCGGTAGGGTAGGTAGGCAGTAGCTGGAGTGAGAGGACATCATTAACGACAGTACTACATGGCAGGTCTAGGAAGAAGGCAAGGGAGCCCCAATATTTCAGGTATCAGCCAACATTGGATTTACTCAGCATGCAACCAGAGGAGCTATACCCCGGAAAAGCTGCCTCCTCTGGGACCTGCAATCCTTTGTATATTTTAAAAATGTAATTTATGTATGGTTTCAAAGAGGTGAGGGGAGAAATTTTCCCTGATGGTAAAGAGGGTTGGATAAAAATAGTTATCCTTATTAGCCAATATGTAAAAAACACCCAGAAAGGAACAAATGTAGCATTTGTAGATTGTTTTCATGTAAATCACTGTCTGTTTAGGTGCTGGGTGTGTTTCTTTCTTTAAAAAGTACTGATTGATTTGCATTTCCCTGATTACTAGTGATGCTGAGCATTTTTTCATATGTTTGTTGGCCATTTGTATATCTTCTTTTGAGAATCGTTTATTCATGTTCCTAGCCCACTTTTTGATGAGATTGTTTTTTCTTCTTGCTGATTTGTTTGGGTTCCTTGTAGATTCTGGATATTAGTTATTTGTCGGATGTATAGGTTGTGAAGATTTTCTCCCACTCTGTGGGTTGTCTGTTTACTCTGCTGACTGTTCTTTTTGCTGTGCAAAAGCTCTTCAGTTTAATTAAGTCGCACCTATTTATCTTTGTTTTTGTTGCATTTGCTTTTGGGTATTTGGTCATGAAATCTTTGCCTAAGCCAATGTCTCAAAGGATTATTCCAATGTTATCTTCTAGAATCATTATAGTTTCAGGTCTTAGATTTAAGTCCTTGATCCATCTTGAGTTGGTTTTTGTATACAATGAGAGATGAGGATCCAGTTTCATTCTCCTACATGTGGCTTGCCAATTATCCCAGCACCGTTTGTTGAATAGGGTGTCCTTTCCTCACTTTGTTTTTGTTTGCTTTGTCGAACCACAGTGCGATACCACCTTACCCCCTGTAAGGATGGCTATTATCAAAAAACCAAAAAATAGTAGATGTTGATGTGGATGCAGTGAAAAGGGAACACTTCTACACCGCTGGTGGGAATGTAAACTAGTTAAACCACTGTGGAAAATGGTGTGGAGATTCCTTAAAGAACTAAAAGTAGAACTACTGTTTGATCCAGCAATCCCACTACTGGATATCTACCCAGAGAAAAAGAAGTCATTGTATGAAAAATATACTTGCACACGCATGTTTATAGCAGCACAATTTGCAATTGCAAAAATGTGGAACCAGCCCAAACTCCCATCAATCAATGAGTGGATAAAGAAACTGTGGTATATATGTGTGTGTGTGTGTGTGTGTATAAATATATATATACACACACAATGGAATACCACTCAGCCATAAAAAGGAATGAACTAATGGCATTCGCAGCAACCTGGATGGGATTGGAGACCATTATTGTAAGTGAAGTAACTCAGGAATGGAAAACCAAACATCGTATGTTCTCACTTGTAAGTGGGAGCTAAGCTATGAGAATGCAAAGGCATAAGAGTGATACAGTGGACTTCAGGGGAAAGGGTGGGAAGGGGGTGAAGGATAAAAGACTACACAGGGTTCAGTGTATACTGCTCGGGTGATGGGTGCACCCAAATTTCACAAATCACCACTAAAGAACTTACTTGTCTAACCATATACCACCTGCTCCCCCAAAACCTATAGAAATATTTTTTTAAAAAGTACTGATTTAATAAGTTCCATTTATTTCAGCTAATATCAGTGGATTGTTACAGTTCCAAAGATGAGCTAAAACCTCTGTACATGAGGAACTTAGGGTCTATTTGAGGCTAAGACTTGTTTGTAAACAGACAAGTTCAGCCCAATAGATGGAGTTTTTTGTATGAGATCTCAGAGGAGGGAGGGTGTTTATCTTTTTAGGGAACGTCTCATAATTGCTCGCTGAGTTATTCCAGCTTGGAACAGCATGTGTATAAATAGAGAGTCTTGCAACAGACTTGCAACAGACTGTCTGTTGTTGGTCTGTCTGTTGGGGACCATAACCTAAATGGCCATGATACAGCGTCAGCCTCCCAGCTAGCAGCCAGGCTTTGGGAACTTGTTAGAGAAGGAATAAATAGCCACAAAGCTCAAGTGCTTTGTTCTGCAAGGCAGATTAAGAGCATGCCCATTGTAACCTGATGCCACATTCAAGCCACAACACTCAGGAGTGTGTGTCTTGCTGGTTCTTGCTAATCTGGTTGAATTTCAACTCTTAATGCTTTTCAGTTGATCTCTATGGAGATCCTTGGCCGCACCCCTAAGAAAGTGCCTAAGAAAGAAGAAGTGAGGAAAAGGAGGCTGTTCATCTCTTGGCTTACGGTTAGACACAGCTTCTGAATTAGTGGAAGGTAGAAGCTCTCCGAAATTCCTGAGCCATGGGACAGAAGGCATTTAGCATTGCATTTTACAGTGTTTTGAAGTTGACACAGTTGTTTCACATAAAGTATCTATTTGACCGTCACAACTACTCTGTGAGGTCAGGAATGTTATTTTTCTTTCCAGATAAGAAAACTGAAGGCCTGAACATGAGATAACCAAGGATCCATAGCAGAAACTCAAGCCCTCATTGTCACATTCCTAGATATTTGTACTGAATGACCCCACTTCTTAGTATGTTAGCAGCTAGAGAAGACAGAGGGGAAACAGCACCTATATTACGATCCAGAGACAGTCAGTTGTGAGGGAACTAGGATGGGATTTCTCACTTACTCATTGGCTTCTGGACACAGTTTTGCACCACAGTTGCACAGGTGAGGACAATTGAAAGGTTGCTGGTGTGATAGAAAATGGCTTGAAAAATATCATTCCATCAACACCATCCCGAGTGGTGGTGCACGTACCCACCCAATACATTCTTCTAACCAATAAGAATCTGCAAAACGCAACTGTCTTTCAGGTATCTTAGATTGTGAGGCCCCAGCATATGTGAGATGTGCTTCTTGCCTCCAAAACAATTACTTTCTTTAAGAATTTTTTGTTTGTTGTTTACACAAGGTCTCCCTCTGTTACCTAGGCTGGAGTACAGTGCCATGACCATATCTCACTGTAGCTTTGCACTCCTAGGGTTAAGAAATCCTCCCTCAACGTCTTGAGTAACTGGGACTACAGGTGTGTTACACCCTGTACCTGGCTAATTTTTTTCCAGAGATGGGGTCTTGCTTTGTTGATCAGGCTAGTTTCAAACTCCTGACTTCCAGTGATTCTGTTGCATCAGCCTCCCAAAGTACTGAGATTACAGGTGCGAGCCACCGTACCTGGTCAAGAGAATTATTTTCTACTGGAGAGAGGGACAAATGTTTAATAAAATTGCTGCAAGTTGTGGACATGAAGAAAGAAACTATTAAAGCCATGAATCATCTTTTAAGTCCTTACATATAGTCATTTAACTCATGATCATGGGTATTGATATTTTTCAGATGAAGAACGTCTTTTTTTGTTTTTCGTCAATTGCTTTTGTTTAGGCCCATCCAGTTTTCCATGCATGTAATGAAATAGTTTTCGCGACATTCTTGGGGAAGCGTTCCAAGCAGCTGGAGTCCTGGACATCACAGGGGATGTTTGCTGCCTGCGAATAACAAGTCATGGTGTCCTCATTCTTGGCTGTGTTGCTGTTGTGTATGTTGATGGGACATGTGTGGAGTCGTTGTGCGTGGTAATTGTAGCTTGCATGTATGTGACAGCCATTTCCACGAGCTCAGTGTGCCTGACATGCTTGCTTCACTGCCTTTTGTTTGGGTTTTGGTTATGTGTGTGTGTGTTTACACTTTATAATTCTTTCCGGCATCTCTGCAAAATATAAAAGTTAGGCAGTAAGGAAATCTTTCAAAAAAAGAATTTTGAAAATTCTCAAGGCTGCACATGAGAACAAGATGGTAAAGATGTGAAGTTTTGAGGTTCTTTAATCCCCGAAGCTTTAAAACCTCTCCTCAGGGGAGTCTGAGAAACAATACCCCATCAAAAGGCTTGAAAAGAATCCAGCAACTAATCAAGGCTCTTAATTCACATTCTGTTTACCCTTTTGTTTTGAATTATAACTTTTTTATTTCATAAGGTTTTTTCTTTACTTTTCAAGTTATCTTCAGGTTATTAATACTTCAGAAAATATTTTCTTAGTGAGCTCAAAAATACATAATTTTGTGTTTCACATTACCCTGATTCTCATAAAGATAAGGCAGATATGTTGTTACCACTTAAAAAGTCACATAATGGGCCAGGCGTGGTGGCTCTCACCTGTAATCCCAGCACTTTGGAAGGCCAACGCAGGCAGATCACCTGAGGTCAGGAGTTTGAGACCAGCTTGGCCAACATGGCAAACCCCGTCTCTACTAAAAATACAAAAATTAGCCAGGTGTGGCAGTGCGCACCTGTAGTCCCAGCTACTAAGGAGGCTGAGGCAAAAGAATTTCTGGAACTTGGGAGGTGGAGGTTGCAGTGAGCCGAGATTGTGCCACTGTACTCCAGCCTGGTGACAAAGAACCTGTTGAGTTCTTTGAAGGGTTCATTCAAGGAAAGTTGATTAACTCTTGTTTAAATCTCTAACAGGGCGTTATTGCAAGAGACAGTCCATCTAGACTTACACAAATATCCCAGTCCTTCTCTTTAAATGCCTACACCGTTGGAAGTAACAACACTCTTCTGAAATGTAAACTCCTTGTTATACCATGTATACCAGAAAGAAAGTTGGCCAAAACCTGTAAACCTAAAATATGGGCGAGAGATTTTTAACAGAATACACAGCTTATATTGACATGTGTAACCCCATCAACTGGACAGGTCCTGTGTGTTGTTATAATAAATCCGGTATGCCAAGGAGGTTTGCATTTCAGGGTCATTAGTTGGCTTTCCAACTGATAGGACTCCCGCAGAATGCAAATTGCAAGATCCTTTACAATCATAAGGAATAGTGATAATAGAATCATCCCCACAATTGGAAGTATACAAATGTTTCCTGAGAACTCTGCGCCAACAGTTTCTGATGCAGTGCTGAGATTTCCATCTTTTCTTCTTCATGGCCAGATACTTACTTTTGTCTCTGCCAACTCCTGTTTTATCCCTTGCTTGATGGTCATTTCTCCCCAGTGGACAGAGTTCTGCTCACCGTAGAGGTGTAATTGTGCCTAAAACAAGGAACAGAGAATGACGTAGCTGTAAGGAGATGCTATGGCAACCAGACATCGGAGGTTACCTATTCCTGCCCAATAGTCCTGCCATTCGAATGACCCGCATAAAGGCAGAATTATAAACCACACCACAGCATGGGTACCTGCCCCCTGGAGTTGAAACCAATCCTGTTGATGCCATGAATGCCAAGTTCATGCAGAAGTTACTGACTCCTTTCAGATAGAATTAGAAGAAAATAGGAGGCCAGTTGTTGTCAACATGTTTTGACAACTGTGGTTCTTTTAAATTTCATCTGTGGCAAGAAGGGACAGAGACGTCACCTAGGGTGGTGTCCACCATTAAAAACAGTCATTGTTTGAAGGTGGGCACTTTGTTCCCCATTTTCTTTTCCATGTTTTGGGCTATTAAAGCTATTTTGGGCCAGGCAAGGTAGCTCATGCCTGTATTCCCAGTCCTTTGGGAGGCTGAGGTGGGAGAATTGCTTGAGTCCAGGAGTTCGAGGCTGCAGTGAGCTCCAGTGGCACCACTGCACTCTAGTTGGGTGACAAGAGTGAGACTGTGTCCTCAAAACAGAAAAGTCATTTGGAACTAGAACTTTGCCTTTAAAATCTAAAATCTGTGTCCCATATATCCTTGATGGATAGTGCCATCATATCTTTTGTTTAATCATTTATTTTTTAAATTTTGAATTTTTATTTATTGTATTTATTTACGTTTTGAGTCAGGGTCTCACTCTGTCATCCAGGCTGGAGTGCAGTGGTGCAATCATGGCTCACTGCAGCCTCAAACTCCCTGGCTCAAGGATCCCTCCACCTCAGCCTTTCAAGTAGCTGGTACTACAGACATGTACCACCACACTTGGCTAATTTTTTAACAGTTTGTGGAGACAAGTTCTCACTATATTGCCTAGGCTTGAGTTTTTATTTTTTGAAAATACAGATAGGGTCTCGCTATGTTGCCCAGGCTGGTCTTGAACTTCTGGCCGCAAGAGATCCTCCCATCTGGGCTTCCCAAAGTGCTGGGATTACAGGTGTGAGCCACTGTGCCAGGCCAGCCCATCATATCTTTGAGAAGAAATGCATTGTCTCTCTCTTCTCGCTCTCTCCTGTTTTCTCTTTTCTTTCCCCCTGTCTTCCCTCTCCCTTTCTTACTATTTTGACATTTGGCTGTACCATTTTGAAAGCAGTACAGCCAAACCTAGTGGTCATCATTCCAGAAATGGCCCACATCTGGGAAGTATTCTCTTTTTTCCCATTGGGCCAGAATTTAAAAGAAAGTGGAGAACATCTTTTGGTTGTTTTTGTTGTTTCCACATTTTTGTATCCGGAGTTATGAGCTAACGTCCTCACAGCTGCAAAGAAATTAAAAGAAAAAAGTCTGGATAGAATATATTTTCTGGTTAAGTATCACAATCACCAGAAAAACAAATATAGACTAGTTGGCCGTCTGTATTTTCATTTTTTTATTATCCAGGAGCTATAGATTTTTGCAATGTTTTAAACCTGTTTTTAATAGGGCAATATTTGCATACTCTAGTTCAATTTATTACTCCACAATTTTGAAAAAAAGATAGAGGTTGCTTTTTTACATAACCTCATGAAATTAGGGCTAGAATTTAATTTCCATATATTTGTCAGTGTGTATATTATGCATGCGTGTCTAGTTCAGGGTTTGTCAACCATGGCACTGTGGACGTTTTGGAGCAGATTCTTTGTTGAGTGGAGGGGCTGTCTGGTGCATTTTAATGGTTCCACAGCATCCCTGGCCTCTCCCTACTCAATGCCAGTACCATCCCTCCCACCTTCAGTCATAACAAAACTGATGTCTCCAAACAGCAATATGTGAATATTTGTATCGGGATATCCATATCTATTCCGTTCGTCTCTGTCTCTGGGTCTCTATCTCTGTGTCTGTCTCTGTCTCTGTATATGTTTTGCTTCCACTCTATGGCAAACATCCTGGCAGTCATGACATGTCTTAGCTTCTTGTTCTCAGGAAACGCTAAGGGTCTGTGCTATGTCAGGCTCTTTGCTAAGCACTGGTGTTGCCAAGATGACCAAGGCACACGCCTTCATTCCCAAAGGACCATGTCAGGGAACTGGGGTGCACAGACACAAAGGAGGCATCAGATGGCACTAGCTCAGAGATGGGAGGCCACAAGATGGGGTTTACGGGGTGATCCAGAGCACACTGTGAATCCAGACTGCTGGTGCCCTACCCTGGTTCTGTCCCTTCCTATGATTATATCTCTGCTGTAAGTAATTCTGGAATCAAAACCGATGCTGTGAACTCTCTCGCTTACGGGGAGACATGGGCATCCCCATTCACAGTCAGAGGAGAAGGTTTGGGCCCTGAGATCACCACAAAAGGACAGGGTTAGCCTGACAAGTTTTCATCTTCTGAATAAATGAGACCTTGTAGCGTTCTGTTAAGTTTCTCTCTCCTAAATAAAAGCCTCATTTTCCTTGTGTCTTTAGCAACCCTGATTGTGAAGATGTGTCGTGGCATGTGAGCATGATCGTATAAGTAGATGGATGGTTTTTACCTGTGAGCAGACTCGTGCAAACTTAGTTATGCTGCATCTTCTTTAAATTCACATTATCATTATTTCTGTTGGTGAACTGGTCCTAAGGTCTCCTGTTTTGGGGACTTGTTTGCACGTAAACTTCTTTTCCTTTCTGAAGACTGTTGTCTCTACCCTCTCTCTCAGACCATCGACTGCCCTTTCCTCCATTTCGATGGTGGTGCTGCTTCATTGAGTTTTCTGGGATGCCATGCATTTTACTCAGAACAGAGCCTCTTACTCGGCTTACAGATGCGCTGGCTGTCATCAAGATGAGTTAGGCCTAGAGGGAGTGCCTGGTGCTGACGATCTTGGGATTCAAAAATAGTGTGGTGCACGCCTGTAGCCCCAGCTGCTTGAGAGGCTGAGGAGGGACGATCACAGCCTAGGAGTTCTATTCTAGCCTGGGCAACACAGTGAGACCCCATTGCTACAAAAGATAAAATAAAATGAATAGTGTGTAACCCTGGATCCCCAGTGCTCTATAGTCTGGTCTGAGAGACCCCTCCACCTCAAAAAAAAAAAGAGAGATTTAAAAACTTCACTTTTAATTTAAGAGACTCTTTCCAGTTTGTTTTGAAGTATCTAGTTCAATCGGTAGAGCATGATATGCAGATCTCTTGGATGTGCTTTTGTTACTTAAAGATTTCCTATTCTGGGTGGCCATAGTGGGCCTGTCATCCCAGTGCTTTGGGAGGCTGAGATGGGAGGATCACTTGAGATTGGGAGTTTGAGATGAGGTTGGGGGTTTGAGACCAGCCTGGGCATCAAAGTGAGACCCCATCTCTACCAAAAAAAAATTAGCCAGGTGTGGTGGTGCATACCTCTCATCCTTGCTACTTGAGAGTCTGAGGCAGAAGAATTGCTTGAACCCAGCATGTTGAGCTACAGTGAGCTATGATTGAGCCACTGCACTCCAGCCTAGGTGACAGAGAGACCCTGTCTCTGAAAAAAGAAAGATTTCCCATTTCCATATGATGCATTGGATGAGATTAAGGTAGATTTTTATAGAAATTTGAAATCCTGGATAAATATTGCGTAAGGAAAAAAACTCATTTAATTCCAAGTCATCTATTCTATTGGGAAAACATACCTGGCTTTTTAGACATGCTTCTAATTCTGCAATGAACACATTTTTCTTGGAATGAGTTTTATTTTTTTGCAAAGCAAAGTTTTTTCTTGGGGTTATTGCTCTTTTCTCTTGCATCACATTTAATTAATCATGTTTTCTCAAGTGGTCCCTCATTAAAACACACTGTCTTTTGAAGTTTATATTAAAATAACCCAGAATCATGATGAATGGGTTGGAATGTAAGTCAGGGCATAATGGACTACGAGGTGCTCTATTTTAGTTTGATGAATTATTCTGCACTCTTTAATGAATAACATAAATTAGCATAATGAAAAAGCATGTATCACAAGAAAACAATGTGACAAAAATCTGACACTTAGTAAAGTCAATTATAAGGGGAAAACGCATAGTTTTAGTCATCTGTTTCCTCTTCTTGGGTGTTCCCTACTGCAAATGAAGTGCAGCTAAGTCCCGCATCTCCCAGTTTACATGTGTATAGCAAGATGGAGGTTTTGCTTTACCATTAAAACAACAACTTCTAGGATTCCAGGCATATTCCAAAATGTGTTGCTAAAATATTCAGTAGGGAAGCACATGGAAATAGTAGTTTTTGTCTCTGGGGCACGGTACGTTTTTTCAATTAGATTTTTTTTAATGGTTATAGTGATAATAGCAATAGTTCCCAGCTCATGTTATCCGGAAGCATACCCTCTCCAGCTACTCTTAATGCATGTGAGTAATTAGCTTGATAACTTAACATTAATCCTTAACCTCTGCTGGTCAACATGCCAGATTCCAGGCAGTAATGCGCCTTGTGGGAATGACTTATTATGCATAACATATTGCACCTGTCAAGCCTTGCAGCTGCCAAGCATCTATTTTGAAAAATAATAGGGTGATTTGAGAGTGCCTTTAAAGTCAGCTTTGTGCTTTTGCCACACGGTCATCCCCAGCAAGAAATTACGTGTTTCTACAGTTGTTCTGTATGAAAATGGCCAGAGACTGAGATGAGGCCAAGAAAGCAGAGGCCAGAGAGGTCCAGACCGCCCTGAATGTTGTTAACCTTGAGTCTCGGTCTTGCAGAAAAAGAAAACAGCACATGCAAAGATCAACTTACTGCTTTACAAAGAGGGTTGTTCTTTTTCAATGACAAGAATCCTATAAGAGACCTGTAAGAACTGAGTAATGATCTCAGTCATTTATTTGGGACACTTGGAAGGGAGAGAAGAAAGACAATTGGAGTGTATTTCGTGAAGTCACATAAAGCAAGGGAAGAGTAAGCATCTCAGGCTTTCGTGGGGATCAGCCATATTTGGACGACTTGTAAAACAGCTCACTGCTCTCCAGCGCCAGGAGTTTTGATTCTATGAGTGTGAGGTGTATCACCAGAATTTGCATGTTTCAAAAGCTTCCAGGTGAGGCTGGTGTCACTGGTTCCAGTACCACACTTTGAAGGCCACTGCTTCAGTTAGTCATGCTGTTGGGCTTCTCTCTGGTACCTTTCTTTGCTTGATAAGAGGTGCCAAGTTCTAGCTTTGGAACTGTCCATTCTCCATCCGCCAGCTTGGACATTCTTCTGGGCAGCCCTTCTTGATTCAGGTTATGTACAATTGATTAAGTGTGAGCTTACTAAGTAGAAGTCAGTGGTGGTGTCCTCAGCAGAAACATCACTGTAGGCTCACTTAGAATCGGTAGACTCATTGGTCGAATGAGAGGGCTGGAGTCACTGTATGGCTGCCATCTCTTTTGAAACACGAGTTTTGATTCCAACTTGTTGACGGATGAAGAAGCCATTGTCAATTCCTCTGAACGTATGTGTTCAGGGAGACAGAGTGGGTCTCCTGGGAGAGAATGGGTCATTAGTAATCAAGGTCCGGGTATGGAACAAAGATCAGGAACATGAAGCTGAAGGTCTCACCAGAGGGTGCAACATTTTAAGAGTAGATTGGTCACACCTGGGGAGAATTGTGTGCTTGGCCAAATCACCTCATTATGACTGTGTGGTTCTCCGTGTTTATTCAGGCAATCCATTTTCACCAAAACTGGACTACTTGATTCTAAACAGTTTACATTATGGATTACAAATACCTTCTTATGATGCACCCGCATGCTGTCAGATTGAAGTACTTTATGAAAGGAAAAACCATTGTCCGTGAGATGGACAGATGGATTGTTACAAAACACCATGTTCTGACATTTGCTGGGAGGTAGCAAGGAGGCCAAAGTGAAGAAATTAACATTGATAGTGAGTTGAAGCAACTTGAAAAAATAATACGTGAACATATTAAGACAGAGATTATTAACTGAGGTGCAGGTTGAAATGTGGCTGAAACAATGTAGTATTTGTCCCATGGCTTTAATTTATTTTAGTCACTTTTCTGGATTGAATAATGCACCTCTAACTCCATATGTTGATGTCCTAATCCCCAGTACTTCAGAAAGTGGCAAAGTGGCCTTATTTGGAAATAACGTCATTGGAGATGTGATTAGTTAAGATGAGTCATTCTGTAGGAGGGTGGGCCCCTAATCCAATATGACTGGTGTCTTTACAGAAAGGGGAAATTTTAACACAGACATGCAGAGATGTGAGGACACGGATGTGAAGGTTGGAATGCTGTCACAAGCCAAGGAACTGTCAGAAGCTCAAAGAAAGTCACGGAGTCAATCTTCCCCTATGACCTTTCTGAGAGAGCATGGTCTTGCGATACTTTGGTCTCATACTTCCAGCCTCCAGAACTGAGAGACAATAAATTTCTGCTGTTTCAGCCTGCCCTGGGTTGTGGTACTTTGTCATGGCAGCCGTAGGAAACAAAGTCATATATTTCAATTTGAATTTGGAATTATACTAAGAATAGCACTTGACAATATTGCATTTTCACGTTCTCCCAAGTGGGGTTTTGATATGTGAATCTAATTTAGTGTAACCGTGCATTAAACAACTGTATAGATTCTATACTTTACATGGATATTATGCCTTTGCAAAGACTTGAAACAACCATACAATGTAGAAATTAATTAGGCTGCTCTTATTTATAAGCAACTGGAAACCGTTTTCTTTACTGATGTACCAAAACTTACTGAGGGATTTTAGAATTCTGACTTCTCCATGGCAAATTGCATGTTTAATTGGGATTAATCAACCTCTAGGTGGGACCCCAGATCTCTCTGAGACCTTCTTCTACATTATTGAAAGTCACTCCTTGTGTGCAAAGTGGTCATATCACTGAACTTGGCATCTTGCCAACTAGACTACAGCCTTGACCTTGGATGGTCACAGGTGGTTTTCATAGACATCTCTGTGATTATCTTGTAAAGGCATTATTCATCTCATTTGAGAAAAGAAGACATTAATTTTTCTGAGAGCTTACCACCCATGATGGATGAGTAGTAGCCTGGCATGTGAAATAAAGCCTTTTACTTTAAGTAAGGTGTGCTTACTATTAAAATATTCTTTTTGTTTGAATCAGTAGTAGTTCATACACTTTTAGCCTTCCTGAGCCCCAATTGACTCATCTACAAAGGGAGACTGTTGAACTTGAATTGCTATTAACTTGCAATTCTCAGGATGTAGAATTTTCCTCTGACTCTTGTGTTGCCACTGTTGCCAATGACTTTCACATGTTATTCAATGCGTAACAATGACTAACCTGATGATTCGGCACAGTCTTAGGCTTGGTAATTTTGAGGTTTAGAGCTATCATTGGACACTTAGATTCCTCTTCAGTATGGTAATTTTGAGGTTTATTGGACACTTAGATTTCTCCTCCAACCCCATTCTTTACTTTTCCTTTCTCCTCAGCCATTAGTGGAAATTCTAAGTTCCTCACTATATGCTCATTTCCATGATGTGGTTTGTGTCATCGTCTTGGTCCTGCCCTTGAGTATTATGGAATTCAGTAATATGTGTGTGATCTTCCTTCTTCACACTCAGGCAGCATGGTCCCTGCATTGTGTTTTTCTCTTCTGGTTTTGATGTTTTCCTTTGGCATGGTAAATGTTTTGGAGAGAGTTACTAGATGAATTAGTTAATTAGAGAATAAAATATTAGCAGGCAGAAAATCTGAAAGTTGATCACTTGCAACTCCTCACCCCTTTTCCCTTGAACGGCTTTGAGAGATTTCGCTAGGAATTCAGGGTGGAAAAGTCAGCATGACGGGGTAACATGTTACAGGGACAGTGTAACCTCTTTCCCTTGGAAAGTTCCCTGTATTATGAGACAATGATATGTCATTAACGAGTTACATTTGTCTTGTTTTCACCAAGAAGATGGATTGAATGGTCCTCAAAGATCTTCTCTGAGTTGTAATGATATGGTATCATCTGAGTCAGAATGCTACAGTTTACAAACATTTTGAGTGGGTATTTGGAATCACGTCTTGGTCCTTTTTCTTATCCTGGTTGTGTTTAGAGAACAGGCTTGGTCACATTCAAATAGATCTTACACTTTGACAGAGACCGGAATGCCCGTTGATGAAAATACTTTGCACGGAAGGACTGCTGGTGAGTTAGAAGTTCTCAGAGAGCTCTGGAGTCCTATGTGGCTCATGTGATTAACTGTACAGTCAGAATTTCAAAAACCCTCAATAAATTTATAAGATAACACGGCCGGGCGCAGTGGCTCACGCTTGTAATCCCAGCACTTTGGGAGGCTGAGGTGGGCGGATCACAAGGTCAGGAGATGGAGACCATCCTGGCTAACACGGTGAAACCCCATCTCTACTAAAAAAATGCAAAAAAATTAACCGGGCGTGGTGGCAGGCTCATGTAGTCCTAGCTACTCTGGAGGCTGAGGCAGGAGAATGGCGTGAAGCGGGAAGGTGGAGCTTGCAGTGAGCCGAGATCGCGCCGCTGCACTCCAGCCTGGGCGACAGAGCAAGACTCCATCTCAAAAAAAGAAAAAAATAATAATAAGGTAACACAAATAATGGCTTTCAATCATTTGTGCATAAGAGCAGCTATTGCACACTACCTTTCCCAAGGTGGACAAGATTGAATCCTGATGTAGCTAAGAAATGTCGCAAGTCATAGTTTTAGTAACTGTCTGTGCAACTTTAATTTCTGCTAAAATTTTTCTTGGTGAATTTTTAGTTATATTTATTTATAAAACATCCTATATTAAGAACACAACACCTACAACAGTTAAGGAAATAAAAGACCTAAGAAGACTTCAAAACACTTCTAGTTATTACATATCACCTATAGCCAGTTAAAAATTCGCATCATGTCATACTCCTTACAGATAACCATGCTGAAGAATGTCCCTGGAGGTGAAGGTTGCAGTGAGCTGTGATCTCACCACTGCACTCCAGCCTGGGTGACAGAGTGAGACCCTGTCTCAAGAAAGAAAAGAAAAGAAAACAATGTAATTCAGAGTCATGTAAAGTTATTTAATATTGTTTTCTCTCTGTGTTGGTCTTTCTTAATTTTCTTCTTTGATGATTTTCATTATTCACAAGAACTTTGAAATGAGATTGACATTTGTTTTCTTAAAGACATTGCTTTTTTTATGGTTGAAGAATGCTCCACTGTGTATATGTACTGCTTTTTCTTTTTCTTTTTTTTTTAAATTATACTTTAAGTTCTGGGATACATGTGCAGAGCGTTCAGGTTTGTTACATAGGTATACATATGCCACGGCAGCTTGCCGCACCCATCAACCCACCATCTATATTAGGTATTTCTCCTAATGCTGTCCCTCCCCTCGCCCCCCACCGCCTGACAGACTCCAGTGTGTGATGTTCCCTTCCCTGTGTCCGTGTATTCTCATTGTTCAACTCCCATTTATGAGTGAGAACTTGCGGTGTTTGGTTTTCTGTTCCTGTGTTAGTTTGCTGAGAATGAATGTTTCCAGCTTCATCCATGTCCCTGCAGAGGACATGAACTCATTCTTTTTTATGGCTGCATAGTATTCCATGGTGTCTATGTGCCACATTTTCTTTATCCAGTCTATCACTGATGGGCATTTGGGTTGTTTCCAAGTCTTTGCCATTGTGAATAGTGCCACAATAAACATACGTGTGCATGTGTCTTTATAGTAGAATGATTTATAATCCTTTGGGTACATACCCAGTTATGGGATGGCTGGGTCAAATGGTATTTCTTGTTCTAGATCCTTGAGGAATTGCCACATTGTCTTCCACAATGGTTGAACTAATTTACACTCCCACCAACAGTATAAAAGCATTCCTATTTCTCCACATCCTCTCCAGCATCTGTTGTTTCCTGACTTTTTAATGATCACCATTCTAACTGAGATGGTATCTCATTGTGGTTTAGATTTGTGTTTCTCTAATGACCAGTGATGATGAACTTTTTTTCTTGTTTGTTGGCCGCATAAATGTCTTCTTTCGAGAAGTGTCTGTTCATATCCTTCACCCACTTTTTGATGGGGTTGTTTGGGTTTTTTCTAGTAAATTTGTTTAAGTTTCTTGTAGATTCTGGATATTAGCCCTTTGTCAGATGGGTAGATTGCAAAATTTTTCTCGCAGGCTGTAGGTTGCCTGTTCACTCTGATGATAGTTTCTTAGACATTTCTACTGTTCCTTTCAACTATCTGGCACTCAGCTTCCCACTAAAGTTTTTTGTTTTTGTTTTTGTTTTGAGGCATAGTCTCACTCTGCCACCCAGGCTGCAATGCAGTGGTGTGATCTCAGCTCACTGCGACCTCCGCCCCCTGGATTCAAGCAATTCTCCTGCCTCAGTCTCCCGAGTAGCTGGGATTACAGGCGTGTACTGGCACACCCAGCTTATTTTTGTATTTTTAGTTGAGATGGGGTCTCACCATGTTCGCCAGGCTGGTCTCGAAATCCTGACTTTGTGGTCCGCCTGCCTCAGCCTCCCAAAGTGCTAGGATTACAAGCATGAGCCACCATGCCTGGCCAGTTGTTTTTAAAAGTACAGGTGGAAAATAACTGCTGGTTACATTGAAACAACAATATGTTCTTCTTGGATGAATATACTTGAAGAACACAATTCTATTGGTTTCAGGAAAAGTATATCAACCTGAAATGAAGTTATAATGCACCCTAAGGGTTTCAGGACCTGCCTCCCCTCCCCACCCCGGCAGACACCTACATCTGAAGATACTCAAGTTATTGAAATAAAATGGTGTGGTGTTTGTATATAACCTGCAAATATCCTCCTATATATTTAAGATCATCTGTACATTACTTATAATACCTAATACTATGTAAATGCTATGTAAATAGCTGTTACACTGTATTGTTTAGGGAATGATGAGAAGAAGAAAAGTCTGGCATTTGCTGTTCTATACATTTTCTTTAGATAACTCTACACCCTATAAAAAGATAATTCGTATTTTTATTTATTAAATAACATGTAAATAAATATAACATATAAATAACATTTGATCCCAAATGCAAGTCTTTGTTCAGTTTTGGGTGTTATCATGCCAAATCTCTTGGACATTTACATCATAGGAAACAAAATAATGAGCCTACTTCCTAAGAGCTCCATCCAGAGAAGATGAAACATTTTGTCAGCTCAGTCTATTTATATCATTCTAGCTCCTCAGGACCTAATAACTAAAGCTTAAATTCCTTTATATGACCTCCTACTCCATTGATTTATTTCTTCAATCAGTACCATTTGCGAAGACCATTTACTTTGTGGCAGGCACGCTGCTGTGTGCCAGAGAGCCAATAGCAAACATGTGCTAGGGATAGACACTACCACCAAAGGTTTTCCAGGCTGGGGGGCAGATGATCGTTAAATTAAAACAACACACATAATTTACACTTGTCCACTGTGTGATAGAGTTCCTGGGAGGAGAAGTGCAGGATGTTATAAGAGCAAGCAACAGAGAGAGAGCTGTGGTAGTCAGGGCATGGGGGTCAGGGAAGGCTTCCTGGTTGAAGTGGCATTTACTATGAAGAAAGGACAGTATGGGAAGGCTGGGTGTCTGGAGGCAGGTGTATTTCTTTCTGTATGATCAAATATTTGTTTCCTGTAGAATTCTATTAAATGTGAAATATTTGTAGAATACAGAGAGACTTTTTTCTTGGTTAATGAAAAGACTGCTGAGGATATTCCATAACATTTGAAAGAAATCTTACTTATGAACAAACAAATATATAAAGAAAGCCCTCCTCCTGAACCTTTTAAATAGACTTTTTATTTTTTACAGCAGTTTTAGGTTTATAGCAATTGAGCAGAAGGTACAGAGAATATCCACATACTCTCTACCTCCACCATGCGCAGCCTCTCCCATTACCAACATCCCCCACCGGAGTGGACATTTGTGACAACGGATGAACCTACATTGACACATCATCATCATCAGGGTCCATAGTTTACATACGCTTCACTCTTGATATTGTATGGTCTATGGGTTTGGACAAATATATAATGACTTGTATCCATAGTTTCATCTATTGCTTTAAAATAACTTACACCAAGCGTGGACACAAAATTGTCCATTCAGGGTCAGAGCTAATTATTTGTAGTGTCAAAGCATTGATTGGTAAAGTTAAGGTCTATGGTGGGTTTCCTGACTGATTTCTATTTCAAATGTTCAGTTCCATTGTTAGACACTAGTTTGGTGTGTATTTTGGAAACTGTAGACTGACTAGTTCTTTAGTTGTTCCATGCCGACACCTGGCTATGTTGAAGGAAATGAGTGAGATCTGTTCCTGTTTTCTCTTTTCATATGGTTGTATCCAGAGAACTAGCTTTCATTTATCTTTATTCTTCCCATGTGTGTTGTCTTTGCATGAATGATGTGTTTTCTTTACTTGAAGCTTTTGAAGAATTACCTTTCTTTAAGGAAAAATCAAAAGGCTAAGAATGAAAAGACTTTGAAAATGTCATTGAAATAATGGCAGGGTGCACTTGATTGAACTTATATAAACTCTTTGAAAGTCGAATTGACTAACGTTCATGTTTGATCTAGTTAAACCAATAAAATACAGGATGTAATCTTTATATAATTACAAAAGTCCCACTGTCTAATCCTACCTGGAGGTTACCATGATGGTTCTAGAGGCAAATGTGTTTCTAGCCTAAGGTACTTTGACTCTTTATCTTTGTTGGCTTTAAGCCAGTACAAGACTTTATTGCAAATATTCTATTTTATTTTTGTTGTCAAATGGTTTAACTGGTGAAGGCTATTGTAATCTGACGAAGGACTTCCCCTGGGGCAGGGTATTGAAATATACTGGATTCTTGTATTTTTTCATTGCTCTTCTGCTCAAAGAGTACTATATGTAAGCAACATAGGTGGATTGTGATGGGGTAACACCTGGCCCGAACAAAGTGGCCAGCATTAATTGGGTTTTTTTTTGGCATCCCTGATGCTAGTGGGCAGGGTTCTTAGAAGTTATTAGTAGAGATAAATAGCTTAGCACATGATGACTGATACAGGTAAAAGCACAGAACAGCTGCCAAACCTTAGAATGGGGGCAATTATTTTAAGAAAAACAGGAAACCCAAAATCCAAAAAGGAACTAGGGATGCATTTTGAGGGCAAATATATAATGTGAATGCATGCATGTGTGCATCTGTGTGTGTGCATGCATATAAAATTTCCTTGTGGAAAAACCTCACAAATAAATGCAAAAGATGAATGAGGGGCATGAGAATTTTTGCAATAGACAAATGATCATTGAACCTAAGTGGTACTAATAGTTGCTAAAATTGATTTTTAAAATGGTGAGCAATCCACAATTAGATATGGTAAAAGAGACAGACTATCCGTGGTAAAGGAAAATAAATGCCCAGTCAGGAAATTAAAGTAAAAATACCAATACCATTGCCCACTCATCCTGTTGGCAAATGTTGAAAAATTGCTTCCACCCAAGGAAAAAACAGAATGGAAAGGCATCCCTTTACTGCAAGTTTTATTTGTATTTTAGTATTGCTAAAATACTGTATCTTAGTATTTTCAATGCTAAATACTTTTGAGTCTCACTGTAATAAGACTGAATCAGTTAGTCTGGGGTATTATCCATTGTGAACTGGGAGCTATTAAGTCTAGGATTACTCCCAAACTGCTAAAGACAATACTAATGGCAAATGACAACAAAATCACATCAATGATAACAAAGGATTTTTAAAAAATCCTGAGCCAAACATTTTGATAAATACTTTACGAGGATTATCGTTTTAATCATCCCAAGCAGCCTATGACATGCTGTCCTCACTAATTTTAAAAAATCATTCTAATCATAATAATTGTTTATGCATGCTTGCCATTGCCCCAAATATTTCTTTGCAATGACAGAGTTTTTCATTTTGTGATTAGTAGAAAATTTTGCTTGAAATGAAAATGCCTTGATCAACGCAATGCATTGATATTAATTCCCAATTCAAAATAGGCTCTGTGGCTATTGGCTTTGTTCTCATTTTGATGGGTGTGTATAAGCCAATGGTATCAGGAACATTGAATTCCAGGAAAGAAGGAGAGTTGGTGTGGAGCAGGGCAGGAGGGTTTTCACTTGGGAAGGGGAGGTTGGACAGCTGAAGACAATCTCTGCTGCATCCTTTGTGCTTTTGTTGTTGAAGTTTGGCCATTCAACATACACAGTAGAAGGGAACAAAAGATAGCTAATCAAGGTGTGTATTAGTCTGTTCTCATGCTGCTAATAACAACATACCTGAGACTGGGTAATTTACAAAGAAAAGGAGATTTAATGGACTCACAGTTCCACATGGCTGAGGAGGCCTCACAATCATGGTGGAAGACAAAGGAGGAGCAAAGGCACATCTTAAATGGTGGCAGGCAAGAGAGGGTGTGTGGAGGCAACTGCCCTTTATAAAACCATGAGATCTTGTGAGACTTACTATCACGAGAATAACATGGGAAAAACCCGCCCCCATGATGCAATTACCTCTCATAGGGTCCCTCTCACATCACGCAGGAATTGTGGGAGCTACAGTTCAAGATGAGATTTGGGTGGGGACACAGCCAAACCATATCAAGGTGTGTCCTGCACAGGGCTTCTCAGGACTCTAATTCTTTATTTTTGTTTTAATTAACTCTCTGATATTTGTTAAACTAAAAAATTTATTTCTAGAGATAAAATCTTCTCTAATGAAAATCCTGCAGTCTACTGTCTGTCTATGTACCTGATCTCGCCTCCTATTCTCTGCCTCACCCCATCCATCTGAACTGCTGCTACCTCAACATACGGCATTTAGGACTGTTGGACCAATCTTCATCTCTCCTTTCAAGGTTCTATATCTGGAAATTCCTTCAAAATCGAGTGTGCATCTTGCTCCTTTCTTCACCTGTGGCTTTACCTGTTGTGTTGTTTACCACTGAGGTTAATCACTGGCTTTGTCACTCTGCATATTTTGCTTGGTTTCCCTGACTACAGGTTTCTTAACAGTAAAATGAATAAATGAAGCTTATGTCATTTTGTGGGATGATTACATGGGGTGAGTATTAAAACATCAAGGCACATTTCTGCCACATAGATTTGGCCACTGTAATAATAATAATAGTCAAAGGTGTATTGCCACATTAGTCATATTTTGTCAACCTGTTGACAACAGTTGCTGTGCCTACTCTTGGAACCCCAGTCACCCTTGCATGGCCTCAGAAATGTACCTTCTCTATGAGGACCAAGACCTGCCCTCCCTTGCTAATGTGATACAGACAGGTAAAGAGGAAACATGGAGTCCTGTCCCCAGGGAAAAATCTAGTTGAGCAACGAAGACACAGACAAAGTAAAGTATATCATTCAGCAGGAGAGGATGTGATAAAACTCCAAAGAGGAATCCAGCAAGTGCAGAAATAGCTGAGGGTCCCCTGATCTCATCCAGAGATAAGGTCCTGCCCATCTGCCTAGGAAAAGAAACATCTGGAAGGGAAGGACGTCTCACCCGTGCCCATGTTGAGGTTTCTAGACCAAGGAACAGGACCCTGCTGACCTGACTCAAGAAGACTCAAAAGCTTCAAACCAAGATGGTGCTAAAAAAGACCTTCGGGAACTGGCTTTGATCTAGTCTCCAAGGTCTGAGGCTGTCCACTTCAACCCTGAATCTCTTTAGAAGGTGCCTCATTGCTTCCCATCACTGGGTGGGGAGGAGCTTGGAACACTCAGGTTGAGTCCAGGATGTGCTCAGACAGGTATGGTCCTTGGAAGTCCTGGCAGGAGCCAACTCTGCACAGGTGAAGCAGGGGAAGCTTTAACTATGAAACCCCGCTAGCATATAGCCCTAATATTTACTTCTTCTCAACCTTAACTCCCAATAATTCCTTCACATACCTAGGATTTTAGCCAATCGCGTATGAACCTACACACCGCACAACATGCTGAGGCTGGCTGTCATGTAGGAAGTTCTTCAAAGCTGCCCTGTCCCAGCCCCCCCAGCTTCTGCATGCTCAATGCCCGGCCCCTGCTTTTTGCAGTTGTCACTCTGTTTATGACCATCCCCTAGTCAGCCTGCCCCTCTGAACTTTTAGCTTATAACCAAGCCAATGGCTCCCTTTATAAAACATCAGTTTTATAAAAGGGTATATTATGCCCTCTTACACGCTTTCTCCTAACACCTCATTTTCCAGTAACTCAACCATGCCCATCATTTGTCCAGCATTGGCCTCTGCCCAATCTAATTATCTATCTGATGTAATCCCTGCCAAAAATCATACCGAACTTCACCCTAGGCTGTTCATATGCGTCTCCAGCTTCAGACCTTGCTGTCTCCATGGGGGGCGTAGATGTGAGGGGAGAGATGAGGGCCCAGGTGTGGACGTATGGAATTCAGTAGGTGGTATGTAGGTTCATAGGAGATTGGCTAAAATCCTAAGAATGTGTCGGAATTATTGGGACTTAAGGCTGGCTAAAATCCTAAGAATGTGTAGGAATTATTGGGAGGTAAGGCTGGCTAAAATCCTAAGCATGTGTAGGAATTATTGGGAGTTAAGGCTGAGAAGAAGTAAAAAGTAGGGCTATATGCTAGAGAGGTTTCATAGTTAAAGCATTCATATGGGACTGAGATCTTTTAAGCCAATAATCTTCACATTTAAAAAGAAGTTGCCAATCCTATACAGCTGAGATTTATTTACTGGTTTGTGGGGGATTCTATAATTAAGCTATTATTGGGAAGGGACATATTCAGATATATTATTGGCAGTGGATGGGCAAAATGTGGTATATCCATATAGCTGAAACTGACAGTCAAAAAAGATGAAGTACCAATATATGCTACAATGTACATGAAGCAAGATTGCTGTAGCATTTAGCATCAAGAAGCCAGACACATATTGTATGATTCCACTTATATAAAATGTCCAGAATAGACAAATAGATAAAGACAGAAGTAGATTTAGTGTTTGCCAGGGTTTGGCAAGTAGTGGGGAAGACAGAATGGGAGTGACTACAAATAGGTCCAGGTTTCTTTTTGGGCTGATGAAAATGTTCTACAATTAAATAGTGGTGATGGTTGCATACCTTTCTGAATATACTCAAATTGTACAGTGTAAATGAGTGAATTTTGTGAATTGTATCTCAATAAACTTGCTATAAAAGTATTTTCTAAAAGATATTTTTTTGGTTCAATTTTCTTTTCTCATAACTGCAAACATGTATCATCTTGCTCTATCCATACTGGTATCCTTCATATTAAAAGTTTAGACGTTGAAACATAGGAAATGGGTGATTTTGTCTCATCTCCACCTTGAACTTCAGAGAATTAGAGGTCATGACGTCTTAGCTATTGGGTGATGGTTTCTGCTAGCTTTGCCACCTATTCCAGCCTAGCATAACCTGACTTAAAAGATCCCAACCAGAGAAAAAAACGTAACCAAAAAAAACATGATCAGGATAATAAATCATAGTCCAGTTTTTTTTTTTTTTTGAGATGGAGTTTTCCTCTTGTTGCCCAGGCTGGAGTGCAATGGTGCAATTTCAGCTCACTGCAACCTCCTCCTCCTAGGTTCAAATGATTCGCCTGCCTTAGCCTCCCCAGTAGCTGGGATTACAGGCACGCGCCACCACACCCCGCTAATTTTATGTTTTTTAGTAGAGACAGGGTTTCACCATGTTGGTCAGGCTGGTCTCAAACTCCTGACCTGAGGTGATCCATCCGTCTTGGCCTCCCAAAGTGCTGGGATTACAGGCATGAGCCACCACACTGCCCCAAATATTTGTTATATATTGAGTGTATCTATTGTTTCATTTAGCTATCCCAGTGGCCTGATGCATGAGATATTGCTGTTAGGCTTGCTTTACTGATGGATAAACTGAGGCATGGGGATGTTAAGTCTCTTGTCTGTGATCATATGTTTGGTGAAAGAGTAAGAGAAGGCTTTTCACATGGGATCTGATGTGGTTTGGATTTGTGTGCCTGCCCAAATCTTATGTTGAATTGGAAGGATGGGCCTAGTGAGAGGTAATTGGACCATGGGGTGGATTTCCTCCTTGCTGTTCTCATGATGGTGAGTGAGTTCTCACAAGATCTGATGGCTTAAAAGTGTGTGGCACTTCCCTTTTTGCTCTCTCTCTCTCCTGCTCTGCCATGGTAAGATGTGCTTGCTTCCCCTTTGCCTTCCGCCATGAGTGTAAGTTTCCTGAGCCTTCCCAGCCATACTTCCTGTTAAGCCTGCAGAACTGTGAGTCAATGAAACCTCTTTTCTTCATAAATTACTCAGTTTCAGGTACTTCTTTATAGAAGTGTAAGAACAGACCAATACAAGATCTTTCTCCCAATCCCAAACTCTTATTCTTGTAAATTGGTTGAGGTCAAAAGCAGCCACGATGCTTAAGTTGTAAATTTCTCAAAACCGCTGACTATTGGTGGAACGTCTAGTGTTCATTTACCTGCTTCACTGCTCAACACACCATCAAAGTTGCCTCAGACCCTTTTTCATTTCAGACAGCTTGGAATCTTTAGTATTTTATATGTCTTTGTTTACATCATGAAATCAACAACAAAATGAAACTTACAAACACATTTTCTGTCATTGGAAGGGAAGGACATCAGGTTTTGCATTTGTTAAAATGCAAATATTCAAAACTTATATGCATAAATTATAATTTTAAATTAGAAATCTGTGTATGTGTAGCTTTCTATTAGAAGAGTATATAATGAATATTTTTCCTTTTTCTTTTTGCAGAACAATGGTTCCCTGGTTTGGTGCCAGAATCACAAGCAATGTTCTAAGGTACGTTTACTATACCTGTATGAATGATGCAAAAAACTTTGAATTTTGGAATAATTATAGTTTCACAGTAAGTTGCAAAGACAGCACAGAGTAATCATGTATGCCCAGTTTCCACCAATGGTTACACTTTAAGTAATTGAAAACAATATCAAAAGCACAAAATCGATATGCATGCAACATATGTATATGATTTTGTGACATTTATCATGTGTAAGATTCGATTTGCATAGCTAGCACTGCCATCAAGATACAGGTATCGATGGTTCTGTATACTACTGTATTTTATTTGTTGTTTGTAATTTTCTGTTAAAAAACACTAAGAAGAAAATGCCCTCTGGTTAGACCAGAGAAGATTTAATGTGTTCTATTTATACTTATGTTATTTTGCATGTATTTTGGTTTCTTTGTAGGAATTGCTGGTTAAATAATTTGATTTTTTTCATTAAACAGTCTCTTTTCCATTTTTGAGTATTCTTTGCCTCACACTAAAGTACTATAAACTTTATTATGTTACTCATTTTATGTTTGATATAATACAGTTCTTACCTCAATCCCAGTACACCAAAACCTTTGTTTTCTAAATATATATATATATGATGGTACTCTAGCTCCAGTCTGAAGTAGGTTTTGTAATCAGGTTATGTAAATGAGTGAAGTTTACAAAGTTTGCTAAAAACAATGGAGTAAAACTTTGAGATCATAATAGTGTTTCATACAGTGTATTTCATGGATATTACTTTTAGTCCTAAAATAGAAATACACGTTTATTTTATAAACAACGAGTAATCTAAGGAATATATAATAATCTTGAAATAGCATATTTATGAAAAGGATTAATTTGTGAAAGGTCTTTCAAATACATACAATAAATGATTATAAAATAATATTCCTAAACCCAAAACTTTGTTCTAAGGATGCATTTCCACAATCATGCTCACTGAATACACGAGTGTTATTTTGAAATAGAACAGAGGCCAGGCGCGGTGCTCAAGCCTGTAATCCCAGCACTTTGGGAGGCCGAGATGGGCGGATCACGAGGTCAGGAGATCGAGACCATCCTGGCTAACACGGTGAAACCCCGTCTCTACTAAAAAATACAAAAAAAAAAAAAAACTAGCGGGGCGAGGTGGCGGGCGCCTGTAGTCCCAGCTACTCGGGAGGCTGAGGCAGGAGAATGGCGTGAACCCAGGAGGCGGAGCTTGCAGTGAGCCGAGATCCGGCCACTGCACTCCATCCTGGGTGACAGAGCAAGACTCCATCTCAAAATAAATAAATAAATAAATAAAATAAAATAAAACAGAACAGAGTTCCTATGTGAACGTTAAATAATTTGATGAAGATAAACTTTGCTTGTCTCTGACTGTCTAGATACTGGGCAGGAATGAAATGCCTGGTTACAGTCCACTTACTCTTTTTATGTAATGTCCTAAGCATTTGTTCTGTCCAGACATTTTCTGGTATTGATTATATTAATTGGTCTTCAACTGGAATTTTAGATAGCTTTTTCATGCCATCATTCCAGATAAAGCACATAATGCTATGAGGTCGATTAAATTTCCTAAGTATTCTTTTTGTTCAATGTCATATTAATTGTGTATTATAGGAATGATAATTTGTTACCCTGGTAATACTTATTTAAGCACACATTTTTTCCATATCCCATCAAGAAATTATCTTTTACAGACTTACAAGGGATTTGATTAGAACAGGTTTATTTGAATTACTTTAAAATTATTGCAATGAAAGAAATTTGTACACTAAGGATCATAGATGGTTAAACCATATTTTGCAAATGATTAATCAAGGCTGCCATGAGAGACTTTGAATTTCACAAGGAAAGAAAGCAATCCTTTTTGTCAGAAAGCAAGAATCAATAAATAAGTCGCGATTAAGCCCAACTGAAACTCTGGAATATATGGGATCGTTTATGTTTGATATAATACAGTTCTTTGGGACTCTTTGGGATTGAATCTTGCTTATTAATCAAAGTTTGTCTCCTTTGGATGTTATCATGTCTGGATACCTGTGCAGATAATTACAATTTGCATTTCTTTTGGGATTCATGAAGTACTACGTGGGCTTTTTCTCTTAACGTATAGGTTAATAAGGTTACTGGTAATCTGTAGTCACATAGTCATCAGTTTTACAGATGGGAAAATTCAGTCACGTACATGTTGATGATGGTTCTGTGATCACTCAACAAACCAGTAGAGACATATAGATCCCTGTCTTCTACATTGTGTTTCTTACAGGCCAACAACTCTAGAAACCAGTTTGTACAAACATAGGGAGAGAAAAGTCAGAAAACTCAGAAAAGTCAGAAGTAGTGTTAATGATGCAATTTTCTGATGATATATTTTAAAAGATTAGGTTTGCATAATGTTTTCTAGAAACCACACACTTTTTAATCACTTCTGGTGATCATCTGCAAAGCCTGTCAGCTCCGCCTTCAGACCCCCTGTGGAATAGATCTCATCTAAGCACTCTTCCCACCTCCAACCTGCCATGCTGTCTGGGATGAATCCAAGAGCATCCCGATGGGTCTCTTAGCTTCCACTCTGACCCCAAACAGTCACATTTCCTCGTGGCTGCTGGGAAAACCCTTCAAAAATATAAGTGCCATCACACTGCTGTCTACCTTAAACCTAATGATGCATTTCCATCTCACTCAGACTAAAATCCAGAGCCCTATCCTGATTCTCATTGGCTCTCTCTTGTCTGCCTGTGCTCTGTCCCCAACTTTGTTGTTGTTGTTTGTTTTTCGAGATGGAGTCTTGTTCTGTCACCCAGGCTGGAGTGCAGTGCTGCAATCTTGGGTCACTGCAACCTCTGCCTCCCGGATTCAAGCAATTCTCCTGCCTCAGCCTCCCGAGTAGCTGGGATTACAGGCGCCTGCCACCATGCCCGGCTAATTTTTGTATTTTTTAGTAGAGATGGGGTTTCTCCATGTTGGCCAGGTTGGAAGAAAACATTTTAACTGTAGAGATTCGTCTCTGTGCTTCATCTGACTTCAAGAGTATGCGGAGTTCGACATAATGGAATCAGCAGTATGAGCTCAAGGGTCTTTAGCCCCTGCACAACTCAACCCTAGAGAATATAGAAGAGTGCCTATTGTCCAGCACAGATCTAGGCCAGTGGTTCTCAACCGAGGGCAATTTGCTCCCCCAGGAACAATTGCCAATGGCTGGAAATATTTTGATTGTCACAGTTGGGAGTGAGGAGTTACTGGCATCTAGTGGGTCAAGGCCAGGGATGCTAATAAAGAACCTATACTGCACAGAAAAGCCCTCCCACGGCAAAGATTATCTGGCTCCAAATATCAGTAATGCTGAGATTGACACACCCTGGCCTACACATTTGTGGAGTTATAAAAAAATTAAGAGCATAGTCCTCGGCAGTTTTACTTTATTATATGAGAGAAAACAAATGTAGAGTTTACTGAGCACAAGGAATGTGCCAAGCACCTTTTTAGGGGCTCATTATGTTTAGGAATTCTGATTGTCATCATGTACTCTCTAACACTGGTGAGAAAGACGGCTCTTTGCCTACTAATCCGGTTTCTCCTCTTCTCTGCTAATCAAAAGCTCATTCGTCACCTGAGTACATTGTCACCTTGGGTTAAACATCTGTATTTCCCCAAGCTCCGTTGCTTCTAAATATGGCCAGTAACTAATTTCTTTCCCAAGTGGAATCATTGTGAAGAAATTTCAAAATGCCTCTTTTAAAGGGAACTGATTTAGCTAGAAAATGCACTCATTTGTTCTCTTCCTGTTGTCCTTCCCTGCTTCTTAGAGGGCATAACAATGGCAGGGGCCCCAGCAGCTTTCTTGGGCCATGAGGTACTTTTGAGGATGGAGTCCAGGCTGAGAATAACTGACAAGAAAGATAGAAGGAATCTGGCTCTTTGATACTGTGGGGCCGCATACCAGCCTTGCACATGAAGAGGAAATACCTTTCTATCTCTCTTAAGTTACTGTTAGTTTACATTTCTGTTGTTCTATGAAGATGGAATTGTGTGTGGGTGAAATTAATCTTGGCTTCATCTTGGAATGACCACCTTCATGTCACAGATGTTCAGAAAAGGTGGATGACTTTCTTACAAAGTCACTTGACTAATAAGTACCAGTAAATCCCCTACATGGGATTCAAACTGAGTTCCAGTGGAATTAAAAGCCAGTGATTTTCTCATTGTATACCTCACACATATGAAGTATTATAGAATAACTTTTTTAAAGTTATGAAAGAGCTCTTGCCCAGTTTAGTGGTTGATTCTCTTGATGCGCTAGTTTTTGGTTTTTTTTTTTTCTTACCCTTATAGCTACTGTGAATAGTGAAACTTCGGGGCAAAACTGTGACCCAGTTCTAGCAAATGAGCCATATTTTCTCTTTCTTGCTTTTATGTTCCTGTTGTCTGCTGGGAAGTCAGAAAGATACAGCCTAAAGATGGCCCACTCTTCTGATTCAGCTTCATTTAGGGATACACAGTAGATTCCCACAGATATAGATTCCTTAGAAATTCCTCCATTGAGGTGATTTTTCTTTTCTTTTCTTTTTATGTTGAGAGAACATTTAACCCATAAGAATGCAGTATGTCCTTGGCCACTCCAGAATAAACTGTTCGCAAAATTGACATCTAAACACAGTTTCAGTCTCAGAACAGGGCAAACCATTTATTTATTTATTTAGAGATGGAGTCTCGCTCTGTGTGCCAGGCTGGAGTGCAGTGGCACGATCTCGGCTCACTGCAACCTCCGCCTCCTGGCTTCAAGCAATTCTTGTGCCTCAGCCTCCCCAGTAGCTGGGATTACACCTGCTAAAATGCCCAGCTTATTTTTGTATTTTTAGTAGAGATGGGGTTTTGACATGTTGACCAGGCTGGTCTCAAATTCCTGGCCTCAAGTAATCTGCCCCCCTCAGCCTCCCAAAGTGCTGGGATTACAGGCGTGAGTCACTATGCCCGGCCAAGCCTTTTAAAATATATCAAATCTATCCTAAAATGATGCCTTTACAATAACTTATTTTTAGTACTTCAATTTTAGTAGTAAGTAAATAATAAGATCACCTATTTTTAATCAAGAAAGTAAATATACATCTTTGGTGTAAAAAATAATGTGTTTTAAAAATTCTATCTAAATATCTTTTGCAAACAATTTTTATCTTAATTTCTTTTTTTTTTCAGTCCAAGCTACCCTAAATACTTTTTGGGATGAAATATTACTATAGTAATGTAAAACATACTGACAAAATGTGATATATTTCCATTCTAGTAATATTTTTAAGTTGGTCCAATCTTAACAATATACATTACTTTATTTTATTTTATTTTATTTTATTTTATTTTATTTTATTTTACTTTATTTTACTTTAGACGGAATTTCGCTTTTGTTGCCCAAGCTGTTGTGCAGTGGCACGATCTTGGCTCACTGCAATTCTGCCTTACAGGCTCAAGCGATTCTCCAGCCTCAACCTCCTGAGTAACTGGGATTACAGGTGCCCACCACCATGCCTGGCTAATTTTTGTATTTTTAGTAGAGTCGGAGTTTCTCCATTTCGGCCAGGCTGGCATCAAACTCCTAGCCTTAAATGATTCACCTACCTCAGCCTCCCAAAGTGCTGGGATTACAGGCGTGAGCCACCGCAGCCAGCCTATTCCTTTAAGAACCTATTTTGATTAACCTTTCTCTTAAATAGCAAATTACTCCATGCCAATTATAATGTAAATCAGGTCCTATTTTTTCCCATATATTATAATGTTGTGGCTGTTCAGCCCTTTTATTTATGTTTCTAGTTTAACGTTTTCTTTAAATACATTTAATTTGCTCTTTCCAATAGAGTCTGATTAATCCCGTTTCAGTAGATACTCACTGAGCATCTACTATACCCTAGGCCCTAGTGATGAAGTGATACAAAGGGGGAACTTGGTCTTTGCATTAATTTTTTACTTTTTTGCTCACTGAGAAAATTCCCAGCTATTGTTACTTCATCCATTCTTAAAAATTCATGCAGTATTCCAGCCTGGGGCAGTGGCCGATGCCTGTAATCCCAGCACTTTGGGAGGCTGAGGGGGGAAGATCACGAGGGCAGGAGATGGAGACCATCCTGGCCAACATGGTAAAACCCCATCTCTACTAAAAATACAAAAATTATCTCAGTGTGGTGGTGCACGCCTGTAGTCCCAGCTACTCGGGAGGCTGAGGCAGGAGAATTGCTTGAACCCTGGAGGTAGAGTTTGCAATGAGCCAAGATCCCGCCACTGCACTCCAGCCTAGCAACAGAGTGAGACGTGGTCTTTTAAAAAAAAAAAAAAAAAAAAAAAAAAAATGCAATATTCCTTATGAGTCCCCGTTACTGTACCAATGGGGACATAACCATCTTCTCCCCCTTACTTTGCCCATTAGAGCATTTGTGCACCTTTAGAATCCATTTCTGCTTTTTCTCTTTGCTAATCTCACAG
Source organism: Chlorocebus sabaeus (assembly GCF_047675955.1). Lineage (NCBI taxonomy): Eukaryota > Metazoa > Chordata > Mammalia > Primates > Cercopithecidae > Chlorocebus > Chlorocebus sabaeus. The sequence goes on from NC_132933.1 coordinate 144,280,279, forward strand.
TTCTAACTCTTTTCCATCATTCTGAAGTTCCTCTGTACTCACCCATTAAAGGTTAATGTGTGAATTACCCAGTCTCTATTAGGCTCTGCTCATGGTCCTAAGGCTCAGTTCTCATGTTCATAACTTATTTGGTCCTCTGGGATGGAAATACTTGATGAAGAAAGAGAAAACTATTTGAATGAGCCACAGACACATGGATCCTAGGACTGACTGTGTTAAGATTTAGATGGCTCCTCTCAGTAGGGGAACATGGGTGATACAGACCATTGAGATCATTGTTTGCATGAAGGATGGAGAGAAGAATTCTAAAGCTAGAGAGAATATTTAGGAATATCCAGTGCAGTTCTTTCATTGTGCACTTCAGGAACTTGAGGCCTGAAGCAATGATATATCCAACCAAAGACAGCCTCCAGCTCAGAGGAAATGCTTGTTCTTACATTCTGTTTTCATTGTATGTAATTTCCCTAAAAGCCCACTTAGGAATGATTTGGAGTGTTTAACAGGAAATTCAAATTCATGGGCAAGATGCCCTGGTATGTAGTCATAGCACAGAGTCAAAATATTGTAATGAGCCATGTTAATATCTGTGTTTCCCAGTGGCTTTTTCGGGTAGAGGAGGACAAATATCCTCCTCTCTACCCATCCTATGTTCATGACTTAGGTCCTTTTAACACAAGATAGATTAAGAAGAGAAAACCTTGCAAATTTATTTAGTAAGATTTACATGCTATGGAAGCCTTCCTAAAGAAATGAAGACTCCAGTAAATGGTTAATTCTGTGTATTTTTATGGTAGCTTTGACAAAGAGTGAATACCGATGGAGAAATATGATAGGACAAAAAGGGTGTGAACTAGTGGAGATAAACTGGGGAATTTAGCAAGGCCTGTTTGTTCAGGTTCCTTTCTGTGACCCGTCATCTTCAGAGATGAGCATGTTCCTTTCTTCCAGGGATCGGGAGGCCCTCACATGAGTGTCTTCTGACCTGCTTCTTGGAATGTTGGAAAAGCTTTCCTAAGCAGGATGCCCTGCATCAGGGAGAAGCGTATGTGTGGGTGAGGAGGGGAAGTCGGAGAGACTTTCCTGCTTTTGTTTGTTTAATATGCGAAGGTGCCATATTTTGAGTAGTGTGTCCTGAATCCCATCATCCTTTTCAATGTAACTTTTCATTAAAAGCAGTGTTCTAGGATAGTGGTTAGCAAATGACTTCTATAAAAACACCACATAGTAGCCATGTTTGTCTTGGCAGCCCATAAGGTCTCTGTTGCAACTGCCCAACTCTACTTCTGCAGCGCAAAAGCAATAGTAGAAAATACATAGACCAAGAAGAGTGTCTGTGTTCCAATAAAACATTATTTGTAGATACTAAAATTTGAATTTCCTGTAATTTTCACGTTATAATATTTTACTTATTTTTTTTCCAACCATTGAAAATGAAAGAACCATTCTTAGCTCACTGGTTCTACAAAAACAGGTGGCAACCTGAATTTGGCCTGCTGCTGTAGTTTGTCAACCCCTCTTCTATGACATTACATTCACACAGACAAAACTAAACCCAAACGAAACAATAAAAATGCATTCTTCTGACAATACAAAGACATATCTTAAAATACTTAAAGTCAAACAAAAATGGACAGTTTCTGACATTGCTTATAGAACATTGTCAAACTGCAGGGATTTGAAATAATGAATAGTAAGCAATAGTGAAAAAAAACTTCAAATAAATCACAGCTAATTTTTGAAAATCCAGTGTTAAAATGTGATGATCAGAGTCAAGAAAAATTGTGAAAGACTTGAAAATTGGCAAAAGTAAAGATTATTTTTCTCTCTATTGCACTTCTCCAAGTTCTGTCCAGTGTTCACTGCTTTGAACTATTTTCCCACTCTGCAAATGGTAGAAAATTGATAATGAAAATAACTAACTCTTGTCCGTGAAAATGCAAAATAAATTTTGTCTAGTGGAATACACTTGATGCTTCCTCCAGGAATACAACATTTTGCATATATTTGTAAATCCATTTCAGCACCAGCATTCCTTATTAACCCTATTCATCCATCCATCCATCCATCCATCCATCCATCCATCCATCCATCTTAATCTGTCTATCATTTATCTGTCTGTTGTCTATTTATCTATGGGATTTTTCCTTTGAATCAAATGTAACATATGACTATTTCTTGAGTTAAATAAAATCTTTGGTACATTTTCATCTGATATTTGCATGAGTCTTGTCTTCACTTTATAAAATATTTCTCCACTTTGGGAGGCTGAGGCAGGCAGATCACGAGGTCAGGAGTTCAAGACCAGCCTGGCCAACATGGTAAAACCCCGTCTCTACTAAAAATACAAAAATTAGCTGGGTGTGGTGGTGCACGCCTGTAATCCCAGCTACTCAGGAGGCTGAGGCTGGAGAATCACTTGAACCCAGAAGGCAGAGGTTGCAGTGAGCTGAGATCGCTCCACTGCACTCCAGCCTGGGCAACAAATTGAGACTCTGTCTCAAAAAAAAAAAAAAAAAAAAAAAAAGATTTCTCCTTTAACCTTCAGCTCAGAGTTATGTTTCAAAACCTTGCATCTAACAAACAATGGCATGCCACTTAGTAACAACCATCTGTCTGTGGGGAGCCTGCATGCTTCTCTCTCTGCCTTTGGGTGCCGGAACTCACTGGCTTGACTTTTGTTCCCCATTTGGTTTCAGTGTATGTATTGAAAAGCGGTAATTTAGGGCCCAATCAAAACTCCAGCTTTGATCTCAGTGGGAGTTCAGTTCTTATAAGGGCTACAACTCCAAACTGTTAGTAATTTTCCAGCTTTATTCAGAACCAAGTTTAGAGGTGAGGAAGATTGGTTTTGCTTGTATAAAAATCTGGACGGCTTCATTTGCCATCTGTGAAATTTATCGAGTGAGGGCCAAACCTCTGAAACACATCTGAATATGACTGTGGAAGTTTTTGTTTTGTATGAGATGCTTTCTGTGATTTATGTGGTAATGACCGTAAATCCATAGAGCCCAAGGAAGACATTTCTTAGGAGCAAAATGAAAACTCGGACATACATGAAAATGCACAGTGCCCAAGTACCCAAGAACCAAAGGTGAACGTTTTTTATCTGATTGTAATTCTAATATGAAGTGGGTCAAAATTTTAAATGTTTAGATACTTTATACCTGTTGCAATACTTACTGATGCTTATACAATATCTCCTGACTTTATATATGATACATTTCAAGAATAATGTTGCTGTTCACCAAGCATCCATTGTTCAACTTATTCATCTCCTTTGGAGCAAACAATGACTTCACAGCCAAATCACCTTTGACAATGACTTCAGGAGAAGTGCAGGCTTGTGTCATTCAAAGGGAGAGATTTATGCAGAAAACGTTTCAAGTCGGGTATAATTAGTTCCCCTTCATTTTGGATATTAATATTATTATTTCCACAAGTACATATCTTTACTTAATGAGATCATGTCTTTATTTTTCAGGAGAAAATAAATATGATGTGATAATAAACATTAGAAGAGATAAGAGAAATATTCTATTATTTCCTTAAACCAACATTTTGGACTTAACATTTGTGTAGAATGCATGAGGAAAAAAATTGTTAGTGTGTGTGAAGTTTCAACTAGTGTTCTTTTGAAAAAGCCATCTTATGTACAATATTATATTAGCATGATTAATATAAACCATTGGATGTAAATTTCTCCAGCTGTCCTATAGCATGATGCCAAAAGATAATTATTAGTAGCCTTGGCCTTTTGTGCTTAGTAAGACATGAAGTCTCTCTTTCTCTTTCTCTTTCTCTCTCTCTCTCTCTCTCTCTCTTTTAAAGCTTTATTGCTCACACAAAGTCTGTTTGGTAGTCTCTTCACATGGATGCACATGACAACAGGGTCTTGCTCTGTTGCCCAGGCTGAAGTGCAGTGGCACCGTCATGGCTCACTGGATCCTTGACTTCCCGGACTCAAGTAGTCCTCTTGCCTTAGCCTCCTGAATAGCTGGGACTACAGGCATGTGCCACCATGCCTGGCTAATTTATTATTATTATTATTATTTGTAGAGACAAGATTTCACTATGTTGTCCAAGCTGGTTTGAACTCCTGGGCTCAAGCCACTTGCACACCTCAGCCTTCCCAAAGTGGTGGGATTACAGGCGTGAGCCACAGAGCCCGGCCTGAAGTCTCTCTTAAGGGAGTTGAGGCAATTGAAAATTAAGTTAGGGCTGGACGTGTGGCATGATTTATAAGTAATTCATCCAATGTTGCTCTATAAGAACATTAAAGTGGATATCATCTCTGAGGCAAAGGCAGAAATAGAAAGAAAAAAGAAGAGAAAAAAGTGAGAGCGTGGGAAAAAGATAAAAAAAGAACTCACAAATAGCTACATAAACAACTAGTTTCAAAACACCATTTCTTAACTGCCCAGGAAATAGTCCTGAGATTTTTGAGAAACCACTGAAGGCTTCCAGCAGGGTCCCTTCTAGTGATAATGCAGGTGGATGGATGAGTTAATGATTTAAACAATTAGAGATTTGCTGCAAACTTCCATCTGTCACTGCCCCCTGGAATGCAGACTCACAGTTCTAATTGGAGCCTCCAGCATTGAAGGCGGCATGAGTTGGTGTCACTGATTTGCTTCCCCTGACCACTGTCATTCTCATGGTAAGCGTTTTCTGCCCTCACGCTGAGAACTTTTATCAAACATATTAGTGTGCATTTGGGTGATCATTAGCCTGCGGTAGCTGAAACATTCCAGGTTATTTCAGCTTAGAAACTGGCCTGTCTGCTGAAAGAACATGCAAAGCTTCCTGCTAAGCTGGTACACAATCAATATATAAGGGAAAGAACGGGTTCCTATTTAGATTTAAATCCAATATGTGACAAGTTAATAGCTCAGTGTGTTTCTGCTTTTCCATGTCAATTTTACGGGTGTGAAAGACTCTTCCACCTGCTGTAAACTTCAAAGGAAAGACATGCGGAAGGGGAAATGCACCTCTGTGTAAGTCTTTTCCTAATCTCTTACGATTAATTTCTTCTTCCATCTGATGAAAGAAAATGCAAACAAAATCTCTTATTTGGTTCACAGTTGAAGACGAGTTCCATAAAGCTGCCTTTAGAAAGGGAATCTGTTTTGAACATATGAAAACCATCTGAGTCAAGATGCATTACATGGTGATTACAGTCTGACAGATGTTTTGAAGTTGTAATGTGTTCATCAGAAAGCACGCAGAGCAGGGATGAGCGCCGCTTGTTTGAAGATACTGAGGTTTATTCTGGCAACTGGAAAAACGCACCAATGCTGATTGAAGTTTGGGGACCCTTATGTATGAGAAAGGGTACAGAATTGGATTTCAATCTCTCGTACATAGAATTTGTGGGCATTGAGCATGAGATTGTATCATGTTGCTTTATCTCTGCCATGGCAGTCACTGTCAAAATATTCTCTACTGGGGTAGAAAACTCTGAATTTAAGGGGTTTACATTTGCTTTTCTATGTCCATAATTTTGACTCCACCTTATAGGTAATCGTTGGAATGAGATTCAAGTCTAGTTGTCTCCCGAATCACACACAGGAGTTCTTCTTAGAAAACCTAATTTGTTTTTGTGCGTAGTCTACTTTGGAAACTTTTCATTTCTCTGTGTTTCTGAAAGAGTAGTCATTGTAGGAAAATAAATGGAGGTTTTAATTTTAACTCTGTTTTTACCAACTGGGTTAACATGGACACTCTTGCTGTCTAACTTGCCTGAAAAAGAGAATATAGAGTAATTGTTTCAAACTAAAACAATTTGCCTTTCTCAAGAGATCTTTTAGCTATTCAATGGGGAAGAACTTGTCTTGCCCCATAAATAATGACATTCAACCACCTTGGCATATTTATTTTTCAACTAGTTTAGGTCTAAAATGTCCTTGTAAGATTCGCTGCTCAAAACATGATGTTCTTTGCGTAATCTGTGTGTGTGTGTGTGTGTGTGTGTGTGTGTGTGTGTGTGTGTGTTTACCGGATTACACCTTCTGTTTTCTTCTGGGTTGGAAAATAAAATCACATTTTCTGAGGCGGATTTTTGTCAAATACTCCCTTCTCCCTGTTTGATGCATATCTATGCAGGAAGTGGTTTGCTTTTTTAAATTTATTTTTATTTATTTATTTATTTTAGACAAATGTCTGTTAGGACCTTTAATTTCACAGTGAATGTCAGAGCTAATGAAAGTTCTGCTAGCTATGAAGTGACAATGAAGTATAAGCAAAGCCACCAGGCATCTGGAACTTTACAAGGAGTAGAATATGAAACTCATTATATCCTGGTGGTACCAAAAGCCACTGGAGAGACAGTATTTACACCTGCCTGATGGATGTATCACTTCCAGGTGCTCTAGAGTCTATGCCTTGATTACACGACTAAACTGTGCCTTTGCCGTTTCAAATCTTCCTTTAACAAATGGCTTTGCTGAATGGTATGTTGCTGCAATGCAGTATGGGTGATCATCTCAGAAATTGTCCTACAAACCTAGTCATTGGGGCTGCTCTAAGAAAGTTGTTGAGGACATTGGTCTCTTATGTCATGCCATTTTGGGGAGGAAATGGAGAGTATTAATTAATTTTTTGGGGGGGACGAAATCTGGCTCTATCTCACAGGGTGGAATGCAGTGGCGCGATCTTGGCTCACTGCAACCTCCACTTCCTGGGTTCAAGCGATTCTCCTGCCTCAGCCTTCTGAGTAGTTGGGATTACAGATGCTTGCCACCTTGCCTGGCTATTTTTTGTTTTTTTTTTTTAAGTAGAGAGGGGGTTTCGCTATGTTGGTCAGGCTGGTCTAGAACTCCTGACCTCAGGTGGTCTGCCCAGCTTGGCCTCCCAAAGTGTTGGGATTTATGGCCTGAGCCACCACTCCCGGCCTAGAGACATTCATTCTGATTGCATTATCAGTACTAATTGTGCCTCCTTGAGAAATGGGTAGATACTTTTCTCAAGTATCTACCTATGGCCTATGGATACTGTGGATTTTGCAATCAATAGTGTTTTCTTTGATTGCATCAAAGAAATCAAATTTCTTTGATTTAGCGTTGGTCTTTAGAACGCTAAAACTTAAATAAAACAGCCTGTCTTTAACAAATGTGCTGAAATTGATCATATGTATTTAGGAAACTTGCTTTATCCCTGATAGTATTTATTTTCTCCCCATTTTAATTTCCCTTTATCTCATTTTTTTTTCACTCACTCAAGATGTGTTTTCCAGCTGTAATCATATGTAGCTTTGTAAATTGTCTTGAATTAGTTTAAGAGTGAGAAAGGCCATAGATAAATGCACACATCCATAAAATAATAAATCGGTAGAAGGATATCATATTGTGACTGAGCATGTTGCCCGATGAGTTGTTTAGTCTCTTGAACCCTTTTATCCAGAATTTCATGGTTAAACAAAATGAAGTGACAAGACATCTATATTCATACCAAAGCTGAGAAGTGATGATTATGGGAAAAGATTTACTGGAAAAGAGCAATGAGAGCCTCTTATAAATTAGGTAATGGCTATAACTGAGCAAGAAAAATTTAAGAGAACACAACTTAAATTATGAAAACAGGGAGTGCGGTAGAAACGTGTCCTGATGGGAAATGTGGTAGTGGAACAAAGGTGGGGCGCTTTTGTTTGTGTGGGCCATGGGAGCCAGAGGGGTTTGGCCCTGTCTTCACAGATCTCAAGTCATAAATAGCAGAGGTCAAAGAATCGTCTTTAAAACTACACAATAAAGAAAGGACTTCTCTCAACCGGGTCTTTTCAGAGCATAGCTACCAATGTGGGTAAGTTCATTTTCCATTTGTGTGGGGGAAAATGACTTAAAGTGGGCACTTTGTAAATCTTGCTCGCGCACTCTTTCTTTCTCTTCTTCCCTCCTGCCTTTCTTTTTCCTTCCTTCCTTCCCTCCCTCCCATCTTCCTTTCTTTCTCTTTCTTTCTTTCTTTCTCTTTTTTTCTCTTTCTTTCTTTCTCTTTCTTTCTTTCTTTCTCTTTTTTTCTCTTTCTTTCTTTCTTTCTCTTTCTTTCCTTCCTTCCTTCCTTCCTTTTCCTTCTTTCCTTCCTTCCTTCCTTCCTTCCTCTTGCTTGCTTTCTCTCTTTCTTTCTCTCTTTCTTTCTTTCTCTCTCTCTTTCTTTCTTTCTTTCTTTCTTTCTTTCTTTCTTTCTTTCTTTCTTTCTCCTCTTTCTCCTCTCTCTTTCTCTCTCTTTCTTTGTTTCTCTTTTCTTTTCTTTCTTCTGTTCATTGATTCCCTCCCTCCCTCTCTGTCCCTTTTTCTCTCTATTCTTATGGGTGGTAAATGTTTATGTTGATTTCCATGAAAGACTTTCTCTCTGCCTTAAGTTATGGGAGTCCCGGCTGAAATTTTTAAGCACGGAGGGGTATAATGAATGGCTTCTGGCTTATTTAACGATAATGGAATGGCCACTCTGTCGATGCTGTGTTCGTTATATTAATAGCAATAGCTCAGTTGATGTCAATGTGTATATTCCTGTGTGATGACAGGTTGAAGAAAACCAGGGTTTAAATAGGAAAAAGTTGCTGTTGGTTAGAAAATTGGGCTTATGCGAAACTGTCTAATTAAATCTTACTCATTTTAACTCATTGCAAGTGACTCATTCTGCATCAAATTCCACATAAGGAGCGCGGTTTGCAGGGAGAACTGTGAGAGCCGCAGGAGCCAGGACAAGCCCTGAACTGTACAAACAGAGATCATTTCAGTGTTCAGCTGCTTGCAGATGCACCCAGATTCAGCCTTCTGCAGACTTCTCTCGTGGGGCTGGAAGGGGTCCTTGTGGAGAGGAGAAGCGAGTTCCCGAGATCTTCCTCGGGCACGCAGCTCCTCTGGCTTCCGCTTGCTGAGGAAGGTGGGTCTTTTGATGGCTGCAAGTCTCTGAGTTCTCACAGCTGAATGGTTGAACTTGGTCAGTCGCAGATGAATGAACAGCGTTTCCCAAGAGAAACTTCACAATGGCTTCGGGACTATTAAGCTGCGAAGATTCATGCTTTCGTGTTTGGGAGTGTGTGTTCAGCAACTTTTCCTCGGGGAAGGGGAGGGGGCAGGCATTCGAGGTTGGCTTTTTTACATCCGACTGTATGCACATTTTCCCTTTTTGTATGAGGAAATAATGCCTGCACTAAGGATAACCCTCCCCTCCTCCTAAATCCTTCCACAAAAAGATACTTATTAAGGCCGGCATTCTGAAGAACTAAATGCTTCTTTAACTTTACTTCATCTGCTTCAGTGAGCACAGTGTACCGACTCTGGGGAATTCACATTACGGCCGGCAAGCGGCCCTTCTCTATTCTCTAGGGGCTCTTTGGGCACAGAAATAATCCCTTCCTAGAATCTTTTGAAAAAGCAACTGAACTATGCAGGCTAATCAACTGTAAATCTTAGCCCTCTTGGATGAAGCAGCACGGAAAAGTCCCCTGATGACCGGGAAGCCCTGTTGCACAGGCCCTTCAAAAATAGCAGTTCCAAGACCCAAGGCAAATTTGCCGCAAGTGCAATTGTCTGCTGTGTTTTCACGTTCCTGAATGTTGCCCTATTCCCCACATGTGTCCTGTGCATCCTCTGCCTGTCTCCCTATTTTGTTTTGAGGCAGAAAGGCAATAACCTTCCTTAGAACTTTTGTTTTCTAGTTGGTAATGGCCATATTATAAGCAGGCCATATTATAAGCTCAGATAGAATAAGTACATGGGGAGGATTTTCTATATTTCTTCTGAGTCATTTTCTGTGCAGTCGTAGCGTAGTATTTGTCAGGAAAAAGTAGCATAGCTCAGAAGGGTGACATCTCCTAGCCTTTGTGTGCACTGTCGTGAAACCCCCAGTGTTATAACATTAGCTATCACTCTCCTGACAGGTTACCTCCTGATCCGGACAAAGGCAACACTAGTTTGCCTGCATTCTGCTTGGACTTGCAGGATAATGTCAGTCATGCATTCGCAGCAGCAGCATAAATCAAGCCTTAAGATGATTTAAAGACTAGAATTGAAGCCTCTCTTTCACAATCACCATAATCTAAAGGAAATGAGGGCAATGGCGTTGCTCTCTGATATTTGGGAGGCAGAGCAAAAATTCTATTTTTGGCCAAGGAAATACCTTTTCTTTACTTGCCTGGTTTCTGTAACACATGTAGAACGTTGCAGTATTCCTGTCCTGACTTCTAGATTCAACTTTTTACTGGCTATTTCTGATTTAAGATCCTATCTAAATCCTTGACATTGATGTGTCCTGATTTAATCGGATGTCTTCTACCATTTGAGTGAGAAGCACAATAGAGTTTGGTCTTTGGGCAGCAGTGTTGAAGGCTGAAGAGATTCACCAGCTCCGTCACCTGGGCCAAGTTACTGATTAATGCTCTCCAAACCTGTGTTTCTCTCTGGAATTATTAATATTAAAGATTAATGTATCTTAAGCACCCAAGCTAAAAAACTCAAAATCCTCCTTCATCGCTCCTCGTCCTTTACCTTTCTATCTAGCTGTCTGCAAAGTGCTTCTGATAAATCTCTCAGACTGTTTGGCTATCCCCTCTGATATCACTGAAGCATTTACTGTCCTTAAAATGTGGTAATCCCATAGCCCCAATTTTTCTCCCCGTTTTTGCTCTTCACAGATCCCAAGGTCTTAGAGGCTGTGTTTCTCAAACTTTAGCATGCTCAAGAATCCCCTGGTGGGCTTGCTCAAATGCAGATTCCTGGGCCCCTCCTCCATAGATTCTGATGTGCTATGTCTGGGCTAGGGCCTGAGAGTCTGCATTTCTAAGAGGATTCCAGTAGATGCTGGTCTGCAGTAGCCCTAACCTACAGGATCACATGAAATTTTTGGCACATTTTTCAGCATCCTTTATATTGAGCTTCCATCTAACTTTCCGGATGACTCTGCTCTTTTTTTGTGTGTGTATTTTCTTGGGGTTCCTTTTTTTCATTCTCATTAGACAATTTTCCCAGACTCCTCAGCATGCCACATTCTTTCATACCTCTTTGCTTTTGCTTGTAGTACTTTGGAGAGAGAGGTAATACAGTGTGGAGATGAAGAGCAAGTGGCAAGCCTGTGACTACTAAAATAGCTGAGGAATTAATCAACACATTACGGCCTCTCTACTTAGGGGCTGTGTGATCTTGAGCAAGTGATTTTGTTTTGTGTGCCTCAATTTTTTCATCTGAAGAAAAATGGGACAGATAATAATAGGGGCTACTGTATAGATTTTTGTGATGATTAAGCGACTTAATGCATCCCACGGGTCTTGAACAGCCATGTAGCACGTGTTAACTCTCTTTGTTGTTCTCTGTACAGTTAGTACGTTACCTGTTGCTCCAGTCTCTTCCCCCTCCTTTTTTTTTTTGCTGTGAAATTCTCATTTTCCGACAAAGGCCAGAGCTTACTTTTTTTTTTTCTCTCTCTTTCTGCAGCTTTCTCTGACATTTATCTTCCTTTAGTCCCAGGACCAGTTGATGAATCCTTCCTGCCTGTTAGCAAGATGCCATGTTGATGCTTGCATTCACTGTCTTGTAGTTTTTTGCTTACGTATTTTTTGCAGGTAGAGCCTGAAATTCTTGAGTCTTGGAAACTCATTACCCCCATTCCACCTTCTTAGCTCACTTTTCATTTGTTAAGTGTTAAATATATGCCATCCACGTGCCTGACCCCGTGCTTGCAAAGGGTTCATTTGGGTGATGAAGTGCTGTGTGGGGAGTGGATTCGGTATAAATTCAGTCATCTAAATCAGAAATCTTAAGTTCTGTGCTCTCAGAAGTGTACCCCCTGATCAATGTGATTCTTTCACTTCCGTATCTTACATTGGGGTAATTTGACGTTTTTATTACTTCTGGATTTCTCCCCAAATATATTGATAGTAACTTTGGCTTGATCTTTGGTCATTATCTTAATATCTTACATTTGGTTAGGATTTATAGTTTGCAAAGAATTGTCACATAAATGAATACCATTTGCTTTTAAAGTATCTTTCTGAGATGGGAATGGAAAGTATTAACTTTCCTTGATTATTATGCAAAATGCTGGATCGAGTGACCCCCTCAAAATCCTGTGGCTAATAAGATGTGGGGACCATAGAATGGGTCTTGATGTCCTTGGAGACTTTGAAAGAGGAGTCTTAGGAAAGCCTGGAAGACAGGAAGCAGACTGCATGTTACTTGAGGAAAGTGTGGAAAGGGAGAAATTTCATTCCGGGTATGGTTCTCCTTTCTTTTGGTAGAGTGGCCATGAGGAAGAGAAGAAAGAGGAAAGTCAGGTTTTGAGAGGCTGGGAAATCTCTCAAACAAGAGATGTAGGTATATTCTCTTGAGAGCACATAAATATTCATCTTCACATTTTACTGGTTTGTGTTGATACTAATGTTCTTTGTGCTATATAAAATTGCTAGGTGACTAGACTAGTATAGCGATGGAAAAACTTTCCTTTTACCCTCATAGGGTTCTGTTATTAGGGCCTGTACATTTAATTCACAAAAGACATATTAACAGGAAAACAAGGCAAACAAAGCTTATTAGATGATAATATTTTCACCTGCACAGGGGCTTCACAGAAAAGAAAGAAAAACTTAAAGAAGTGGTTACACCTAGAAGTTTATATACCATTTTAATGAAGGGCAATACATTGTGGAGAAGACAATAGACAAAGAAAAGGGGGTTTTGGATTCCGGGCAGTAAATTGTGGGAAAGTGACCTGGAAATGTATGGTAGATAAGGCTTGTTCACTAAGGCTTGTTATGCAGATAAGAGTTATTTGGAAGAAGGGAACCTTTTTACAAATGGAAACATACATTGCCTTTACAAAGGGGAAATTTATGTCTGCTTTTAAGCAGAAATGAGGAAGGCAGAGAGTTCTTCCTGCATCTACTGCTTCTCAATTGCTCTCAGTTCAAAATAATCCTTATGCCAAAGTAGCATGTTTTGGGTTGGCATATTCTGATACTCTTCACTAGGGAATCTGGACCATACATAACCTGATCACATAGTATGAGAGTTGATTCGTGCTCAGTGTTAGAGTGAGAGAATGACGGCAAGGAGGAGATTACTGGACATGAGCTGAGGGCAGTGTTCTCAGTGTGGAAGGTGAAATGAGCAGGTGCCTCCATGTCACTTAAGTTGTATTAAAATAGGAGAAATAAGCACGATTGATTAGATTGCCTTATGTCTTCCTGGGCTATCATCTAATCGACAACTCTAAAACTTTTCCTCACCAACAAAAACTTCCTGGTTCAAAATTTTTATTACAGTTGTCTATTTGGAAATTTAATTTGAAGAAATGTCATTGAAGTACGTTGAAGAAAGTTAGCGTTTTATGACTACTACTTCTTTCTAATAAACAGCTTTTCTTTTATTATAAAAGTAACATTTTTATTTTTTCTTGTGGTAAAGAAAACCACACACACACACATGAAACATAAAATTTACCACTGGGAGCTATGATCACATCATTGCAGCCCAGGCTAGGTGACAAAGTGAGACCCTCTCTCTAAAAAATAAATAAATAAATAAATAAATAAATAAATAAATAAATAAATAATTTAAGAATTAATTCAAAATTTACCACGAGAGCCTTTTTTTTTTTTTTTTTTTTTTTTTTTAAGATGGAGTCTCACTCTGTCAGCCAGACTGGAGTGCAGTGGCACGATCTTGGCTCACTGCAACCTCCGCCTCTTGGGTTCAAGCAATTCTTTCTCCTGCCTCAGCCTCCCGAGTAGCTGGGATTATGGGCACACACCACCACACTTGGCTAATTTTTGTATTTTTAGTAGAGACGGATTTCACCACGTTAGCCAGGCTGGTCTTGAACTCCTGACCTCAAGTGATCCACTCACCTTGGCCTCCCAAAGTGCTGGGATTACTGAGCTTCAGTATTCACAATTTAGTTGGTTAGACTCTTGCTACTCAAAGTGTGGTTTATGGATCCTGCAGCCTCAGATCACCTGGGACATAGTTGGAAATGCAATGGGTGAGCCACCGCGCCCGGCGTGAGAGCCATTTCTGAGTGTATAGTTAAGTAGTGTTAAGTATAGTCACATTGTTGTGCAACAGATCTCCAGAACTTTTTCATCTTATCAAACTAAAAACTCCATACTCATGAAACAACAACTTCTCATTTCCCCCTCCCTCAGCCCCCGGCAACCACCAGTCTACTTTCTGTTTTTATGAATTTGACTGTAGAAGTAATCTTTTTGAAGGATAAGACTTTTTTTTTTTTTTGCAAAACATCCCTAAAGGTGGATATTATAAGCATAAATAATTTAAAAGTGTGAAACATTTGACTCTGTATCTCCGGAGGCCTAAGGATCTCAGTATGCCTTCTTATAGAGACTCTTGTAAAGAAAATCAGTATGATTATTAATTGATTCCCCCCATTCCACAATCATCTTTCTAATTTCTGTCTCTATGAATTCAAGTACTCTGAGAACCTCATACAAATGGAATCATAGGGTATATATCCTTTTGTGTCTGCCTTATTTCTCTTAGCATGCTTTACCTCTTACAACCAATTATTATTATTATTATTATTATTATTATTATTATTATTATTTTCACTCTGAATTGTTGAACTGAAGGTTGGCGGGACGGTATTGTCCTCAGTCTCTTGGTCTCTTGAGTTGAATAACTGCATATATGAACCCATGATTTTAGAACTGTTTATCCATTGGAAAGGCCCCTTGAACCTACCAGATGCCTGACAGTTTGTGTTTTGTAATTAGAGTTGTTTACTTTGCTCTCTTTGGGTGGTTGTTCACTTGGGGGAACATTGTCTCTGTGGATTATATGAGCCGTGAGTTCGGGTGCTCTCACAGTAAGTGGTGTGTGTTTCCATGATGGACTTCTTTCATCTGCTCCAGTGTTTTGGTAACTTGTTTATGTGTCTGTCTCCCCAGATCGTTTGGTGTCTCCTTGGGAAAAGAGACTGTGGATTACAACTCTTGGGGCTCATGTGAACTCCTTAAAAGGCCGAGCAAGCTTTTATTCTTTTCTGTGCCTTTGAGCACCAAGATTGGCCATGCTCAGTAAAGGGAATTGAAGTTTAGAGAATGTGAAATGGGCGACATATACACATTGGTCTAGGGGCCCTTTCGAGTTCTCCCAATAACCCAAGGAAGTAGCTGTCATTTTCCTCATTGTACAATGTAGAAAACTGAGGGTCAGATGGAATAATGGACAAGGTTCCCAGAACGTATCAGTTGGGGGTTACATGGCAGGACTTTTTGTTTTTTAAGCCCATGTTCTTTCTTCAGACTTTAAATTTCTGTTCTTGGCATCAGAAACTGAGTAGATTCTCTCTCCAAGCATTTGGAAAGGAAATATAAAATTTAATTTTTTCATCAT
Organism: Chlorocebus sabaeus; assembly: GCF_047675955.1. Taxonomy (NCBI): domain Eukaryota; kingdom Metazoa; phylum Chordata; class Mammalia; order Primates; family Cercopithecidae; genus Chlorocebus; species Chlorocebus sabaeus. Next base: position 144,295,620 of record NC_132933.1, read on the forward strand.
ACTGAACATTGTTTCTTTCAGATTGTCTCCCCAATTTCTTTCAGATTGTCTCCCCACATGTAGAACCAGAAATGAAGACATTGGAGTCTCTAGGCATTTGGTGTTCAATGTCCTTTGAAATTCTCAGGGATATTGTTTGTTTTACACAATATTCCATTTGAACTTGGATTCACTTTGGGACTTTAAGTAACTTATAGGATTCCCTAACCTAACACAGTTGCCCCATTATGTTAGGGAATTGTTTTCACTCCTCAAATGAAAGCGATAGTTACTAAACTGTTCAATATGTAGGATGAACCCTTGCAAACACTTTTTTAAAAGTTCCTTTGCCTTGGCTCAGTGTCTAATGAGGGAAATGAGAAACCATCAGCGCAGGTCTGTAGAGAGCTTGTGGGTCAGGTCATTCCTGCTGCTTGTGAACAATCCAGACCTTGCCTGGGTGGGGTGAGCATGGCGAGCCCAGCAGGAACAGCTTGGGGTGGTTATGGCTGTTAATTTTTTAATTTAGTTCTGGACCCTACAACCCATCGATATCTGTTCATCTCATTATTCCCTCCCTGGGTGGCAGGAATGGATATAAAACCACTGTGGTAGTTTCCCCCTCCTCCTTTTTATTATTACTTTTGTACCTTTTTATGCCTTGCTAGGTTATGAGCTCTCTTACTGCTCTGAGTTAAAGACAGCACATCAATAATTATGTGAGTAAAATGAAAGCTTACATTGTTTAACTTATCCTTAGCTCTTTCAGAGGAAAAAAAAATATATATATATATATGTGTGTGTGTAATCTAAACTTTCCAACATATTTCTTACCTGTTGTATCTGTTTTTGAAAAATAATCTCAGTAAATTTTCTTTTTAAATTTTTATTTCCTTAACTTTGTGTGGGTACACAGTAGGTGTATCTATTTATGGGGTACATGAGATGTTGATACAGGCATGCAATGTGAAATAAACACATCATGAAGAAGGGGGTATCCATCCCTCGAGCATTTATCTTTCGAATCTCAGTAAATTTTAAAGCAATTCTGTTCAGTATGGTAGACATCAGCCACATTTGCTATTTAGGTTTACATTTACTTAAATTGAATACAGTGAAAATTCTCCATCTCTGTAGCCTAGTGGTTTTCAACCAGAGGTGATTTTGTCCCCAAGGGAATATCTGACAATGTCTAGAGACATTTTCAGTTGTCACTACCAGAAAAGAGGTGCTACTGGTATCTAGTGGGGGGCTCAGGGATACAGCTCAACATGCTGCATGGTAGCGTTACCATGCACAGAACAGCCACCCTCACAAGGAACCATTGGCCCAATATGTCAACAGTGGCAAGAGTGAGAAACTGCACTCGTCACATTTCACGTGCTGAATGTCCTAGGTAGCTAGAAGCTGCAATATTGGGCAGCACCAACTTAGAGCATTCCCCACTGTCACTGCTGACATTTGGTTCTATCAGGCAGCGAGGATGCAGGTGAGAGGGAAAGTTAAGGAGGACTGGGAGCAGGGCAGTGATATTCTCATGAAAATACATTCTCATGAAAATACAAACAAAATACATTTCTTTGAATGAGACACCACAAGATTCTAGATTTCTTTGCCATAGACAGACTCTGTCTTAAGTTTCTGAAGTTATGATTGTCACTGAAGTCATACTATTAGTAACAGTACTCAGTTGTTTGTGGGGTACTCCACGATCCACAAATGATTTGTCATAAATTGCCTTATTTAATTTTTGCAAAACTGTAAAACAGAGAAGCTCTCTATATTACAGATGAGAAAAGTGGGGTGATTTATTTGTCTGTTATAACAATGTGTAGGATGAACCCTTGCAATAAAAAAAAGAATATATTTAAAAAAGAAAACCGGCTAGACCATGACTATGTTACATGGGTGGCGTCCAGGTCTTTATGTGACAGTTAGGGATCCTTACAAATTCCCAGATCATATTTTTATGGGGACATCTCATTAAAGAAAAGCAGAACTTCACTCCCTTCCCCTCACACTTCAACAGGACTTATTGACAGATGATGTGCCCTTTTTTGAAATGTTTCAAGTCATTTTATTTTTCACATTTGGGAAGACCATTTTACTCAGATTCGCTTATACAAATAAAGATAACATAATGCATGTGTCTTAGTTTTCCTGTAGCTTCTACTTTAAAAAGAAAACTCAGGGATGGGCTTAAGTAGTTGCACATTAGTTATGTTATCTTGGCCAAATGAGGTAATTTGGAGAGAAAATCAAAGTATATAATATTAAACGAGACATATAGGAACCCAATACTAAAATTTAGTTTTTTGCTGGCCTTACAAAATAAAGGTGGCTGGTTGGCCATTTGGGTTAGATAAAAGAGAAACAGTCAAAATGAAATTTTACTTACAGAAGTAAAAAATATATGATAGACTAGATAAAGAAAATGTACGTGTATATTATGGAATACTATGCAGCCATAAAAAAGAAAAAGATCATGTCCTTTGCAGGGACATGAATGGAACTGGAAGCCATTATCCTCAGCAAACTAATGCAGGAACAGAAAACCAAACACCTCATGTTCTCACTCATGAGTGGGAGCTGAATGATGAGAACACATGGACACTGGGAAGGGAATAACACACATTGGGGCCTGTCAGGGAGTGGGATAGGGGGAGGGAGAGCATCCAGATAAATAGGTAATGCATGCTGGGCTTAATACCTAGGTGATGGGTCGATAGTACAGCAAATCACCATGGTACACATTTACCTATGTAACAAACCTACACATCCTGCACATGTACCCTGGAACTTAGAATAAAAATAAAAATTGAAAAAAAAAAAAGAAATACAAATTAAGGCACCCAAAGAGAGACCCCTCATAACAATTTCTACACTGGATTGTTGAGATAGAAGCATTAAGCTTCAGAGACCCATGAAATGGGCTTCTTATATTTAAGTATCTCGATGATTGCATTGCATCAGTGGTTAAGACCCACCGCTATTTTCAGCTCCACTTGCAATAGAGGCTGCTGTTGTCATTATTTCCTGAGGCTTTATTATGCATCTGGGTGGACTGTCTTTGCACACTGCCACGGAGGGAATGATTTCTGATGAAACGGTTTCCATGCCTTTCTTAGAGTAAAGGATTTGAGGAAATCCTTTGAGATGCTGCCTTTCTCTGCTGAGCGTGGCAGGCAACATATGATCAGTTTATGTATTACCATATGTTTTGGCCTAAAAATGATGCCTATGGAAATGTGGAATACATTATGTTACAAAATACTTTGGAGTCTCTTTTTCTCGTTCTCTTCTTAACGTTTGAAAGGAAATTTGTGCTAGTTGAGAGGTGCCAAATTCACAGCTTTGGGATTTTGCAAAGTTCATTTCTTGTATAGGATGTACAGAAGCCCAGACGAGCTAGACCCTATTTCTGGACTTCCTTCACTGGCTCACATAATGCATTTTCGATCATATTTGGGAAAAATGACTCTCCCACCAAAAGCGGGCTGTGGAAATGAGGATTTGCTGTTATACTAGATGAAGTTGATTGTATGGAAAGAAGACAGGGCAGAAGGCAGGGCAGAGATGACCTGGTTAGGAGGTAAAATATATATTTATACATTACAGTTAGCTTGAGAAAATCCATTTGGAGCTTCTGTGTGGTTCCTGGGGTCCCCCACATTTTAGGGGTGAGTCAGGGAGTTACATGTGTGAATTACGAATTTCACATGAATGGGACATGTGCATTTTATTATGAAGTTTTCAGTTCCATGCTTATCATTTTAACCTTCTGTTTCCCTAAGATCTTAAAGCAAGCGTGTCCAACCTACGGCCCTCAGGCCGCATGGGGCCCAGGATGGCTTTGAATGCGGCCCAACACAAATTTGTAAACTTTCTTAAAACACTGTGAGATTATTTTGCAATTTTTTTTTTAAACTCATCAGCTGTGATTAGTGTTAGTCTATCTTATGTGTGGCCAAAGACAATTCTTCTTCTTCCAGTGTGGCCCAGGAAAGCCAAAAGATTGGACACCCCTGCCTTAAAGAGATGGTAAAGTAATCACATCACTCAACGGGTAGCATTTGTTATTTTAAGGACTGAGTCTTATTCTGTTTGTGAAACTTGTTGATTTTATAAGTCTGAATTCACTGGATCACAGAATTGCTAACATAAACAGCAAAACAGACTAAGTAGGTGCTTTTTTACCCATGTCTAAAAAAATATGAGTTTATCAAGCATAATTTTTTGGGGAAAAGTTAGTTGAGGCTTTGAGGAAGTGCTTTCTGCACTCTTTATAGCAGATTTGTATGTTGATTCTGCAGTGTATCTTTCTATCACATAAAAGTGAAAGGAGTCCCAGATTATTTCTATGTCAAAAAAAAAAAAAATCCAGCTAATGAGTTTCTCATTATAAAGAAAGAAGCCAAAAGGTTCTTTCATTTGGTTTATAAGGCCCTTCTTGGGAGCTGGGGAAGTTTCCTCTACTAGTGCCATTTGGAACATGATGACAGAGTGAGTGTTTGATACCTTGGTTAGGGAGAGACAGTAAAGCAAATCTGGGGTAAAGAGCTTAGTGTGGGTGGTAAATTACTTCTTGCTGAAGCTGCCCTGCCTGCAAAGGTGTGAAGACAATACAGTCACCTTCACTCTCTCTGTCCCTTCTCTGCTGTTACTGTTCTCTAAGCATCTGTACCTATGGCGGTTCCATCCCACTCACACGTTAACCACACCTCAACCTGGTAAATGAATCAAGGCTTGTCTCTGTTCTGATGAGGGGATACTTACCTTCCGTGACCACTTAAAAATATGAGTTGAGTTCAAGTTTCAAGGCATAACAGGATGCACAATTCGTTTCTCAAAACTCTCAAAATCCAGACCAGTGAGCACAGATTGAAATCTGGAGCTCTGTGTGCTGCAGGGGAGTTCTTCAGAACTGCACTGCTGCCCATGTCATGCTGAATCTAGAAGGCTGACATCCCACCAGGCTGTTCTGGCTCTCTTGTTCAAGCCAGGGTACATTTTTTTGAGGGCATTTGGAAAAACTCTCCAGTCCTGTCTGACACAGGCTTTCCTTTTCCATGAAGATTGTAGTTGGGGTGAGCAGAAACTGGTCAACCCGCCAAGTTCCGTAGTTCTGGATGCTTTGGAAGCAGCGTCATGTTGCATAAAATTGCTTGTAAGTCTGTGGAAAAGAACAACAAAAGCATCATTCTAGATGACATCAGTAAGCAGAGAAAATAGCGAAATTTTAGGTTGGCCTGCCAATTTAAAAACTACGTTAAATTAGTTGTTGTTTGCCATGCATGAAGCATTGAGTACTGTTGACCAAAATAATGCCAAAAGGTAAATTTATGGTGACACAGTAACAATGTTAAAATACAGGTTTCATCTTAATATCCTGTTATATCACCTTCATATGTTTATATTTAAAAACATCTGATATAACAAATGATTTCAGTGTAAAACTTAGTTGTCTTTTGTTACAGTTCTCTTTTATACTATGATGTGTGGACATAAAGTTGAAAGTACATTGATGATGCCTAATATTAGATGGCATTTATTTAGTTACATGCTACTTAGATAAAGTTTTAATTTCCTTATTGCTTCTATTATTTTCCTGGGTTTTATTTTCTCTGGAGAAATGAAGGAAATGCTTTCTCAATTGTTAATGCTTTCTTTCGCTCTTGTTTTTTGCTCCCTGAAAGAATACAAGTAACAGTTATGGTCTCCTGCCCTGTGAGATCAGACATCCTGTAATTGGTGAGATTTCCTGTTACAATCAGGATATCACTAGTGTTCAGGTCGAACACCCCAGTTGATAAATTAACAGATTTGTGAGTCCCTTCATTGGTCAGTGAGGTGCAGAGTGCGGAGGGTGTCTCTTTCTCAATACCTCATCCAGGGAACAGGAGATAAGCCTCCCTGCTCTCCTATCCTGGGGGCTCTCTCAAATGCAGTGGAGCTTGTTAGCAATGAAAGACTCACACGCTGGGAACCAGTGCACCCCTGGCTGCTGACAGAGATAATAACACTGACCTCCGGTCACTTGACAAGGAAACTCTCTTGTGTGGTTCGACTTCCCACTGCTTCAAGCCAATTCAGGGAGTACTGGACGGGCAGATTAGGGATTTATATGCACAGCTCTCTGCATTACCAGCAGGGTGTCCTCAGCATCAGGCCATGGAGGCAGTTCACATGCAGGGGCCACTGAGGGCCTGATGCTCCCTGCCATAAAGGTGGGTTTGCAGGCTCCCATTGCATGCAGAGTGGGCTCCAGTTTTACCTCAGTCTGACCTCAGAGGAGTGGGGTGTTGTAAACATGACTGGGGTGTGCGTGTGTGTGCACCTGTGCGTATGTAAAGCCAGACATCAGTCTACTACTGTGATTTCTTCCAGGGAGAGATTTTTGAATGCAATTTAAGAAAATTGGGAAGAGGGTAGTCTGGGGACATGTTGGTCAAAGGATACAAAATTTCAGTTAGGAGGAGTAAGTTCAAGAAATCTATTGTACAACATGGTGGCTACAGCTAATAATGTATTGTATTCTGGAAAATCGCTGAAAGAGTAGATCTTGAGTGTTCTCACCACAAAAAAATCAATATGTGAAGTAATGCATACGTTAACTACCTTGAGTTAACTATTCCACAATGTATACATATTTTAAAGCATGTTATGCACAATAATTATATACAGTTTTTATTTGCCAATTAAATAATAATTTTTTAAAAGTTAAAAAAGAAAGCAAATTAATTCCTATCATTGGAATTTTTTCACTTATGATCTTGTATACTCGTATACTGGTCTTGTATATATGCTATACTATAGTATACCATGTATATGGTGCATATATATACTATGCAGTATATACTGTATATAGTATATATATATAATGTAGTATACAGGACCATAAATAAATAAATAAATAAATATACACTCACACATAATATGCAGCATTATCATGTAAGTTATGTATAAATGTTGATTTATTTGACAAAAGATTGCAAGGTGCTACTCATACAGATATAGATCCTGCCTTCATGGAGCAGAATTAGTACACTAAACACAGAAGGTCTTAAGAAAGTAAGGAAGGCAGCATTTGCTCAGTTAATACGCATGGTATTACATGATTTTGAGAAAATAGGGTACTATGCTAAGAAAGATAGATATGAATTATTGCAAAAGTTCTCTGAGGATATGAACTTTTGAAGAGTAGGGTTTTCTAGGTAAAGAGAAGAGCAGGTGTAATGGCACTGAGGCGGAAAATTATTTGGTAACTTTAGAGAAGTTTAAGAAGCTGCTATATCATGACAAGACACCTGGCGACAGGGCCTTAGAGGATCAAGTCTTTTATATTCTGTATAAAGTGCAGTGATGGAAGCCAGAGAGGCTATAAGTAGGGGAATGATTTGACACAAGATATTTTGGGGAACGATGGAGAAGGCTGAGAATGGAAAGCGGGAGTCTGGTTCCGAAACAAACACACTAATTTAGGCAGAAGAGGTGGATAGCTCACTCAGGTGAGGTTACAGTGAAGGCGGGGTGAGGTGGATGGATTTTGGGAGACGGGAGGCAAAATTGGCCAATGTTGGATATGAGAAGTGAGGGAGATGGAAACATCTGTTCTGATACCAGTTTCTTAGGAGAGTGGGGAGAAAGGCCAGTTACTTAGGTGAAGGCGACTGGAGGAGGAGCAGCCGGGCTTTTCATCGTGTGAAAACGACAAGCCCCATTAAAATTCATTTTGGGCATAGTAAGTTTAAGCCTGTGAGATTATATCAAGGGGAGCTACTAAACGGACAGGTGGACATCTGAAGTCTCTGGCCCAGAAACAGGACTAGAGATGTAAAATTCGAGTTGTCCAGAATTGCATGGTATTTATTATGGCCATCTAGGAAAATTCTTGTGTAAGTTCAATATTTCTGTGCGTTGCTGGGATTCTTCCAGGGTTTGGCCCTAGGAATATTTGTAGTTGCTTCCCTCAACGGTAATTTAGCAAGCGTGGTTGGAGAGATGAGGACTGGCATTTTCTGAAATGTTGGCCTCAGTGAGAAGGCGACATGACGGATGTTAGGTGGTACAGCCAATTGGAATCAGAGGCTGAGGAATGAGGCCAACGCCACTTCCAATCCCAACTCTCGGCTGCATCCATCACCATTATCTCCCTGCCCTTTTCTTCTCCAAAATAATGATTAGAAAAGTAAAACTTTACCTTGCAGTTTCATGAGGCTTCGAAAACATAAGGAAATCATGATTTCTGTAAATGTTCTAGTACATCTTAGGCGCTATGCTGATAGATACTTTATAAACTCCGGGGAAGAAGGAAATGATGAGCCCAGATGCTGATGATGGGGAACCACTCCTGAATTTCATTTATTTATTATTTTTTTTACTCCACAGATTTACAAACAGAACGAGCATACTTTGAATGGAAGTAATCACATAGTTCCAACACATTTTGTGGGGGAGGGTTAGAATTTATGAATAAAAAAGATAGTAAATGTTTTCTCTACTTTTTTCTCATTGTTTATCTATTGGGCAAGCTACCTTTATGTCAGCTGTACTTGGATGAAAGTTACTTAATAGTATATGCAGACTGGTGTGTTTACCCTATGCAAATGACGGTAAGATAATTAAAACAATCGGTTCTGTGTGTCTGTTTTTCAGAAAACTTCTATATAGGATTCTAAATTGTGCTTTCTTTCTCATCTACCACATCATCTCAACCCATCCACCTTCTTTGAAGGACTGTTAATTTCAACACACAGCCTTTGTACTTAAGTGATAAATTCTCAGAGGTATCATCCTTAGTTAAATATTACACATGAAATTACCTATATTATGATGTACATACATAATAGTATGTATGTTATTAATCATGTATATAAGAATATTAAGCAATCTGGGATTTAGAAAATAATAGGCTTTTTTTTTTTTTAGCAGTTTTGGGCCTGATAAGGCATTCCATTATCAGACCCTGTGAGGTCTATTGGATGCTGAATATCATCAGCCCTATGATGATTTGGAGTGGAAAATAAAGAATTCCTATATCCTGCCTTCCTCCTCCCTGGTATTTCCCCTACTGTTTTCTTGCATTAGTGTGATACATTTGTTACAACTGATGGATTAATAGTTACAACTGATGGATTAATAGCAATACATTACTATTAACTATAATCCATAGTTTACATTGGGGTTTACTCTTGCTGTTGTATATGCTGTGGTGTTTGACAAACCCATAAAGTCATACATCCACCTTTACAGTATCTTATACCATAATTTCCTAGTCCTAGAAATACCGTGCGCTGTGCCTGGTCATCCTTCTCCCATTCCACACCCCTGGTCTTCTTGTTGTCTTCATAAGAGATGATTTTTTCCCTTTCTCTTTTGGCTATTTCCGCTTAGCTGCAATGAAAGGACTTGCTGTGACGCTTTGAGGGAGGAAGGCACCACCAAGTGTCCCTTCAACTTCCCACACACAGAGCCAGACATCTCCAATTACTGAGAGACAGCTTTGCCTTCTCTGACCTCCTGGGCAAAAGGCTGTCAGGTGGCAGAGAACAGCTGCAGATAAGCAAGGAGGAAGATGAAAAGGAGAGTGAGTCAGAACTCCTACCAGGCTCTGGAGACTTTTGATACTGTGACTCCCCTTTCTCATCCCAAACCTTTTGACTCAAAGTTGATCAATCAAACGATGGTTTGTGGCTAGAACAGTGGAAGGTTAACGGCTCCCACAGGTTGGTTTGCCTCAATTGGGTCAGTGGTTTTCTGGAAGCTGGCACCTTGCACCTTTGTTGATAATCCCAATTCTGGTACTATAGACGTGGAGGTTTTCATTGCTATTGTTTTAACTTAGTAGACATTATGTGTGCCTCAGTTCACAATTGCAAAAATGTGGAATCAACCCAAATGATCATCAATCAATGAGTGGATAAATTGTTATATATATATATATATATGAATGATGGAATACTATTCAGCCATAAAAAGGAATGCATTAATGGCATTTGCAGCAACCTGGATGAGATTGGAAACTATTATTCTAAGTGAGGTAGCTCAGGAATGGAAAACTAAACATCATATATTCTCACTCCTAAGTGGGAGCTAAGCTATGAGGATTCAAAGGAATAATAATGACATAATGGACTTTGTGGACTCGGGGAAAGGGTGAGAAGCGGGTGAGAGATAAAAGGCTACAAATTGGGTTCAGTGTATACTGCTCGGGTGATGGGTGCACCAAAATCTCACAAATCACCACTAAAGAACTTACTCATGTAACCAAATGCCACCTGTTCCCCAATAACCTATGTAAATTTAAAAAAAATTTTTAAAAAGACCATAAATGCGCCTGACACTTGACACTCGTCAGCATTTTGCAGTCATTCAGACCTCATTGCACTTCTACCAAATAGTTATTCTTCTTTTCTTATTATACATGTGGGGAATGCAGGAGTGACAAGATTCTAATCCAGCCCATCTGGCTCTACAATTCATGCTCTGAGCTCCCCTGCTCCCCTAATCCTCCACAGCTATACTCTTCCCCTTCCTGGCCAGGCAGGATTTGGGAGAATGCCTTCTGAAAATACACTGCTCCTTTCTAGTATTGGGCCACTAAATCCCTTACCTTACTCTCTTACTAAATCCCTTACCTCACTCTACCTTACCTTACTCATTCTAAGAAGCAACCCCCATATGGCTGATGATCTGGGTCTGAAATGGATAAAGGGTGTGTGACCCACGTTACAGTCAACACTTTGTCTCCTGCCCACTGTGCAAGCCCCGGCCCACAGTTGTTTTCATTCTCTGGAACTCTGCTTTTCTATTTAAAGTGTGAAGTGATTTGATGAGATGGCTTCCTCTGTTTTTGTCTAAAATTAAGGATGAAGTTCTAAAACTTGAATGAAGCTCTCACAGTGGTGCACACCTTTAATCTCAGGTACTCTGGAGGCTGAAGCAGGAGAGTTGTTTAAGTCTAGGAGTTTGAGTCCATGCTGGCCAACATAGCAAGACTCTGTCTCAAGAAAACAAAACAACCAACCAACTCCCCACTCCCATTCCCCCCCCCAAAAAAAAAACTTGATGGAAATTAGAGAAGCGTTTCATTTGTCCAATACAGGAAGGCTTGAATCTCCAGTCAAGCCAATGTAAACTCATTTCCTCCACTTTTTAGACTAGAATGTTGGGGTGCTAGAATTTTAAGGAAAAATTTCAGCAGCTCTGAGCACCTGATGGGACAGCCTTGGGTGAAAGCATCAGGAGGATAGAGTTTATAATTTCTAACACCTATGGAGTTCTGCACCAATTCAGCCCAAGCCATGGGTAATGGCTGGCCTAAAAATGGAACTTTTTCATAGTCAAATTAGCCTAGAGCAGGGTATATTTTCTCCCAGGCTATTCCCACTGCTGATACTTGGTGTATTTGTTTGGGGCGGTTTCCCATCATGGGGTGATGTTGTCTGGGCCCCTCTCAACTTCATCTTGGGGCACACAAGGTGAAGTGAGTTGTGTGAGAGTCTAAATTTCCAGTTATGAAGAAGCCTGGAGACAAGGAGGAAGTGGAAAGTTGAAGGGGACTTATCAGCGCCGATGTCAATCTCCATATTTTGGATGGACGCCACAGTTTCATTTACTATAAAAACAATCTGTCCATTTTTGCTTCTTGGGCATGTGGGGAATGTGGAGCATTTTTCCTCTGAAGGTCATCCCTGTGTCGAGATACCATTTCGTGACTTTGGGGATATATCAATTTAGATTTTTCAATGTTCATTGTAACCAACTATGAAGATGCTTCAACACATTGAAAGTTACAACAGGAAAACTTACAATTTTGCAGATTTTATGACTCCATTGTGTGTGTATATGTATACATTTTCTCTGAGGCTCCAGGAACCGTATTCATTTTTTATTATAACATTTATGATATAGGGAAAATTATCTAATACTGGTAGGGGAATTGTTGAATTGCTAATAGTGAAAATGTAAACATTCTTAACCTCTTTCTATTTCCTTTATTTTCCCTATAACTATGTTATTCTTTAGGATTTGTTAAATACAACCAAGGGGACTCTTCATACTGGTAAATATACATCAGAGATTATATAATAAGGTTAAAATTTGGGATTTTTTTTTCTTTTCTTTTATTAGTATCATATTTGTTTTTAGAGACAGCTTGTTGCTCTGTCACCTGGGCTAGAGTCCAGTGGCGTGATCATAGCTCACTGCAGCTTTGAACTCCTGGCCTCAAGCGATCCTCCTGCCTCAGCCTTGGGAATACAGGTGCATGCCACCATGTCCAGCTAATTAATTTTTTTTTTTTTGGAAGAAACAGGATCTTGCTATATCGCCCAGGCTGGTCTTGAACCCCAGGGGTCAAGCAGTCCTCCTGCCTCAGCCTCCCAAAGTTCAAGCATCATAGCTGTTAGCCACCAAGTCTGGTCTCTCGCTTCTCTTTCTTTTTAAAAAATAGGGCATGGAGGACTTGGAGTAAAGAAATGCCAACGTTTTAAATGTTAAAGAATATCATCCAAAGTAATCTGATTTGCTGTAATAATCATGGTGGATATTGCCACCATTATCTTTTTAAGTTATGGAAGGTCAACTTAACTGATTGTTTCATTTTCCAATACTAGTAACTTATATAAAAGGAGAATTAAAAAAATATTTAAGTGAATTGGGTCCCCAACATCTCAGCACCTACAATATTTACATCCATATTGAGTAGTCTTAATAATGAAATACTTTGATGTTTTAGAGTTCAACAATTGTCTTTACGAGCATGAGAAAGGCAATACACACCCATTCAAAATATGTAAAGAATGGAAATAGTTGGAGGGGAAAAATGTTGCCCATATACCTACCACCCAGCTATTAGCATTGGACAGTATTACATTCCACTATTTTTTTCCAAGATTAGAAAAGTCTTTCGTATTAACAAGACCTTTTGACTAGTGACTGAGTTAGGGAGTGCAATATCTCACCTCCGAAGTACAACTCTGTGACACGTCAGCTTGGGCACTGCCAGGCACTTTCTTTATGCATTTAGTAATTTGCACTCTGTTTTAAGGCACAGCTTTATCTTCTTATGTGTGTGTTGTCACTATGGACTCATGGGTTCTGAAGTGTTCAAATGGGTTGGAATCCATTCCCGCCGTTATTTGTTTTGATATCCAGTTTGTCACAGGTTTGACTTGTGGGGAATTTTGAAGCACACTGCTGCATGCGTTGGATGCGTGCCTGTCATTCTGGGAGCACGTCCCGTCTTTGCAGCATGACGGGATGTTTCAGGCTTGTCTTGTGGTTCTCTTGCTCATGCCTGGGATCAGCTCTATCTCAGAGGGATCCCGGGGACACTTCGTTCATCATTTTGTGTGCCTGCTTCTTATACAGTGTTCACAAGAGAGCCCTGGGGGAGACGATGTACATAAAAACATCTGCTTCTGCAGACCTGTGAAAATGTGCCCCAAAACCGTAAACATTGAATTCTTCAAAAAGAGAAACAGTGCTGGAGAAAGAATGCAGAAGAGCCTGTGACGGAGGCAGAGACACCGCCATGGCTGGCCTTCTTTGTTGCCCTCTGTGCCTGCTGAGATTTTACCAGGAGGAGAAACCTATCTGCAGAGACCACTAGATACCCTTGTGTCAGCAGGTTCTCCTCTTAACTTGCACCTTATTTGGTTTTAGGCTTGCAAATCAAGTTCATCAAGGGAGGGCGAATTTGTTTATGGAAGAGGCCCAACTGAAAAGGTAAAGGGGTGTGTGTGAGTGTGTATGCACGCATAAGTTTATTTTGTAGTGACTGGAATTTCTGTATTGCTGTCGCAGAGGCTACAAAGTACCATATTAAAAAAAAAAATCCCAGGCCGGGCGCGGTGCCTCACGCCTGTAATCCCAGCACTTTGGGAGGCCGAGGAGGGCGGATCATGAGGTCAGGAGATCGAGACCATCCTGGCTAACACAGTGAAACCCTGTCTCTACCAAAAAAGTACAAAAAAATTAGCTGGGCTTGGTGGCGTGTGCCTGTAGTCCCAGCTACTCTGGAGGCTGAGGCAGGAGAATGGCGTTAACCCGGGAGGCGAAGCTCACAGTGAGCCGAGATTGCACCACTGCACTCCAGCCTGGGCGACAGAATGAGACTCCGTCTCAAAAAAACAAAAACAAAACCAAAAAAAAATTTACTTTATTTTATGTTCCAGGATACATGTGCAGGACGTGCAGGTTTGTTACATAGGTAAACGTGTGCCATGGTGGTTTGTCACACCTATCAACCCATCACCTATGCATTAGCTATTTATCCTGATGTTCTCCCTTCCCCCGTCCCCTTGACAGGCCCCAGTGTGTGCCCCCTCCCTGTGTCCATGTGTTCTCATTGTTCAGCTGTCACTTATAAGTGAGAACATGCAGGGTTTGGTTTTCTGCTCCTGTGTTTGTTTGCTGAGGCTCCCAGCTCCATCCATGTCCTGCAAAGGACATGATCTCTTTTTATGGCTACATAGTATTCTATGGTGCATTTGTACTACATTGTCTTTATCTGGTTTATCATTGATGGGCATTGGGTTGATTCCATGTAATGTAATAATTGTATTAGAAAAGGTAGATCCTGGGATTAGTGGGTGATTGGTGGAAGGAAAGTGAAGGTGTGGAAAGTCTTTGGGCAGGCACAGTTACCTCTTCACACTACCTCATGGATCACATCCAGGGGGAGTTAGTAGGCAACACAAGATGGAAATTCGGGCCATGATGCCAGCAAGCTTTGTTCTGGCCAGGCTCCAGTTGGCTCTATTGGTTCCAACTGATTTCAGCCAGTTTTGTTATCTTACAAGCATAGGGAGTTTCAGCATTTCAGCAGGTTGTTTCTTTTCTTATCTGCCATCCTGCAAACTCAAGAATTTCTGTTAGTCATTGGTTTCTTTAACTCCTTGGGGCACAGTTTCAATAGGAGTCAGGAAACTACTGCCAGCAGCCCAAATCTGCCCTGCTACCTATTTTTGTATGGCTCATGAGCTAAGAATGGGTTTTGCATTTTAAAATGATGAAAAAAAAATCCAATGAAACAGAACGTTTTTTGACACATGAAAATTATATGCCATTTAAATTTCCATATCTCTTATCAGTTTGCTCAGGCTGCTGTGATAAAGTATCGCAAACAGCTTTGCTTAAACGACAGAAATTAATTGTCTCACAATTTTGGAGACTGGAAGTGTGAACCAGGGTGTCAGCGGGGTTGGTTCCTTCTGAGACGGCTATGAGGGAGGGATGAGTTCCAGGCTTCTCTTCGTGGCTTATAGATGTTCTTCCTATGTCTCCACATCTTTATTTTATTTTATTTTATTTTGAGACGGAGTTTCACACTTGTTGCCCAGGCTGGGCACAATCTTGGCTCACCACAACCTCTGCCTCCCAGGTTCAAGCGATTCTCCTGCCTCACCCTCCTGAGTAGCTGAAATTACAGGCGCCTGCCACCATGCCTGACTAATTTTTGTATTTTTTTAGTAGAGATGGGGTTTCATCATGTTGGCCAGACCGGTCTTGACCTTCTGACCTCAGGTGAGCCACGGCGCCTGGTCTTCTCCACATCTTTTTCCCTCTATATGTATCTCTGTCTATGTACAAATTTTTCCTTGTTATAAGGAGACCAGTCATTGGGTGAGGGCCCATCCTAAACACCTCATCTTAAGCAATTACATTTGTAAAGACTCTATTTCTAGATAAGGTCACATTCCAGGGTACTGGGGGTCCAACATATCAATTTTGGGGGGAACACAGTCCAACCCATGACAGCATCCCACATGAAATGTTATTGGAGCACAGCCACACTTATTCATTTTCTTATGGTCTATGGCTGATTTTGCACTACACCGGCAGAGTCAAATAATTTCAACGGAAACTGCCTGGCCTGCGAAGATGCAAACCAGGACCTGTGGTGTTATATCCAGAACCCAGTGAAAAATGAGAATGCAAGGCCCCTTTGAAAAATTAAGAATCTGAAGACAGTGATGGCAAAGCATTAAACCAAGATTGGGCCCCTTCTAAATGTGGGGCCCTGTGTGACTGCAGTTTGCTCACCCATGAAGCCATCCCTGCCTAAAATATCCACTATCTGGTCATTTACAGAAGAAAACAAAAATTGTTGGTCCTGCATTAAGAACAGAGCTGGGAGTGAGAGCTTGGGCTTCAGGGGCATCAGCCTGATGCAGGACCACAGAGGCATCAGCCTGAGTGTAATCAAAAGATACCAAGAAACGAGGTTCATGTAATTTACCAAGGACTAGTGTTGGTTTAGTTCCTCTTTCTTCTTTCATCTTTGTAGAGTTTTCTGCGCTCAGCGCGTCCTTAATGGTCACTGCAGCTTGCTCCATTTCATTTGAGTGTTTTAAACCCTCTTTCCTGCAGCTTCCCGGAGAGGATGTGCTCCTGTTTGATGTCCGTCCCTTACAGTATGTGATCGTAGCACATGCACCCTGGCAGAAGGGCTAGTTGAAATGTGATGCTGTTGTTTTTAAGCTCTTAGAAGTAACAGTGCTAATTGGGATTTTGATCAAGTGTGCTTGCCGTCTGAGCAGTCCAGGACCATCAGGGGGCAAGGACCACATGGAGATCATGGGGAAGGTGGTTCTTTATTACCTTTGTTATGGCTGCAACCCTTCTGGGCTATCTCTAGTGTTTGGACTTGTAGTCAAATGTAATCCTTCATTAAAATCAAACAGCCAACAGCATTCCAAAAAGTCTCCTGTTACAGGCTATATTCTGTCTTCCCTGCAAATTCAGATGTTGAAGTCCTAACCCCCAGTTGCTCAGAATGTGACTGTATTTGGAGTTAGGGTCTTTTAAGGGGTAATGAAGGTAAAATGAAGCCATTAGCGAGGGCCCTGATCCAATAGGACCGGTGTCCTTATAAGAAGATGAGGACACAGACACATAGAGAGGGATGACCTGGTGAGGACACAGGGAGAAGATGGCATCTACAAGCCCAGGAGAGGGGCCTCAGGAGGAACCAGCCCTGCCCACACCTTGATCTTGGACTTTTAGCCTTCAGGACCGTGGGAGAGTAAATGTCTGTTGTTTATAAGCTGCCCGGTCTATGGTATTCTGTGATAGCAGCCTGAAATTGACTAAGGCATCTCATAGGAAGAGGAGATGAGGACATAGACACACACAGAGGGACAACCATATGAGGACACAGGGAGAAGACAGCATCTACAAGCCAAGGAGAGAGGCTTCAGGAGGAACCAGCCCTGCCCACATCTTGATTTTGAACTTCCAGCCTCCAGGGGTGTGGGAAAATAAATAGTCTGTTGTTTAGGCTGCCCAGTCTATGCGATTTTATTATGGCATTTGTAGAAAACTGACCCATCCACCTAGATCCTCATAATTTCTCACCTGGCTGCTCTGTGTACTGCTGTAACGTGTAGTGTATTACTTAAAAATGTCTTCTACTTTGCACTGCTGTGGTTCTCTTGTCCTCCTGCTTGCTGTTCAGCTTCTAGGCCTGCCCCAGCTTGTAGCACTCTCTGGGACATTAAAGTTTTATTTATTGTGATAAATATATATCAAAGACATGCTACTTACAGGATACTCTATATATTCTTTAGGGCATGTATTCATAGGAAGCATGAAGCAGAGTTTGTATTCTCAACAAGATTATATCATAGTTTTGGGTTAAAGTCTATATACATCTCTCTTTTTAAAAACAAAATTTTTTTTGTAATTATAGACAGGGTCTCACTATGTTGCCCAGACTGGTCTTGAACTCCTGGACTCAAGCAATCCTCCCACCTTGGCCTCCTAGAAGGCTGGGATGTCAGATATGAAGCCACCGTCCCTGGCCATATCTCTTGGCCATAAAATGAGGTGGGTTTTAGTGCCAGTCTGGCAAGCTGGCCGACCTTGGCCATGTCATTAAAGTTCATGGTGCAAGCAAAGGTTAGTATTAATAACTCATCAGGGAGAAGTATGTGCAAGGGCCAAACTTCAGTCTGATGCCTAGTCAGGAGAAGGCAGAGGAATGGGGAGAACACAGACAAACCTAAGTCACTCTCCCAAAGACAATGTCCAAGTGTCCACCTGAGACCTTTTTGTGTGTGTGGAACAAGACACAAGTTTTCATGTGTGTGGAACAAGACAGTGTTGCCCAGAGAGCTGCCTCGGAAGTCATTTTCAGGGATGGGTTTCATGTTGTATGCAGGAAGGTAGCCCCTTCCCCTCTGGGTGCCCTGTGTTCAGTGGGTGTCAGGCTGCTGTCTGCTCTTGTTCATGTTTCCCATGAACCTTTCTGCCTACGTCTGCCTGAGAACCTGGCCAAAGTGCGAAAGTGTCCCTCCTCCAACCTGCCATCTACTCTCTTTTTTGCTTTTTGTTTTTGTTTTTAGAGACAGACAAGCTGGGCGCAGTGGCTCATGCCTGTAATCCCAGCACTTTGGGAGACTGAGACGGGTGGATCACTTCAGGCCAAGAGTTTGAAACCAGCCTGGCCAACATGGCGAAATCCCATCTCTACTAAAAATACAAAAATCAGCCAGGCGTGGTGGCGCACGCTTGTAGTCCCAGCTACTCAGGAGGCTGAGGCAGGATAATTACTTGAGCCTGGGAGGTGGAGGTTGCAGTGAGCCAAGATGGCACCACTGTACTCCAGCCTGGGTGACAGAGTGAGAGACCCAGAAAAAGGAGAAGAAAGAAAAGAAGAAAGAATGAAAGAATGAAAGAAAGTAAGAAGGGAAGGGAAGGGAAGAAGGAAGGAAAGCAGGGAGGGAGGGAGGGAAGAAAGAAAGAAAGAGAAAGAAAGAGTCTCACTTTGTCACTCAGGCTGGAGTGCAGTGGCACAATTATAGCTCACTGTAGCCTCTACCTCTGGGCTCATTCAATCCCCCTTACTTAGCCTCCAGAGTAGCTGAGACTACAGGCACACACCACCACATCCTGCTAATTTTTTTTTTTTTTTTTTTTTTAGACGGAGTCTCATTCTGTCGCCCAGGCTGGAGTGCAGTGGCATGATCTTGGCTCACTGCAACCTCCGCCTCCCAGGTTCATGCGATTCTCCTGCCTTAGCCTCTTAAGTATATGGGATTACAGGCGCACACCACCACACCTGGCTAATTTTTTGTGTATTTTTAGTAGAGACAGGGTTTCACTATGTTGGCCAGACTGGTCTCAAACTCCTGACCTCGTGATCCGCCTGCCTCAGCCTCCCATAAGTGCTGGGATTACAGGCCACCACGCCTGGTGTCCCTGCTAATTTTTTATTTTATTTTTGTAGAGACAAAGTCTTGCTATGTTGCCCAAGCTGGTCATAAACTACTGGCCTCAAGCAATCCTCCCATTTTAGCCTTCCAAAGTGCTGGGATTATAGGTGTGAGTCACTGTGCCCAGCCTGCCATCCACTCTTGATTATGTTTCCACAACATTCTGGTGCATGCCTTTTTTTTTTTTTGAGACGAAGTCTTGCTCTGTTGCCCAGGTTGGAGTGCAGTGCCGCGATCTCCGCCTGCAAGCTCCGCCTCCCGGGTTCACGCCATTCTCCTGCCTCAGCTTCCCTACTAGCTGGGACTACAGGCACCCGCCACCACGCCCGGCTAATTTTTTGTATTTTTAGTAGAGACGAGGTTTCACCGTGTTAGCCAGGATGGTCTCGATCTTCTGACCTCGTGATCCGCCTGCCTTGGCCTCCCAAAGTGTTGGGATTACAGGTGTGAGCCACTGCGCCCGGTGGTGCATGCCTTTTTACCTGCAAAGTGAGAACAGAAGAGGTAGTCCTCTAATCTAGGTGGTGTAATCTGAGGGCTTGTGAGGATATCTTCATCAAGGAGGTTGTTCCATGGCTACAATGATTCCATTCGAATTTTTGTGACCCCCTGTAAGATGAGACTGCTCCTGAGAGCAAGTATTAAATTTATTCATACATTCAGTCCCAGAATGAATTCATCCATCCAACAGATAGATATTCATTGTACAATTCATAAGTATCTTTGGCATGGAGAAGAAAAACAGATGAGTCCAACTTTTAAGCAGTGCATAGTTTTAGGAGGGAAAACAAGCAATAAAGAGGAAATTTTAATAACTTGAAAATGCTGTAAGTGAACTGACAGGGAAAATAGTAGAAGGACCCATAACCCTGGGACAAATTAAAACTGACCTCTGAGGAAGAGCTAGCTAATTGGAAGCGTGGGAGGTGGAGGGGTTTGGCAGTGTCCTAGGGAGGTTGGATAGCGTGTTACAAGAAAGCAGCAGACACCAGGGCATATCTGAGGCATTGAAAGTAGCTGAGCTCATGCAGTAGAGCATTAACCATGTCCCTTCCATGGTGCTCGCCAATGCATTGAGCACCCACAGCTCTTTCTGCTGCATCTGCCACTCTCTACTTGAGAAATTCCCTATTCTGACTGAGAAGCGGGCTAGAGGTACTGGGAATTAATGCCCTCAGGAACCGCCCCCAAGTACCAATAGACAGGAGGTAGTAGATGAGAAATACTGTGGCTTCCATGTTACTTAAGAAGGAGAACAGACTCCCAGTGGTTCCTAGTGCAGGTGACCCCCAGGTACTCAGAGCATAAAGCATTACCTTAATGTACCCTGGACTCCCTTCCATCCCCTGCCTCACTTCCCTTCTTCCTTATTATCCATCTTAGGATCATGTAAACCCAGACTGTGCCAAGCTCTGAGTTAAGAGCACAGTCCTGGCTGGGCGTGGTGGCTCATGCCTGTAATCCCAACACTTTGGGAGGCTGAGGTGGGCGGATCACAAGGTCAGGAGATCAAGACCAGCCTGACCAACATGGTGAAACACCATATCTACTAAAAATACAAAAATCAGCTTGGCATGGTGGCGCGCACCTTTAATTCCAGCTACTCAGGAGGCTGAGGCAGGCGAACTGCTTGAACCTGGGAGGCGGAGGTTGCAGTGAGCCAGTATCGTGCCACTGCACTACAGCCTGGACAACAGAGCAAGACTCCATCAACAACAACAACAACAACAACAAATGCACACTTCTCCAAATTGCCAAGTATGTTCAAGACGTCTGCCCAGCCACAAGTTAAGGGTTTCTCAAAACCACCCTCAGGTTTTGCAATTTGCTAAAAATGCCCCCAGGATTGACTGCAGACTGTTATGCTAAGGCTCACGTCTATTATAGGGATATGATCTGAATCTGAACCAGCCTAAAGAGGAGTTCACAGGTTGGAGTCTGGGGAAGTTCCCAATGTGAAGCTTCCATTGTTTTCAGGATGCATTTCCACACATGGTAGCATGCACGAAATATCACCAACGTGGGAAGTCACCTGAGCTCAGTGTCCAGAGTTTTTACTGAGGCTTCATGCCGTAGGCATGATTAATCGAGCTATGACCCATGTGGTTAAAATCACTCTCTGCCTGCCCGCTTCCCACTTCTCTGGAGATTGGGCTCATACCAGTTGGCCTGGAGGGGCTCTACCAGGTGTCTCCTAACTAGCAAAAACTAACAGGCGTGGTCCTAGGGGCACCATGAATAACAAAGACATCTACCACTCAGGACATCCCAAGTTTAGAGATTGCCTCCCAGGGATAGGGACAACAGACCTCCCTTTGAGTGAGACCGGATTTCTTACTGCACAGACTCCCTCAGCATGTGTCTGGGGAACCTGAGGTACTGGCTCATTGGGGGAACATATGGTCATCTGGGGGTGAATGCCAAGAGCCTCACATCGGGAAGTGAGCTTGTCAAGTCATGTATGGCTTTGAGAACTGTGTTCCAAAGAGCCTGAACTTTGTAGAACAGGGATCCATGCCATGCACAAAGGTACTGGCTTCCATGGGAAGAACCAATCTGTAGAGACTCAGGAGGCAGGGAGATGGGTAAGATATTTGCAATAATTGCAGTAACTTCAGTAGAAAAGCTTAGCAACTTAGATGAGGATGAATGAGTGGCTCAGGGCATAAAGGAAAATGGAAAGTCTACCCCAAAGGATGAGGGCAGTAAAGGTTCCAAGCAGCTGGATGGACAGGGTATGACTGACTCGTATCATGAAAGCAACCAAGAAAGTGGGTGCCTTAAATATTGTTGGGCAAGACTCACAGGTGTGCTTTTGTCCCTATTGTATTGACAAGAAAACTGAGGCAGGGAAAGGCTACACAATTTGCCACGCTCCCAGGACATTTCACAACAAGGCATTCTGATGCATCAGCCTGTGCTTTTAACCATTGCTGCTGGATCAAAGGTATAGAGGCAACAGGTTTAGCCCTGCTTTGATATGAGGAAGGATTTTCTCCCAATTTGACACATTTGCAGGAATGCAAAAATGTGTCTTGTGAAGGTGCTGGAGATGTGCAGGTGGTGGCTTGGTCAGATATTGCAGGCATAAAAATTGGGGCCTCTTTCAATTTTCTGATTCCTTAACTCCATTCCTGATATTTACCAGGTGCTACCCTTGGCAAGGGCTAATGCTCGTGTGTGCGATAATGGTGTTGGGCATTGATTCTAGGATTCCTGGAATCAAAGAAACGATTCGACGGTTCTGCTTACTCATAACACTGATGTTTTCGGGGGCTTGGACTGAATGACATACCATCAGATAAAATTACCTTCTCCAGTTTTTCCTAGCCAGGGAACTTTCTATGAGAGATGAGCTTGCTTTGTAATTGCTAGAGCCTTTGCTAATTGTTTTCGAAATGCTTTATAAGATAAAAAATAATAATTTGGGGGATCTCAGACTATTTCCAGAGGTCAGAGTTTTGCTGACAATTTCAGTTCATTTTAATAAACATTGATGAACATCAGCTATGTTCTAGGTCCTTGCTGCACTGTGGGGAGGAGGAGATAGATTAGACCAGGGGCTGGCAAATTCTTTCTCTGAAGGGCCAGATGACAAGTGTTTGGGTTTCCTGGGACAGAGTTGTCTCTGTTGCAACTACTCAGTGTGACGATGTAGCATGATTGTGGTGATGTGTCTCAAGTATCCCCAGTCCTAGGGCCTCGGACCCCTCCTGGTCCATGGCCTGTTAGGAACCAGGCTGCACAGCAAAAGGTGAGTGCTGGGTGAGCAAGCAAAGCTTATTCTGTGTTTACAGCTACTCACCATGGCTCACATCACCACCTGAGCTCCGCCTCCTGTCAGATCAGTGGCAACATTAGATTCTCATAGGAGTGCGAACAAACCCTGTTGTGAACTGCACATGTGAGGGATCTAGATTGCAGGCTCCTTATGAGCATCTAATGCCTGATGATCTGTCACCGTCTCCCATCACCCCCAGATGGAACTGTCTAGTTGCAGGAAAACAAACTCAGGGCTCACACTGATTCTACATCATGGTGAGTTTTATAATTATTTCATTATATATTACAATGTAATAATAATAGAAATAAAGTGCACAGTAAATGTAATGCTCTTGAATCATCCAGAAACCATCCCCCTTCTCCTCACCCAGTCCACAGAAAAAATATATATATTCCACAAAACCAGATTCTGGTGCCAAATATGTTGGGGACTGCTGATGTAGCTGACATAGCGTGAAAGCAGCCATAGACAATCTGGCAATGAATGGGCATGGCTACATCCCAATGAAACTTCGTTTTTGGACGCTGATGTTTGATTTTCATATGATTATCAGGTGTTACAAAATATTATTATTTTTTGACCGTTTGAAAATTAAAAGTCACTGTGAAGTTACAGGCTGTACAAAAGCAAATGTCAGAGTGAATTCATTTCCCAGTGAGCTTAGCTTGACAAACTTTGAATGAGACACAGAGACCCTGATTTTAAGGAACTGATAGACTATTCTAGAGCAGTGAACAGATGGGAAATCATGTCAACACACCGTACTGAGAGCAGTAGTCACGGGACAGGGAATCACAGGTTGGGCTCTTCATGAACTTTGCTTCTTGGAGATGTTAAAGGCTCTGTAGGTTTAATTCTTTAGAAAGTGTACTGCTTATACACTTGGTGAATAAAATGGAGATGAAAGCAAGAATCGAGGTTTGTAAAATCTGTGCTTGTTGTAAAAAGACTTTTGTTTTATTTTAGTTCCCATGGTGGTGAATTTTTAGCAGTAGGTCAAAAACATATTTGGTTACTGAGATAAATATCTGTACAGGCGAATGGAATAGAGATAGACCTTCAAGAAAACCACAGCTTTCTTTTTTTTCTTTTATGGAATTCTATTCCTTAGTAGCAGAGCACAGATTGTCTTTGCTGGGGGACATTTGTACTTAGTTTTATTGGTTGCTTTTTGGTTACACATGTGGTTTGTTTATACTGAAGTATTGTGCTAGAATCATCTGCCCTCCTGATACAGACCCATGGGAGACATAAGACCAAATTTGGCTTCAAGAACCAGGGGAACAGGCTTGACAAAGGCAGTGTCAGCTCTCGCCCTGGGGCTGGATGACTTGAAGTTGAGAGTAAGGACAGAGAAGGATCTGAGGCTCAAGCTCATATTCACATCCATGAATTTTGTGCCTTTCAGAATCAGTGCCAAGGGATTTAGCTGGCTGGAGGGCTACAGCCATGTCAGTTCTGGTCACTACTGAATCCCTCACCTGTGGCATCATGCTTGCTACTCAGTACAATTTAACAGGAAAAAAAGTCATTGTCTTCCTATCTGCAGCCCCATGTCATGCTGTCTCCTTCTTCACTCATGCACTGGACATTTATCAAATACCTACTGTGTGCTGAAAGTTGTTATGGACGCTGGACCATAGAGCGAAAAGACAGACACATCCCGTGCCCACATGAAACTCCATTCTAGTGTGAGACAGACAAAAAAAAACGCAATGAGCCAATTAAAGTACAGTGGTTAGTAAGGAGAACAAGGGAGAAAAATTGAGCCAGATAAGGGGAACTAGGGTTTGGGGGGGTGTTTATTTTCCAACAAGTAAGGTAAAAAGGTCATGTGTATTTGTACACATGAGCAGAAACCTGGAGGAAGTAAGGCAGAGATTATAGGTATATGGGGAAGTATTTTCAAGGTGGAGCCTACAGGATCTGCTGAAAGATTGAAATTGTGAGAAGAGAGGTCCAGGATGACTCCAAGGATGGAGGCACCACTTCACTTACTGCAGTAGATAACAAGAATCCACTATCTGGTTACTAGGCTCTCAGTCCAGGAGAGCATTCAATCTAGGAGAGCATCCGAACAAAATGACAGTGGGTTCATGTAGACCTGTTCCAATAGCTACAGGTTGAGCCCTATTTCTTCTTTCACCCCAAAATGACCAAATCTAAAACAACTGCAATGAAGAGATGAGCAGATGATAAAAGCAAGAACAAAAGAAACATCTTAGTGTGAGTGAGTGTGACTATAGTAATACTGAATTATACTCAGTATTCTAAGTAAGCATGACGGCTGGGCACAGTGGCTCATGCCTTTAATCCCAGCATTTTGAGAGGCCGAGGCGGGTGGATCACTTGAGACCAGGAGGTTGAGACCAGCCTGTCCAACATGGTGAAACTCCGTCTCTACTAAAAATACAAAAATTAGCCGAGTGTGGTTGTGCGTGCCTGTAGTCTCAGCTACTCGGGAGGCTGAGGCAGGAGATCCCTTGAACCCGGGAGACAGAGGTTGCAGTGAGCAGAGATTGTGTCTCTGCTCTCCAACCTGGGTGACAGAGCAAGACTCTGTTTCAAAAATAAAAATAAATAAATAAATACATTTAATTAAATAAATGCGCACAAAGATTGGTTTGGTCCAGGTTGACAGAGGACTGGTTATGCTCACATGATTTGTTGGACCCTGTAGAATTGATGATACTGACTTTGCTGTGGTGAGATTCTATCCTTGCGTGAGGCATGCCATGAAGAAGAGCTCTATGAAACTCCTCAACCGTGCCATGGTGAGGATACTTGAGTACCTTCTATTGTTAGAATGTAATATTTCTTAACTTCAGAAGAAAATTCTTTTTAGATTTTGTATTGGGAATAATTGTTCTTCCAGGTTCCTTGTATGCTTTTAAATTATGTGAATACTTGCATTGTAGGAATTGATCAAATTCTTCTTTTCCTGTTAGAGATTAGGAAGCTGAAATCCAAATTTGTGGCCTACATTCAGTGGGTGTTGAGGACTCAGTAGAGTGTAGTTTGGTATCAAACTCTTTATAGATTCCACTTGATGTCCTCATTCCCTCTTATTTCTTCTTGCTAACTTCCATTTTAGGTTGTTTTGCTATTTCTTGTGAATATGTATATCACGTCGAATCATTCCTAAAAACAAAACTCAGAAACTAAATGTACATGGGAGGCCAGGTGCAGTGGCTCACACCTGTAATCTCAGCGCTTTGGGAGCACGAGGTGGGAGGATCGCCTGAAACCAGGTGTTGGTGACCAACCTGGGCAACATAGCAAGACCCTACCTATACAAAAATATTTCAAAAATTCGTGAGGAAAAAAAAATTAGCCAGGCATGGTGGTGCATGCTTGTAGTCCTAACTACTCAGGAGGCTGAGGTGGAAGATTGCTTGAGCCCAGGAAATGTAGTTGTCACTGAGCTGTGATTGTACCACTACATGGTAGCCTGGGTGACACAGTGAGACTCTGTCAAAAAACAGAAACAAAACAAAACAAAAAACCAAGTAAATACAAAATAAATGCACATCAGGCCAGTGCCAACGACTTCCTTGTTTTCTTTACCTGCCGTCTAAAATGAATGTTCCCTGGAAGTACACCCTAGGGAGACAGGACCCCTGATGTCTTTGATCACTAATTGTGGTTGAAACTTTAGGAAAGTAAATGAAAGTCAGCTAAACTACTAGGCAGACAGGAGTTTATTCCACATGGGTAGGAAGGCAGCAATCTGTCTAGTTTTGTACAAGCAATTTCCCACTCCAAAATGTTTTATTATTGTGCGATTTTGTGGAAGCCAGTGGAGAGATCTCAACTTGGGAAATCGTTTCTTGATTTCACATAATTTTAAATTTTAAATGAGGTCTGTCTCTCAGACAAACCCCTGTTATAAATCAGGTAAAACTATGAAATTGAAGACACTTGGCTACCCATTGCTGAGAACATAGCTTTGAAAAAGGATTTCTCTTTAATTTTCCCCAAGTAGTATTTTTTTTTCCATCTATGAGGCAACAGTTTTGTTACTTTGCCAATATCTAGTTAATTTTATTTAACATTTTTCTCCCCAATTCTTCAAGGCCTTAACATATTCAGTTCTCCTTTCAGTGCGTATGGCAGTATTGAACAGTTCTGGGAGGCAATTTGCATTGGTGTTAAGGACGAGGGCATGGGAAGGCCATCTGCTTTTGATCAGGGTGTGTGTTTTGTGGTCTGGGAGGTAAAGGGCCACAGTGGAGCCATCTCCGAGGTCCTAGCATGGGCTGGGCTGGAGCCCTGCTTTCTGTGGCTTGGCCGCCCTCAGCGGCACCAGAGTTCCCAGGGTATTAGGGGATCATACAGGGGGCTGTGTACCCACACATGCCATTGCCTCCCAGGCATCGCTCCGTCCGGAGACACTGTGTGCTTTCTTTCAGGTGTCAGTGCAGATCAAAGCCATCCAAAGAACATTTGCATGAGAATCTGTAGAATGATTAATTAGCAATGGGCATTAGTAATTTTTCTTTCAAGGCTTTGAAATGTCTTTCATTGATAAACTAGTTCTGTTGAGCCCCGACTCCTTTTCAAAATGTTTTTCACCCAGTACTCCCTCTGTGACTACAAATTGGATTTTTTTTCCCCCTGTCTACACCTCTCCTTTGACTTTGATTCAGCAGTGTGGTCAAAAGGACAGCCTCCTGTGGGCGATAATTCATTCTCATCAGCCCCTGTATCTTTTTTTTTTGAGATGGAGTCTCACTTACTCTGTCGCCTGGGCTGGAGTGCAGTGGCGCTATCTCAGCTCGCTGCAACCACCGCCTCCGGGGCTCAAAAGATTCTCCTGTCTCAGCCTCCTGAGTAGCTGGGATTACAGGCGTCCACCACCATTACCAGCTCATTTTTGTATTTCTAGTAGAGATGAGGTTTCACCATGTTGGCCAGGCTAGTCTCGAACTCTTGACTTGAAGTGATCCACCCACCTTGGCCTAGCCTGTTTATCTTTTTCAGATGATATTTTATAGTAGAATATCTTCAACCCTCTTTTTTTTTGCTGTCCTCTTGAAATGCCTACAGTTGTTCTATTTAACCCATCTTCTGGCTCTGATTTGTGACCATACTGTTCTCATTTACAAATACATATGATTTGACATGTTCAGATTCTCCTCCTGATTATCCAAGAAGGCTTCAGGATGTCCTCAGAAACAGAAAACGGGAAATGCACCAGCAGATGTGTTTATCAGCGCATTCCAAAGCAATGGTTTAGCAAGGCTGTTCTGCAGCTGCCTGGAAATGCCAGGAGGGACCCAGGAGAACTGAAACCTCCAGAAAAAGTTGAAGTCTCAAGAGGATTACACTACTTATGGGTCCCCCAGGAAACTATCCTAAGCAGTAGACACAAGTAACACTGGGCAAGTCATTGTCAAATATGAAGCAAGTCATTGTCAAATATGAACAGGATTTAGGTGTGTGAGATGCAAGCTTATGTAGTTTTAAAAAAAAGAAAATAGGTTAATTTTACAAATTTTATAATTTGCGTGTAAACACATTGCCTGAGTCTCTTCCAGTGCCATGGAAGGGGCTCCTACAAGTGAGGGGCCACCTTGAACTTGATTGGCTTCCTGGGAAATTCACTGCAACCCCCAGATTGGGGCTCAGCAGGCTGTTACACCCAGAAGGTGGAGCTCAGAAGTGGATGGGACTTGTTGGAGCACCATTGTGTGCAGGCAAAATTTGAGATGACTGTTACCATTGTTGAGAAATTTTAAATTGGGGAACTTGGACATGTTAAGACTCAGGTTGATGGAATTTTGTTATTGTATTCATTCACTGAGTACCTAACTGCTTGTGCAAATTATTCTTGGGGATACTGATAGAGACAAAGACAAAAGTCTTATGCTCATGGATATGGATATGAGAGGCTCATAAGGCGTATGGCAACAAATAAAGTGGAGAAGGAGATGGGAATGGGAATGGTAGGTCCTACCTCTGTGGACCATGTTGATAAGATGGCTCATCAGTGAATCCCTGGGGATTATGGTGGGCTGGCCATGATGAGACATGTCTTCAAGTTCTAGCTTTGTCACTATCAAGATAGAGTGCCCTAGAGATAGTCACATATGTCAACTCCCTGGGTTATAAAATCCTCAGCAGTAAAATTGGGACTCTTCTGGCTCTTACTTGGGGTTAATAAACCCTGACATTTTGTTTTCTCTCAACGCTTCCATCCATACCTGTCTCTCACCATCAGAGACGTAGACAATAGATTTGACTTTATATTTTGTGAAACATCTTGGAGGTCAGGACCGGCCCTTTTGTGAATACTCTGGGCATTAAAGGAATTTGGGTGTCGTTCCTGGGGGAGCAGTAGACAAGGGTAGTGAAGCGTGTGTCTAGTGGATTTTCACTTCTTAACACCTTTCTGTATTGGAACCATTTTAATGGAGGCTGATAAAGGAGGTGCTGACTGGGGAGACTGTCCGTTTATTGGTCCTTTATATCAAAGAAAAGGTGTCTAAGCGGCTATTCTCTCTTGGATTCAGTTTTTCTTTACTAAATACCTAGAGTGCACCTGATGCTGGTAGTGTTCTTTAACATCCCACAGGACTAATCTTTGCATTTACTGAACAAAGACATCAACAAAATTATAGGAAGATAGAAAGTATATATGTCAAAACTGGCTATTTAATAGCATATCTGGACATTTGGAGATTCATGAAAGCATTGTTAAAATAATATTGTTACTTGATAATAAGTGTAATTTCTATGATATTACTTTTATGAATAGTCCAAATATAAAGAATTAAAAATTAACACAAACAATTTTTAACTCCTCAACTTAGATACAGCAATTTTTAAATTAATGTCATTATTTTAGACTAGATTTATGGCAAATAGTTATTAGTTTGAATGTTTATTGCATTTTTATGGCATTTACCTGATCCAGTTAAATTTGTTTACTCAGTCACACAATAATTTCCATGTAATTGTTCTTTTTTTTTTTTTTTTTTGAGACGGAGTTTTGCCTTGTCCCCCAGGCTGGAGTACAGTGGCGCAACTCTGCCTCCCAGGATCAAGCGATTTTCCTGCCTCAGCCTCCTGAGTAGCTGGGAAGATGGGATTACAAGCGCCCACCACCATGCCCAGCTAATTTTTGTATTTTCAGTAAAGATGGGGTTTCACCATGTTGACCAGGCTTGTCTTGAACTCCTGACTTCGGGTGATCCACCTGCCTCAGCCTCCCGAGTAGCTGGAAAGCTGGGATTACAAGCACCCACCACCATGCCCGGCTAATTTTTGTATGTTTAGTAGAGATGGGGTTTCCCCATGTTGGCCAGGCTGGTCTCGAACTTCTGACCTCAGGTGATCCACCTGCCTCAGCCTCCCAAAGTACTGGGATTACAGGTGTGAGCAACTACGCCTGGCTAATTGTTCTATTTTAGTATATTATATTGATCCACTTTGGAGGGATATAATTTGTTTTCCACTATGAAGATTGGTTCATCCTGGAAGCATTATTTTAATTGTTTTGTCTGTCAATTTATAATATTTGTACAGTTTATCAATTTATAACATTTATACAGTTTATCAATTTATGACATGTATCACTTTATAACACATATGCCATTTAATAAACTCACTGGATTTCAAATGCTTTGTGGAGATGGGACGTTCTGATGATATTATTTGCCCCTAATGAGATGCCCAAGCTGCATAGAGCATTTTAGGGTGTTGAAATGAGAAATTATTAAAAGGTATAGGTTTAAGATGCTTTTTTGGCTCAAAAGAGTATAATGAGGGAATTTGGGTTATGTAACGATTCATTTTCTCCTCTGTCATTCACCCTAATGAAGTCCCAGGTCTTTTCTTAAGGAGATTGAACATAGGAACTGCACTTGCTTACTGCTTGTAGCTAAGAGGAGAAATGTCTCTAAAATAACTACTAAGCTGACAATATACTCAACTCACTCAAAAGCTAAGAGTTCACTTTGTTTTTTTTTACGTCAAGATTCCAGAATTACCACAGAAATACGCTTCAAAGCAGTGTGGATTTGTGGGAATTGTTTGAAACCTCTCAAGTTATTTTCAAGTGTTAGTGCGACTTGCTATATATTTTGCTTGCTCTTTTCTGTCATCCTTTGAATTGAGGTGACAGTGAATTGCTTCTCTCCTAGCCTACTTGAGTTAGCCCTTTCTTAGAATTTCCATCTGGATTGTGTTATTGGGAAATCAATATTGTGGAGATGAGAGTTCTGAGTCATAACCAGAAAGACTTGTTCTGAATACCTTTCCCCATGGTGGTGATGGTTTTGTGCTTATTTACTTATAAGCTTGTACCTTATATCACTGGTTCTCAACCCAGGGACAGTTCTTGTCCCTGGGGGACATTTGGCAATGTTTTGACACATTTTGGGCTTTCACACCTGAGGATGGAAGTGCTACTAGTATCGTGTGGGTAGAGGTCAAGGAAGTTGCTAATATCCTCCAATGCACAGAACTGCCTCCCACAACAAAGGCTTATGGATAAGCCCTGCGTGTCAGTAGCATGGAAGCTGAGACACCCTGCCTATGCAAGGTGAATAGTACATTTCTGCCTTCGATGGTAGAACAAAGCGTTCTATGCTCATGACAAATTGTTCCCTAGACAAGGATCGAACCCTCCACCTCAATCTCATTGGTAGCATGCAAATGCCCTGTGAAATCTTCTTTTTTTCTTTTTTCTTTGAGACAGGGTCGTACTCCGTAGCCCAGGGTGGAGTGCAGTGGTATGATCTCGGCTCACTACAACCTCCACCTCCTGGGTTCAAGCAATCCTCCTGCTTCAGCCTCCCAAGTAGGTGGGATTACAGGCGTGCACCACCACGTCCAGCTGATTTTTGTATTTTCAGTAGAGGTGGGGTTTCATCATGTTGACCAAGCTGGTCTTGAACTCCTGACCTCAAAGCGATCCACCTGCTTCAGCCTCCCAAAGTGCTGGGGTTACAGACGTGTGCCACCATGCCTGGCCAGAAATCTTCTTTTGAAATAGGATTTTATTCTCAAGGCTTCCACCTTTTGGTGGGGAAGGGGGTTAGCCTTTACTTATAATTGTAACCTACAAAAGATATGAAGCTTTCTATTGTAGCCATGAAAAGATGAAAAATGAGTGCTAGCGTTTGCATTTATTTTCATGCTGAAAAATACAGTATCACTTCAATGTAGCAATTCTCAAAGGACTTTAAAGGCCTAGCCATGGTTTCCAAAATCACTAGGCCCACAAAATCCTACTTTATCTGCCTACTACAGGTGGTGGCTACTACAGGTGGTGGCACGCACAGGTAGTCCCAGCTCCTCAGGAGGCTGAGATGGGAGAATCACTTGAGCCTGGCAGGTCAAGGCTGCAGTGAGCTGAGATCATGCCACTGAACTCCAACCTGAGTGACAGGAGTAAAACCATGTCTCAAATAAAGATGTCTTCCTTGACTGTCCTATGTTTATTGCCCTGTTGCTAGACTCACCATCTTTCCTTTCGCTCTTTATTAGTAACCTAAAAGAATAAAACTGGCCCAGCAGGGTGGCTCACACCTGTAATCCCACCACTTTGGGAGGCTGGGCGGGGGGGGGGGGGGGGGTGGATCACCTGAGGTCAGGAGTTCAAGACCAGCCTGGCCAACACGGTGAAACCCTGTCTCTACAAAAATAACAAAATTACCCGGACATGATGACAGGTGCCTGTAATCGCAGCTACTCAGGAGGCTGAGGTGGGAGAACTGCTTGAGCCCGGGAGGCAGAGGTTTCAGTGAGCCGAGATCGCACCACTGCACTCTAGCCTGGGTGACAGAGTGAGACTCCGTCTCAACAACAACAAAAAAGAATAAAACTATGGTAGACACCTTGTGTCATATTGCTCAACTTTTCTCCCCTAGGCAAAAATTCTCATAAGGGTAAATGCTTAGATATACTTAGATATATATTCTTATCTCTTTTGGAAAAATAAATTATGGGGAGTTTGAAAACAAGCTATCATCCTTCCAGAATCAGATGGAAGGATCTTTCTGGGAATCCACTATGTAGAGAAACTCACATTGTTCATTTGCTGTGCAAGGGGTAGACTGGTTTGGTAGATTTGCCAATATCAGGTGGTATGTGTGAGCACATGGCTTTGGGATCAAGGCTGTCGACAAAGCTGAAATTTTGTTACAGACATTTCTCATAAAGTGTCGTAGCCACCAGTCTTCTTATCTACCAAGATTATTTTGCTCTGAAGGATTCAGTGGAATTTTAGTCATGGGGTTTCCAATCTTCTTAGACAAGTTTATTACTAAGGAATTCATCTGTACATAACACTCCCCACCCCACCCCCCGAAAATCTTCTTGTATCAGAGGAAAGACATGAAAAACTGTATTGGGTGGACCCAGTTGTGTGGACTCAGACAGGGTTTGAGCTCACGTTTCTTCACTTAGAAGTGAAAGTTGGGCTTCAAAATAAATTGAAACAGGACAGGTGCGGTGGCTTGCACCTGTAATAACGGTACTTTGGGAGTTGGAGGCGGGCAGATTGCTTGAGCCCAGGAGTTTGAGATCAGCTGTGCAATGTGGTGAAACCTCATCTCTACCACAAGTACAAAAAAAATTAGCCGGGCATGGTGGCCTGCACTTGTAGTCTCAGTTCCTCAGAAGGCTGAGGTGGGAGAATCGCTTGAGCCTGGGAAGTTGAGGCTGCAGTGAGCCAAGATAGCACCACTGAACTCCAGCATGGGCGACAGGAGTGAAACCCTGTCTCAAAACAAAACTAAACTAAACTAAAACTAAAACTAAAATAAATGGAAACAACAGCAACAACAACAAAGCTTAAAGAGAACACATTCGAAAGAGTGGAGAAAAATGAAGAGGGGAAGTAATAGTAAAAACACAAAGTCCAGACAGGTAAATCTACTGCTATGTAGGATGTTTACTGAAATCAGGTTGACTGAACGGTGTATGTGTTTTGAGCATGGGGGTCTGAGGGGCCACATGAGAAATATTTCTTCAGAAAGGTGAAGTTGAGACTCTTTGTCAATTCACATTCTGCCGACACCTGCAGAAAACTCTTTGGTTCCTCTTTCTGCTGAGACATGGCCATTTCCCCTCCTGCTGGACAGACAACAGGATGCCTGGACTCCCTTCGTCGATGTTGCACTCAGCTCCCAGCTTCACCTCTGCCTCAGTGCTTCTCCCTGGAGGAACTTTGAGCTGCCTATTGAGGGGCATGTGTTTGCAGCTGAGTTCTTTTACAGTGACATTGCATTTTGAAATTACACATGGGAAACCCATCTAATACAATGTTAAGGTTTGTAAACCAATAAGTATCGGAGACAGGTCTTAATCAATGTAGAGGTTTATTTTGCCAAAGTTAAGGACCGTGGCCTATGACATGGCCTCAGGTGATCCTGAGAACATGTGTCCAAGGTGGCTGGGTTGCAGCTTCTCAATACATTTTAGGGA
Organism: Chlorocebus sabaeus; assembly: GCF_047675955.1. Classification (NCBI taxonomy): domain Eukaryota; kingdom Metazoa; phylum Chordata; class Mammalia; order Primates; family Cercopithecidae; genus Chlorocebus; species Chlorocebus sabaeus. Next base: position 144,330,042 of record NC_132933.1, read on the forward strand.
AAAAGAAGTTACAAGCAAAGATGTAAATGAATACATGGAAGATATACATTGGTTCAGCCTGAAAGGGCAGAACATTTCAAAGCAGAGGGCTTCCGGGTCATAGGTGGGTTCAAAGATTTCCTGATGGGCAGTTGGTTGAAAGAGTTAAGCTCTGCCTGAAATGTTGAAGTCAGCAGAAAGAAATGCTTGAATTAAGGTAAGGACAGTGGGGTTGAAGAAGCCAAAGTTCTCGTCATGTAGGTGAAGCCTCCAGGTAGCAGGCTTCAGAGAGAATAGATGGTAAACACCTCTTATTGGACCTTAAAAGGTGTCAGATTCTCTGGAAAAGAACTAATAAGGGAAGGAGATTCTCTACAGAATGCAAATTTTCCCCACAAGAGATGGCTTTGCAAGGCTATTCCAGAATATGTCAAATAAATATATTTTGAGGTAAAATACTTCTATTTTTTTCAGGGCCTGCTATCTGTCATGTGATACCATACTGGAGTCAGGCTGCAGTTGGGTATCTTATTGCTACAAAGAGTCTGTTTTGTCAGTCTTAAGATCCGCATGCTAATATGAGTTCTGGTCGGTTGTGCCTAAACGCCAAAGGAAGGAGGCATGTCTGTCCCCTCTTTCCTGTCATGACTTGAGCTAATTTTTCAGGTTTATTTGGGACCCCTTGGCTAAGGTGGGGTCCATTGAGCTGGTGGAGGCTTTGAACTTTATTATTATTTTTACTTTACAGGCTGAATGGTCCTCTGCATAACGGTATTTTTGTCAAGCTAAATCTTAAACACAAGTATGTCGACCAAAAGAGTCAAACTCTGTAAAATATTTGAAGAGATTTATTCTGAGTCAAATATGAGTGACCGTGGCCCATGACACAGCCCTCAGGAGGTCCTGAGAATATGTGCCTAAGGTGGTCGGGGTGCAGCTTGATTTTATACATTTTAGGGAGGCATGAGGTATCAATCAAATACATTTAAGAAATACATTGGTTTGGTTCAGAAAGGCGGAACAACTCAAAGCGGAGGCGGGGTTGGGGGGTGGGTGGTGGGTCTTCTAGGCTATAGGTAAATTTAAACATTTTCTGATTGACAGTTGGTTGAGTTTTTGTCTGAAGACCTGGAATCAATGGAAAGGAACTGTTCAGGTTAAGATAAAAGATTGAGGAGACCGAAGTTCTTTTGAAGTCTCACAGTGGCTGCTGTTAGAAACAATAGACGACAAATGTTTCCTATTCAGACACTTTAAAAGGTGGTAGGACTGGAAGGAAAAGGTCTAGCTATGTTAATAGGGATTCTTTACAGACATGCGTTTTCCTTCACAAAGGATGGCTTGCAGGGCCATTTCAAAATGTAACAAGAAACGTATTTTGGGGGTAAAATATTTTTATTTTCTTCCTTGTCTTGTAATGTTATGCCAGAGTCAGGTTGGAAAATAAGTCACGATATATAGAGTTAAATAAAGCCCATCTAATGAGAACTTATGGTTTGTAGGGCATGACTCCCTAGAGCCCTTAGGTAGGAATTTGGACAACATGAAAGAATCAGAGCTTAGTCCTCAAATAGAATGGAACAATATCATAACACAAAATGAAAGGGCCCAATTTATTAATGCAACACATGATTTGTACTGAAAATTTTAGTCACCAGTATCTTTAAATGATACATTATTTTGTTAAATTGACATTTAAGAAGGGTAGATGATTCTGAGTTGCAAACACTTCTATTTTATTCAATAAAGACCTTCTCTATATGCATTATTAGGAGTTCATTTGAGTGCCAATTCTTGCATTGGTATGTCTCTAAGTTTTTAATTTTTCAAATGGTCATTTTCCTCTAGGTCATCAACACCTAGAAAAAAATGTGTTTCAATTGTCTCATAAAGCTTAAGATAATGTAATTGCTGTCTAACATTTTCTAGAATTATTGCTTTTGAATGGTTATGTTGCATGAGAAATTATTATTCAAAAATTAACACGAAAGAGAAGACATTGAAAGTTCTTTATAAAGTTTCCCATTTTTATGTGTTCAGGATCTATTCTCAGACTTCATGTAATTCAGCCTGCATCAGGATCACCTGGGGTGCCTATGGATGCATTTTTCTGGCTGCGACTTCACACCTACTCAATCCTAATCTTGGTGGAGTGTGGGAGAGGGGACGACCAAACCCACACTTTAAGAGACACCGATCCACATGCTTAGTCCATTGAATGGAATAGACATGTTTGACAATGTGAATCTATTCAAAAGGGGATAGTTGAAGATCACTGAATTTTTAACTTACAATCTATTTGGCAGGAAAAATCAGTACATTTTTAATCATTGTTCAATATAAATTACATATATATGTACTGGTGAATTAGAGACTTTTTTTTTTGCCTAATAGCATTCTTGAAATATAATTCACATGCTGTACAATTTAGTCGTTTAAACAGTTCATTGGTTTTTCATGTATTTATAGTCTTGCAATTATCAGTAGAATTGTAGAATATTTTTATCACTACCCCCAGAAAAATCCCATAGCCATTGGCAGTCACTCCCATTTCCCTCCAATTCCTTCGGTCCTACATATCCACTAATCTATTTTCTTTCCCTTCATAGATTGACTCATTCTAGATATTTCATATAAATGATGGAATCATACAGCATGTGATCTTTTTATCTGGCTTTTTATTTTACTTAGCATAATATTGTGAAGGCCCATTGATGCTGTAGCATGCTTTGGTATTCCATTTCTTTTCATTGCCAAATAATATTTCCATGTATTCTTTTTTCATTTTATTTATTCTTTCATTCGTCAATAATTATATATGAAATTTGTTTCCACTTTTTGGCTATTATGAATAATGCTGTAAGGAGCATTTGTGTACAAGTCTTAATGGTATAGATAGAATTATAAATATGTTGTATTTATTTTATTGTGAGATTTTATACATAAAACTTTACTAATCTACTCTAGAATTACATTACAATCTTAAAATAAACTCTGTATTTCTTCCTTTGCCCCTATTGCAAACCCCTGACCTAATAAAATAAAATCCCTGACAAAAGGAAAAAAAAAAAAAAAAAAAACAACCCGCAGAATGGATGCCTATCTAGAACTCTAAGCATTAACCTTAAATCAGTTTTCGGGGAATTTTGATGAATGCTTTTTAGAAAAGATGAGCAGACTACCTGAACACCACACAATTTAAAATCATTGCCTTGGAATGACATTTACTTTCACGGGCCGAACTGACGATGGTGTGAATTTAGCACTTGACATAATATTCCCATGCGCTTTAAGAAATCCATGAGGACTTCCAATAAGATAGCCTTTGTATTTGCGTGTGTATACACACCAGTGTAATTTGCATTTCCATCTCCTGATGTGCAGGTCTTGAATTTGTGTGTGTGTGATATTTGTAATGGAGGAATGGTGACAATTGTTAAAGAAGCTGATTCTCCAATGGGCACTATTTTTCTTTTTAAAATATTGATGGAATAATATCATCCACTTTGCTGAAGAAAAAAGGGATCACAGAAATAATGGTTTAATGAGAAGATGAATGTGAGGAATGCTATTTTATATCATGTGATACCTCCTTTTCCCTCTTTCTGCACATCTGATTATTCCCTCCTTTACCAAGGGTGAGCTAGATAGTTGGCAATTTATGCCTTTGTTTCTTTGTGCTGTGTGTATGTGCATGCATGTGTGTGTCTGTCTGCATCTGATTATTTTTTTCTTTTTTTTTTTGAGACGGAGTCTCGCTCTGTCGCCCAGGCTGGAGTGCAGTGGCCTGATTGCGACTCACTACAGCCTCCACCTCCTGGGTTCAAGCGATTCTCCTGCCTCAGCCTCCTGTGTAGCTGGGACTACAGGTGCCCGCCACTGCGCCCGGCTAATTTTGTATTTTTAGTAGAGATGGGGTTTCACCATGTTGGCTAGGATGGTCTCCATCTCCTGACCTCATGATCCACCCGCCTTGGCCTCCCAAAGTGCTGGGATTACAGGTATGAGCCACCACGCCCGGCCGCATCTGAGGATTTTTACAATGACTCTTCAGATTCATGAAGTATGTTATTTTTTATTGCTTTCTCCCCTGTGATATTCCTTACTCTTCTGGATACTCCATACGTCTGACTGACCTACTTATTTCTTATTTATCATTTCCTACTAATTTTCTCATAATTTTAAAAGGCTTATTCTTCTTGCATATAGGCTGACACGAGGAAGTAAGTATCTGTTCTTAGAGAATGACACAGGGAACCAAGTAAAATTCTGTTGTCTGAGAAAATATTGATATGTAGGTTTTAATTATATTAGAAAACCAACTCTACTTTTGAACTACTGACTTTGGTCATATTCAGTGGTTTGAGTTTTTAGGGAACAATCCCCACCCACTGGTTTCTTTCCAGAGTAGAAATTGTATCTATGACTTGTAGAAATGATTAATATTAATCATGTCTTATAAAGCTTTTCTACATAAAGGCTTTCTTTAAATAGAATGAGCTCTTTATTGGCCTTGACTAGCAAATGTCTCCCAATTATAGCAACAGGGTTTCTGTATTGAGAAGAATAAATTTTAAAATTCTATGATTATATTACAACAGGAAAAAAAAAAAAAAAAAACAAGAAATGCGATCTTTCCAACACTTTTTTTTTTTGTACAGGTTCATTTTCTTTATAAAAAGTCTGAGCAAGAAAGGGTCTTGCTTTGTTTTTTTCTCTTTAGAGCAACAAGTAAGGCCTCAGCCTGTAAGAAAGGAAAAGCTCCCTGTCTCACGGCTCAATCGAATTGATTCGGTGGGGCCATCAGTGTGGTAGGCAGTGGATTTACATTGGCCTCATAGTCTGTCAAGCGGCAGAAGGGAATTTGCTTGCCACTGTGAAGGTGGTTTTCTGAATCTGTCTCCTCTTCCCGCTTGCCTTCCTCTCCCTCCCCCTTGTTAGGAAGATCATGGCGTGAAGACAAACAGATGCCTGCTGCCAAAATGCGCTACTTAACCTGACCCTCAACCAGGCCCACAAAGGAGGGCTTTGAGATCCCCAGCGAGGCAGCCCCTGCATTTTATCACGCCGTGAAATTTGGAGTGAAAGCCCCATGCCTCTGGCTGTTTAGCCATGAGGGATATGGTGATGATGGTGCCTGGAGGGAATTGGGAAGCCAGCGAGAAAAAACACAAAGTAACAGCAGGGACAAAGGCGGCCTCCCCCCACTGCCCTGCTTTGATTGTTAGGTGGTCTATAAACTCCGAGAAATAGAGGGCCTAGGGCACAAGAGCATTTTGTTGTCACTGGTTCATTTAGTCTTCTGGGTGGGGATGTGGTGGAGGCAGTGATCAGGAAGGAGCCTTTTCTGAGCTAGAGGGGTCACTGATTTTGCTCATTAACAAAGAGCGACAGCAAGTACATTTCCCAAAGAAAGAGAGAGAGGCTTACCACTTCATGGGAAGGACTTGCCTTATCTGACAGATGTGTAATCTCCAAAAATATTTAGTCCACTCTATTTCCAACAAAAGATGCCATTCTGATATTTTTGCCTTGCATTCTCTTTGTAATATAGTCTTTGCGTGTTAGTCCATCACATTTCCTGTTGAAAATGAGTAAGTTGGATGTGAGTTTCTTGTTTTTCTATAAACATGAAGACATTTCTATTATATTAAAGAAGCAGAAGAGAAGCATTCTATAAATTATAAACGTGCATTCAGTGACAATAGAAATAAAGCAAATCTGTTTCCTCTTGGTGAAATGAGGGTACATTAGCGGCAGCATCTTGGTGAAACAGTTTTCTGAGGATACGGGGTATTTAAGTTACTCTTATGAATTGATACATGTATAACAATCTGAATGAGTTGGGAAGAAACTAATAAAACTTGGAAAACAGTGTCTTTTACTCTTCCTTCTGTGTGTTCTTGTCCAGTTAAACTGTTACATATAGCGGCATTAAATTACATGAAGCTGCCTATTCAAATTTGTGGGATTTGTACACTTTATTTTAAATCTCCAAAATGATTTCATGTGTGAGTGAGATTCTTTTTAAGCTCCCCCCAAGTGGAAGAAAGCAGGCATTAATGGCATCATCTGTGTCATAATTATCACATGTCTGTTATAATAAGGATGTTCTTATATAAGTTATTTTCAGGTGCATTAGAATTTCACTTAGGGAATCTTTTTTTTTTTTTTTCTTTTTTTTGAGACAGAGTCTCACTCTGTTGCCCAGGCTGGAGTGCAATGGCGCCATCTCAGCTCACTGCAACTTCTGCCTCCCAGGTTCAAGCGATTCTCCTGCCTCAACCTCCTGAGTAGCTGGAATTACAGGCACAAGTCACCACGCCCGGCTAATTTTTGTATTTTTAGTAGAGATGGGGTTTCATCATGTTGGTCAGGCTGATCTCGAACTCCTGACCTCGTGATCCGCCCACCTCAGCCTCCCAAAGTGCTGGGATTACAGTTGTGAGCCACCGCGGCCAGCCAACACTTAGAGAATCTTATCATTTGATAAAGCAGACCTTTGAGTGCTGTCTTTTGGGGTAATTAAATTACTAGTTTTACCAATGGTGTGCATGCTTTTGGGAAAGGAAAGCTAGGTTCTTTCTCTCTGATAAAGGAAACGTACATTTCTTCAATAAGAGTCATTTTCTTTTCTTTGTTCTACTGGTCTACATAAAGCCTGCTATACTTCTAAAATATATCCAGCAGTCGCTGTAAGCATTGCTAAGATCCAAGCTCCCACTTGCCCCAAAGCTAAAGTTGACTCTGAATAGCCTGTGAATTGTAGATCATTTGTCTTCATCTCAGAACACAGCAGAAACCTTTGGAGTGCCCCTAGCTTGCTGAAATTTACAGTTTTATTTTCATGCTTAAAAAGATCAAATCTATCTGGAACATACTCTTCTCTCATCCCACCTGCTTTTGCCTGGTTAATCGTACTCATTTTTTTTTTTTTCTGTCTACACATATCCCTTTGCCCAGGAAATTTTGCATACTTGTCACTTGGGTTAGGTTCTCCCCATCTGTACTTCTGTACACCTTTGTCTCATGGCTTCGAGCCCACTGTACTGTAATGGCTTTTGTTCTCCATCATACTCTAAGGTCAAAGCATGAAGACTGTGTGTTCGATGCATCCATGTGCCCACAATATCTCTTGGATTGCCCAACACATAAATGTGAATCAATAAATACATATGCAGAGAAGGTAGAGAGGGAGGCTACAAAGTAAAGGGAGACTCTTGTAAGATTAGAAATGAATATTGGTGACACAATAGATAATCAGAAAAGCTGTGGCTACATTCTTTGCATTTTTGATGTCACAAGAGTTAAAAAATTTCAGTTCACATGTATCATCTTAGTTGCTTGCATCAGGTAGTGTCAGTGAAGAAAACAAACTACTTACTCCAGGTACATAAACTGGAACGAACTTAATACAAGAGATTAGATGCTTCTAAAATGATTAGAGGTGTTGAAGGAATGGACTCTAGGCTCAGCCTCCAGAAATGACTCTAAAACAATCGAGAGCTGACTCTCCTGCTTGCTCTGAGCCCTCTCTGGTGTAACAATGTGGGAGTCAAGAGCAGTCCCCTGATGAAGCCTCTACAGATACCCAGGAAGCTGGAGAATGAAGACTTGAAGACTGCAGCAAAAAACCTTCACACTTCCACAAGGTTCTAAACCATAGAAATAGTGAACAAGGCACAAGGAAGAAAATACCTTCTGTTTTCTTTTTGCCTTCAAATGCTGCATAAATATATTGATAAGCATAACCTAATTGAATTCAGAATTTTAGTGGCATGATCATCTGGGAAATATAGCTTCTACTTCCTCTTCCACTAGAAGGTGGGTGTGATGGAAGTTGAATGCATACTTTTGTATTTTCCTTTTAACTTGCTCGGTTTCTTCTCTCCAATATGGTAGCCATCAGCCACATATAGCTTTACAGATTTAAGTTTATTAAAATTAAATATTTCATCTTTCAGTCTCATTGGCCACATTTCAAGTGCTCAATAGCCCCATGTGGCTGCTGGTTGCCATATTGTACGGGGTATATACAGAACAATTCCATTCTTGCATTGTGTTGGACACCACTGCTCTAGATAATATGAGCTACTCCTTTTTTCTTTTTTCTGCATTTTTTTTGGTTCAGCAGAGCAACTGATGAATGAATGGGTACAGGGGTTATGAAGGTAAGCTGAGTTAATCAAAATAGTGTTAAGTTAGCTAAGTTGTAAAATGCAAAACAACAAGAGGAGGAGACATCTTTGGTTGAGTCCTTAAATGTGTATTTCAGTCAAGGGGATAATAAGGGAAAACAAGCAAAAGAAACTGACATTTGCATTGCCCACAGTATGAAGGAGGTGCTTCTAAACCCTGTGCAAAGTCTCTTGAAAGACTGCAATAGTTTAACAAACCCTCATGATCAAAACTTACTGAGTTAGTGTTTGCTGCTCGTTTTGGTTGGGTTCACAAATAGCTTTCATTGTTATTGTATTATGATGGAATTCCACTGGCCACAAGAACTTCAACATCACTCTTTTTGGGGTGAAGAGAGAATAAAATTAATATGAAAGTGAGGTTGTACACATTCCAAGTTTGGGTTAAAGGCCAAACAGGTTCTATTATAAATGGAGTTTTCCATCCATAACTAACATACATTCTCCACCATGGTGTTTCCTTTTAAGCATCTGAAAAGTTATGAATATGATGTCTAACTCATTAATCTGGAGCAGACCTACCACATAATGCCAAATTGAATGGGTTTGCTCAGGGATGCACTAATGTCTTAGAGGAGCTTTCATGTTGACAAAGCTGGGGTGATTTGATCTGGCAAGGGAGACAGGAAACATGAAAGTCCCCATGAGATTTGGCTCCCTGGTCTTTTCAAGAGCACACCATGCCTTCCTTGAGTTTGACATATCAGACAACCGAGCCACACAGATAGATATTAAGCTGTCAGTGTTACAAGCTCCTTCTATCAGAAGAGGATTAGTGTTGACACTGTTGCTGATTGGTCTCACTGCACAGACATGCTTCATTTTAGGTTCTCTCTTAGAACCTACTATAATCACTCACCTCGCCGACAAAGAGATGCATTTCTTGGAAACAATAAGCCAACAGCATATAGTTACCCATGACCTTCTTATATATTACTGATATAAACAATCTTGTTAAGCAAGAAGCAGATATTATAAATAAGACAGGCTTTTAAGTAGCTCTGTGAGATTTAACATAGGGACAAAGAGCAAAATCCCATTCCCCCTGTGATGTGTGCCGCATTTTATAAGGTCATTAGCACAGGAAAAAAGGACACCAGGCCACCCAACTTGGGAATACGATTGACATGGTTCTCCAAAACTACCAATCAAATGTTTTCTTAGGAGATGTGTGTTGTCAAGAAAATGTGTAGAAAAAAAATATATATGGAGATAAGGATCAGAGCTAGATGTGCATAAGCTTTTAAACATAGCACCAAGTGAGGGAAATCCTAATCTCCATTCAACTTGTCACAGAGGAGTTTTTTTTTTTAACCTTGCAGCACAGTGATGTCAGAATCATGCTGTGCAGATTCAATTCTGACTTTCACTGGGGAGACGGGCCTGGCTGTTTAAGCCCTTGGAATGCTGTGACTGGTAATTCCAGTTAAGTTACGCAAAATCTGATCTAATGAACACTTGAGATTCTGGACGCACAACATGGGTCCCCTTAATTCAGCCTGCAAAAGCTGGCTAATGGCTCTGCCAGGATTCTTGGGTTATTTTGATTACCTGGGGGTCAGTATTGGAGAAAGCTGAGCGGTGGGTTTGATAGTCTGCCAAAGGATATATACAGATGTCCTATAATCAGATTATAATTTAAAAAATTGTATGTGTGTGTTACAGTTTCTGGGTTGGAAATTACATGTACAGATAATATTTTCTAGCCCTCACTGATTTTTTAGCACTTTGATTAAATATGCACTTTTATTTTCACACAGAAAAAGCTGTCTTGTTATGTGTATCATTTTATTAAGTTGTCCATGCGCCAATACATTTCCCACTGAGGGTGAGTTTTTTGTGTCTTTAGGAAAATGTTCATGTGAGGATGTAAGCTTCCTCCTGTGAGGAAAGGACACCTACCCCTCCTTTCCTGCTCTGTCTTGGCAAAACACCAACATCAGTTTTCCTTCATTGGGCTTTTAATAAACACAGACTGATTCTGCTGCTTTTAGAATTCAGGTATGAATGTAGCCAGGGAGTGAACATACTACTGAAAGCCAATACACATGCCTTGCGGTAGTTTGCAACTGCAAAAGAAGTAGGTTCTATCCATCTCCTATCTTCCTTGCGAGGAACATTTTGCTTGGATGTTGTAAGAAAGATTTATCTAGTATAAAGGAGAGAGGGACAAAGTGGGTCTAAGAGGCAAACTGGACCACAGTGCCGAGTGACCTCGTTTCCTGTGTTTTGTAATTAGAGGTGATGGCAGAGAGGAAGGACAATTGGGATCCTTACAAAGTCACCCTGGAGCTTACCTGCGACTTCCAAGATGACTGAGGCTATGCTGGGTCCTCTACTTTAGGGTTTCCAAGGCTATGGGTAAACCACCAGTCTATACAGCCTATTAGAACTGACTTTGTAGAGCCTAAAAGATTCTAGGTTTTGTCTCTTTCTTCTTGAACAGTTGCTTGGGAAGACATATTATCTAGGTGGTATGAGGTTTCAGATCTGAAGCATTTGTCTTTAAATCTGTTTGTTCCTATAAGCCCATTGATAGGAACTTAAATTTTTTAATACTCTTTGCCCATATATTTATATCCATAATAGCTTTTTAATAATGCCAGCTAGAGAAAACTTGTGATTGAGATTTTAAATAATTTTAAGATTATTTTATGAATTTATTTTTAATTTTAACTTTAAAAAACACACTTAAGAAAGTTATGAGAACACTGCAAAGAACTTCCATATACTTTTCATGTAAATCAGGGTATTGCAAGCTCTCTGTCAAAGATTCGTAAATATTCTTTGCTGGCTTTGTCTTCTGTTGCAACTGCTCATCTCTGCTGCTATAGTGCAAAAGCAGCCACAGGCAATATGCAAATTAACAGGCATAGCTCTGTTCCAAGCAAACTTTATTTACAAAAACAAGAGATGGGCCACGTTTGGTCCCTGGTTTCTAGTTGCTTGACCCAGTCTAGACTTAGCAGTCGTTTTTCCTTTTCTTTTTGGCCATATTTGCTTCATCATATTCTCTCTCTCTGCATATACACAAATGTATAACGTATACATATAGACTATGTGTATATATACACACACATACACTTGTAATGATTTTTTTCCAACCATTTGAAAAGAAGATGCAGCCATCATGATTCTTTACCTCCAAGTAATTAAGCATGCACTTCTTAAGAACAAGTGCATTCTCTTAGTAACTACTAAGAGAATGGAATTATCAAATGTAAGTGATAACACTGATATAATACCATCATTTGATAATAAAATTATCAAGTGTAGGTGATTTAACATTGATGTAATACCAACGTCTAATCTATGGTTTATATTTAAACTTCACTGATTGTCCCGATAATGTTCTTTATAGCCTTATTTTGTCTGATTCAGGATCCAATTCATCATTATGTGTGGCATTTGTTGTCATGTATATTTAGTCTACTTTGGTCTGGAACCGTTCCTCAGTCTTTCTTTGTCTTTCAGGACATTGATATGTTTGAAGACTAGAGGCTAATTGCTTTGTAGATTGTTCAGTATTTCCTCTTGGTTAGATTCAGGTTCTCTATAATGGGCAGGAATCCTGGTGCTGTGAGATGCTGAGTCCTTGCTAGTGCATCCTTTCAGGGGACACCTGAGTTTGGTTTTGCTTTTTTCCCCCATTCTTGGAGGCAATGTCTTTGATCCTTTAGTTAAGGTGCACTCTGCTAGGTTTCTACACTGTAAAGTTAGCACTTTCTCTTCATAATTAGTATCTTTTAAATTTGAGCAGTGACCATGGGAATACTATTTGAAGTTTCAATACTGTACTAAAAATGCCATATTAGAAGATTGCGCTTGAAATATAAGAATGCAAAGAAGGTGTGCTTTGTCTTCCAGATAACAGAATTCCATGACTTTGTCTACTTCAAGAAACTTAATGATATGCATGATGGTATCATTTAAGTGAAAAAGAATTACATTGAGAGTATGGTTTTCTGATAATAACTACCTTGAGTAATTGCTTTCCTCTCATTTACTTATGTAGTTTCTAAACACTTCCCCTGAAACTCAAAGGACTCCCTTTGTTGTGAAAAAGTAGTTGTGATACAATGAGGCCCATGTTTCCTGATAAGCTTCGCAGTGAGAGACTCATTACCTTTCGGATGTTTCAGAGCAAGTTGATTTGTGATGTGAACAGTCTCAGGCCTGATGCTGTTGTGCTGGGCTGGCATGCTAATCCTCTGTGGTTGAGGCTGCAATGATTGTTCAACTGCACTTCAGAGGGCTGTCTGCCAAAAGATTTCATTATTTTGGCAAGACACAGTGTACTTTTCGACACACAGGATTGTAACAATTTCTATACAGTACCAATTTAGAGCTGGAGGGAGGCCATGAATACTTCTAAAGGCAGTAGGGTGCACATATTTTAGGAAATATATTTGGGAGAAAAAATACAGCTTTCCTCTAAAAAGCAGGTCTACAGCTTTTTAAATAAACTTGCTGCCATTAATTCAGAAAACAGAAATGGTCTTTGTAAACTTTTGTAGATAGCATTGTTATATGATATGAATGTATACCCATATAAAATAAAAAGTTGGAGGTGTTTTTTTTTATTTTTATTTTTTAGAACCCCAAGGCTTATTCCTTATATCTAGGCAATACTCCAGACAAAATTAAGTATAAAGCATTATTTGATTTTTTAATTATTCAACAGAAAATACTTTTGTGAAAGAACAGGTACTGTGCTCTGGTCTCAGGATATCCCTTCTCATTCCATGTTCTGGTCACACACAGATTATTACCACTCCACTCAATCTTAGCTTTTGGAAATGTGGGCAAAGAAATTTGGCACTTTAAAAAACAATTATTAGAACATGCTTGAGAGACTGGAATTAAGAGAAATTTGAATTTCTTTTCCAATTAAAAGGGAAAATGTAGGTAGGCATTAGGGAAGTATGAAAGAACTATAAAATAAAGTCTCCTTATTGGTCCTCTAGAAATGGAAGAGAACTAGATTCACTAAGTACCTACTATGTGTAGATACCTTAAAAGGTGGTCTTTATAAATTTCATTTGAAAAAAGTCCACCTGAGCAAGTATTTTTTCACTCTTTTATGTATCAGAAACCTATAGTTCAGAGAGGTTAAAATAAAACCTGAATGGGAAAAAATCATTTAGCATAAGGTAGATGAGGGATTCTCCTCTGGGTCAGTCCAAATCTAAAACTCAGTGCTCTTTCTGTTGCCTTCAGACTTGGCTAGAATCATGACTTTCTGAGTCCCTCACCTGAGAAGTGGCCTGACTTATCTATCCATTCAAGACTACTAAAGCCCAGCCACCAGAATTGCATCCATGAAGGCACACACATCTAAACATCAGTGCCTTCCCACCATATTGGAAACCTGTGGCTTATTCACACAGGTTATCAACATGCCACATGATCATTGTCACATTTCTCTACATCCAAACTCTTACATCCTCTAAGCTGGAGTGAAACTGTACATTCATGTCCAGTCCTAGGCAGAGCCATGGATCTAAACCCTACCACTTGGCCATTGCCTCTGTGAAAATGTTTCAGTTCTCAAATCTGGAAGCTGTATAGGGTTGGGTTCAATGATATGAGTGATATGTTGCCTCTCTAAAAATTCATTGTTTTCATATCATAACCCCTACAACAGTCTCTGGGACCTTGATCAATTGATAATTTCCTACTTCTTCTACATCTTCAATCATCCTGATCTTCAGTCAGACCTCCTCCATTTGATCCTTTTTTTTTTTCTGCCTACTAACATGTTCCAATCACCTCATTTTGAAGCACAAACACATAAAGAGAGAACAAAACAGATTAAAGAAAAAAAAACTTTAGTAAACCATGAAATCTCATACAGGTTGCCATTCTAGTTTTCGCATAGCCCAACTCCTAAAATTTTTGACACTCCAATTTAATTTTTTCTGTACCTCTTCTCTATCTGTATCTTCAATGTTTGCTTGTAAATGTACATGCTGCCTTGATCTTTCTAGAGACTGTAAGGTCCTTGAAGTCAGTCCCTTGTGTGGTTCATAGATTTAGCAGTGGACCCATCACTTAGCATGATACTGTGGTTATAGTTAGAACTTAGGAAATGGTTGTAAAAGGAATAAGTTAATGAAGAGAGAGAGACAAAAGAAACTTATAATGCCATCATTAACTTTAACCTTTATCCTAAACTGCATATCCACAATTTCAATAGCTTGTTGGACAACCTCCTTGTATGTTCCCTGGACACCTCTAACTCGTTGTGTTAAGCACTCAGTTCCATATCTTTCCCCATACTTGTTTCTCCTTCTTCCTTGATCTTGGTGACACCATGACTTCCCTTGAGATCTAGATTGGAAACTTTGGTGCCTTTCCCCATTTGATTTCTCTCATCCCCACTTCTCAAAACAATTGGTGACTATGTTGATGGGATTGCACTTCTATATTCCCTTTCATAGGTTAACATCCTTTTCCTCCTTTCACCCAATGTCCTCTGACACCCTGGTGGCATATTGACACTAGAAATGGCAGAGAGAAGATTGAAAGATGTTGTAAAGACTTTTGCTCTGGTTTAATTCACTGCAATGTCTCACCTCTCTAATCCATCCTCTATTCCAACACCCAAGTCTTCATAAACACAAGTTGGAGCAAACAGTTCATTCTGAGTGTGTCAGTGGCTCCTCATTGAATCCAAGGGCTATCCTTCCAGCCTTGTTTTCTGCTATGTGTTTTCTCCTACTAGGAATCACACACCACACTCCCCACTCCATACATTCAATATTATCCTCATCCCAAATTTACTTACAGCTGGTCAAATCCTAGTCACAGTCACCCTTCTTTTTTTTTTTTTTTTTTTTTTTTGAGACGGAGTCTCGCTCTGTCACCCAGGCTGGAGGGCAGTGGCGCGATCTCTGCTCACTGCAAGCTCCGCCTCCCAGGTTCACGCCATTGTCCTGCCTCAGTCTCCCGAGTAGCTGGGACTGCAGGCGCCCGCCACCACGCCCGGCTAGATTTTGGATTTTCAGTAGAGACGGGGTTTCACTGTGTTAGCCAGGATGGTCTCGATCTCCTGACCTCATGATCCACCTGCCTTGGCCTCCCAAAGTGCTGGGATTACAGGCGTGAGCCACCGCGCCTGGCCCACAGTCACCCTTCTAAGCTGATTTATGGGTCCCTAGTTCTATGAAGTTCTTTTCAATGATCCTCTATGAAAATACATATCCTTTTTTTTTTCATTTCTTATGACTTTTTTGTTTGTTTGTTTTATTTGTTTATTTATTTATTTATGAGATGGCAGCTCACTCTGTCACCCAGGCTGTAGTGTAGTGGCACAATTTCAGCTCACTGCAACTTCCAGCTCCCAGGTTCAAGCATTTCTCCCACCTCAACCTCCCAAGTAGCTGGGGTTACAGGTGCCTGCCACCACACCTGGCTAATTTTTGTATTTTTTGGTGGAGGCAGGGTTTCATCATGTTGGTTAGGCTAGTGTCGAACTCTCGACTTCAAATGATCTGCCCACCTCACCCTCCCAAAATGTTGGGATTACAGGCGTGAGCCACTGCGCCTGGCCAGCATTTGTTCTTAACTCATTTATTTTATGCTTCACTGATGCAGACTTACTTAACTATATATTTTTATCCCATAAGAGATTCTACACTCCCTCAGGGCAGAACGAATCATGCCGCATTTTCCCCCGTCTTGGTGACTAGATAAGTACTTCGTACATAGGAAATAATCCATATTTGTTGATTTAGCTAATTTGTTGCTAATTTGAACAGATTGAAATCTATGGACCTGCTGCTTGCTTTGTTTTAGCATGGGTTCTAGTCATTTAGCATAACCTGATCATGAGTTCTACTGGTTGATTATTGGACAATGTAAAATTTTGAATTTTGTGTGAACCTTTTTTGCTTTAGAATTTATTGTGATGGCTGTTTTGGTAAGAACATTTCTTCTGCTGTCCTTTTATGAAAGTGTTTGGTTAAATGTAAAGTATGGAATTTGGTGCTAAACTGGCCAGATGGTGATTCACCAAATTAGTATCCACAATTTCCTTGTTGATCAGTACTTCCACTCATGAGTTGGAGGTCTTTCTCTGTGACACGAAATAGTCTTATTGGTTGTGTTTATATGAAGATCTTGGAATGCGTAACACCTAGGGCATTCTGGAACTGAATCCCAGAGAGGTCTGAGAATATCATAGTTTACTAATCCCATGGATTTGCAAAGTACTTTTCAGTGTACAGATATCTTTTATATACATTGTCTCATGAATCCCTTATGCAAGTGGCATAAAGTGCTTTATCATGGAAAATACCCTTTCTTTGAGTGTGCTAAAGCATGGATTCAATCCCAATTGCCCCAGTCCCTCCCAGAGCCATTAGCTTTGTTTCCTTAACTTCTCTTAACTTCAATATTTCCTCTCTAAAATGTAAGAATAATTGCCTTTTTTTTTTTTTTTTTTTGAGACAGAGTCTTACTCTGTTACCCAGGCTGCAGAGTGCAGTGGTGTACTCTGTAGTCTCAAACTTCAAGGCTTAAGTGATCCTCCCACCTCAGCCTCCAGAATAGCTGGGACTACAGGTGCACACTGCCATGCCCAGCTAATTTTTTTTTTATTTTTAGTGGAGACAAAGTCTCACTATGTTGCCCAGTCTAGTCTTGAACTTCTGGGCTCAAGAGATCATCTAGTCTCAGCCTCCCAAAGTGCTGGGGTTACAGACGTGAGTCACCATTCCCAGCCAATAGTGCATAATTTTACATACTTCTATAGATGTGTTGTGATGAGGCTCCATTAGACAAACAGTTTTTAAAATGGTCCATAATCTGTAAAGTTTCTAGGTTAAGTAGAAACATACTTACTATCTACCTGCCAAATGATGACATATGCGATTAGCTCTCTCAATCTACATATTTTTCTTTGAAATTTAAAGTGTTTCTTCATTGGAATTGAAGCAGTAGCCTCGGAAGAAATGATTTTAGTCTATCATCCTAAAACTTGAAAGCTTAAAACCTTTGCTAAAAATATAAACTTTGGTTACTCTTTTGGATAGTTTTAGGTAGTACATGATCATGGTGCCTATATGAGTTTATGTAATAAATTCTAAAGCAATTGTCTCCTGGAAGTAGTATTTCTCTCATAGTCACTCCTCTTGTGGAAGAGAGATATGGGGTTGTCACACGGTAAACCCCAAAATTGGGGTTGTCTGGGAGGCCACATGGGTTCTTGGCTTCATGCAGGAAGGAATTCAAGAGCAAGGCTACAGAGTAAAGTGAAAGCAATTTTATTAAGAAATTAAAGGAATAAAAGGGTGGCTGTGCCATAGGCAGAGCAATGGCATGGGCTGCTTGACTGAGTAAACTTACCATTATTTCTAGATCATATGCTAAATAAAGGGTGGATTATATATGAATTTTCTGGCAAAGGGGTGGGGAATTCCCGGAACTGAGGGTTCCTCCCCTTTTTAGACCATATAGGGTAGCTTCTGGACATTGCCATGGCACTTGTAAACTGTCATGGCGCTGGTGGGAGTTTCTTTTAGCAAGCCAATGCCTTATTATTAGTGCATGATGAGCACATGGACAACCAGAGGTTGCTTTAATTTGCCATCTTGGTTTTGGTGGGTTTTGACTGGCTTCTTTACTGCGTCCTGTTTCATCAGTGGGGTCTTTGTGACCTGTATCTTGTGAAACTAGTCCTGCCGACCTCCTAGCTCATCCTGTGACTAAGAATGCCTAACCTCCTGATAATGCAGCCTAGCAGTTCTTGGCTTCATTTTGCCCAGCCCCTGTTCAAGATAGAGTCCTTCAGGTTCTAACACCTCTGGCAGGGCTGCAGTCTTTTGACATACTTTTTTTTCTTTTTAATTGCTTGGAAAAATGGAAGTTTTTTGTTCTACATGAAGTATGAGAGAAAGTGTATCATTGTCGTTTTCTCCTGCAACACTTTAGCTTTTGTTGAAATCTTTTTTTCTTACTGGCCAGAGTATTATAAAGAAATAGACTTTAGGCAAACTTATCCTGCAAACATTTACTCAGATGATCGTATATAGGTTGTGCTTGTCAGAGAGATTTCATGGAGGATTACTAAAAGAAGATGATGGCTGTCATTAATAACATTTTGAAAAATGTCTTTAGATACTGCTGATTGCTAGTTATTAGATCTGAAGCAGGAATGCAATTAAAATAGAGCTTTAAATGAATTACATATACTGATGCTAGACTTGGCAGAGCTTCTGGATTAATAGCAAAACAAGTGTGTTGTGCATTGCTTTGATTAGCATTCCAGAAATATGCCTGTTTTTGTAAATGGTATTTGTTTTGTATAAGATATTTGACTATTCTACAAGCTCTCAGGACAATGGTTATGTGGGATTATGGAGATTTCAAAGACTTGAGATTTTTTGTGCACCGATGTCTATGGTTGTGAAAATGCAACTGTGTACACATGTAGCAGCATGTTTTCATAATTTATATTTTTTGCAATGAGAGAAAACAAAAATCACTTGCTTATTTTCAGACACTGTTAGCCACATAGCATTTAACAGTTTCTTTATGGAATAAATGTTTGTTGAGTGTTTCTTGAGTGAAATGATAAAAGACTTAACTTGCAAGTGGCAAGAGTGTCATGCATTCATTTCAAATGGTCTTGAGGAAGAATTAGGTCTTAGCATACTTATTAAATAACTACTAAACATTTTTGCCTTGAAGCAAATGTCTAGAAAAAATAAGTAACAAGAGTTTTGAGGACAAAGCATTGATGTAGCCGTAGGAAACAAAAAACTGGTTCTTTAAGGGAATCATGAGATAAGTAAGTTAGGTAAGTTTTTAAACAATGTTTAATTTCTATTAAAATTGTTTTACTTTTATAATTACTATATTGGTGAAAATTTTGTTTTTGAACATGCTTGAGAGAAGTAAGCACTGTAACTTGGGACAGGCTCATATATGTCTTAGAAAAGAATTGTTAAAGAGCTCAAGTTTTTTTAAAAAAATTAAAATAATTAAAAATGTTCATATGCAACATTACTTATGAAATCTAAAATATTTTTATGAGAAATATACGTTCTTAATGACACTTATATGAAGCAAGAAAGAGACATTACTCCAAACAGTAATGGTCTGGGGATTGTTCACAGGCAGAGATTCAGCTACTTGCAAGGTAAGTCTTTGTCATTTCACTCAAGAAACATCCAACGAGCATTTATTCCATAAAGACACTGTTAAATGCAAACATCAAATTGATGGCAGTTCTTTTTAAAGTTTAGTAAGCATCAGAATTTTCAGTAGAACTTGTTAAAAAGAGATTCCTAGGCCCTGGTCCCAGAGATTCGGACTGTAGGTAGAGAATGTGGCCCATGAGTTTTCATTTCACACAAACTCCAAGGGGTGCCCATAATATCAGTAATTGATTGCACTTTGAGCATTATTGTTATAAAGAATTGACAGTTGGCACGGGGCAGTTGATTTCATACATATATTTGATTAAAAAATGGCAATAAATATTGAAAATTAACTTTCTTCATAGAGTCTTCCAGTGTATCTTCTAACTATATCTGTATTTTAAAACATGGAGGAGATTACTAGAAAATAGAGTGAAAAAGTAGTATTGCTTCACCATATATCCGGAATTCTACATTATACATGTCTGAAATGTAACTGAGAATTTTTTACTGTCATTGGAAAATTCGTCAATAATGAAATAGAAATAATATAGATAAAATAACCACGAATGTATGAGGGCTAGGGCTATGCCTATATTTAGATGACTGACATCTGACTATATATGACTATTAATGTTTAAAATTACAACTTGCATGAAATATAATTTTGAGAATCAAGTTTCCATGCATATGAATGTAACATTTTTTTTTTCAACCATGAGACCTGGCTACTATCAATCAGGCACACACAGACATCCCATACAGACATCCCATATGTACACACTATATATACTTTATTTTTATTTTTATTTTTGAGACAGAGTTTTGCTCCGTCACCCAGGCTGGAGTGCAGTGGCCCGAACTTGGCTCACTGCAACCTCCACCTCCTGGGTTAAAGCGATTCTTCTGCCTCAGTCTTCCGAGTAACTGGGACTACAGGCGGGCGCCACAATGCCAGGCTAATTTTTGTATTTTTTGGTAGAGCTGGGTTTCACTTTGTTGGCCAGGCTGATCTCAAACTCCTGGCCCCAAGTGATCTGCCCACCTCAGCCTCCCAAAGTGCTGGGATTACAGGCTTAAGCCACCACACCTGGCCTCAGACTATATATATTTTATATATCATGTATATATATAATATATATACTATGTATTAGTAATAAACTATATTATATGTGTATATAATTTGTTTATCCAGCAATCTTACTATTTATTGTTACAATCGTTCTTGAACCAATATTGGAGTCTGGCTAGTGTCTTTGATTTATTAGAATGTATATAGTAATAAGTTACATGCATGTATGTTTAAGGAAACCTCATTTTCTGTTATGAGACGCTCATGTCATAATCTTAACAGATTTATTCAATGTATTTTAATGGAGTGATTAAACTGGATGTATCAATGCTTTTGAATTCATTGAGATAAGGATACAAGTTAACAATACATATGTCCACATACATACAGACATAAATTTAATACAATGCGTTTTCACTTAATTACTTGTAGAAGAGTATACAAAAAAATAGCCCTGTGCTGCTAATTTAAAGGAAATGTAATATTAAGTTTTATGAGAAAAAATTCCTCTGAAACAACAACCTTTAGAAAGTATTTCTTGGCTGGGCGCAGTGGCTCACGCTGTAATCCCAACACTTTGGGAGGCTGAGGCGGGCAGATCACCTGAGGTCAGGAGTTCGAGACCAGCCTGGCCAACATGGTGAAACCCTGTCTGTACTAAAAGTACAAAAATTAGCCCGGTGTGGTGGCAGGCGCCTGTAATTCCAGCTACTTGGGAGGCTGAGGTAGAAGAATCACTTGAACTTGGGAGGTAGAGGTTGCAGTGAACGGAGATTGCACCATCACACTTCAACCTGGGGACAAGAGCAAGACTTTGTCTCAAAAAAAAAAAAAAGAAAAAAAGAAAAGAAAGTATTTCTTACTGAATAGAAAATATTTCTTACCCCAATTCCTCCAGCTGATGGTGACAATCATTACTTTTCCTGTAAGTCACTGACAGGCGCTGTAACTTTTTCTTTTCAATTGTGTTGAAATACGTTTTTTGGTTTGCTTTCTGTAATGATGCTTTTGCTCAGATTCGTATTATACCCAGTTTAAAAAAGCAGCTGATTCTTTGGTTTTCTAAACTAACCCGAATAAACGAGCGTTGAAAAGCAACAATCACAGGTGAATTCTTTTTTCCTCTCAGCTTTGTTTCTTTGTTTCCATGTTTTATTTATTTTTATTGTTCCTCTCTTCCAGTGCCTAGAGCCCTGCAAGGAATCAGGGGACCTGAGGAAACACCAGTGCCAAAGCTTTTGTGAGGTAGGAGAACGTCAGTAATACTTAAAACACTTGACCCAAATCTGACTATGCTTATGTGGGTCATGGGAATGAATGGGCCCTCTTATTCTTCTGCAGCTTGGGGAGTTCATTAACTGCAGGTGTGTGTGGGTATATGTAAATTCATGTAAAAAATATAGAGCCTTCTTAAAACCTGGCTACCCACTGCTTGCATTATTGGCTAACCAGACAAAAAAAAATTTATGATGCATAGATGGAAGACTACAAGCTTTGTAAAGGTATAGATTGTCACCACCCTCCCACCTTACATCATAGCTATTCTGAGCAGTTTTTACATGCTTTTGAAGTATTCATGCCATTTGGGAGAAGAGACTCGTATTATTACTAATGGTGTTTCTCAAATATTTTCATCTCTTTGTTCCCCCTTGGGGTTCCTCCTCATATCCTGGGCAGAATGCTTGCCCGCTTTTAACTGTACAGGAGAGAGGCATCTTACTTCACCTAGCTATCAGTTAGATTAGTATCTATCTGTTCATATATCCAGCTGGCCAGCCAGCCAGCTAGCCAGCTGGCCATCTATCCATCCATCTATCCATCCATCCATCCATCTATCATCTATCCATCCATCCATCTATCCATCCATCTATCCATCCTTCTATCCATCCATCCATCCATCCATCCATCCATCCATCCATCCATCATCTATCCATCCATTCATCTATCCATCCATTCATCTATCCATCTATCTATTATCTATATGTATTTATCTGTCTATCCATCCATTCATCTATCCATCTATCTATTATCTATATATATTTATCTGTCTATCCATCCATTCATCCATCCAGCCATCCACCCTTGTATCTACCCATTCATCTCTCTATCATCCTTATTAGAAGAATGTGTAATATTGTCCTGAAGGACCACTGTCTAAAATCACCAATAGCGCAAAAAAGGAGAAGATCTGCTTTACTGGACTGTCTTCCCCAGGGAATACAGGGGGCACAGGCCCTGTACCAGCCTGGATTCTGCTGAGAAGTAACCAGACACAAGGCCAAGCAGACTGCCTGGTTCCAAGGGTTACAAGGACAGTGGACTTGAGAAGTAGGAGAATCTGAAGGTTTGGGGGGAACAGTAGAGAATGAGTCAAAGAGTCCATTTTGGCAGTCAAGAAAGCTCAGTTCAGGGTCTTGGCCAGAAGAGGTGCCCCGACATCAGAATGCAATGGTGTTATGGATTATCTTTGAACAGAACTGGGGGGTGAAAGGGAACTCTTCCAAGGATCCAGAGACATTGGTCTGGTCTTCATCCACTACAGCAAATAAATACTAGTGTAATCCCATTGCCTGTGTTTCACTCTGGATCTTATTCTGAGAAAATGACTGCAGAATTAGGACAATAATGGCTTCATCACTATGTACTGTGTGTAAAATATCTTCCAAATCTTACTTGACCTTTCCCATATTCCTGTAGTTAAGCAAGGCAGGTAGTAAGTCCCCAAGAGTTGTGTGTAGAAGCCAAGAAGGACTGGGAAGTTGAAGCTCCTCAAATGAATGGCTTGTCCACGGCCAACCCTCCAGGTAGAAAGGCTGGGTCTAAAACTCCTGTCTTTTTATCCCTCTCACTGATTATCTAAGTGTTGTTCCTGGTCAACTCCACTTGGCCAATCACCCGGGATCATAATGGGTTTGGGCCCCTTGAGATACAGAAAAGACGCAGCAGAAATAAACAAAACTGATGATTTGCTGCAAGGATAAAGAGAGTGAGGCCATCCCATGTCTGTGTTCTGCTTTTACCTTTTCTGTGTTCCTATTTTAGTTAATATTTTAAAAATATCTATTCATTCATTTATTCAACATGAACTTTTTGAATACTTATAACGTGCCCTGCAGTTTGGTAGTGATGTGGCAGTAAACAAATCACGCAAAAATTCCAGCCTTTGTGGGGCTTATTTTCTCCTCCATGAAAGATCTCAGCTGTGAATGATGGTAACTTGATTCCAATCCTAACTGCAAAACCAACTTACTCTATGAATTCAGTTAAATCAATTAACCTGTGTCTTCAACCTCATTTTCAGATGAGGGATTTATCCTATTGATCTTACACGGTGTTTATTAAAATAGATAATGAATGTAAGTGCACGGTACAGAGCTTATCAAGCTGTACAAAAGTAACAGAATGATATTGTATTATGATTGTATACAAATACAATGATTTGTATTATGTGTTATAGGCTTGCGGGTCATAGCTCTGTGAGGTATCTGAATCAACTGTTGATTCTGAATTTTTACCCACATTGGTAATCCTTGTCAACACAATTAGAGCACACTGTCTAGTGGAGTGACTGTTGTGCTCTTAACTTTAATTTTCTATTCTATTCCATACACAAACTATACATCTATAGGCACAAAAATAGATTTATAGAATTTTTTTTTTTCGGTTGCCCATGCTGGATTGCAGTGGCGTGATCTCGGCTCACTGCACCCTCCGCCTCCTGGGTTCAAGTGATTCTCGTGCCTCAGCCCCCCAGATAGCTGGAATTATAGGCATGCACCACCATGCTCAGCTGATTTTTGTATTTTTAGTAGAGACGGGGGTTTTGCTGTGTTAGCCAGGCAGCTCTCAAACTCTTGGCCTCAAGTGATCCACCTGCCTCGGCCTCCCAAATTGCTGGGATTATAGGCATGAGCCACTGCGCCTGACCTGCTTATAGAATCTTGAGGAACAAGGTGTTTGTTTTATAAATTTGTTATCCCTAAATATCAGTGACTCTGGGCTGCTATTTTTACATCTGATCTCTGAGAAGGAAGATATAATTGAAGGTAATTTGAAAACTTTCTTCCTGTAAATTTCAAATTCAAGAGCAGGTTTCTGTAACTGCCATTCTCTGAGGTAACTGTGAGGTGTTCTGAACCAAATCCAGTTTATTAAAATGGGACTCAGGTGTTTGAATTGTGATCCCTTCTGGCAGGAAAGGTTAATTGAAACTTGAAAGGTGGGGAAAACAGATGCCATTTAATGTGAGGAGCTTTGATGAGTTGCTTCAACCCAACGGTTAAATAACTGAAGACTTGATGTTCCATTTTAGTGACTTTGATTGTTTTTACGTCCCTGTGTGTTTTTTGCATCTGTTTTATTTTGCAGTAAGTATCTGACTATTGTGTTGAAGTAGGCTGAACCTTGAAAACACTGATGGCTGTTTCAGCATTTTTAAGCCTAGTCACTTATGGAGACAGGTCTAATACAATCCCGTTCATTCTCCCCATTCTCACATTATTTGTTAAGAGTGCATACAAAGTCCATATTGTCATGACTCCAAGCTTTCCCTTTGTAAAAGTTCAGACCCAAAAAGGACTCTAGATTATATTATCCTTCAGTTGAAACAATTACACTCTTAGACATGTCCGACCCAGTATGTTTACTTGCAGGGCAGTCTGAGCTTATTTGTCTTCTAAGGCATAGGTTTGCAAACCATGACTCGCAAGGCAAACTGGTCTGCCTCTTGTTTTATAAATAAAACTTTATTGGAACACAGCCACACTGGTTTGTTTACATATTGTCCATGGCTGCTTTTGTGCTACAACAACAGAATTGAGTAGTTGTAACATTATCTGGCCCTTTATAGAAAAAGTTTTTTAATTCCTGGCTCCAAGAAAAAGAACAGGCTGGGCGCAGTGGCTAATGCCTGTAATATTGGCACTTTGGGAAGCTGAGGCAGGAGGATTGCTTGAGGCCAGGAGTTCCAGGTTGCAGTGAGCTATGATCATGCCACTGCAGTCCAGACTGGGCAACAGAAGAGCCTGTGTCAAAACAAAACCAATAAAACAACAGTCATAATTACATCACAAAACTCGCCTTACCATTTAGAGTATTGTTACTTCTTAATCTGTATTACCAGCACCCATTTCTAAACATAAAACATTGTTCTTGGTAATTTTAATCACAAAATAAATTTTCCTACATGAAGGAGACTTTTGGAGGCACATTAATAACATACCTAGAATTGGTTCATTTCGTTCTCATATCCTGATCTGTCTCACTTCTCATTTCATTACCTATTTTATTATAATTTGCAAGGTAACTTTTGCTACTTTTAGGCTGATGTCAGAGGTAATAATGTCTTCTTTTTTTAAAAATTTTTTATTTTTTTGAGATGGAGTCTTGCTGTGTTGCCAGGCTGGAGTGCAGTGGTGCAGTATCAGCCCACTGCAACCTCTACTTCCCAGGTTCAAGCAATTCTCCTGCCTCAGACTCCTGAGTAGCTGGGACTACAGGCACGCATCACCACGCCCGGCTAATTTTTGTATTTTTAGTAGACACGGGGTTTCACCATGTTGGCCAGGATGGTCTCCATCTCCTGACCCTGTGATCCGCCCGCCTCGGCCTCCCAAAGTGCTGGGATTACAGGCGTGAGCCACCGTGCCCAGCCCAGTAAATGTCATTTTTTAAATGAAGAAGCTAAATGTTTGTATCAAAACAGCAAAAAAAAAAAAAATGAGATATTTCAGCAGTCCTCTGGATTATATGAGATTTTTTTTCATGTATGAAGTTTTTGGAACATGGCACATAATCATAGATACATAGATAGGCAAATAGATTGTTTTGTTGGTTCAGTTTATTAACTAACCATTATCACTGTTCTCTTATTTTCTTTTCTTTTTTTTTTTTATTTTTGAGACAGAGTCTCGATCTGTTGCCCAGACTAGAGTGCAGTGGCATGATCTCGGCTCACTGCAACCTCTGCCTCCCAGGTTCGAGCAATTCTCCTGCCTCAGCCTCCTGAGTAGCTGGGATTACAGGCGTGTGTCACCACTCCCCCTTATTTTTGTATTTTTAGTAGAGATGGGATTTCCCCCTCTTGGCCAGGCTGGTCTCGAACTCCTGGCCTCGGGTGATCCGCCCACCTCAGCCTCCCAAAGTGCTGGGATTACAGGCATGAGCCACTGCACCCGGCCTGTTCTCTTATTTTCAAAAATCTTACAAATGATGACAAACTATTTTTTTAACCAAATACAAAATGTACATTTTCCTAGATTGAAACATTCCTTTCTCACAATCAGTGGAATCTTAAATTTTAAATGGCAATATTTCTTTCTCATTCTTAATGATCTTAGTTTTGGTGAAACTTGATATATCATTGTTTATGACTTGCCTCCTTGCTGGATGAAACAGCTCCCATCTTTGATTTTGACGTTTCTGATTCATGGCATCTCAACCCTAAGTAAGAACTCAGTGGATGTCAGCATTGGATGAAACAGCTGGTAAAACAGCTGCCATCTTTGACTTTCATGTTTCTGATTCATGAAATCTCAACACTAAGTAAGAACTCAGTGGATGTCAACATTGGAAGTATGCAGCACATGTTAACGTCATAGAAAGCTGAAACCTTATTGGCTTCGGGGATCAGTCAAGGCTAAAAATACAAGTTGTTTGGGATCAATATGCATCCTGAGATATGCAGTCTTTCTCAGCCTGGAAATGGGAAGGAAAAGGAAGTTTTCACTTTACTGCATATATAATTATCAAGTAATTTCTTTGCGATTTTGCATTTTGAAATGTCTTTCAGGCTTATAGGTTTGATTCCCATAACAGTCCTTGGAAGAAGTTAGATGTGAATTTCATTAGGTAAGCTTGATGGACAAGGAAACTGATACACAAAGAGAAGGAATTTATTTGTCCAAGATCACATGGTTGGTTAGTGGAGTATAAGATCTAAAATCCAGGTGGTGTAGCTTCTAGTTACATTTCTTTCCTGCTGTATTGTAGTGTTTCCCTCCTAAACCTATTCTGTGTCACAGCACACAGAGGATGATGTTTTACTTCCCTCATCAGGGAATAAAAGATGAGCCTGTGTCAAATGTAAAGTTCTTGTTCCAGTCATCCCTGCTTGGACAGGCTTATCCTTAAGTGAGAAGGAGGTTTTAGTGGTTTAAAATCATACTTAATTTTGGGGGTTTTTTTGGTTTTGTTTTGTTTTGTTTTTTTGAGACAGAGTCTCTCTCTGTCACCTAGGCGGGAGCGCAGTGGCTCGATCTCAGCTCACTGCAATCTCTGCCTCCCAGGTTCAAGCGATTCTCCTGACTCAGCCTCCTGAGTAGCTGGGATTACAGGCACCCGCTGCCACGCCCAGCTAATTTTTGTATTTTTAGTAGAGGCGGAGTTTCACCATGTTGGCCAGGCTGGTCTTGAACTGCTAACTTCAGGTAATCTACCCACCTTGGCCTCTCAAAGTGCTGGGATTATAGGCATGAGCCACGGTGCCTGGCCAAATCATAGTTAATTAATGGCACCTCAAGGAGAGAAGGAAGACAGGGCTCCTTGCCCCTTCACGTGGCTCTGAAAGAAATATTCCAACACTACTGAAAAGAGACCTCAAAAAGTAAGAGGGTTAACATGCCTCTCCTGTGGGGATTTCTTGCGCTCAAAACTTTTTATCTCTTCAGTGCTCTACAACCGGTTTTATGTCTTAAAATTTAGAATGATAATTAAATGCAACCCTGTAGGAATTGGAACAGAACCTGTACCTGTCTGGATATGTCTGTAAAATAGTTAAAGGTCTTGAAAGAAGCTGATGAAAGCTAAATGTGAAAGTGACATAATATGCCCCAGATGTGTGTTGCGGTGGAAAAGGATAAGCACATAGAATTTAGTACCATTAAGCAATATTTTGCTTTAACATATCCGAACAATAGCTTCCGCAGTTAGAATATACTTGTGAAGGGGAAATAAAGATGAACTTTGTTGCTATTCTTTTTAAACAGATATATGTCCAAACTGAAAGATGGACTCAATTTTTATTACAAAGATTTTCGATTTGGAAATATTTTCCTACGAGCATTATAGTATGGCTCTTGAGTACTTCCTTTTAAGGAAGTTGTCAATTCTTCAGAAACACTAGAATGGGACCTGCAGTAGTGTGTCTAGTGGGTGAGACACTGAGGCTTTTTCTT
Source organism: Chlorocebus sabaeus (assembly GCF_047675955.1). NCBI lineage: Eukaryota > Metazoa > Chordata > Mammalia > Primates > Cercopithecidae > Chlorocebus > Chlorocebus sabaeus. The sequence goes on from NC_132933.1 coordinate 144,358,612, forward strand.
TTACTTGGTACAATCTGATCAACTGAGCAAATGAGAGAGAGTGGTGGCTCAATCCAGAGTGGTCCTGGTGACAGATTCAACATGAGGAATGGGAGAAATGGTTGAGTCAGTGGTGTTGCCAACTTTTGTCCTTAAAAACTAGGGTAAGAAAGTCGGAATGTACGAGATGTGGGATATGTGTCGGGCACAGATAGTTTTGGGGGTGAGGTGGGGAGAAAGAATAGACCCGAAGTTTGGTATTGAGCCTGGTATGTTTCAGATGCAAATGGAAATCCGTATGAGATGCGCTGTAGGGAAATAGGCACAGGAGTTTGGAATTTAGGTGAGAGTTCTAGGCTGAAAGAACAAATGCCATGCATGAAGGTACTGTTTAAAGTCATGAAGCTCAATGAGGTGACAGAAAGAAAACAGGTCTATGAGTTAAACTCCGAATCACAGAAGCATAAGAGGAATGGGGAGATAAAGAAGGAGATATAAGAGAGGCCAATACGTTGGGAGAAAACACAGAGGAGTGTGATGTTCCGATAGCCAAACGATGAAAGCTTTTCAACAAGGAAGAGGTAATCAGTTGCGTCTGGAGACTTGAAATTGGATCATCGAATTCTGCAACAGGGAGCTCACTGTGGCCTTTGATAAGACCAGTGTTATTGGGTGGCAGAAGAAAATGCCTAATTGGCATGAATTTCCAATAAATGGTTGGAGGAAACAGAGAGGGAGTATAGAAACGTTTCAGTGAGCATTACTGTAAAAAAAAGTGATGAGGGGCGCAAATGAGATTGTGGGAAGAGGTGTGAACAAGGTAATCAAACATTTAATTGTTTTTACAGTAGAGAACTAATTATATTTTACAAGCAGATGGGAATTATTCAGGAGAGAGGCGTTATTTGATGTTGGAGGAGCAAGGGGGGAATTGCTGAAGCACATAACCTTAAATGGCAATGTCTACCATTGTGTGTGTGTGGAGGCAGGTTTGAAATGGGAGCAAGCTTCTACGTCCTGGGACAGGAGATGCGTGAGAATTCATGGATGCATGGGGTGCATTGGTGGGTGTGAAAATGGCATCTGTGGAACTTGTCGTTTCAATGCTTTACTTTTCTCAGTGAAAAAGGAATCAGGGTGACCAGCTGAGAGTAACGATCAGACAAAGGGATGGAGGCTGGGGTGACTGACACATAGACAATTTTCTTTTCTTTTCTTTTCTTTTCTTTGAGACGGGTTCTTGCTCTGTCGCCCAGACTGGAGTGCAATGGCACGATCTCGGCTCACTGCAACCTCTGCCCCCAGGTTCAAGCAATTCTCCTGCCACTGCACCTGGCTAATTTTTGTATTTTTAGTAGAGACAGGATTTCACCATCTTGGCCAGGCTGATCTTGAACTCCTGACCTCGTGATCCACCTGCCTCAGCCTCCCAAAGTGTTGGGATTACAGGCGTGAGCCACTGCGCCCAGCCACATAGACAATTTTCAAAAAGTTTTTAGTATTATAAATAATAGGCTTTTATTTTTAGAAATGATTAACATTGGTCTTTTACATTTTTGTAACACATAAAAGTGTTACTTGTATTTCTGGATGGTGTTACTTGGGCACCAATGAAGAGATGCAGAATTCATCTAAGTCTTCTTTTCAATTTAGGGGGTGTAGTAGTAGTAGAGTGGAAATGTTTTGAAGAATGCTTATGAATTTTTATAATTATTATGAGATTTTCTTTGCCAACCACCATATGATGGGTGCAATCTGCATTGTATCAAATTTTATAGTTATGGAACATGAACTTTTTTTCCTTTTTTAAGCACTGAGACTCGATTTTCATTGGATTTTTTATATTACTCGGGGGAGTATCAAATTATTCTAGACTCAATCGTAGGAGAATTGATGAGTTTTGAAAATTTATGGGACCAAGACTGGAGATTATTCAGAATAATTTGAATACCTAAGTCTGAAAAGAAGGGCTAGACAAGTAGGCACATAAGGAGTTAGGGTAGTATCATGAAAATTGCAAAAGCACTAAATTTAAGTAAAAAAAATTTTTTGGAATGCATGTAAAGCACTTAACCAGTATCTGAAGATAACATACATTACATATATATTAGCTACTTTTACTTTGAAAGAGGAAGACAAGGTCAACACTTTTTAATTGTATTGGAGGTCAGTGAGATGCGGACTAAAAGGGCTCACTGAGTTTTGTAGTTCGGAAGTCACTAGAAATCTGTGTGGGAGACTTTCTGTGGATCAATAGTAGGGTAACACATACAACTCTGGGTTATAGAATAAAATGTAAGGAGGAAATTCAGACCAAATACATGCAACTCTTTCTATAAGTTTAAAGCCTTTCCCTAAGACTGCCTCTAGAGCATAGGGGAGAGAGAGGAGGCTCTGGTTAGGGGGAATTCACAGTTGAGAAAGTGATTTTTGTGTTCTACCTTGGAAAGACTGGAATGCATTTATATGTCAGGGGAAATGAATGCTGTCAGGAGTGTGAAGTCAGAGATACATAGAGCGCAAACTGGATAACTTGATTTCTGGAATAAGGAACTAGGGGCGAAGGAAATTTCAATGTGGAGAGGGAGACACTCATGCGTCTAAAGATGCCAACTCCAGTGTCCAGCATGATCCAGAACTGGCCTTCTCACACTTGGTCCCACACACAGATCATCTAGGAATCTGCTTTAATGCAGATTCTGATTAAGTAGGTATATGGTGTTCAGTATGGTATTCAGTAGGTATGTGGTGTGGCCAGGAGAGTCTGCGTTTCCAGCAAGCTCCCAAGTGATGCTAATGCTGCTGAACTAAGGCCTAGCCTTTGAGTAGCAAGTATGTGAATGTCCTTCTTGGGTACTGGGGCCCCCTATTTTAGGGATAGCCATGTTTGTGCCTGTGGTGGCACATGCCTGTGGTCCCAGCTACACAGGAGGCTGGGGCAGGAGGATTGCTTGAGCCCAGGAGGTCGATACTGCAGTGAGCCATGTTTGTGCCACTGCACTCTAGCCAGGGTGACAGAGTGAGACCCTGTTTTAAAAAACAAACAACAAAAAAGCACTCACTTGAAGTTTTCTATCAATTCTGTGTAACCTGTGATTTGTGCAGTGATATTCTATAGGGAGAAAATGTGCAATTGCTTAAAATGATTAAAAATCAGCAGGTGATGCTAGGCTCAGTGGCTCACACCTGTAATACCAGAATTTTGGGAGGCCAAGACGGGAGGATCACTGGAACCCAGGAGTTTAAGACCGGCCTGGACAACAAAGTCAGACCCCATCTCCTCAAAAAATAAAAAATAAAAAAATTAGCCAAGCATGGTGGCACATGCCTGTGGTCACCTGTGGTTCCAGTTAGACAGGAGGCTGAGGCAGGAGGATTGCTTGAGCCCAGGAGGTCGAGGCTGTGGTGAGCCATGTTTGTGCCACTGTGTTCCAGCCTAGGTGACAGAATGATACCCTGTTTCAAAAAAAAAAAAAAAAAAGGAACAAGAAAAAGAAAAAATCAGCAGATGAAAATGGTTCTTTATAAATAAAAATGAAAAACACTATTTTATTATTCAAGATACAGAATTATAATCGTTGATTTATCTTTATTCCCCAATACAGTCTAAACATGATAGCAGGAATAAAGTTTAGCCTTCCTGTCTCATGTAACTATCAGAATGATGTACTCCAGTTAAATGAATCAATGAATGAAGATAGTCTCCTTTTATCTGAGTTGGCAGAGCTTTCTTGGAGGAAGTTAGAAAGAATTCTGATATTTATCTTCTCTAAGAAGTAGAAGCTCCTGTATGAGCCTTAAGTGTATTTATTTACTTATTGAGGCTTTTATATATTATTTCCATGTTTTAGTAGACATAGGACTATTCACGTTGTCTATTTCTTCTTTAGTAGTGTTTATAACCTGTGTCTTTGTAGGAAGTAAACGATTTCATCCAAGTTATCACATTGATAAAAATAGAGTGGGTCATATTATTGCCTAATTCACCTTTATTGTTAGCATTTTGATGTCTGTTAGGTCTGTAGTGATGAACCCTTTTGCAATACTGACATTGATAATTTATGTATTCTCTACTTTTTTCTTGATACATCCCAACAGAATTTTGTCAATTTTAGTGCTCCTTTAAAAAAATAACTTCTTGTTTTATTGTTTTTCTTTATTTTTGTCATTTCCTATGCTATTGATTTCTGTCCTTCATTATTTCCTTACTTTTGCTTAATTTTGATTAGTTTGACTCTCTTTATATAATTTCTTATTGCAGGAGCTGACATAATTAGTTTGAGACCTTATTTTCTTTTCATATATAAGAGCTTTATGCTATAAATTTTGCCCTATGCACTACTTTAGCTACAACCCACATTTTGTGTTACAGCATGTTTTTATTTTTACGCAGCTATTTTCTAATTACTTCTGTGATTCCATTTTTGAATTTCATATGAGAGTATGGTTTATTTTGTAAATTTTTGAGAATTTTACATATAGCTTCCTACTGATATGTAGTTAAGACAAAACTTAGGATTTCTATCCTTTTAAATTTTTTGAGAATTGCTTTTTGGAACACAGTATGTTTTGTCTTGAATGACTTCATGTATAATATGAAAATGTCATAACAATATACTTTCATTATTTACTCCCTTCATTTGTATTATTAGTGTCCTAAATCATACTTCTACATTTGTTGCAAGCTCCACATCACATTTTTATGGTTTTTGCTTTAAACTTATCTTCTTCCAGAGATATAAAAATAAGAAAAATCATCTTTTAAATATAATCATGTAGTTATTATTTCTAGAACTCTTCATCCTTTGTGTAGACCCCAATGTTCATCTGTTATCATTTTCCTTTTGCTTTTAACATTTCTCATAATGCTGGGTTGGTGGCTGTGAGTTCACCTTTTGTATACCTGTGGTAGTCTTTAAGGCATCTTCCCTTTTCAAAGATATTTCATGGGTATACAATTCTAGGTTGATTTTTTTTTTTTTAAATAGCGTTTTAAAGATACTGCTTTATTTTCTTCTGGCATGCATATTTTCTGAAAAACCTTTGAGATTCTTATCCTTGTTTTACTATATATAAAGTGTCTTTTAATTTTTCTATCTGCTTTGAAGATTTTCCTTCAGTATCTGGCATATGAAGCAATATGATTAAGTATACTTTGATTTAATTATCTTTGTTTCTTCTGCTTAGGGGTAATTGAGATTCCTCTAACTTTGAACATACAATTTTAATCAAATTTATTTATTTATTTATTTAAAATCATTGTCTTTGCATTCCTTTTAAGTAATCTTACCTTCTATGATGTCTAACATTTTAAAAATCCTACTTGGTATATTTTTCTTTTCTTTTTTTTTTTAATTATTACACTTTTAAGTTCTAGGGTACATGTGCACAACGTGCAGGTTTGTTACATATGTATACATGTGCCATGTTGGTGTGCTGCACCCATTAACTCGTCATTTACATTAGGTATATCTCCTAATGCTATCCCTCCCCCCTTCCCCCACCCCACGACAGGCCCCAGTGTGTGATGTTCCCCACCCTGTGTCCAAGTGTTCTTATTGTTCAATTCTCACCTATGAGTGAGAACAGGTGGTGTTTGGTTTTCTGTCCTTGCAATAGTTTGCTCAGAATGATTGTTTCTAGCTTCATCCATGTCCATGTAGGTTTTCTTGTCTTGTGCTACCTATTGTCCAATGTCTGAATAACGTGGTTGCATACACAAGAAGACTTCAGAAAGTTCATGGAAAAATGGAATCAAAAGCTAAAAATAAAACATATAAGCTTTGTTTCCCAACATAAGCTCCATCAAGTTTAAGACACTTTTGTAAGTAATGTTACCAGCCACCTAGTCCATCCCTAAAGAAGTAAGGGTCCTGGGAATTTAACCATGTCAATGTAGGTTTTAAAAAATATTACTCACTGAAGAAAAATGGATGCTCTTTAAAGATTCTTATAAGAACAGGAAATAAAAACAGGTCAGAAGGAGACAAATCAGGACTGTAAGGTGGATGCCTAATGATTTCCCATTGAAACTCTGGCAAAATTGCTGTTATTTGATGAGAGGAATGAGCAGGGCCATTGTTGTGGTGGAGAAAGGCTCTCTGATGAAGCTTTCTCAGGCATTTTTCTGCTAAATCTTGGGTTAACTTTCTTAAAATACCTTCATAATAACATAACAGTCAATGTTCACTTTGGGACGGGGTTTTAGCATTAAAATGAGGTAGAACTTGGCTCTTTACATCGAAAAGTGAACTACAGGACATACAGTTTGTGCACAGCCTCTGTAATCTAGCCGAAACTGGCTTGTGGTCTGCAGTTGCTTATCAGAAAATAATCTTTATAAGGCCAGTCTTCTCTCCAGTCATAGTTGTAGAGGTCTGGGTTGTAAATCAAAGTTGATAGCTCCTATTGTTGACAAGTTTAGCTGTAGAAATTTAGAAATGTGCCATACCAACCAAGCCCCGAACCCCCTACCCATAGGTAACTTGGTTTCCTTAACTTAGCGTACCTCTCAGTTGATAAAGGGGCATCCATTTTGGTCTCTCAGATCATACCCACTAGATGCCAATAGCATATTTCTTCCAGTTGTGAGGAACAAAAATATCTCCAGATATTACCTAATGTCCCCTGGGAACCAGTCCTTTAACTTATGGAATTTGTACTTTTCCTTACTTGTTCATAATGAGGAAACTAAGTTCTATGTACATTAGTGTATTGGTCTGTTTTCATACTGCTGTAAAGAACTGCCAGAGACTGGGCAATTTATAAAGGAAACAGGTTTAATTGACTCACTGTTCAGCATGGCTGGAGAGACCTCAGGAAACTTACAATCAAGGTAGAAGGTGAAGCAGGGAAGCAAGGCATCTTCTTCAGAAGGCAGCAGGAAGGAGAAGTGCCTAGTGAAGGGGGAAGAGTCCCTTATAAAACCATCAGATCTCGTAAGAACTCACTATCACAAGAACAGCATGGGTGAAACTGCCCCCATGATTCAATCACTTTCACCTAGTCTCTTCTTTAACACATGGAGATTATGGGGACTACAATTCAAGATGAAATTTGGGTGGGGACACAAAGCCTAATCATATCAGTTAGTTTCTATCTCATTTTGTGATGATTTAACCAGTCCAGAAGTGGTATAATATAGTCGTGTATAAACAAAGAAATAAGAAATTTCAAGGAATATCTCTAAGAGATAAAATATGGGATATTTTTTTCTTGTAACTTGGATAGATGTGATGAGTTTGTAGAATTCAAAAGTGTTTGTAAAATGAGATGAACAAAGAAACTGAACAATGTAAATCAAAGAGTAAACAACTGTATTTGACAACTTTCTAATTTGTTGCTCTTCAAAAGAAATTATTTATGTGAGGATTTTAGGCCATCTATAATTAATGTATATGGATTCCTATTGTTTCTTGTAAAATTTCTAGAACTATGTTAATTCTGATGCTAATAAAGGTGGCTAGCACTGATGCCACCTTTATTATGTGCTAGGATCTGTGCTAAGTGTTTTGGAAGCTTTACTTAAGGCTTAGGATAATATTTTATCCTCCTTTAATATTTTGAAGAAACTGACAATTGCCAAATTAATTTTGCCCCCAAAATTGTACAGCAGTTATCTTACTTAAGTATTTGTCATGCTCTGAAGGGGACAGACTGTATTTGTTTCTGTTCCCTCTCTCTTTTACTTCTGTTTTCCACATCACTTTTACCTGCTTAAATCATCAGTATTGATGACTTGTCTTTAAAGTTTTGTCCTTGTCTAATTATTTGTTGATCTCATGCATATATCTGTAACTTCCTATGTCTACCTTTATTATAATGCAAACTAAACTGTTTAATTATTTTTACCTGTTTGTTAGTAAACATGTGAACTATAAGCATAGTGGGTCATCATTTTCACAGTTTCACCTGTTCACCATTAAATTCCTAGTACCTAGAATGCCAGTTTGGTCTATAAATCAGTATATAAATGGTTTAGTGGGCTCAACATTGCATTGGCATTCTTGGTAATCACTACTAACAAATGCAGAAAGTAGGAGAGGGAAATAAATCATAGTTTAAATGTGGTACCTGAACCATCGCTAATTCTCTAGGGATTTGTGAACTTCTTGAGCTATTTATGTGCCTCATGATCTTCTAGAAATATTGCAGCAAGATTCTGAAGTGTTGCTGACTCATACAAGGCGACACGTTTGTTTTCAAAATAAATAGAAGAACCAGGTCAGGAAGAAGGAAGCCAAGATAAACATAAGTAGAGATTACTATAAGTGAAAGAAGAGGGTATGTACTTGTAGAAAAGTGACTTCCTTAATATGCATGTTTCTGCTTTTCTCCTAATTTTACATTTTCCTAATTTTATATTTTCCATGGCCAATGTCTATAATTTGCCTGGGAATCCAATTAATTGCAATCACATCTAACAAATTAGTATTTATAATTGGGTTTCCAAACAAATTATAGTAATACTTCCAAGCATAAATTAGTAACATTTGAATGGAGAGTTATTTTTCTTATTTTACGCATAGTGTTTAGATGTCTTCTTTGAAAGACACACTTGGCAATTTTCCTTACTTTTTAAAAAGTACACTCTATTTTCTTTTTTTGAGATGGTGTCTCACTCACTCTGTTTCCCAGGCTGGAGCACAGTGGCGCAATCTTGGCTCACTGCAACCTCCGTCTCCTAGTTTGAAGATTCTCCTGCCTCAGTCATCCAAGCCGCCAGGATTACAGTTGTGTGCCACCACACCTGGCTAATTTTTTGGATTTTTAGTAGAGGTGGGGTTTTGCCATGTTGGCCAGGCTGGTCTCAAACCCATTACCTCAAGTGATCTGCCTGCCTTGGCCTCCCAAAGTGCTGGGATTATAGGCGTGAGCCGCCACACCCAGCCAAGTATACTATTTGTTTTTGATAGAAACTATACATGTCTATTAAAAATTAAGAGAACAAACCGCACAGAAAAGTAAAACCAAACCATCACTCCAGATTTACCACGTAGAAACAGCCACGGTTTACCGTGCAGAAAAGTGTTAACACAGCAAGGCCAAGACTGTTCTCCTAATACCTACTTAAATGACTGGCCACAGGCCAGCACCTGGAGGCTTTGTGCACACTAGTTTCAAATAAATGCTTAAAGTTTAATATTACTTGAAGGCAAGAGAAGACAAAGAGACCCTAAAGTATTATAAAGAAAATATTATAAAAGATATTATGAGGTTGGAACTGTTACTCTTTCAATTCTGTATTTGCTTTATTATTTACTGATGTTCTAATATAAAGTTCAAGATAAGTCACACTCATAGATAGGTTTTCTCCACCATTCCTTCCACCTACCAGTTTTTCTAATAAGTTGTTATTTGAAAATTCTTAGTTTTATTATAGCAAATTCTCCCTCCTAACCATCATTCTTATTTTAATATTAGTTTCATATTTATGTACATAGAAAAATAATTAATTTTACTGATTCTTTTTTCCACTTTATCCTTAATTTTGTAAATTTATTTCATATCTTTGTTTTTAAAAAGGGGTCTATGGATGGTGTTTTCTTTAAGTTTATGCATGAGAAATTTTACCTACAGTTATAGCTAAAGTACACTTGGATTGGACAACTTTTTTTTTCTTCTATAAGTATTACTTTATTTTATCTGGGCACCGAATATTGTCTAGCCCATTTGTTCTTGTTTTCTGTTTATGATAGGATCGCCAGGTTTTGCCATTGCATGGCACTTCCTCCCCTCTGCCCCCCACACAACCCCCCGACAAGACACATCCACTCACACAGAGTTTATTTTCCTTAGAATTACATAGACATTGCTTTGTTAGCTTCACATACTAAATTTAGTAGAGAGACATTTGGTAGCAATTATATTTTATTCCTCATAATCAGCTTGCCTTTTTTACCTGAATGTCTGAAAATTTAAAGTTTTCCCTTTGGTGTTCAGAAGCAGAAGCTATATTCCAGTGTTGCTTGTTCTTTTCAGTTATTCCTGGAACATAACATGCCCTTTGATTTATAATTTTTTTCTATTTCATTCCTTGATCTCTCTCTCTTTCTCTCTCTCCTTCCTTCCTTCCTTCCTTCCTTCCTTCCTTCCTTCCTTCCTTCCTTCCCTCCCTCCCTCCCTCCCTCCCTCCCTCCCTCCCTCCCTCCCTCCTTCCTTCCTTCCTTCCTTCCTTCCTTCCTTCCTTCCTTCCTTCCTTCCTTCCTTCCTTCCTTCCTTCCGTCCTGTCTCCTTCCGTCACCCAGGCTAGAGTGCAGTGGTTCAATCTTGGCTCGCTGCAAGCTCTGCCTCCTGGGTTCAAGGGATTCTCCCATCTCAGCCTCTCGAGTAACTGGGATTACAGGTGCCTGCCACCACACCCGGATAATTTTTGTATTTTTAGGAGAGACGGGGTTTCTCCATGTTGGCCAGGCTGGTCTCAAACTCCTGACCTCAGATGATCCTTGATACTTCTAGTTTATTTCTTAACTTTATGTTTTTGTCTTATTTCACATTTTATATTTTTGTTTAACTCTTTTCTATCCCTTTTCATCCCTTTTCATCGTCTCGCTACCTTGTCTTCATGCTCTTGTATTGAATTCACGTTCTGTTCATCTCACTGTGCGTTTTGGGAGTGAAGTTTTCAGAAATTTGGAATCAGACCCTTTGGCCAGGTTAGGGAGAGGGCAACGCTGAGATGGGGGAGCAGCGGCGGAAGTCAAACTTTAATGATTTTAACATTTTCAAAGTGCCCAAGGACATGTGTACAAAGACACATTTTATGGAAATTGTGCAGGTTACTTTTTTTGTTTGAACCTTTGAAAGAATTTAATCTTAACATTTTCTGATTTAAACACTGTAAAATCTTGTTTAACAAAAACTTTTATGTATTAAGATACTATTTTCCTTTCATTACATAGTTGTTTATAAAAGTTCATTTGTTAAAATTAAGGATCCTTTTTAACACCATAGCATTTGTACTGTTGCTTTTTAATATAGTGAAAATACAAAAGGAAGGGCATGTGCTATTTTTTTGATGTCACTGACTTCAGAGACATTGTGTACAAAGAATTACCAACATACTTTAATTCAATGATTGCTTGGTGTTTAGAATGTCAGTTCTTTAATTTTGAGCATCCTGAAATATATCTTTTGTACATACAGAGACTGATGCATCAGAATCAGATTTTCAGTAACCCCTGGATTATAGTTTGGAGTAATTTAATTTAGTTACCCTCAGTGGTCTCTAGGAGTTTATGTACACTTAGATTTCCTGTTTATAAATGCATTTGGTTTTTCTGTATCTAGGTACATGGAGCTATTCAACTACTCAGCATAGAATTAAGATTAAAAATTCGTTTGCTAAAGAAAAGGAATACAAAAAAAGAAATTTGAAATCACCCTACTGTCTCTTCCCAGGAAGTGTAAGATTGCATTTTTGAATATTCAGATTATTTCTAAACATGTAGAATCATGAAATCTAATAACTGAACACAAATTAGAGAGCTATTCATCCAGCAGATTTCTAGTCTTGGCCAGACATTGGGACCATCTACGGTTCTTTCCAAAGTGCAGTTTCCGGGGTCCATGCCCGGAATGCTGAAGAAACGGGTCAGAAGTTCACCCAGGACATCAGTTTTAGAAGCTCCCTGGGAAATTCTAATAGGGAAGCAAGCCGAGAGCCACTGGGCGAGCCCAGTCTTCTTATTTTACCCTGATATGGTGGGGTCCTCAGAAAACACTGACTCTCATCGTTGCCCAGACTCTTACATGTTTCGTGATTTGGGCTATGTTAGGATCTCCCTGAGCTGCTGTTTCCCCATTTGTAAAGTGGAAATAATAACAGCTGTGGGGACTGGGCAAGAATAGGTGAAATGAGAAAGTAAAGCAGCTGGGGTAGATTGAGGGATGTGGTAGACATCAGCATCTCTTGGTGACTAACTGCCACTGCTAATGATGATGGTAATGACGGTGATGGTGGTGGTTATGACAGTGGTGATAATGATGGAGCACTCACTTCAGGAAAGTGTATATTCGAGGTTTCATTGTAGTCCACAATCCTGGTTGTTGGCTAGGAGCAGGAAGAGAAGCCCCCCATTCCTTGACTCTTTGCAAAGGCAATTATAATCATAGAGAATTGACATATGGTAGAAGTCTGTTGAATTGAACCAGATAGTCAAATGCAATGTTCTCATCAAAGCTGAAGCCTAGTATTTATGTGATTTTAAACACATTACGATAATTTACTGAATTGGATGTCTTTGTCATTCCATGATTGCTGAACAGATTATTTTACTGTACAATACCTTGCATTTTATGCCAAACTAAACAAAGATAGTACTGTCTCTCTTTTTGAAAGCGTTCAAGAAATGTTGCCTACTTTTGTTAGTATTTAATTTTATTTTTAGCCACTTGCCACAGGTGGATAAATTAATGTTTTATTCATTTTCTTCTTAGTGGAGCGTAGCATATTACCCAGGTAAGGCACTAAAAACCACATTTTAGTTTTTAGCTCTTAGGAGATGACATGTAGGAGGGATATATGAGAATTCATTAATACTGCATATTAATATATAGTATAACATATATCTGTTCCTTAACATATGAAAGATTTTTTACTTAATCCAATGCACCTCACAGATATTTTTCTTTAACACTTTGCTTTATCTCTTCTTTGGAGGCATAATGACATCCATTAGATACTATTAATCACTGATCTAGAAAAATACAGTCTTTGCAGACTATTTCTTTCTTAGTTTTGGGGACAGTAAGGGCAAAATAAACAAAATTAATGGGTGCAGTGACCATATTCTTTTCAAATTTTAAATTGGAGCCAGTGACCTGGCAAAAGAATGACATTTGGCTGGGTGTGGTGGCTCACTCCTGTAATCCCAGCACTTTGGGAGGCTGAGGCGGGCAGATCACTTGAGGTCAGGAAATCGAGACCATCTTGGCCAACATGGTGAAACCCCGTCTCTACTGAAAATACAAAAATTAGCTGGACATGGTGGCACATGCCTGTAATCCCAGCTACTTGGGAGGCTGAGGCAGGAGAATTGCTTGAGCCAGGGAGTTGGAGGTTGCAGTGAGCTGAGGTTGTGCAACTGCACTGCAGCCTGGTGACAGAGTGAGACTCTGTCTCAAAATAAAAATAATAATTGGAAAGTGACATTTGTGTGATTTGTGAAATTAATCATATAAATAGTTTTATAAAAATGAATTATAGTTATAAAAACTAAATTTACAGTTAACAATTTGTCTTCATTGCCTGCATATAATTGTAGAAACAGGAAATAGAACATGGAGCATATATATATATATATATATATATATATATATATATATATGTTGTCACATGTGCTTATTCACCATAAAATTGATGGGTATTACATGCATACTGATTTGAATGTCTTTTTCTAATATTTTCTCATTCCTTTTAACAAATCTCTGAGTAATTAACTTGTATTATCACATGAAATTTTACATGCTTAATGGTCAGAAGTTATTATACTTTTGTGACACTCAAATTACCTTTGTTCACAGGATTTCCTACTGGAGACCAATTTGCAGATTTTGTTTATATCTAGAGTATTAATATTCACACAGCATTTTCTCTGACCTGTACACATTTTTCTCCTTATTCCATTCAATTAGTAAATTCTCATTAAACTATGATTAATGACCTGGAGAGAGACCTTATGTACACATACCATATGTTCTCTAATTTATATTCAAAAAAATAATTTTTTTCAACCTAGTCCAAGAGAATTATGAAAGAAAATTAATAGACAGCATCAAAACCTCCCTTTGATAAATCTGCCTTTAATAGGACAGCTAAATAAAGCTCCTCTGTAAGATTGTTGCACCAAATCCACACTGCTCTAAGGTGAACTTCATTTAAGTACAGGGTACAATTCCTTAGATGCAGATTTCAGTGCTTAATCTGGAAGTAGTGGGTTAGAATCTAGTGGCTGGACACACTGTGGAAAAATACAGACTTCCTTCTGTCTGTGGATCTTACAAAATTTTCATCAGCATAGCAGAAGAATTTTGAAATGTTAAAGAGTAAGCTTGTAGCAGTGGGAAAAGAAAAAAAGACATAAATTAATTATTATTGAGTATGTATTATGGGCCAACTATGCACAATAGTGCTTAGTTCTTTGTGTGCATTACCTCATGTAATATTCATAATGTTACCTGTATTATTTCAAGATTATAAACCAGTCTAGGAAGCATGAGTGCAAAGATGAACATATGCGTTTCTATGATCCCCAAAATAATCAAAGACATCATGTTTGAATCCTTACCAAAAGGGAAAACATTGATTATCCATACAGAATAACTCTCATATCAACTGAAAGATCTGAATTGTTGGGCTAATTTTGATCATTCCCCTTTTATAGTCATTGGGAACACATACTTCGTAACTATTCTAGGTCACTGTCTTTGTTTATTTGTTTTTATGTCTGCCCCAATAGTTAGTAAATAATGAAGATAAGGAGACATGGCCTCTGTTTTCCTGTCCCTCACAGTTCAAGTGTGTGGCAGTTGGCATATAGATTATTAGAATAATATATGAATAGAGGATCCAAACTTTATCTGATTCTTGACTCATACTCTGTTTTCATAGGTGAAGAGTATGAACTGAGTTGATTTCATTATATCATGATGCAAACTAAGTCACTGTGATTTCCAAGTTACCAAGCAGGATTGCTGGATTTAATACACTTGCTGGATTTAATACAAGTATTTCTACTTGGAAATCTCAGCCCATGAGGCAGTGGCCAATGATTTTGGTATTATTTTCTTTCATTGTGTGTAATGTATATGAACTGTTGAAAAAAGAAAATTGGCAAACACTATATAATTGTCACAGATCTGTTAGCATACTTCCTTGATTATTAACTTAGATCTGAAACTAAATTTAGAGCTTCAAAACTCAATGAAGTAAAATACATCTAACAGCTAACAGAAAAATGAACTGTGAAATAGAGTAAGAGAGAAAAGCCTTGAGAGTTGATAATGCTTTAAGTGCTTATAAAGTTTATTTTTAATTAATTAGCTGTAAATTTATCACAATTCAATATTGACACCATGGCCCTTCTAAATTTTACCTTAAAGTTCTTAAATTGAGAAATAAGTTTAGTTCAGTCAACTCATGTTACTTTCACATTTTATATATGATTAATTACTAACAAACAACTTTATATGACATCTACAATTCTAATTCAAACCTTGAAATTATAGTTTTTCTATCTAGTGTTTCCACTGTTTTCCTTTTGTTAATCTAAGAACAGGCATTTAATTGTATTTATCTTGTAATGAAGTACTGATGCTTTGTCATCCACTAAATTTACAATATCAGAAAGATTATTGGCACTATGAAACAATACAATGTGGTGCTGCACACATTCTCATCACAATTTTTTTAAAATTGTGGTAAAATGCACATAATATAACATTTGCCGTCTTAACTCCTACGCATATTTTAATTGAACATTGTTTGGGGGAAATAACCAGGTGAGACAGTGGAGAATAATTTATGTTGAAATTGTAGTTTATCCTAGGATTACTAAGATATTCCTTGCTGAAGTTATGTTTTGAGTCTTCAGTGGAATTTCCAGTCATCATCAATCTGAGAATCATAGGCTAAAATTAATGAACTATCTGTCTTTTTGGAAAAGAGAGATATTCCTCCCACCAACCTCCCACCTCCCACTAGAGACTTTGATAATGGTGGTTTTTTTGTTTGTTTGCTTGTTTGTGTGTTTGTTTTATAACATACCTCTGCTATTGGTGAAATACTCTCTGGTTAATAGCCCAAATCATTCACTGTCTCCTGCCTAGATAACCTCCTGTCTCCAGGGTATCTAGGTGCTAACAGACACCTATCTGACTAAAGGGTCATGCTTGTTTGACAGTGAGGAGCAGCCAGCAGCATGCTAGCAGGTTTGGCAGGTGTTACCTCGCGGTTGGGAACCATATTCAATCACTATTGAGAAGCAACAGCGACACATGGGCTGGTCTTATCAGGTGTTTTCCAAGTGTTGCCCAGGCATTATGAGGCAGTGGTAGGGATGACCTGGTGTTACACAGGTGTCACGATGGTACAGAGGCATATTTAGTCATCAGGGAGCAGCAGCAGGCGGGTGTTCCCAGGTATCCTTCAGGTGTAACCCAGGTGTTTCCAGTTGTTACCAGTAATGAGCCCTGGTTAGGGATCACTGTGGAGCATCAAACAGCATGCTGGCGTTGAGCTGCATGATGTTCCTATTCTCCCCCTGAACTTCTGTTCACCAAAGCCACCACATTTATTTCTTATATTCCTAACCCTGTTGTGACATCAGATAAACAGAAAGGGCCCTCCTTGTTCATCTTCCACGTCCAATGTTGAGGCACCATGGCAGCCCTTCACTGGATGGCCTTTGCATTGATTCAAGTAGCCTGAATGGTTGTAGCGAACGGAGCTTGATATGTACAAGAGTTCAAACATGTGCGTACTTGTTCTTTGCCCATGGAGCAGTTCAAGGCAGCTGTTTCTGCAGGGTGCTGTCCTTCTCCATATGGGCAGACAGCATTCTGGCATCTCTCCTCCTGTGGCCCCACCATTCCCTACAGCTGTGGTGCTACCCATATCCAGCTAATCAAGAACATGGGGGCACCATCCCCCACCATCTGCAAGCCTCGGTCCACAGTGGCACAGAACTTTGCTGAGTACATTCCATTCACAACAACATAGCCACCCCTAGGTAAAAGGAAGACAGTGAAATTTAACCTGGCTGTGCACAGGCATTCCAGGTCAAAATGCATTTTGATAAGAGAAAATGTCACTTTGATAGGAGAAAAGAAAACAAATACATCTATTTTGTTAAACATTCAAGCAGACATCATGTGTCTTTAATGGAATAGTAGTTATCATGGAAACCATCTCCCATAAGGATAAAAGGAGGCTTGGTGTAAAAGTTAGGGTTATGGTGATCATCTTTTCAGCCATCTTCTATAAAGCAAAAAGAGGGTTAGGGATAGGGCTGGGTAGAGGGCTGGGGCTGGTGGGGCTGTCTTGGCCATTCTCTTCCATAGCAAAAAGGAGGGCAAGAGCACAGAGAGCATCCTTCCCTTTCTTTCCCTGGGTGGGACGGCTTTTAGAAGTCTCAGCAACTCCTCTGTTCAGTGGCAGAAAAAAGCCATTATCTTCCGATTGCAGCTCCTGTCTTAGGGATGACCGAGTGCTGTCCTGAACCATTTTTTCCTAAGGAAAAATGGGCATTTGATAAATGGCTCTTTCACATTACTCAGGCTTTTTCAATAATGCATTCCTCTAATAAGTCCAGGGCTTCCTATTCTCACTAATGGTTGATTGATTCTGGGCTCAACCAAAATGTCCTCAGCAAGATGCTGTTCAGACCCCAACTATGTCACAGATAACATAGGTGTGGGCTGATTTTTAAAGAAGATTCACATTCTTCTACTGTACAACTCATTGACAATTCCATGTTAATCATAAAGGCTGGAAATTATTGAAATATGTTCAATTAGGCTTAGACAACTGTGCTATGTAATTCCAACAAATATGCTATCATGTGAGAATTGTAAAGTTTTTTAGAGCTCCTGCTATTTTGATGAGTATTTATGATACATGAAAAAGTAGCCAGGTACAACGGCTCATGCCTGCAATCCCAGTGCTTTGGGAGGCTAAGGGTGGGAGGATTGCTTGAGGCCAGGACTTAATACCACCCTGGGCAACATAGCAAGACCTCATCTCTACAAAAAATAAAAATTAGCCAATTAGCCAGGGATGGTGGTGTGTGTCTATAGTTCTAGTTACTTGGGTGGCTGAGGCAGGAGGATTGCCTGAGTTTGGGAGTTCAAGACTGCAGTGAACTATGATTGCACCATTGTACTCCAGCCTGGGTGACGAAGTGAGACTTTAACTGTAAAAAAAAAAAAAAAAAAAAAGAGAGAGAGAGAAAGAAAAAAATTAAAGAGAGTGATGTGCTATACGAGTAATGTATACAATCCAAAAAGGGCCCTCAAATTGTACTGAACAGGTTTTGTGACTATTTATAGTCAGTTTTTTTGACAAACATCCTTGACCAAGGTAGAATATATGATCTGTGAATGTGGGCGCATATACTTGGTGTGTGTCTGTTGCATGCAATATAAAATCATCACTTATGGATTATGTTCCTTTGAGAAATCAGCACAAAATGTGTCACTTTGGTAGGAGAAAAGAAAACAAATATATGCATTTTGTCAAATATTCAAGCAAAAGTTTGACAGGGAAAAAATGTGGAACTTCCTTTCAGATGTTTTGGAAATCAGACTTCATGTGTCTTTAATGGAATATTTTTTTAAATACTTCTTTGTCTTAGCCTCTCTTCCCCAAGAAGAGCTACGAATGCTTGACCAGCTGTGAGTTCCTCAAATACATCCTGTTGGTAAAGCAGGGGGACTGCCCGGCTCCTGAGAAAGCCAGTGGATTTGCGGCCGCCTGTGTTGAAAGCTGTGAAGTTGACAATGAGTGCTCTGGGGTGAAGAAATGTTGTTCAAATGGGTGTGGACACACCTGCCAAGTACCCAAGACTCTGTACAAAGGTAAGGGGCAGCACTGGGGGTGTGAAGAGACATGCAGTGTCACATGTATCTGTGCCTAGGGAAGGGTGTCCATCGTAAGCGTGAAAAGTCTAAAAAACATAAAATCTTAAGAAAATTTATTTTATACCACATACAGACATCTTAACATATTCACAGACCCATAGAGATCAACCATATTAACTCGACTTGGGGCAGAGCAAGTCATTCATATTAATTCTTTTTAATTTGACAGATGTGATGGACAGCAACAATTCAGGAAGGTTTTTGTCTTTTTCTCCAATCAGATTGATTCAAGTAAGCTCTACTAGGTACACTGGAATAAATCGATTTAAATCCTTAGAAAATAGGCTGGGAGATGAAGCACACTTGAAAAATGCATAAGAAATATACCGGTATTGTGCTTTTTCTGCCAATGCGACCCAAGAACGTTAGTGTCATTGTGCAGATCTTCAATATTTTCATTAGTACCTTGAGATTCTAGACAAAGGATTTCCCTTCCTCAAAACATGGAGGTTCAATTTATCAAGCAGTTTAGCAAATGCAATAGTTTGTATTCAAAAGCCATTTCTAGAGCACTTAGCTCCTTAATATCAAGTGGTACTGATCATTTCCTGTAAATGGGACTAAACTCTTTTAAAGCCAAGATGAATCCATTGTATTATGTATAGTTTGGGATACCATCAAAATACACTATGACATACAACATTTTGTTAATTTTGGGGGTCTCATTGAAGAGTAATATAGAGCAGCGGTCCCCAACCTTTTTGGCAATAGGGACCTGTTTCATGGAAGACAATTTTTCCATGTTGGGGGGCAGGGGATGGTTTTGGGATGATTTAAGCACATTATATTAATTGTGCACTTTATTTCTATTATTATAACTGTAATATGTAATGAAATAATTCTACAACTCAGCATTATGTAGAATTGGTGGGAACCCTGGGCTTGTTTTCCTGCAACTGGATGGTCCCATCTGGGGGTGACGGGAGACAGTGACAGATCATCAGGCATTGGGTTCTCATAAAGAGCCTGCAACCTAGATCCCTCACATGTGCAGTTCACAATAGGGTTCACGCTCCTATGAGAATCTAAAGCTGCTGATGATCTGACAGGAGGTTCGGGTGGTAATGTGAGTGATGAGGAGTGGCTGTAAATACAGATGAAGCTTTGTCCACCCACCTACCACTTATCTCCTGCTGTGTGACCTAGTTCCTAACAGGCCACAGCCTGCTACCAGTCAGTGGCCCGGGAGCTGGGGACCCCTAATACAGAGTCAGTCAGCAGGCAGTATTCATTAAAGTACAGAGAGTAACAGATGTCTTTCTCTCTGTGTGTCTTTTCACACACACATGCCAAATCCATATTGTTTCTAAATACTGGTACTTAAAAAAAAATGTGTATAAAGCAGTATTCACCATCAATGCCAGTTTTGATTTATGTGCTGGCTACCTGTTTTTGGAAGTCCATGTTACTCTAACACTCAATTCACGTCTCCCAGAAGTTAGGTATCTGTCCCATCTTCCTTTAGCTCCCACTTGGGAATACTTTCCTCTGAAATCTATGTCATTCAACCATTTATTTTCTTTATCGTTGGAAACACGCCATAAGTACTATGTCTTACATTCAAAATAATCGCTGCTTTTCTCTTCTTACCAAGTGATGTTTCTTTAATAGTTTTAAAGTTTTATTGTGTTCATGCCTCTTATTTTAAACTACAGCAAGTCACTATTGCGAAATTTAAAACCATCTAATTTTTAAAGCCTCTGTTAATATGAAATTTTATCTGTCATTAAAGATAATATTCTATATATGAGTAGCATTCACCATAAAAATAGGATGCTTTTGGAATGGTCTTTTTAAACCCTTTTGTAAAACCTATAGTGTTTTAAAGAGATAATATAAATTAAAATACGCACTTTTATAAAAGGACTGAAGAGTTACTATGAATTTCAAATATGCCTGTTTCACTTGAGAATAAGGGGAATATTGTAGAAAGGGCCAGAATAAATGACTAATGATGCAGAGATACTTTCAATGTAAAACTACATTTAACGAAACCGGATGAACTTTTGTTGAAGTACTGAAGTCACTCTTCTACTACAAATTAGCTCTTAATTTAGATTTTTGTGGAGAGAGACAGAATCAATGGGAATCAACTACAAACAGAATAAACAGACTCTGTTGACCTGACAATGACTTTTGCGTAATAAAGGCAGTCTAGTTAATAGATTGTTATTTTGCAAAAAAAGACATATATGCAGGTAGATGTTTTTTCTTGCTTTCTTCAGTAGTCCCTCAAGGAAGGCTGTCTTCATGTCCTGGGAGCTTTGACAGTGCCTCTGAATATGTTAGTGTGTGTAAAAGGAGGGCAAATACAGCCTGTAGCAACTCCTTCACCATCTTTGCTAATGAGCCATTTGAAGCCCCTTTTGGCATTCCCAACCTGGAGTCCAGCTGCTTCTTCACTCTCAGAAGAGGAGAGGGGGACTGATATACACAAGCCCCAGGGAAACAGTCCGTTCCAACCCATCCCTTGACTTTGCGAGGAGAAAACCATGTGCCCAGTCAGCGCACAAACCAACCTGCAATCTTAGGATACTCATAATCACTGTCTTTCCTACCTCCAAGATGCCTTCTTATTGCCCCAAACAAACTAATGTGAAATAAGATTGCCTCCCTCTCTCTGTCTCTGCTAGGTCTGTGTAATTGTTTTCCTTAATAAGAGTGGGAGTCATGGTGGGTTGAGATTAACTAGTCCTTGGCTCTCCGTTCACAGCTGCTGAAACTGAGGTTGCAGCCTATGCCTAAGTGATTTGGTAGTAGGTAGCAGAAATAGATCTAATATCTGCTCCCACCTGGGCTAGCTCGCCTGTCATTTTAATTTTGAATGTATGGAGCCCTAATGGAAACACTCACTGGGCATCGTTGTGTTATTATATAATAGGCTAACTAAGGCCTGGCACAGTGGCTCACCCCTTCAGTCCCAGCACTTTGGGAAGCTGAGGCAGGAATTCAAGAGTAGCCTGGGCAAGATGGCAAGATATCCCCATCTCTACAAACATAATAAAATTAGCTAGGCATGGTGGCACGTGCCTGTAGTCATAGCTGCTCGGGAGGCTGAGGTGGGAGGATCATTTGAGCACAGGAATTCGAGGTTACAATGAGCCATGATCATGTCACTGCACTCCAGTCTGGGCAACAGAGTGAGACCCTGTCCCAAAATGTATCTAAATCCATTATCTACCTACCTGTCTAATAGGCCAAGTAAAAGATTTGTCAATATAGAATATTTTTAATCTAACAAAATCACTACTTTATGAATCATTTTAGACTAATTAATAACATGGGATTGTTACATTGTAGGGTTGAAGCATATAAAACTAGATACAATGTGTGCTGTATAGAGAACCAAATTCTATGGGATAAATATTGAAAACCTGAAGTTCCTCATTCATTCATTATTTATGTATTAAAGTGTTGTTGCATAGTGCTCTTTGGAAATCCAAAATAACATTTTCTTAACATTTTCCCCAGTTTACCTTTACAAGGGGCTGCTGTCACTTGATTGGAGAAGTATTGACACATTTCAGTTAAATACACATTTATGGAGTGCCTACTATTTTCTGTCATCTATAATGGGCATTGGGGTACAAGGATCCATGTGACACTAACCCCCCATATGGTCCAGTAGTTTATTACTGAGATTGTCATGCTCACAATACTCTTTAAGTGGGCAAATTGTTTTTCTAACCTTTAAGTAAATGGACATTTACCAACCTCTGTGTATGTTTCATTTTATTACTTATTGAATTAATTTTTTAAAATATTTTAAAATTATAAAAACCCATACATACATACTTTCTGTTTGGTCTGTTGTGTTTGTGGAAGGGAAGATAGAAAGTACTGATTTTATAGCTTCAAGAGCTTTTTATACTGGTCACTTGAGTTTTGAAAAGTGATGGGTGTCTTGAAAATATGATCAACAAAATTCCCTATTATATTTGAGCACTGAATTTGGGCTATGCTGTAAGAACTGCACTTAACTGATGCCTGGAAGTAAGTTAACCTCCATAGACTATAGTTTAAAACAAACAGCAGAGATCCTTTCTTTTACTTTTTAAATAAAATTATTAGCATCAAAATAGAAGGCTTGGAAATAGTAACATGATTGGAGATGCCTGCTGGTGCTAGTTCTATGAAATGCAATTCTTCATAGAGCTGTAGAAACTTTAAAAGGCTTATCTTCTACAGGTAGAACACAAATGAGTGCATTTGGGGGCACTTCCTTTTTCCTTCCTATAGTACGTCTATTTTATGGCTTGGTGAGACAGTCTTTTCTCCAGAGAGTGATACATTTTACTGTTTTGTTGCCAAATCCCACTGCCTCTCTTGGCTTCCAACTGTAGCAAAAATGGTTTGGGCGGGGAGAAAGAAAAGTTAAAAAATTTTACAAACCTAAAGATTCAGACTAATTTGTGACTTATAGTTTCCCTTTGCCATGGATAAACCAAGAATTAATTGTACGTCAATCAGTTTCTTTTCAAAAAGACCCGATCACAGAGTTGATTTAGTATTTCCACAAATAATTAATATATAAAATATTTAAACTTCAGACCTCTGGAAATAGATTTATACAACTTCTCACAAATAAATTTTCAACATTTCGCATCCAGTAGCCAGCCCAATGCCTTAATGTGATGTAAATACAAATTCTAGAGTTCTAATTACCTTTATGAGAGATATCAAGTAGTGATTAAATCACTAGAACAATACATCTTGCTACATTTTTATGTCATTTAGACACATGATAAAAATTAATAGTAATAATAAAATCTCACAATGAGTATGCAATTGTAACTTGCTTATCCTAATTGATTTTTCTATCCATAGATTTTTAACATTTTTTAAAAGCATTGGGTTTTTGTTCTTTTGATTTCAACAGAATATTTCTTGCATTTTAAAGAAAAAAGTGTATGTCACATATTGCAGGGTGCCATATGATGTTTGCTAATTTTTCAACAGAATCATTTAGATTTCAGATGACTAATTTGTTCAAAAATAATTTTAAAGAGAAAAATGCTAATCATTTACATAATAGAAAACACATTGAGAAGAGATCCAGTCTACACATCTGGTTATGCAGTTGGGATGCTGGTTCAGCCAGTGAGGACTGTGTGCACCGGCAGTGAGGGCTGGAGGTCTTGAGCGGGGCTGAGCCTCATCTGCACACAATTACAGTAGAGTGCTGGAGTTACTTCCAATCAAAGGAGCCAACTGACTTTAATGGAAAGCAGATGGACCATTTCTTAACATGCAAATTGCAGGGTCATGCTTCATCATAATTAAAGAGATTTTTAAATGAAGAAATTTGAACTGACATCGCCCTGATGCTCATTACATTTGATTAAGGCTGTTGATCCTTGAATGCTACTCAAGATTAAAACCTTACAGAGAGGGGACTGGGTTGCTTGGATTGGCTTCTGGTGAGTTCAGGTTACTTAGGAGGCTATTTACTGTAGCTGTAGTTACTCCAAAAGATTATACATTGGAAAGCCAAAGAAAAAGGTAGATTTAGAAGTCTCGGAGAATGCACTCTATGAGTTTGAAGAATTAGTCATCATTTTTTTTTACTATGCACCAAGGAATCAAGTAAATCATGAAATGTCCTCTGCGACTGCTCTCTCTTGCCTTATCCCCTTCGGTAGAACTATTTGTCTGGCATATGCAGGCCAGCCTTCAATGCAAGAATGATACTAAATGATCACCTTGTTGAGATTGTGTTTTCATCACTCTGAACAAATTTTTGTGATTTTTTACTTGACACAAAACATACAGAGCTGCTTCTATTAAAATCAATTAACTTTGGAATTTCTATCCCATCAGGAATTGGTCTTTTTTTTTTTTCTTTTTAATGGGAAAGTCCTATGGTCAATGTAATAAAAACGTTCTATCTTGTAAACATTTTGGCATTGCTTTATTTTCTGGTATTTACCTTTTTAAAAAACAGAGTGAATGTTCATGTGAGTAATAAAACCATGCTGGAAAAGAGATGTGAGTTGCTTGAAACAATGTATGATAAAGATGGCAGTACAGAATATCTATGATAAATCTTCACCCTGCCCTAGGTGACTTTCAAGCAGAGTAGGGATTACCATTGTTGCTATGGTTTGCATAAATGTTGCCCTAGTCTCTTATTTCCACAGATATATTCTTGAGTGAAGAATAAGAAAGTGGGTTTGGCTATTCATTCAGCAAACATTGGCTGTTCATTGAACATTTGCTATTGCAGAATGTTCTCTTCTGGGACATTGTGAGGTGTGGGAATGAAGGAGACATGGTTTTTGACCTCTGGGGGCTGTGGCTCAATGGGAAGACAGGCATCATTAAATGAGTTTGCTGCAGCAAGAGGTAGTTAAATGCATGTCTTGACAGTTACAGGCTCAACATTGAAGGGGGGCAAAATATTAAAGCCTTTATTTCCAATTGGGAGGTTTAGGGGACGTGTCACAGAGGGATGGCATTTGGTCCGAGCCTGGAAGTATTCAAGGGTCTACAGTTAGAAAACAGAAGGCAAGACATTTCAGAGTGAAAAAAAATAATAATAAAATAAACAGGCCATGGTATTATTAAGTACCTGGCAGTGTGTTTGTAGGAAAGCTGCGCTTAAAGATAATATCTGTGACAAAAACTAAAGATGTACCAGGAGATAGACTGACAAATAAATGGTAGCCAATTATGAAGAAAGATGCCTTGAGGGGGATGCCAATAAGTTTCCCTTCATTCTAGAGAAAATGGGATGCAATTAAAGAGTTTGGGAAGCTGAAGGAGAGAACTTCGCTTCTACTTTAGAAAAATAACCACAAAGTACCAATAAGGGGACACTAGAAAAAGAGATTGAGATTCAGGGAAATAGGTTGAAAGGTCAGAACAAGGAAGGGAGTAAAGTCAGGTGGCCATCATGGAGACAGAATGATTTGATAATTCTTGAAAATGTCCTAAGCAGTAAGACAACTAAATGTTGTTAGCTGCAAGAACAAATCAAAAAGGTTCTAAGATCCCTTAGACATCCTAAAGAATAAAGTTGTCATAAAGGTAGATATCGCAGGAGAAGGGACATATCTAGGACAGAGAAATTCAGCAGGCAGGTGGAAAAGATGGTCTGCAGCTTAGCCAGGGATTAGAGATAGACTGGAAAAACATTTGCTTAGCAGCAATATGCTAATCATCCAAGTCAAGGTACCCCCATTGCTATGGTTATGCACTGAGATGAAAAGTTTATGATACAAGCTTGAAATAAATGCATGTCATGGCAGAACAGGAGTCAAAGACTGACTTGGTGAAGTTCCAGATCCACCAGGAAAGCTGAGCATCTTAGAATAAGAGTGTCCAAGGGATTTGCATATCTATCAAAACCACCTCTTTTCTCTATCTCTCTATGTGGCCTTTTCTAATATGAAATGTAGAAGGAAGCAGATAATTCAGAGAGAAACCTGAGATCAGGTTGTAGCCCCAGGCAACTAATTTAGTCTTCCTTAGACACAATTATCTCCTATTCAACATGTAGATAATTAACCCTTTACCCACTTCACAAACTCACAGTAAGGATTAGGTGAGACAAATTTATTGTAAACTAGAGGTCACTCCTCAGCCATGACCCACCAGTAATAAAGGAGACTGCAATAGGTACGGTAAACATTTTCTCCAGAAAGTAGTTTTTTTAGATTAATGACTTTTGACCATATATAAATATGCTTTAAAAAATTATTCAATTCCATCCATCCAAATCTTTGATGACTTTAAAATTTTCTTAAACAAGACTTACCGTGAATTAAGATCAAAATAGGAGTTGAAATTCAAGCATGTCAACATGCATCAAACCTTATTTGCATTTGGTGTTTGCACATTTTCCAGTTTCTTCTGTGTTTAAACTTACAAAATGGAAGAAGAAATAGAGCATTCTTAACTAGCTCTTGAAATGAGTTTTCAATGCTTTCAGCAAATTGTGGACAGAAAATGATATTAATGGTAATTGGTGTTCTTGGTGTTGATGGCATTCACCATCATGGAGCCATAGATTCTGTTTCCTTCAGTTAGTTTTGCATATTCTATTAGTATTACAAATTTCTTTACAAATTCCCTTTTTGAAATGCCTGCTATTTTGAACTGTGGTTCTTCAATATATCAGTTGCCAGACAACTTGCATGTACAGAAGGCGAGAAACAAATCAGAATGATTAACTACTTTAAAATGAAACACCTGTGAGAAACTTTTGAAGCAGCGCACTCACTCATGCCAAAACCAAACATAATAAATTCATTATTTTCCAATGTTAAGCCATTAAGTCTATAGGGGAGTGCTTGAGCAATCGATTGGGGAATCCAAAAGACTTGAACTTTGGAAATCACTCTTAGGAGATTTCACATGAAGAGATTTTGCTTTGCAGTGTTTTCCTTAAATGGAAAACTCCCTAAGAAAGAAGGAAGATCAAATCTGGAAACCGTGTTATAATGACCTTAGAACATATCAATAGACACAGAGCATGATAAAAAATGGGAAAATGACTTGAAACTCTTTATAATGATCTCCTAGTGTGAATTCCATGTTAACCTCAAGTGAAACAACCTTATAACATGATTTATTCACAAGAATGCACATGAAATGATTGCTCTAGAGATTACTAGGGAATAAGCCACTTGTTCAGAATCAGGAATCAATTTAGACTGTCTTATTAAAAAAAAAAAAAAAAAAAGGCAAATTAAAAGAAAAAGGAGCAAATAGCTGAACTGAGTGTCAGAAGACTTCAGATGTGAAACCCTGTATGGAGAGGCCACTTTTGTGAAAGGAAATCTCAGCTGTCATCAGATCAGATTCATCTCTTCCATATTTGTTCTTCCTCAACTTTTACTTCAATTTGAGTCACACGCAGATTGTTTTAATTGATACGGTCCTATTTCAGGTGTCCCCCTGAAGCCCAGAAAAGAGTTACGATTTACAGAACTGCAGTCTGGAAAGCTGGAGGTTAAGTGGTCCTCGAAATTCAATATTTCTATTGAGCCTGTGATCTACGTGGTACAAAGAAGATGGAATTATGGAATCCATCCTAGCGAAGATGATGCCACTCATTGGCAGACAGTGGCCCAGGTAAGAACCTCATATAGACTTTGATTTTCATCCTGGAGGTAGTGTCTGCTACATACCTATGCACATACAATTAACTTGCTATGCCTCAAAATAGCTTGACTACAGAAATTACTCAGATATGAAATGAACATCATAGGGGTCTTCTAAAGAGAGGATGAGGTTCATAGATACAAACGAATGTGCTCAGAAACTAGACCATTGGCTTAATTTGTTCAAATACACATGGAAGGGTGTTAATTTTATAACCTGATTATTCACATGTATTTTCTCCAAGAACTACATTTTCCTCGGCTAAACTCAAAGCCAACTAGAGTAGGGGAAATGCAACATTATGAGGACTAATTTGACATTTAACAATCTAAATGCCTTCTCTTCTGTTTCTCCTGCATTTACACCTTTATTCCACCCACAGACTTTAGGAGCATAGGATAAGATTTGTATCACAAAATTACTTAGTGGGACATAGCCAGCAGCCCATAAATCTTCCCTAAGTGCTTTCTTCTTTGTCTTAGTCAACTTAAAAACTGATACACCACCTGCATGGCAACACTCCCAGAGAGTGCTTCCTCCTCTTCTGTCTTGTTGATGAGAAAAGCAAAATATTTTCTTTCTTTTTAAGAGCTGTTAAATCCACTACCAGCTGCAACCACCCCCCCAACACAAAAAAAGACCCTACATGGATATAAAAAGTAACAGATTCTGAATGTGAATGTGAAACTGTGTCATGCCTTCAGACAACTAAAATGCCTTCTCCACATCTATGTCTATAGGAAAAAAATCTCACCTTATGTTGATTAGATCATTTTTTCCAAGGACTGGATTCCTATTTTTTTTTTTCAGTAAATGTAAAATAAATGTCAATATTTAGGTGTTTGGAAGAAGAATATCTTCTAAATAGCAGTATCTCAAAGGGGTTAAGCACTAAAATAAAACAATGTAAAGACCCCAAAATAAATAAGTTTGATGTAAAAATACAACACTAAATTAGAAAAAAAAATTGGGCAAATAAATTTAATAATTCTATTCTATACCTATATTTTATATAAAAAAAATTTGCTTCAGTAAAACATAAAGCTACTCAGATTACAGCCTGAAATTCCATTTGATTTACACGGCATGCTTTCATAAATCATGGTACAGATTCATTTGTAATTTTTCCAAATTACTTAAAGATTTATGAAAGTAACTGATAATAAGATCATCTCTTTTATCTCCAAAAGATTTTTGGAAAGTGAAAAGCTATTTTATTATTGTTGTTGGTATTATTTTTTCCTGTTAACGCTACATGTAATACTTCCTTCTCTGCTAAACGCTGTGGATACCACGCTGACTTTAAGCTTTTTAAATTCACAGCTGAAACTCTAAATGACAAAGGTGAAAGTGTTTTCTCAAAGTCTGCCAAATCAGGTAGAAAGCCACATGTAAGAGTTCATATTCTTCCTTTGATCTCAGAAATGTTCAGCTTCTTTTAGATATTGATGTAAACATGACAGTCATTTTCACATTATTTTAAGCTGAGGTTATTATAACCTCAGTTATTATAAACTGAAGTTTGGGAGTGTTCAAATCCAATCCTGTTTCCTTAGTTTCATCCACAGATCCGAGTTGAGTTTGGCACCTAATATAGATGAGGGCATAGACTGTAGATGGTTATTTCTTGGAATTCAGGGCAAAGGTTTTCCAATCTACCAATAGAAACAAAACACAGAGCATTGTTGAAAGCAGATATATAGTATGAAGACTGTCAAAGTTATTTGACATCTTAAAATTGTAGCACTAGAGACAGCAAAACCTTCTGGTCTTCCCCAGTGTCTATTTTTTTCCTTTTGGGCATTTTATTGAACAAATATATGCTAACACATCTCGCCCTTTGAGATCACGAGTGGTTCTTCGTAGATGTTATGTGATTTACTCCAGAGATTTTTAAACAGTGGCTTGGGTTATAATTTCCTTCCAGAAATTGCTAGTGGGTTGCATGTGAGTTGTTATACCTATTTTACTGTTACATTTGGCATGTGAGTTAAAAAGAAATTTTCTTTCTATAATCTGAAGATGACTTCATCTTCTTGCTGTAATGTAACAATTACTACACTTAAGTATTCTCTATTGATTGAATATCTCAAATGCTGTAATTAGTCACCAGATTTTAAAATAGCCCAAGCTCTTGTCATAATGTTTTGACTTCAAGAGATGTTTAATTCTTTGGGGTGAAATATCAGTGGTTCCTTGTTCCCTGACAGCTCTCTTCCTAACTGGGCATGAGAATCCCCTCTTATCAGGAGGAAGACAGACTGAGTTGCATTGGCTGATGGGTTAGTGTATTTTTTTAAACAGATTCGACCAACATATTGGAATAAAAAATGACATGTTTCCTGTGCTCTGTGACATGTCCCCTCAGACCACAGATGAGCGAGTTCAACTGACTGACATAAGACCCAGCCGATGGTACCAGTTTCGAGTGGCTGCTGTGAATGTGCATGGAACTCGAGGCTTCACTGCCCCCAGCAAACACTTCCGTTCTTCCAAAGGTCAGCCCTCCTTTTCTTCCCAGACACAGAATACTATCCTTGCTCCCAGGCACACATGGAATACAGATTCACTGTCTCTATGTTCATATTTATAGTTAGTCAACAGGTGGCTTTGCTGTTTTAGAGAACGGGACCAGATGTGTTTGAAGGTACCATGTACATTTATGGTTAAGGACAAAATTGGAATTTTACCTGCAGTATCTCATAGAAGATAACATAAGGGAGTTTTTTTAAACTTTGAAGTGGCAAGGGGTTTTCATGATCAACATCTGTTGAGTTTTTACTTTAAGATATTCTGTATCAAGCACCATTCAATTGATTTTCAAAGAGAAACACTGAATTTTAGCTATTCTAGACAAAATAGCCTTTCTTGAAATGATTGTTAAGTTGAAAGTGAATTTGACTCCTACCTTTGCTTCATAACATCTAGAATTTAAACCCCTCCCGAGTCATTTAATCATTGCTATAATTTTGTTCAGTTCTGACTGCATCGATATTTTAAAACCTCTGTGGAATCAGATGAACAGTGTGCTACATTTGTGGTTGATCTGTGATGGTTGAAGGACATAATTTGACCAGCTATTAATAATATCTTCAGGTTTATTTTTCTAGTTGTGTCCATATGGCTATGTACCTTCCAAATTAATTAGACATCTGCTTCACTAATTATAAGGATCTGGTTTCATAAATACAGATTAGTTACATTGTTCTCTTACTAATCACAAGTTATCTTCTTACACAGAAGCTAATTTAAATTTATTTTATTTTAAATATATTTATTTATTGTGACATTAATGAATAATGTAACCCTTTACATTTAAAAGCCTCTTTAAAAAAAAAAAAAAAGTATTTTTTTTTTCTCCCCAGGGAGGCAAATTCATGAACTAAACAAACTTTAAAGTGAAATTGTAAATAAAGACATCAAACCTTGTCTTAAGACTCTGTCTCCAACTGATTTGAAAATTTAGAGAGGCAAGTGAAATAAATAATTAATTGTGGGTTAGGAGGTAGTGATCAATAAAAAGCCTCAGAATGCTTCACCTTGGGTTTCATGGTTCAAATGTGATCCAGACATGTTCTGGTCAAAATGTGTTACCATCTGTTCAGTTGCCTGCAGGATTTGGGCTGGTGCTCTGTGAATAAGACTGCAAAATCAGACATTACACAGAAGTGGTTCTCAGCCTCTAGAGACAGATGCTGAATTAATTTCCTGTAAGAGTTGCAGTGGCACCTCCTGCCTAGTGGAGGTGAGCAAGGTAGTTTTGCTCCCATGATTGTTACAGAGCCTTGCTATCACAAGATCCTCAGGATCTGGAGAGAGATCCTTTGACAGCCCCAGGGTCGTGAGGGTGCTAACTGAAAGTAGGAAGGCCAAGCTGTCCTGACACTTCCTAGTATATCGGAGCAACTTAATCTAGAATGGAAGCTGCATCTCCCAAATTTAAGTGGACTTTTATTGAATGAAAATGCAACTATTGCAGTTTTCATTAAAATGTTGTTCTGTCACTGTTACAAATACACCCAAAATTCACACTTCCATGTCTTATTGTGAGGAGCATCCCAAACTTTAGTTCTTGCAATTTTACAAACCAAAAATGTCTGTACAGAATTTGTGGAAGATTCCATTATATTTTCAGTGAAGATGAGTCCCAGAATGACGGGAGTTTAACATATGAGCCAAAAGGCGGTAGACATTCCTTCTATGACATCTCTAAAGCAGACTTAATCACTAACAAGGTGGGACATCTTTCCACACTTTTCTCATTCTCACCAAATGTTGAAAAGAGACTCACTGGGAAAAATGTTTTAAAGAACTTCATTGAAACATGATTTCTATGCCATAAAAATCACTTATTTTAAGTGTACAGTTAAATAATTTTTAGTATTTACTGAGTTGTACAACCATCACCATCATCTAGTTTTAGAATGAGCCCATCACCCCAGTAAAATCCTTCATGACTTACCGGGAAAATGTAAAGATAGAAATAAAGTTAATTCTGCGTCTTTTGCCTCTTTTATTACCCGTTTATCTGAACTGCAGTCCTATAGAGTGGGAGTATCCTGCAGCTTGGTACTTAATCTATTCCTTAGAAAAGCCTATTTGGGGAAAAAAAAAAAAAAAGGCCAAAAGTATAGCAGTCACAGTGATCGATAAATGATTACTCTCTTTCTGGAAATACAAGCATCCCCAAGGAAATTAAGGACTTTCCCCTTAAGCACTGTTTCTCTCAATAACCTCCATTTGAGTAATCGGCAATGCTGCTCTTGCAGCAGTTTGTGGCAAAAGAGGCCTGCAGTCATTCTCGATCCTAAACATTTTCTGCAAGCTACCACAAATCCTCAGATCTGCCTTGATTCACCTTTCCCTGTGTTTCCCCTAATCAGCTCAGTTCTGTCTTTAACTGGGAATTGTATTAGCTTCCCAATCACATCCCCACCCCACTTCTGCCTCCTGGCTTCTGCCTTAAGGCTTCTGAATTCCTGTTTACGGATCCTGGCCCCTCATTCCTGCTTTCGGATCCCCAGTTTCGGATCCCCACTTCTGGATCCTGGCCTGTCATTTCACACCCTGGCCTGTCATCCCTGCTTCCCGATTTCTACTTCTGGATCCCCTCCTTTTTAGTCTTCTCTCAACACAGCAACCTGAGTGATCCTACTAAAATCTGAGCCACTTCCCGTCAGTTTTTTGCTCAACGTGTCCAAGCAGCTTCCCCCACCTAGAGTAGAAGCCATGTTCTTTACAATGGATTTTAAGAGCCAGTTGACCCCCCTTTCTCCTTCCTCTTAGACTTCATCACTACCCTCCCTGTTTTCCTGCTCAACCCGCTAGGCTCTTCTGTGTTCTCTGAATACTATATTCTTTCCCTTGCTTCAGGATATTGGCATTTACCTGGTCCTGGACTGGGGAAATGTTCTTCCTTCAGATTGTTGAAAAGCTGGCTGGCTCACCTCCTTTATACAAGTATTTCTTTTCCAGCAAAACCGTCTTTAGCCATGCTACTCATATGTATAAACAAACAAGCAAACAGATCCATGTCGTCTGTGTTGTATTTTTGTTTTTATTTTCGGTTAAGACTGTCTATCCTGCCTTAGTATTTTGCTTATTCATCTTGTCCACGGTTTCTCCTTGCATCCAATCAGGATGAATGTGTGTGTCTCTTTCTGTGTTTCATAAGAGCAGATATGTTTTCTTTTTTACTTATTATTTCCCCTGCCTAGAACAGTACCTGACACATAGTAGCTGCTCAGCAAATCCTTGTTCAATATATGAAGAAATGAAACATGAGTAATAAAAAGAGAAGGTAAGACAGAAAATGTTGTTTCTACCTTTAAATTTTCTCAGTCAGGGATGAAGGATCAATCTTTTTGGGTTGACGGACTCATTTTACAACCCAGTGATGGTGACGGTTACACAACACAGTAAATACAAGAATGTCAGTGAGCACTTAAGATGAGAGAATTTTATGATATGGAAATTATATATTTCAAAAAAGTTGTTACAGACATTTTTTCCCAGTGAGGATCTTTTCTACTTTTGATGAGCTTGAGGAAGGTAGGGAAAGATGTGGCAGCATCTTGTTAATGTACTGTTTAAGTCTCCTTTATACATATCCTGGAGGGTTTGTCTTCTACCATTTTACTGATTTGTTAAACTCCCATAATTCTGTGGTGCATCTTTACTGAAAATATAATGGAATCCACTATGAATTCAGTGCTTACATTTTTGGTTTGTAAGACTGTAAGAACTAACATTTGGGATGCATCTCAAATTGAGACATATGGAAATGTAAATTTTGGGTGTCGTATTAGTCTGTTTTCATGCTGCTGATAAAGACATACCCAAAACTGGGAACAAAAAGGCTTAATTGAACTTCGAGTTCCACATGGCTGGGGAGGCCTCAGAATCGCGGTGGGAGGCGAAAGGCTCTTCTTACATGGTAGCAGCAAGAGAAAATAAGGAAGAAGCAAAAACAGAAACCCCTGATAAACCCATCAGATCTCATGAGACTTACTCACTATCACAAGAATAGCACGAGAAAGACCCGTCCCCGTGATTCAATTACTTCCCCCTGGGTCCCTCCCACAACTTGTGGGAATTCTAGGAGATACAATTCAAGTTTAGATTTCGGTGGGGACACAGCCAAACCCTATCAGGTGTATTTGTCAAAGTGAGAGATAGAACAACATTTTAATAATAACTGCAGTGACCGCGGTGTTTCAAAAAATGGTGCATTTTCATTCAGTAAATGCCCATTTATCCCTGTTTGCTCCAGAATTGAAAGTGTGCCAGTCTTCTGGTGGTTTAAAATTACTTTTAAAAAACAGTCACCACTTCCAAGGTAGTAGTCTGTGCAAGAAGTAAGCAATTATCTATTGTATTTGGTTTGGGTAGAGAGACAGTGTTGATAACTTAAGGCTGGGTCAAGGAAAACAGGAAGGGTGTTTATTTAATTTTTTTCATCTACCATGAATATCTCAGCAGCTAAAAGTAAAATTAAACAGCAAAAATAGATAAAATGAGTTCCAGTTAGTTTAGGCTCACTGCATATAGGATTCATGGACTATAAAGCTGATTTTCATGGAAAAGCCAAACTTCTTGTCCTTATCTTCTTTATATACAAAATTAGTCCATGTTTGGCAAAATGGATTGGCTACTAATTAATTTCTTCTTAAGTCATTTATTTTCCCATAACTTAGACCTAACTCAACATATCTATTTTTATGGAAAACTCTAAGTTATTCATAGATCAGTAAATTAGTTTCATGCTTTTTGTTTTCCTGGTGAATACCAGTTCTGAATGTTTTTATTGCTAACTCTTACCTCTTCCAGAAAAAATGCATAAATATAGGATGGGCAAAATCATTAATTTTTGTTAGCGTTTGGGATAATTTTGCCTACTTAAATTGTCTATACTGTATTTCCTCCTGGTACTTGAGATGGGAAATTGGCTTTGAAATTAAAAATGAATAACAGTTTAATTGATGAATGCCTAGTGTTCATTACTACTTTTTGTCGCTTTATTTAGAATGTGGGACTGCATCTTTGCACATAGTAAGTTACCTTCACAGGTCACTCCCGGGGGTCTGCCTAAACTTTTCTATCCCATTCCATTTGGAACAAACAACATGAAACCTCTGGGTACAAGATGTTGATATGTCTTCATATTCCTACATAAGTTGATATTTGCTGCTTTGAAACACAAATTTCAACAAATAGAGATTGCCCATCAAAGATCAGACACCTTCAGAACCTGATCCAAGTGAAGGCTTTGAGTGTGAGCAGTTTACTTAGGAAGTGATCCAGGAATGTGGTAGGTAAGAAGGGAAGTAGGACAGGGTGTAGAAAGAATACAATAAAGGGCGAATTATTTACCATAGGCAACCTAAGCTTCCTCTCCACTGGGCACTCAGGGAGCTAACGTGAAGCACACACACCTCAGAACTCCTCGCTGGAGGGGGGTTAAGGGTGTTAAGTCAGTCTTTGTCTGCAGCTGTTCCTAGCGTATCTGGTCTGCATGCTGGCAGAGCTTGCTCTGAGCCCAGACACAGCCTTAGGTGAGGAGGTGTGGAAGGGCATTCAGAAGTTGAGCTGATGTGCCCTGAAACAGCATAGCACAAGAAAGTCAGGGCGGTACCCTGAAAACATCTGTTGTTTACCTCTTGTTTAACTCGACATCAGCGTGATTCCTGTTAGAGTGGATCTAATACATTTTGAATTATGGTTTAAAATAAATATATTAATAGTTTCATGAATAAAATGTGGTGAAATCATAAAAGGAATTCCCACATTACTAAATATTCCTAAGCTTCTTCCTCTATGGTACAAAGTTAATAATCAGACACAGGCATCCCTTTCTAGTTTTTTATTTTCACCTCTCTCATTTCCCAAAATCTGACAAGCTTTACGTTATTGTCCACTTCTTGGAATGAGAAGACCACTAATGTCTAACCAACAGAGAGCCCAGATTTTGGGAATGGCCAATTTGGAGTCAGGGTTACAAATATAAAAATACCTTTGGGTTCCATGTTGCAGTTGCTTATCTTTTTCAGTAAATTGGTGTTTAACTTTTCCTTGATATTGCTGGTATGTATCAAATGAGTAAAAATAGTTATTTTAAAATACAAAATTGCAAAATACAAAAATACAAAATATTGCATGCTTAGCATTGGAAATATATATTGCTAAGTAGCTACTACCTATTACAAAATAGTATTTACCAGTTTGCTGAATTTGGGAAATGACGTGTTTGTTTCTGGCTACTGTGACTACATCTGTGTGTCAATATGGGTAGTAAAAGAAGGAAGAGTTCTGATTTTGTGGATTGTATAAGGCAGAATCCAAATTCATTTTTTTGATATGTTGCCAAAAGCGGGCAAGTATATGTTTGTTCATTTGAAATTAGTCAATATCAATTTGACACTACAAAATAACACACTTTTAAGGGATCTTATGAAGAAACATAAAAATCCAACTTAAATTATCCTTAACCTAGCATATTATCTTCTGGTTGTTATATTCATTTCCCTCCAAATTCCAAGTCCTTCATCCATCTTTTTCTCCTTATTTCCCCATGTGCATAGGATACATTACAAAGGAAAAGGAAGCAGACAGCATTGTTTTCACAGCATATAAGTATCACACTGGATGTTATTCCATGCATGCATTACAGAGTGTCAGTAAAACTACAGCAGACATCACTGATGGTAATAAAGTTCCCTGTTGCCCCGTGGGGACCCATGACTTTTTACTCTGTTCTACAGCTGCTCGGGATGTGCCATTTCCAATGGGCAAAAGGCTTGGCTGTACATATGTCTTGAAACTATTTAATAGTTGGAAATTTGCCTGCAGTGTAGCTTCAGCAGCTTTGCTAAGATTTTTTTTTTTTTTTTTTTTAAAGGGAGAAGGAACACTACCCCAACTGCCAAGTCTGGAAAGAAAAAAAAAAGGTTTAAATATTATTAGAATCAAACTTCTATTTAGTTGAAAACTTTGTGACATAGTTATATTATTGTTTTTAAAGTATAACTGCACTTGACCAAAGTTACATCAAGTATATACCACAAGTATACCTTACGAGGTATTCTTACGATGCATTTCTGTATGAAGTTTAATCTATAGACATTATTGGTAGAAATGAAATAAGTAAAATCAACATTCATTTTCTTGAAATAGGTATTGTTCTCCATGTACACATGTGCATGTTTCTTTATGATGATCTATACTCGTTGCCCTCTTTGTAGCCTCATGGGTTCCTGTATTTAACAAATAGTGTTGTCTTAAACCTAGAGGAGCCTGCCTCAGAAAAAGTGATGGCATTTCTGCTGGGACAAGCAGAAGTGGTCTTTTCCCATGAGATTCATGTCAGTGCAATAATAGGCCTGCATTTCTCCAAGGGTGATACGTGATTTTATTGTCACTTTACCCAACATAGGCTCAAAGTCTTTCCATTGTGTCAAACCTTCGTGCTTGTTACTTTACCTGTTTGTGGCATGAAACACAAGAGGTTAAGTGACGAAACCTGAAATTTATCTTTCTGAAATCCAAATGTTCCATGTGATCATCAATAAAAGGAACTATTTTTCCCCAAGGCTGAAATTGGGTATACATGCTAAATATTTAGCATATTTTATGTTGGTAATCACACTAATTGTATAGCGTAGAAAGAGCTAATGCAGCCTTCCTATTTCAGTTATCTCTGAAAATGTGCTTGCTCTCTGCAGTGTGTTTCTGCAGATAATTGTGAAGATTGTAAGGAGGGAGTTGGCATCAAACAGAAAGAGAAGTGAGCTGGGGGAAAATGCCCGGATTTGAGACTCAGAGGAAGGGTGAGGAGAGCACTGGTCTTGTGGTGTGACTCCCATCCTCTCACTTGAAGAGGCAGTAAATCAAACTCTGCTCTTGAAGTAGTAAATCAAACTGTGATCCTCAATTTCCCCATCTCTAAAATGAGAACAACAATGTTAACATTTAATAGACAAAATACAACTGTATGTTTGTAAAATTAGGGATAAACAGTGCTCATGTCGAGTTTCCTAAACCTAATGGTATCACATTTTTTGAAATTCTCCCAACCAGGGGAGAGCAGTCTGTGGCCTAGGGTCCATATTTGGCCTGTAACCTAGTTTTGCAAATACAGTTTTATTGGAACATAGCCACACTCATTTGTTTACATATTGTCTGTGACTGCTTTTGAGCTATGAGGGCAGAGTTGAGTGATTGTAACGGACACCATATGGTCCACAAAACCTAAAATCTTTACTATCTGGCCCTTTCCAGAAAAAGCCTATCAGTGCCTACACTAGACTATTGTAACAGACACTTTTCTCATTAAAAGGCTTTGAATTTTTACATTCTGTAGGGATATTGTCCCTCATTGTGATGGTAGAATATATATGTAGAGTGTGGCACGTAGAGGTGTGTATTGTTAGACCTTCAACCCCAGTTTTCTGCTCTCATTTTTGTTCTCACACTCCTTGTTCTGCCATCAATGATGTGAATGACCTTGGACATATATCTTTACCTCTCTGACCCCTAAAACCCTCATCAGTTAAAAAAACGTGAAATAACTTGCAAAATTCCTGAGGGCTTTATAATAACATAGAGTACAGAGTTTCCCTCTCTGACTCTCTGTCTCTCATAAGCCACTGTCTATTTATGCATATGTATATCTATATATGTGTATGTGTGTGTGTGTATATATGTACATTTCACATGGAAATCTCCAACTACATTTCAAAATTCTACAACAATTAAAACATCATGCATAATGAAATAAAACATTCCATATAATTCAGCCAAATGAATACACCTTGTTTCATAATGTAGGGAACCAATTCTCAAGGCAGAGAATGGCTTAAATATAGAAACTTGTTAGGACTGAGTAAAATGCTTCAGATTAGACAAACTGGATTGACCCTGTCTCACCTGAACCCCATAGAGAATAAGTAGGTGAATGAATGGCTTGTTTACAGAGGAGAATCACGGCAACAAACAGGTGATCTCTGCCATTTTCTTTTGGTTTTGTTTTCTTTTGTTCTTGTTTTTGTAAGAGCCAGAATCTCACTATCTCATCCAGGCTGGAATGCACTGGTGCAGTCATACCTCACTGTAGCCTTGAACTCTCAGACTAAAGCAATTCTCCTGCCTCAGCCTCCTGAGTAGCTAGGACACCAGGCATACAACATCATGCCCCAGTTAATTTTATGGGTTTTTTTTTTTTTTTTTTTTTTTTTTTCTGTAGAGATAGAGTCTTTCTCTATTGCCTAGGCTGGTCTTGAGTTCCTGGCCTCAAACAATCCTCCTGCCTCAGCTTCCCAAAGCAGTGAGATTACAGGCGTGAGTCATAATGCCTGACCTGGTTTTACAATTTTATGGTGATTATTTTGGGGGAGAAAGAGATGGGAGTACCTCGTCTTGGTAATGGAAGTATACCATTTTGGTATTGTAAACTCAAAATGGGCCTTCCTTTTGAGAAAATGTAAAGAAAATATTATTAATTCATATCTTTTAAAGCATTATTTTCTCAAATGTTGTTTTCATAAATTGTGTTGTTTCATGTTTCATAAAATAGATGATGTTATTCTAGATTATTATGATAACATCTAAGAAAAATTTTCCAGGGCAGGAAATGATGTAATGAATAACATAAATTAAAGAAGATGATCAAATTCAGTGACCTTTTTAAATGTTAAGGGTTTCTTTAGAAGAGGAGATTATTTTGAGCTTTTCCTTATGAGCCTAGAATATCTGCAAAATTCATATGACTACTTATTTTCAGCGTATAGACATTCAGGTGCATTGCTGAGAACACGAACGGCTGTTATTATCTTCTCACATTTTAATTCTTCTCTTGCCTTGAAGTGATGATTCAGTTGTAAGCTAGGTTCCCTCCCAGGAAGGTTGGTAACTCCCTTTTGTAGGTTAAGGATTGATTCCTACACCAGAGGAAGAGGGGTTGCTTTAATTATTTTATTTCAAACTGGGAAGAACATTCCTTTGATTTTGCAATTCACTTTAGGATCTTGTGATTTAGCAATTCTGATTGACAGGGTTTGAACCTGAAACTGAAATATCACCTTACAAATCAAAGCTAACGTTTAGGAGAAGCCTGTCCTTCATTCATTACTGAGTACATACTATGGGCTAAATGCTCTTCTGGACTCTGGAGATACAGATGTGAAAAAACAGACAAACATTCCTCCTCTCAGGGGAGTTTTCACTATTGTGAGTAGAAGCAGACAGCAAATAAGGTACCTAATAAGTCAGTTTGTGTATTAGTCAGGGTTCTCTAGAGGGACAGAACTAATAGGATAGATGTATATATAAAGGGGAGTTTATGTATACTAAGGAGTGTTGACTCACACAATCACAAGATGAGGTCTCACAATAGGCCATCTGCAAGCTAAGGAGCAACGAAGCCAGTCCAAGTCCCGAAACCTCAAAAGTAGGGAAGCCAACAGTGCAGTCTTCAGTCTGTGTTCAAAGGTCCAAGTCCCAAAGCTGAAGAACTTGGAGTCTGATGTTCGAGGGCAGGAAGCGTCCGGCATGGGAGGAAGATGTAGGCCAGAAGACTAAACCAGTCTAAATTTTCCACGTTCTTCTACCTGCTTTTATTCTGGCTGCACTGGCAACTGGTTAGAAGGGTGCCCACCCAGATTGAGGGAGGGTCTGCTTTTTCCAGTCCAATGACTCAAATATTCATCCCCGTGGCCGCATCCTCACAGACATACCCAGGAGCAACACTTTGCATCCTTCAATCCAATCCAGTTGACACTCAGTATTTACCATAACCGTTAGTAATAAGGGCTTGGAGAGTAATGAAGCAAGGCATAATCATGGTGTTTTGTTTTGTTTTGGTCAATGGAGCAAAGCATATGTAGCTATTTATTTTAAATAGGACCACCTTTAGTGACCTGCAGCAGGAAAGGAGCCAGCCGTGGAGACATCAAGGAAAGCTTTTAGGCAAAGGGAGAGGAAAAGCCTTAGTAGCATCGCAGTTTTCCTCTCCAGGAAATAGCATGGGAACCAGTGTGGCTGGGCTGAGGGGCGAAGGTGATAAAAGGAAAGATGCTCTGGGAGGTAACTGAGGCACGGGTTGCAGGGCAATCAGGACTGTGCAGTACAGAATCATCAGACTGCTGTATTCAGAAAAACTTCTAGGGAGGCAGTGGTGAGCCCTTGGCAGTAATCAGGGAGAGGTGATGTTGGCTTGGCCCAGGACATTGTAAGTGGTGAAAGGCAGTTAAATTTCCATTACACTTTGAAGGTAGTGCTAACACAGTTTGCTCAAGGGATGTGAGTGGAAAATAAATGTATGACTTCCAGGGTTGGGGCCAGAGCAACTGGAAAGAGCAATTCCCATGTACTGTGATGGGGGTGTCAGTGGTAGGCTATGTGTGGTGGGATATGTGTTGGTGGTGGGCTATGTGTAGGGATCATGATTTTGCTTTGGGGCACATTAGTTTTGAATGCCTCTGAGACCTCCAAGTGGAGCTACTGGAATGTATTTTTTTGAGTATTGATATTTGAATGATTGCATCTGCATTCAGGGGCATAGTCTATGTTGAAGACATCAATTTGAAAGTTATCAGCACAAAGATTTTTTTAAAACTGTGACACCTGATGAGATCTCTGGAGAGTGAGTGTAGATGAGAAGAGAGAGGCACCTGAATTCAGACGCAGAACACTCTCCTGTCTAGAGATCATGGGATGTTAAGGATCATGCAGCATGGGGCTGAAAAATAGCTTCTGTTGAAACTGAATGAAAATCCAGTAGAGGCCGGGCGTGATGGCTCACGCCTATAATCCCAGCACCTTGGGAGGCCGAGGCGAGTGGATCACCTGAGGTCAGGAGTTCAAGACCAGCCTGGCAAACATGGTGAAACCCCATCTCTACAAAAATACAAAAATTAGCCAGGCATGATGGCAGGTACCTGTAATGCCAGCTACTCAGGAGGCCGAGGTGGGAGAATCTCTTAAATCAGGCAGGCAGGCAGAGGTTGCAGCGAGCCGAGATCATGCCATTGCACTCCAGCCTGGGTGACTGGGTGACAGAGCGAGACTGTCTCAAAAAAAAAAAAAAAAAAATCCAGTGGAGTAATGTCCTGAACACCAAATGAAGGTTGCATTTCTAAGAGAAGGAAGTGATCAGCGGTGTTGTGAATACTGATGACTGGGGGAGTCCTCAGATGGCTCTGCCAAATCTCCTTACTGGGGTGCTTCCCATTGCGATAACAAGAGGAAAAAAACATTTCCTCCTTACATATGTGATGTTCAGACCTCATAGGAGCCACCTGATGCAGTACTTGTCTACTTTTGACCTGCAGGTCATCTACCTCATGTTACTTGTGTGTTTCATGTAAGATATACATAATCCTGGGTCCCACCTGCACTCAGGGAATCAGCATATCCCAGTATAAATCTTGGACATTCCAGAGATTCCTGATGTTGATTGAGAATGGCTTGACTCAGAAATACCATTTGATCCAACAATCTCATTACTGGGTATATACCCAAAGGAATATAAATCATTCTATTATAAAGATGCATGCACACTTGTGTACACTGCAGCACTATTCACAATAGCAAAGACATGGAACCAACCCAAATGCCCATCAACAGTAGGCTGGATAAAGAAAATGTGGAACATATCCACCATGGAATACTATGCAGCCATGGAAAGGAATAAGATCATGTCCTTTGCAAGGACATGGATGGAGCTAGAAGCCATTATCCTCAGTGAACTAATGCAGGAACAGAAAATGAAAGACTGCATGCTCTCATTTATAAGTGGGAGCTGAAGGATGAGAACACGTGGACACATGGAGGGGAGCAACAGATACCAGGGCCTGCTTGGGGGAGGTGGGGAGGTAGAACATCAGGAAGAACAGCTAATGGATGCTGGGCTTAATACCTCGGTGATGGGTTGGTTTGTGCAGCAAACACCATGGCACACATTTACCTCTGTAACAAGCCTGCACATGTACCCTGGAACTGAAAATCAAAGTTAGTTTGAAAAAAGGAGAGAATGACTTGACTAGCAGTATCACATAATATGCTTTCGATTAGCCTCTTACCTAAAAAATACTATGAAGCTTTCTTATTTTAGAAAATAAAGGAGCTAACCTAACTAAATGTCCAGACATGATATATCATAGAGGAAAGCAATACATTTCAAAAAATACCTTATGTTTCCATCATTCCAAAACCACGAATGACTGAGAGTAAAAACATGGATTTTTTTTCTCCAGTCTTCTTCATTTATATCAAGTTAGATATGACTTTTTGGAGCCTCCAACACAGATGGTACTATAATTAGAATTATTTACAGCATCTTCCCATGATGGCATCTTGAAATGAAACCCTCCGTAAATCACTGGTGGTGAGCATCATCTCCACTTGCTCAATTTGTAACAGAAAATGAAGTAAAGACCCTCCAGCTTTGCTATATTTAGTCTTCTTCATATATATAGTTTCAA
Source organism: Chlorocebus sabaeus (assembly GCF_047675955.1). Classification (NCBI taxonomy): domain Eukaryota; kingdom Metazoa; phylum Chordata; class Mammalia; order Primates; family Cercopithecidae; genus Chlorocebus; species Chlorocebus sabaeus. The sequence continues at coordinate 144,402,315 of NC_132933.1, forward strand.
TGGAGATTTGTGAGGTGGTAATTCCAGCACCTCATCTTTCTCTTGACAGCTGAGAAGCTTTTCGTTAATAAGACAAACCAGAAATGGTACAATCACAAAAATGAATGCTATCCGTAAGTCATCCAATGTGCAATGTGGATAAAAAATAGTGCAGGTTTTAATTTTTTTTCTTTTCTGATTTCGCTTTATTGCTCTTAGCTGATGCAAGAATCGCTAGCTACAGGGCATGAAGATGAAAACAATTACTTGTGTGAGCTGAATTTTTCTTTTCAGAGTGTTAAAAGGTGATTCTTTGTTGCTTACCTATTTAATGTCAATTCACCCCCATTGAATTATACTATATTTTACCAAAATGTACCAATTTCAGCACAGTAAAAATTTGGCTGGGTTGCCCTGGTATGGAAATGCCTAAAACAATCCTTCTGTATTACAAATTTGGACCAAACAAATTTATATTACTGTTTAATAGACTATCTTTTAATATGAGGCTTAACAAGGAGATCTTACTTAATTGCTTGTTGTCAGCTTTGCTTTTCTTTTACCTTTTTTTTTTTTTTGAGACAGTGTCTCATTCTCTTGCCCAGGCTGGAATGTAGTGGTGCTAATCACGGCTCACTACAGCCTTGACCTCCCGGGTTCAAGCAATCCTCCCGCCTCGGCTTCCAGAGCAGCTGGGACCACAGGCATGCACTGTCCTCCCCAGCTAATTTTTTATATTTTGTAGAGACAGGGTTTCACTTTGTTGCCCAGGCTGTCCTCAAACTCCTGAGCTCAAGAGATATGCCAGCCTCAGCCTTGCAAAGTGTTGGGATTACAGACATGAGCCACCATGCCCCTTCACCCCCGTTTTCAGCTTTCCTACCTATAAAAAGCAATGCTTCACTTGTTGACCGTGTAGTCATTACATGTCCAAAGATGTTAGTTTTGTGGATTCATATGATGTGTCTTTGTACTGGAATTTCAGATCCATCTGCCCCACCAGCGCCGGCTAACCTCCGATTGGCCAACTCCACCGTCAACAGTGATGGGAGTGTGACCATCACTATAGTTTGGGATCTCCCTGAGGAGCCGGACATCCCTGTGCATCACTACAAGGTCTTTTGGAGCTGGACAGTCAGCAGTAAGTCTCTTGTCCCAACGAAGAAGAAGCGGAGAAAGACTACAGATGGGGTGAGTGGGAACTGGAGGAAGGATTGTTCTTCCCACAGAGTGTATTTCAACTCAAGGCAACTGGCCTGAAAAGAGGCCTCTGCTGAACTGAGAGATGCCAGGGATGCAGGAAAGCTTCCCTCCCATTCATGTCTACCAAGGAAGTTCACAGAATGCAGGGTCATGCCAGCTGTTCTGCCTTTTATATTTTAGGCAGAAGCATTTGCATTTAGACCGTTGACCTACTTCTATCTAAATGTCAGTCACAACTCTGGAAATCAAAGGAACAGTTTAAATGATCTCCATCTTACCTGTCTGGCCATAGAAAATGATATTATGCAAAATGTGCTGTACTTTTAGGTTTTTTTTGTTTTGTTTTGTTTTGTTTTTTTTTTTTTTTTGAGAGAGAGATCCTTGTAAATGGAAGAGTGGATATGCATGGCTTTTCTGTTGTGAGGTGTTTCCGTCTATAATCACTGAGCAGTAACAGCTTAGGAAGGGCACATGTCACAATATGTTCTTCTCATTGATTAGAAGGATCTGGAGTGGTTTATTCGTCAGATGCCAAGAAATAAAATCTTCATTGAACCATTTTCTGCAATGAGATTCTTACAATATTAATCATCTTGTATTATTTGAAATGCTTACTGCATAAAAATAGTTACTTGGATTCCTTTTAGTTTACATTCCTTTATCTCGTCATAAAATTTACATAAAGACCTTTTCCTATCACTTACAAAGTTGAATTTCATAGATAAATAAATGTTTAGAAATGAAAAGATAGCAAGGCTAAAGATTTCAATATCTGTGCCCTTCAGAATTATAAAACATGCCTCAAAAGTCTGTATCATTGATATTTAGCCATTATACTATTTTCACTTTATTTTTATGAAATTTTATGACAGTTCCATTTTTCATATTGAAGGATTTTGCTACAAATAACAGTGGTAGTGCACACTTACCTCATGAGCTGAAAGAGCTGAAATTGGGGAGTCGCTTAGGAATCTAGAGGAAAACGTGACATGATGACATGCTGACAGGCCCCGCCCTCCAGCCCCCGCCCAATACATTATGACAGAAAATAATGAAACACCTTGAAGCATTTTGTCAAGTTAATTTTTCTTTTGTATAGCTTTTGGTAGAAATTTGCTCCTAGAAAATTTAGAACAGATATCAAAGAATTACAATTAGTGCCAATTCATAATTTTTCCAGGTATGTGGCAACATAAACCTCTGTTACTTTATTATAAATAGCTCCCTTTCCTCCGAGAGGTGGTGTCTCAGAGTGGAGAGGGCTCAGAATGATTTATTTCCATGTTATCTGAGACCACTAATTGGTTTAGAAACAGTATTTTCAAAATACATTTGGCCTTTCTATGAAGTTTATTTTTAGTTTTTATTTTATTATATTTTTTGAGACAGGGTCTCACTCTGTTGCCCAGGCTGGAGTGCAGTGGTGCGATCACAGCTCACTGTAGCCACAACCTCCTGGGCTCAATCTTCTCGCCTCAGCCTCCTGAGGAGCTACGGTGCACACCACCATGCCCAGTTAATTTTTTTTTTTTTGTAGAGACAGTCTTGCTGTGTTGCCTGGGTAGTCTCAAACTCCTAGGCTCAAGCGATCCTCCCACCTCAGGCTCCCAAAGTGCTGGGATTGCAGTCAGGAGCCACGGCACCTGGCCTGAAGTTTATTTTGATCCGTAGTAAAACTGAATTTTCCGATCCCAAAGATACAGAAAAGTTGGTAAAAGAAATCAGAAGTTGGTATGCTTCATAATGACACATGAGATTTTGCAATGAAGATGAGAGACATGGAAGGTTTGTAATGCATTTTGGGTATATTCTCTTAATTTCTAGTTTCAAAATTCTGTGACCCTGGAGAAACTCCAGCCAGACTGTGACTATGTTGTGGAATTGCAAGCCATAACGTACTGGGGACAGACACGGCTGAAGAGTGCAAAGGTGTCCCTTCACTTCACATCCACACATGCAACCAACAGTAAGTGACTGTGTCATGTTTTTCAAGATGACTGTGACCTGATGGGCACCATGTCACATCAAGGCACAATGGAGGGAGAGCGAGTCTTTGATTTGGAATAATTACATGGCAAATCTTCTTACCCACATGCATGTGACTATAGTATTTAAACTATGACATACAAAACAGTTTGACTTTTGAATTCTTTCTTATGGTTTTTATCTATTGTAGGTGCAATTTTGGTGTTGTAATGGAAATTTAAGAAAACTTACCTTGTCTCATTTGAACAGATTGACTATTTTTATGTTTACATGACGTGTACATATGCGTATTACATACTTGTTTTTAAGGTGAATACATACAGTTAAACTGTTACAAATTGATGTCATTTCTGCTTCCACTGTTTCTGTAGTTTTTGTTGTTGTTGTTGTTTTTGTTTTTTTGTTTTGTTTTGTTTTCTTGAGACAGAGTCTAGCTCTGTCACCCAGGCTGGAGTGCAATGGCATGATCTCAGCTCACTGCAACCTTTGCCTCCCAGGTTCAAACGGTTCTCCTGCCTCAGTCTCCTGAGTAGCTGGGATCACAGGTGCGCACCACCATGCCTGGCTAATTTTTGTATTTTTAGTAGAGACAGGGTTTCACCATGTTGGCCAGGCTGGCCTCGAATTCCTGACCTCAGGTGGTCCACCCGCCTCGGCCTCCCAAAGTGCTGGGATTACAGTGTTTCTCTAGTTCTGTATACAATACACTTATTTTTGTGCAATTATTTTACGTATTTATCTCCCAAATCAAAGTTGGGCACTTTGAAGGCAGAGACCAAAATATATCATGGTACTGAGAATAATGTGTGTGTATGTACGCAAGTGGATGGGGAACACAAAAAGTGGTGTGGCATGCCTGTTTTTCTTAGTACTACACAGTAGTCATAATTACTGCTCGAAAGGTTACCTAATACTCCATTGAGTGAAGTTACTAAATCTTTCTCATATTGCTTTTCCTTGTTTCTTTTTTTCTTACCTAGTATGTTAGTATGTTTGCTGGGAACTGAGCAAAACAAGAGAAGAGTCTTATATGACACTCATATCAGAGTCAGAGAATAAGTTACTTGATGTTTCCGGCTTTGTTCAAACATCGATACCGGTTAGAACTTCCATGCAGAGGCTCCTCGCAAGGTTTCAGGAAACTGGGACAGATTAAATGAGAGTAGGAGGGAGGAGGCCTTTGTCTCAGGGGCTCCTTCGATGCTGATTTTTTTAGGCTAGCAGGACCCCGTCGTCATAGCTGCCTTTGATCAGGGCGGTGGGCCTCGTTCAGAAGGAGAAGAAGAATGTGGTAAACATTTGTCTGAATTTAGGAAAGGCAATGCTGATCTTGCAGAGTGAGACACAGGGGTTGCTCATAATTACCTTCCACCCCTGGGAAAACGTAGGATCCAAATGGGCAGGTTTGTTTGAAATAATGCTTCAAAAAATGGTCCAGAAACAGAGATTTCTATCTATTTGAGAAATACTCTCTTTGGAGATTAAATGGACTTGAAATGGTCAATTTGTATGTGAGTCTCAATACAATATAAATTTTACCTAAAAGTTCTCATGGAAATATGTTTAGTAACCTCATTCATTTTTAATCCATTCATCCATCTACTCATCACATTGAAATTGTGTGCCTATGAATTATGACATCACTGTGTCTAACGTCAGGAATACTATATTATACATATACACACACTATATGCTGTAATACACTATATACACTATATATATGCACTGTATAGCAATACATTCCATAATTTTCTATAAATATAGTGTGCACATAGGTTTACATGTACACATATGCATACATATACACATGTCTACAAATACACACAAACATGCACATAACTATACACACATACATACTCATACACACACACATATATACACACATACATTATTCCCAGCACGATGACGTATTTTGGTTTCTGCCTTAAAAGTGCCTAATTTTGAATTTGGGAGATAAATATGTAAAATAATAACAAAGATCTGTGTGTTGCATACAGACAGAACTACAGGAAACAGTGGAAGCAGAAATAACCGACATGGAGGTGGGAATGAGAATCACATCATCCCTCATGAAGTCCTGAAGAGTGAGCGATCTGCAGGCTCACAGAGAATGGACATCATTCCACACAAACGCAGCAGCGTGGATGAGTGTAGAGAGTTAGAGAAGCATATTGCATGGACAAAGAACTCAGCGTGAGGAAAGAATGAAAGTGGATGGGCCACTGCTCTCTCCCCTGGAGGTCTCATGAGTTGCAGGGATTTAACCACCATCTGTGTGCTAATGACTCCCTGCCCTTCCACCCTGACCACTCTTTGAACTCCAGAGTCCTACATTCAGCCACCCACTTAGCACCTCCACTTGGATGGCTTGCAGATATTTCAAATAAAATGTTCAAACACGAGGTCTGGATTTTCGCCCATACCTGTTCCTCTCTTGGGCTTGCCTATCTCAATAAATGGCACCAAGATTCAGCCTTTTGCTCAAGCCAAACATGCAGAAGTCATTCTTCATTTTTCTGTTTTTTCTCTTCAGAAATCCAATTCTTCAGAAAGTCCTTTTGTCTCTACTTTTAAATTCCATACGGAATCTGTCCAGTTCTTTCCCTTGTTCAGGCTATTATCTTTTCTTTCCTGTAAATTAAAATAGTCTCCTAATTAGTATTATGTTTCTGCTCTTTCTTAAATATCCATTCTTTAAAGAGCAGTCAGTTTTCTTTAGAAAGTATCAGTGTACTTACAGATCTCTCTCTTTTTGGAGTTCACTCTTAAGACAGCTACCTAGTTATCTTCAATTCTCACTTTCCCCAAAACTGCATCCTTCACTATATTCTTCTATATTCCTTACCAACCCCCTTCTCAGGCCAAAATCCTTTAAACTTCAGCTCATGCAAGAGCTGTCTTTCTCTGCTGGTGGTGGAGATTTCATCTGTTGTATAAAATAAGCATGTCTTTTAGTCTCCTGGTTCTTCCAATAAACAGCATTCTTTCCCCATTAGAAACTGGTATGGGATTGCAAATTCCCATAATTTAATATCTGTTAATTTCCAGAACCAAAAGCAAGGAGGAAAAAAGTCCAACCTCAGCTTGTCCTTGTTGAAGTTACATTATCTAGAGCCTTGTCATGGTCCAGCCCACAGACAAAACTTTTATGAAACCCTGGATCTCTGTAGCATATCCACAAGTTTTTCACCCTTCCTGGGGCATCCCCACAGAATCCTGTAACTCAGGGAGATATTCTTTAATTAGCTCCTTCTGCTACCCTCTCAAGTATGATTATAAACCTTTTTCTGTCCTTTAAGTCACATTGCACATGGAGTGCACAGTCCAGTCTAAATCCCTTCTTCTCAGTAAGCCATGCAGTTCCCCATAAATATAAACGTATCTACATGGAGTGCACAGTCTAGTCTAAATCCCTTCCTCTCAGTAAGCCGTGCAGTTCCCCACAAATATAAACATATCTATTCTCATGTCCAGGTTTATCTTCTCCTGTCTTCTGTATTCCAAGGTGGAGTCAGCCTTCCTTCTGTATGTGGTGGACTTCACCATGTGGTTTCTAGACCCATTCCTTCCCAACTCAGATACCTGCACTGACTGAAGTCAAATCTCATCTACGTCAGAGACCATGGATTATCTATATATCTGGTCACAGTATCCATCATAATCCCTGGCATATACACATGGCAACAAAAATATTTTTGAAACCAAGTTAATTAGTTACTCCCTTGTTTGCCTACAACCTCAACCTATTCCTCTCCACTGGCTTGATCTGCTCAGCTTCCAGTTCTAAAGCAAAGCTTTCATTGATGCTGGTTTCATTCTAGCTACCATCTTATCTTTCTCCTTTCCACATTTTTTCTCAAATTTCTGCAATCTATTTCTCAATCTCACTTTTCCACCAAATCTGCCCCTGCTAATTTCTAAGTCTGGTGGATGTTTTCCATTGCAGTTTTATTGACCACTTCTGATGAGTTTGTCCTTGTTTAACTACACTTTCCCCATTGTTACATCTTGACCTTTGTATATTTGACTCCCAGATGTCTTAATTTTTCTCGTACCTCAGTTTCCTTGTAGGATCTCCTGCCTCCCTCCAGCTCTTGGACATTGGAGCTCTCCAGGGTTCTACCTTATCTGCTCTGACAATTTAGTCACTACCTACTCATGGTCTGTTCTCAATGACTCAGCTCCAGCCTTGATTTCTCCACTAACACCCGATGTCTCTAGCCTGTCATTCCCTGTATCTGAATGTCATACAGGCATCTCAACCTCAACATACTCCACGTTGAACTCACTCCCTCCACTTACAAAGCTTGATGTTCCCATGTATCTCTGGTCTCCATTGAGGTTACTACTGACCAGAAGCTTGGGAGACTTCCTTTTACCACTTCCTGTTCACTTCAGTTTGTTTCTAGGTCCTGCAATTATTTCAGGACCAACAGGTTTCTTGAATTTTCCAGGAACATAGTAAGAGCTCAGTAAATTGATTGTAACTCAGCTGAATGCAACTGTCTTTCCATTCAACCTGCTGTGTGCCACACTCCAACACTACAGCTTTCTTAAGCTTTCATCTGCTATGGTTATAAATACTAAAGGGGAAGAGAGAAGGAAATGGCTTTTGGTCTCATCTTGGAACAACCAAGGTTGGACATCTTTTACAAGCCATTTGCATGTTTTAACTGTGTCCTCCAAGAGTTTGTGTTTTCACTTGGTTGGCTGTTCCAGAAGAATTATCTTTACCAGTGGGAGTTTTTAGCCAGGTGGGGAGACACTGGAATTATGGCAGTTAAATGAACAAAGCAAGCAGTTAAATGAAAGAAATCTATTTGACCGGTTGATTCCCTGTGTTAAGGTCTTTTGCTAATTATCTTTTAAAACTAGGTAATACTTTAGCTGACCAATTAAGAGATATGGTAGTTAACCTATCAAAGACCACTTTATTCTGAAGACTGATTCCTCTTACATAGATTCAGAAAAGGAATAAAATAAAAGAAAGAAAAAGAAGTCATAGTGCAAAGTACCTATAATAACACATATTGTTTGGGTCTCAGGTGATTCCACAGAAGAGAGTGACTTTTCAGCGGATTATGTAGGATACGGTTGAATGTTTGTCAGGATTTTATATCCCAATGTTGATATATAATCTCATAAACACTAGTCTGTGACTTTTATAAGAACATTATATATTTCATCACAAACCAACTAGAAGTAAAGAATAATTACAACGTTGTAGTATAAGCAAGGGAAATTACATTTTATAGGAAGGAGAGTAGTAAATGTCAGTATATAAATTACTTTTTGAATTATATTTTTCCAGGTCTGCAGGCTAGTAGGTGTTTTAATGATAAACATTTCTATTCAAGTGAAGGCCGAATGTTCATGCAGTTTTATGAAAGAGTCCCTTGAAGGAGGTATGATATAGCATTGTCTTTAATGGAAAGGTAGCTTGTTTCTTTGAAGGCAGGAGGAATATTTTCAAGTTTGACAGGTTCCAAATGTTTTATAGCTGCCTCTTGGAACTGGAATTCTTTTCTGGCTCTCCAGAACAAGAATAGATGGGAGCGAAAATACTCTGAATCTCTTGATGATCTATAAAATTAATCAAAACTTGGATGTTTGAAAAATAGTGTACATATTTTATTTTCTTAATGCCTATGACTATCAAAGAGTGTAAATCAGACATCATAACTTTTTCAGAATATGGTAGATATGATATTATTCCATTTTTGCTTATTACTGAAAGTGGAGGAGACATTCTTATAAAGTCAGGGTCATACTGCTAGCATTGTAGTATGCACCTTATTCGGTTTTTACCCATGGCATGTGTCAGCAACACTAATTGTTGGTGGATTTCTCTTCTTGAATCATTTTAGTAAAGCAACAATGGTTCAATCTTGAGATATATAAAAATATGTTTTTACATATATAATTAAATACTAAAGTTTGCCTAGGGCTGGGCGCGGTAGCTCATGCCTGTAATCCCAGCACTTTGGGAGGCCAAGATGGGCAGGTCACTTGAGGTCAAGAGTTCAAGACCAACCTGGCATGGTGATGCACGCCTGTGGTCCCAGCTACTCAGGAGGCTGAGGCACGAGAATGACTTGAACCTGGGAGGCAGAGGTTGCAATGAGCTGAGATTGTGCCACTGCACTCCACTACAGCCTGGGTGACAGAGCAAGACTCCATTTAAAAAAAAAAGAAAAGAATAGAAAAGAAAAAGTTTGCCTAGGATATAAAGCAAGTAGGAAGACAAGATTGACAATGAGGTTAAACCTAGTATCTAAACATGATATCTATCTAAACATAGTGTCTGTCTTAGTTATCTGGTGGTGAGTTCTCAATATTATCACAGATCATTAGAAACATAAATGGGTTTATGAAAATCTTAGATCCTGGCTGGGCACGGTAACTCATGCCTGTAATCCCAGCAATTTGGGAGGCCAAGGTAGGAGGATTGCTTGAGGCCAGGAGTTGGAAACCAACCTGGGCAACATAGTGAGACTGTGTCTCTTAAAAAAAATTAGCCAGGCTTGGTGGTGCATGCCTGTAGTCCCAGCTACTTGGGAGGCTGAGGCAGGAGAATCACTTAAGCCTAGCAGTTTGAAGCTGCAGTGAGCCATGATAGTGCCATTGCACTCCAGCCTGGGAGACAGAGGGAGACCCTAACCCTTAAAACAATAAAAGCAAAAGAAAACTTAAATTCTTAATTAGTTATGTCATGAAGACTTTGGGTATAACTAGGAGGAGTCTTTAACTCCATGACAGTGTCAAGAAAGTGATGGACTTCGGCTAGGATAACCATGAGTTTTCTATATCTGGTCCCTATCTCTTCTCCTGGGTTCTAGGCTTCCTATGTTATTGGTTATACTGACTCTCAAAAAGTAGCAACCTCATAAATGATTCTGTTATCCACACATCGATTTGAACTCTTTAAGCTAAAATAGCCTAAATGCGAATTTAACAAATGTGTGTTTTTATTTTCCTTTCATCTGGTCTGTTGGATAGACAATTCATTGGTCATGCCAGTGTCAGGAAAAATTGAGTTGATGTAGATTATCTTCTGGGGTCCACAGCTTTCCTTGACTGATCTTGTCTTACCCCACGTTGGGCGTGTTCTCTCCATCTCATCCTTCTGTCTTCCTCTCACCTGCCCAAGAATGCAAACCTCACTGCTTTTATTAGAAGAGTTTCGATAACACATTGTTTATAAGCATAAAATCAATACAGCTTACCCTTTTATCTCTCAAAGGGCTATTTGGAATTCAGAAAGCAGAAATGTCTTGCATCAAAAGGCAGAATTTCTATGTATGCAACCTCTAAATTCAGTGAGTAGATGAGGGAGAAATTTGGGGCCTAGGGAAATTTGTGGTGTCCTAATTATTAAATCATATAAATGGGTACTCTGTAAGACTCAGTACATGGTGATGGAAACAGAAGTTTGGCATGGGATGGCCCTGGGATTAAATTTCACCTTCACTCTTTGAATTATGTGAAACTGAATACAGTTCTTAGTATTTTTGAGTGCTGCTTTTTTCATCTTCAGTGCATGCTAATTCCTTTCTCAGGGGTCTGCAAACTATGGCCCACAGGCCAAATCCAGCCCCCTCCTGGTTTTGTAAATAAGATTTTATTGGCACAGGGTCACATTTGTTTGCATATCATTTACATATCATGTCTGGCTGTTTGGGGAGTACAACAGTAATTGAGTAGTTGGGAGAGAGACCGGTCTGCAAAACCGAAAACATTTTCCATATGATGCACAGAACCAAAAATATTTACTATCTGGCCATTTAGGAAAAGTTTACTGTCCCCTGCTTAATTTCATAGGATGGCTCTATGAATGTAAATTAGTGTCAAAATTCACCACCCCAACCAAGCCCCTCAGGAACACACCTGGAGTCAAAAGTGAAGTTCAGTGGCATGTGCCTATACTCCTAACTACTTAGGGGGCTCAGATGGGAGGATCACTTGAGCCAGAAGTTTGAGACCAACCTGGGCAATGGTGTGAAACCCTGTTTCCAAATAAAAAAATTATTAAGTTTATTGCCCTTCCTGCAACATGTTTGAATCTCATGTTAAAGGATTACTGTATTGACATAAATAAAACACCCCAAATAGCCCGAGGCAAGTGAGTATTTGGTAATATATTTGGTATAAACAGCCATCAGTTCATAATTTTATTTATTTCATTTCATCCAAGGAAGATTAGCATGAGCTCTGTTTTGTAGAGGACTTCTGGGTTGAGTTTGAGAAACAAATTAAAGAAGAAAAAATGACTTAAAACAAAAAATACAGGAACACAAAAGAGTGGTGTGTTTTGATTTACTCTGGAAAATCACCAGGGAGAGCCTCTGAGAAGTTTTCATGGGCAAAGAAGGTTGACAGAAACAAGTAGTGCTGGTCCATTCTGAGCTAAAGCAATCAGAAGTATAGATACAAAGAAAACAAGCAGATTTGGAGAATTAGGAATGGCAAAAGAGAGAAAGATACAGCTAAATGAAAACAGAATAATAAAAAACAAACTAAAACTAGAGTCAGATCGTGACTCTACACAACAACACAGTAAGAAATGACCTACGCTAAGAATGAAATCTTGAACTGCCTGATTCAAAGAGATATTTAATGCTGTTTTGATTTATAGTAGCATGTCTCTATCTCCCACTGGATATGGGACACATAGGACTTGGAATCCTTCTTGTTCAGTTTTATGGTGTCCTAGCATTGCAACAAATATGTGTTGAATACCCTTTTAAATGGACAATAGGGGAAAAAAGTTCATGCTTTTAAATAGCAACCAATAATGAACATGTGAACATACTTTCACCTCGTCTTTCCTAAAGTGTCCTGGTTTCTTCGCAAAATACCATGTCACATGGCAGCAGTTATACTCCCATGGCTCGATTCCTCAGAAAACTTGTGGCCACTTTTTCAAAGAACAGAAACAGTGGCTGGTCAGACTGATGCTCTTCCACTGGGCAGGTGCCTTTGGTCAAGCTCACTGCTGGCGCACCATCATGATAGCGATGTGTCTGGTGGTATTTCAAGAGCCCCTCAGGTACAAAAACTTTATCTCTGCAACTCCTAGCTCAATGCCTGGCTCTTGGGAAGTGCTCAGAATTGCTGACAGAAAGAGCTAATTACTGAATGGGTTCTTGTACTCCATTGCCCAGCCTGATGCCTTTTCATTTCATTTCATTTCATTTGCTGGATATTTTAAAGTTTCACTTTAATATCTGTCAGAATTTGGATGTCTGTCACTAATCTGAATGACACACAGATGGGTTGCTGGGTGTTGAAGCTGAAGTTGGCATTGTCCACTGAGTAGGTGCAATTTGCTCTTTACTATTTATTTGACAAAGCTGAACCACATTTCCATTTAGAGCCCTGCACCAAGCATGATGGATAATACTCATACTTCCATATTACATATAGGTTTTCCACGAAAACCTATCGACTGCTTCACGAAATGGTATTGTAATATTATTTTATTTTCCCCATAACTATAAAAAAACTATAATGAGAAATATTATTTATACTTATTATTTACATTGGAGCATCTTTCAAGCCTGGTGAATATATGTTACTTACCAAATTAAATACTGGGGATTACGTGTAATATACTTTTAGTATTCCAGTGGATTTTGAAGGGGGGCGGTTCATTAACTTGAACATGAAAGAATATGCAGTTATACCATCTTTTACTTTAAAAAAAAGAAGACATTTAATATGACTAAATAACAGGACGAAATGAAGTACACTGGGACTAATATCAGGTTATATAATAATGATTATTATTTTTTATCATATTTTAAGTTCTGGGATACATGTGCACAATGTGCAGGTTTGTTAACATAGGTATACATGTGCCGTGGTGATTTGCTGCACCCATCAAGTCATCATCTACATTAGATATTTCTCCTAATGTTATACCTCCCCTTGCCCCCCATCCCCAACAGGCCCTGGTGCGTGATGTTCCCCTCTCTGTGCCCATGTGTTCTCATTGTTCAACTCCCACTTATAAGTGAGAACATGCAGTGTTTGGTTTTCTGTTCTTGTGTTAGTTTGCTGAGAATTGTGGTTTCCAGCTTCATCCATGTCCCCGCAAAGGACATGAACTCATTCTTTTATATGGCTGCATAGTATTCCATGGTGTATATGCCACATTTTCTTTATCCAGTCTATCATTGATGGGAATTTGGGTTGCCACCAAGTCTTTGCTATTGTGAATAGTGCTGTAATAAACATATATGTGTATGTGTTTTATAGTAGAATGATTTAAAATCCTTTGGGTATATATCCAATAATGGAATTGCTGGGTCAAATGGTATTTCTAGTTCTAGATCCTTGAGGAATCGCTACACTGTCTTCCACAATGGTTGAACTAATTTACACTCCCACCAACAGTGCAAAAGCATTCCTATTTCTCCACATCCTCTTCAGCATCTGTTGTTTCCTGACTTTTTAATGATCCACATTCTAACTGGCATGAGATGGTATCTCATTGTGGTTTTGATTTGCATTTATCTAATGACCAGTGATGGTGAGCTTTTTTTCGTATGTTTGTTGGCCACATAAATGTCTTCTTTTGAGAAGTGTCTGTTCATATTCTTTGCCCACTTTTTGATAGAGTTGGTTTTTTTTTCTTATAAATTTGTTTGTTTCATGTAGATTCTGGATATTATTAGCCGTTTTTCAGATGGATAGATTGCAAAAATGTTCTCTCATTCTGTAGGTTGCCTGTTCACTCTGATGCTAGTTTCTTTTGCTGTGCAGAAGCTCTTTAGTTTAATTAGATCCCATTTGTCAATTTTGGCTTTTGTTGCAATTGCTTTTGGTATTTTAGTCGCGAAGTCTTTGCCCATGCCTATGTCCTGAATGGTATTGCCTAGGTTTTCTTCTAGGGTTTTTATGGTTTTAGGTCTTGCATTTAAATCTTTAATCCATCTTGAGTTAATTTTTGTATAAGGTGAAAGGAAGGGATCCAGTTTGAGTTTTCTGCATATGGCTAGCCAGTTTTCCCAACACCATTTATTAAATAGGGAATCCTTTCCCTATTGCTTTTGTCAGGTTTGTCAAAGATCAGATGGTTGTGGATGTGTGGTGTTATTTCTGAGGCCTCTGTTCTGTTCCATTGGTCTATGTATCTGTTTTAGTACCAGTACCATGCTGTGTTGGTTACTGTAGCCTTGTAGTGTAGTTTGAAATCAGGTAGCACGATGCCTCCAGCTTTGTTCTTTTCGCTTAGGATTGTCGTGGCTATACGGATTCTTTTTTGGTTCCACATGAAATTTAAAGTAGTTGTTTCTAATTCTGTGAAGAAAGTCAATGGTGGCTAGATGGGAATAGCATTGAATCTATAAATTAGTTTGTGCAGTATGTCCATTTTCACAATATTGATTCTTCCTATTCATGCTCATGGAATGTTTTTCCATTTGTTTGTATCCTCTCTTATTTCCTTGAGTAGTGGTTTGTAGTTCTCTTTGAAGAGGTCCTTCACATCCCTTGTAAGTTGGATTCCTAGATATTTTATTGTCTTTGTAGCAACTGTGAATGGGAGTTCACTCATGATTTGGCTCTCTATTTGTCTGTTATTGGTGCATAGGAATGCTTGTGATTTTTGCACATTGATTTTGTATCCTGAGACGTTGCTGAAGTTGCTTATCAGCTTCAGGAGATTTTGGGCTGAGACAATTGGGTTTCCTAAATATACAATCATGTCATCTGCAAATAGAGACAATTTGACTTCCTCTCTTCCTATTTGAATACCTTTATTTCTTTCTCTTGCCTGATTGCCCTGGCCAGAACTTCCAATACTATGTTGAATAGGAGTGGTGAGAGAAGGCATCCTTGTCTTGTGCCAGTTTTCAAAGGGAATACTTCCAGCTTGTGCCCATTCAGTATGATATTGTCTGTGGGTTTGTCATAAATAGCTCTTATTATTTTGAGATATGTTCCATCAATACCTAGTTTATTGAGAGTTTTTAGGCATGAAGGGGTGCTGAATTTTATTGAAGGCCTTTTCTACATCTATTGAGATAATCATGTGTTTTTTGTCATTGGTTCTCTTTATGTGATGGATTGAGTATGTTGAACCAGCCTTGCATCCCAGGAATGAAGCCAACTTGATCATGATGGATAAACTTTCTGATGTGCTGCTGAATTTGGTTTGCCAGGATTTGAGGATTTTCACATCAATGTTCATCAGGGATATTGGCCTGAAATTTTCTTTTTTTGTTGTGTCTGTGCCAGGTTTTGGTATCAGCATGATGCTGGCCTCATAAAATGGGTTAGGGAGGAGTCCCTCTTTTTCTATTGTTTGGAATAGTTTTAGAAGGAATAATACCAGCTCCTGTTTGCGTCTGTGGTAAAATTTGACTGTGAATCCATCTGGTCCTAGGCTTTTTTTGGTTGGTAGGCTATTATTCAGAGATTCAATTTCTTCCTGGTTTAGTCTTGGGAGGGTGTATGTGCCCAGGAATTTATCCATTTCTTCTAGATTTTCTAGTTTATTTGCGTAGAGGTGTTTATAGTATTCTCTGATGGTAGTTTGTACTTCTGTGAGATCAGTGGTGATATCCCCTTTATCATTTATTATTGTGTCTATTTGATTTTTCTCTCTTTTCTTCTTTATTATTCTGGCTAGTGGTCTACCTATTTTGTTAATGTTTTCAAAAAACCAGCTCCTGGATTCACTGATTTTTTGAAGGGTTTTTTTGTGTCTCTATCTCCTTCAGTTCTGCTCTGATTTCAGTTATTTCTTGTCTTCTCCTGGCTTTTGAATTTGTTTGCTCTTGCTTCTCTAGTTCTTTTAATTGTGATGTTAGGGTGTCGATTTTAGATCTTCCCCGCTTTCTCTTGTGGGTATTTAGTGCTATAAATTTCCCTCTAAACACTGCTTTAGTTGTGTCCCAGTGATTCTGGTACATTGTGTCTTTGTTCTCCTTGGTTTCAAAGAACTTACTTATTTCTGCCTTAATTTCCTTATTTACCCAGTAGTCATTCAGGAGCATATTGTTCAGTTTCCATGTAGTTGTATGGTTTTGAGTGGCTTTCTTAATCCTGAGTTCTAATTTGATTGCACTGTGGTCTGAGAGGCTGTGTTATTATTTCCATTCTTTTGCATTTGCTGAGGAATATTTTACTTCCAATTATGTGGTCAATTTTAGAATAAGTGCTATATGGTGCTTAGAAGAATGTATATTCTGTTGATTTGTGGTGGAGAGTTCAGTATATATCTATAGGTGTGCTTGGTCCAGAGCTGAGTTCAAGTCCTGAATGTTCTTGTTAATTTTCTGTCTTGTTGTTCGTCTAATATTGACAATGGGGTGTTAAAACCTCCCACTATTACTGTGTGGGAGTCTAAGTATCTCTATAGGTCTCTAAGAACTTGCTTAATGAATCTGGGTGCTCCTATATTGGGTGCATATATATTTAGGTTAGCTCTTCTTGTTGCGTTGAATCCTTTACCATTATATATTCCCCTTCTTTGTCTCTTTTGATCTTTGTTGAGCGACAGAGCGAGACTCCATCTAAAAAAAAAAAAAAAAAAAAAAAACTCCTGCAGGTAGCTCTGTGCCTATCCAAATGGCCTCCCAGTTTTGCACTTGAAACTCAGGGCCCTGGTGGTGTAGGCACCTGAGGGAATGTCCTGGTCTGCGAGTTGTGAAAACAGTGGGAAAAGCGTAGTATCTGAGCCAGATAGCTGTCATTCACTCATGGCTTCCCTTGGCTAGTGAAGGAAGTTCCCAGGGACTTGTGCTTCCTGTGTGAGGCAATGCCCCACCCTGCTTCTGCTCGCCCTCCATGGGCTGAACCCACTGTCTAACCAGTCCCAATGAGATGAGCCGCATACCTCAGTTGGAAATGGAGAAATCACCCACCTTCTGTGTTGGTCTCACTGGAAGCTGCATACTGGAGCTGTTCCTATTTGGCCACCTTGCCCAGGAATCTATAATTATTTTTAACAAGTAACTTAGAATGTTGTACTTTGTTGTAGAAGAACAGCTTGCGAAAACTAGAAAAGGTGGAATTCAAACACAACTCCCTTTTCAAAGACGACGACCCACTCGCCCGCTGGAAGTGGGAGCTCCCTTCTATCAGGATGGCCAACTGCAAGTTAAAGTCTACTGGAAGAAAACAGAAGGTACATAAACATTACTTACGTATTTCCTACTTGCTTTAAACAGCACAGTAATGTAGAGGTAGTTTTGAAGAAGTAAATGTCAAGCCACAGTATCAATACTAAGGCAAATGGTTGTTGAACAAAACACTTAAATAGTATAAGTCTGAATGAGTTGATAGTTATCTCACATCTGGAAATCTACAACAGTCAATTACTTAAATATTTTCATTTCAGGAATATTAGCTTGTCTTCATTTCTTTTCCAGAGGGCTGATTGGCTGATGTTATATCCAAAACACTCAAAATACTCATTATTTTGAGCTGTAATTTTTGTTATAAATTTTTTTTTTAAAAAAAGATCCATAATACAAATAATTTAGAAAGTAGGAGGGGAAAGTCACCTATTATCTCAGTATCATTTCCTGAAACAGCATTTTGGTGGGTTTCCTTTCAGAAATTTTCTGTGCATCTGTCTTTCACTCAGTTAGGGTGTGTGTGTGTGTGAGTATGTTTATAAAACATACACACATATTTCTGTGTAACATTATTTGAGCTGCTATATTGTAATGCATTTTTCATAACATTCTATAAATGCTACTCTGTATGGGTATATCTTAATATCATAATACATGTCATTATTCCAGTACAATGAAACATTTCAGTTCCTTTAGAATTTCTATTTTCTAATTAAGGCCCCAATACATTTGTCCTTAGGATAGATTCATTTCGTTCGTTTGAACATTTATCTTTAGCATAAATTCTTTTTGTTTAGTTTTTTTGGTCTTTGAATATTTGTTTTTCTATTATCAAGGTGGTACTTTTAGAATTTATTCAACGTAGAGTCTTTTATCTTTATCACTCTTATGCCTCTTAAAAACATAAGCAGAATAGATTGTTTCAAGAGTTAGGTTTTCAAAATTCTCCTCATTCTTCTGAAATTCACTTTTACTCAAGGTATTGATGGGCCATATGCCATAAGTGATATTGGTGTTGGAGTGGTTCCTATTCCAGGATTTTCTTTCAAGCTGCTGAAATCCATTCTGCAAGTAAAATAATATTATTATTAACATTAACATATTTTATTTCTATAATGTTAATTAAAATTAAAGTTTATTCAACATTTATTGCATTAAGATTATATGCCTATATTACAATTAATTTTATAATAAATATTAAGAAAATTATTTAATCTATTATATTAATTAAAATTATCAACTTATTCATATTTTTAAAATATAACATATTTTATTAATATTAAAATTTTAAGCATAATGTAATAAAATGAAAATGTAAACATCTACTATTGAAAAAGTAAATATCTCAAGCATACAAGAGTAACCACCACCATCCTGACTTTTGAAACTCAATATTTATTTTGCCTGTATTTGAAATTTATCAGAATGGAGTCACTCAATTTCTATTTGTATTTGACTTCTTGCCATGAGCATTTTATGAAAAACCAATGCATTATGTTGCATGAAACAATTCATTTATATTGCTGCCTGGATGTCCTTAGTATACGTCAATCTGTGTATCTTTTCAGCTGTGGATAGAGATTTACTTATTCAGATGTGGAGCTATTAAGAATAGTACGCGTGTGAATGCCCCATTAGCACATGTTGTTTGACGCATACTCTTCCATAGAGGTGGGATTCTTAGGCCGTAGAGTATGTCAAGTTTTAGAAAACATTAATAGTTTTCCAAAATGGTTGTACCAGTTTACATTCTCACCAGTAGGACATGGTGATGGTTCCAGGTGCTCCACATTCTCTCTGCCATGTGGTATTTACCATCTTTGTAAGTTTACCCTTTCTGGTATGTTTGTAGTGATACCTCATTGCTATTTGAATTCGCACTTTTCTGATGTCCAAGACATTGAGCACCTTTTTGTAAGTTTACTGACAATTGGATTTCTCTTTTTTGAAGGACTCTTTCAACTCTTTAGCTACTCTGTCCTGCAAGAATGCTTTTTATATTGTATATACAAGTCATTTGGTGTTTGTTTATTTGTTTGTCTGTTTGTTTGTTGAGACGTAGTCTTGCTGTGTTGCTCAGTCTGGGGTGCAGTGGTGTGATCTCAGCTCACTGCAACCTCTGCCTCCCAGGTTCAAGCCATTCTCCCGCCTCAACCTCCTGAGTAGCTGGGATTATAGGCGTGTGCCACCATGCCCAGCTAATTTTTGTATTTTTAGTAGTGACGGGGTTCCACCATGTTGGCCAGGCTGGTCTTGAACTCCTGACCTCAAGTGATCTGCCTGCCTTGGCCTCCCAAAGTGCTAGGATTATAGGCGTGAGCCACCATGTCCAGCCGTCATTTGTTTTCATGTAAGTATTTTCTTCCACTCTGATCCACTCTTGCATTTTTAACTTTCTTCTTAGTGGTTTTTTTTTTTTTTTTTTTTTTTTTAATGGAGTTTGACTCTTGTTTCCCAGGCTGGTCCGCCTCCCGGGTTCAAGCAATTCTCCTGTCTTAGCCTCCAGAGTAGCTTAGATTAAAGGTGGCTGCCACCATGCCTGGCTAATTTTTTGTATTTTCAGTAGAGATGGGGTTTCACCATGTTGACCAGGCTGGTCTTGAACTCCTGACCTCAGGTGATCTCCCTGTCTCAGCCTCCCAAAGTGCTGGGATTACAGGTGTGAGCCACCGCTCCCAGCCCTTAGTGGTTCTTAATTTTAGAGATAAGCAATTCATTTTGTTTCCTTTAGGTTTAGTATTCTCTCTGTCCTGGTTAGGAAATCCTTTTTCATACAAAGGTCACAAAGATATACTCCTTTCTTGTCTTCTTGTCTACTGTTTCACTTTTTGTATTAGTCCATTTTCATACTGCTATGAAGAAATACCTGAGACTGGGTAGTTTATAAGGAAAAAGAGATTTAATGGACACACAGTTCCACATGGCTGGGGAGACCTCACAATCATGGCGGAAGGTGAAGGAGGAGCAAAGGTATACCTTACATGGGCACATGGGCGGTAGGCAAAAGAGCATGTGCAGGAGAACTGCACTTTATAAAACCGTCAGATCTCATGAGACTTACTCACTATCACGGGAACAACATGGGAAAACCTCGTCCCCATGATTCAGTTACCTCCCACCAGGTTCCTCACATGACACGTGGGGATTATGGGAGCTACAGTTCAAGATGAGATTTGGGTAGGGGCATAGCCAAACCATATCACCTTTTATTCTTAACCTCTTTTACCCAGAATTGATTTTTGTTGTAGAGGGTCAGTGTTCTTTTTTTCTTCCTTCTGATCTCCTTCTCTGATACGTCATTATGTATTTTTCAAATGACGATTTTCCCCAAAGCTCTACAGTGCCTTATTTGCCCTAAATAATGCATATGCATGCAAGTTAATTTTTGGACTTTCTATAGAGTCTTTGGCATATTTTTCCAATGTTTTGACAATACCTTACTGTCTTAACTACCATAGATTTATAAATATTTCTAACGATAGTCTTCTAGTTTTTACTTCTTTTTCAAATTGTCTCAACTATTCTTGGCCTTTTGAATGTTTATATACATATTTGAGTTAATTTTTCAATATCCACAAAAACCTCCTGAGATATTTATAGAGATTGAATTCATCCATGTGTCAATGATTTTGAAGAATTTGCATCTTAAAAATACTGAGTCTTCCAATCTACAAACATGATATGTCACTGTATTCAGTTTTAAAATTTTTCTCTCAACGTTTTATAATATATTGGATAGAGAGTATGACACTTTTTAATATGCTTTTTCCAAGATATTTGTTTTTATTTTTATCCTATTATAGATGGCATACTTTTTCTTCAATTTTACTTTCTGATTTTTGTTGTTGGTATATTATAAATATGTTTTATATTCATATATTGACTGTGAATCCAGCAATATTGTTTTAGTACTTTGTTAATTATAACATTTTCTCTGATGATTTGTTTGCATTTTTTCTACAAAAACCATCATCTAGTTTGTAAATAATGAGAATTTTATATTTTCCTTTCCATATCTTAGACGTTTTAGTTTTCCCTTGCCTTAAAACTGGCTGAGAGTTTCAGTACAATGGTGACTAAAAGTGATAATATTAGGCATGATGTTTAAGTGATCTTCAGGGTTTTTGAAGACATCCCTGGTCAGATTAATACAATCCCCTACTCTTCTTACTTTGTGGTTAATTGATACTGATTTTTATCTAATATTCGTACTTCATCTAGTGACATGATCATACATTTTTCTTCTTTATTCTATTAAAACGTGATAAACTAGAGGAATCATTATAGATCACCTCCTAGGTCTGTCGTGAGGAATAAATGAGATTACACATCCAGATTGGTTGGACCGGTGCCTGATACAAAGGAGACACCTTAGGTGTTTCAGTGTGAGGATTCTTACGGCACTGCTTGTAGTACAGAGAGAAGACAGGATGTCAGAACAGAGGTAAAGAAGAGCCTCTGAGCCCAGCCTTGTAAGGCTTGGTGTTGCTTTAGGACTGACTCTCAATGTTTTCTCCTTTGTGAACAACAAAGAGCAGTGCTTTAAAACATGATTTAGTTGTCCAGTTTGCAATACAAGTGCTACAAAACTTAAGCATCTTATTAAATTTGGCAGAAGAAAAGGGATTCACCTTCACTGCACTGTATCAGCAAGCAGTAGTATGACCAGTATTGCCACACAATAATGATTTCAGTGCATGACAAATAGGAAACATGGTTGTTGGCATAGATACGTACACATATACACACATACATGCATATACACACACACATTACTTTAAATAACTCAAAGTTAGAAATAAATGTGAAGAATATCAGTGGTTTTCTCAAATACTGAAATCTTTAAAGAAACCATAAGCAGAGAATTGTATCAATATTTATTAATCAATATTAGAGTCCATAGTGTTATCCAATTTACAATGCATGAAATTGTGGACTTGACGATAAAGAGACAAGATCCAAAGGCAAGGAGTGACCTTGATTTGGATTCCAAAAGTGATGCTGACTTGATTGATGTTTAGTGACTTGGAGCCTGGGCCACAAAGGAGAAGCTGGGAGTGATGAGCTCCTGTGACGGAGATACACTAGCCTCTATTTGTCAGTAATGACTTGTTTCACGAATCGAAATGCCTCGAAGTCAGTTAGTGTTCAGACTGTTTTCTTCATACCCATTTCCAGCCCCTGAGCTCTGTCACCCTCCAGGAATGCTTCCTACTGCAGACCAACATTAAGCCATCATCTAATAAGTACACATCCATGCTGGCCAGAGAACATTCTTCGTGACTGGCCAAAACCTTGATTCCAAAGATAAACTGATGTCAAATATATTTCTAAAAGAGAATGTTCTGTGCAGTGGCCGTCAACAGTTGACACTGTAGCCTTCAGTCAAAACTATTGTGGTTACAGTGTTACTGCTTACTCAAGAGGCAGAGATTCATTCTACATCTTTAGTGACATGTCAGGATTTGTTCTGTGGATTTTTTGTAGACCACGCATCTGTTTCTTGCCATTTCAACTCATGCCCTCTCTACGTATTCACGCTAAAAATTTCTTTGAAGTGACAGGAAGTTCTTGAAAACACTTGGTATGGATTCCCTTTAAAAGAAGGGCAAAAATATGGAATTTGGCATTTTGCTTTTACCTTGTTTAGGAAGATCCTCCCAAAGAGTTTGGAATCTAAAAGGAACATTGTGTAAAAATATCTAGACAGAATACTTATGACTCTACTGAGTACGCCAAGCCCTTTACCAAAATAATAAGATGTAAAAGCAAATAGAGTTTTATTTTCCTGTACAAATCCTGTGTCTGACAGCTGGTAGCAGAATCTTTTCATTTTCAATTAAAGTGACAAAGGAAATATAGAAAAAAAAGAAAGGGAAGAAAGGTCTGATTGTTCTTTTAAGTTGATCCTTTAGATATATAGTAAACATTGCAAACAGTAATAAGAGTCTTTAGATGAGTATTTTAATGCATCCAAAAATGGTATGTTCAACTTTCATTTGAAAATGTGAAGTTTTAAAACTTCAAATTGACCAGGCATGGTGGCTCACGCCTGTAATCCCAGCACCGTGGGAGGCCGAGGCGGGTGGATCGCCAGGTTAGGAACTCGAGACCAGTCTGGCTAATATGGTGAAACTCCGTCTCTACTAAAAATACAAATATTAGCCAGGCATGGGGGTGCGTGCCGATAGTCCCAGCTACTTGGGAGGCCGAGGCAGGAGAATCGCTTGAACCCGGGAGGCAGAGGTTGCAGTGAGCCAAGATTGCGCCACTGACTCACTCCAGCCTGAGTGACAGAGCAAGACTCCATAAAAACAAAACAAAACAAAAAAATCCTTTGAATTAACTTAGATATATCAATGAATGCATTTCTATTTACTTTTTGTCTTCTTTTGCAAATGGACACAAATTACCGACTTTATGCTAGGCTCTGTGCCATGTGATGGGAATACAATAATGGATAAGACATATTTCCTACCTTTAAGGAACCTGCAGTTCTGAGGCTTAGGCAGATAGGCAGTTGCCACATAATAAGACGTTATTCTTCACAGCAGTCTGGATAAACAGCTGAAGTAGTTGAGAGCGGAGAGATTTTGATGTGTGCAGAGAGAATTTTCACAGAGGAGGTAAAGTTTAAGGGACATTTTAAGGCTGGATTACTTTTTTTGGCCAGGGAAGATGAACACTTCTGGCCCAGGAAATGAAGAGGTGCAGCTGGGAGAAAGATCCGGAATGTCAAGTATTGGTGAGGTTGGGGAAGTGACTGTGTGAGGCTGGAGAGACAAATCAATGTCGAGTGATGGAGAAGCTTATATGTTATGCCAGGAAGCTTGGATTTTGTTCTATGTGGAGGAAAGGAATGTGAAGTAGCAGGGGAAGG
This sequence comes from Chlorocebus sabaeus, assembly GCF_047675955.1. NCBI lineage: Eukaryota > Metazoa > Chordata > Mammalia > Primates > Cercopithecidae > Chlorocebus > Chlorocebus sabaeus. The sequence goes on from NC_132933.1 coordinate 144,426,453, forward strand.
TCTGAGTAGGACTTGGAGATGTTAGCAAAAGCAAGCGTGCAAGGAGAATGGACTGGAAAAGTTCAGAGAGAGCATGTCATTTAATTTCAGTAGCCAAGACGAGAAATAATCAGATCGTGAATTAAAGACAGCAGTAGTAGGAGGAAGGTTGGCGAGTTACGTAAGAGTATTACACAAGTGTCCACATAATTTATTGTCTGAAGTGGGATTTATTTGAGAATAAAAGGAGGCATTTGTAAACATTATTCCCCACCAACAGACATAGACTGTAAGAAAGCCAGGATGTATGGCCACTTGGATATTAAGACCTGGCTGAAGGGAAAAAGAGAAATGGATCTAAATGGAGTGTTTACCTTCTAGCTTGAATGACTAACAGTACTTCAATTAACAAAGACTGTGAGCAGTAGAATTATGGTATGTTTCCTGGGATATGTCTCCATGCTATGGAGAATTTGGTTTTGGTGTGTTGAATTTGAGATAACTGCATGATAGCCAGAAAATGTTATAGGCAGTCAGAAATACATACTTGTAGCTCAGGAGGTAGCTGTGTGATAGTATTGTGGATTTGACTGGGGCTATGGTCAATCCACTGCCTATACTGTCAGGGGATCTGCAAATGTTAGTTGATTTCCATTGGATCACACACCCACTCACTATCAGGAGCTGAGAACAGCTCATGCTCTAATTAGAGTTTCGTATTTTTCCAAAAAGTCCTTTTTCTTACATTTTCTCCATTCCAATTTCCCTTGCTATTTTAAATTTGAAAGCCAAATGTACATATAAATTGTAGCAGAGCTCATGATGTTGAACACATGATAGAAGGGAGTGGCAGAAAGCTTTGGAAAGTCCAAAGAACAACGAAGAGGAAAGTATGTGTTTCAAACTTATTCCACATTTCTCCTCCTTCCAGAAACCTTTTATGTACTCACCACATGATCTACAGAATCCCAAACCAAAGTTTCCCCAGACATTCATAAAACATGTTCTTATTCGTAATTATCACACATGTAGGAAAGGAGACCTTTGAAATGGACTCAGTATTACTAGCATAGGAGCTCTGTATGGAATGTGAATATCAGCACCGTTTCTGTCATGGGAAAGGACACTTTGGCTGGATTTTCTGGATTTTTTGACTTTGTAAAATGAGAAATTGTCTGCTCTGTATGAAACTCAATAGACCCATCTAAAGTGGTTTCAAACTCCTTGACAAGTAGCTGAATATTTTTGAATTATAATTTATTTCCAATTGTGGACACACTGAGTTGAAAACCTAAAAGGACTTAATGCTTTTGGCAAATAAGGGAAGAAAAGAATCTTGTTCATTAATCAAAACTCCATTATAAACAGAAATGGGTTCTTACGTCACATTGCTAAAAGTGATGGTGGGCAAAATATTGCTTTTGGACTTGGAGTTAGGGACCTAAAAGCCCAAATCTATTCATTTCCCTCAACATTTTTCAGTGACAGTTTCAGTTATTAGGATGTAGCATGTAGTTTCATAGATAAATGAATTAAACGTCAAATATTAGCTTTCTTTACTTAATACACATAGTAGTTGGGTTATAATAGTGAATGCTCTTGGAGAAAATAAATATTTTCAACATTGCATTTATAGAACAAACTATTTTAAAACAATTTCACTTAGCTAATTTTGTTAGTAATTTTATTACTCTATTGATATTAGTTCATTTTTACTGTGTAATAATAGAATAAACAATTGTTTTAGGCTTTCTGACCTTCCTTCCTTCCTTCCTTCCTTCCTTCCTTTCCTTCCTCTCTCCCTCCCTCCCTCTCTCCTTCTTCTCTTTTCTTTCTTTCTCCTTTTTCCTTTCCTTTCCTTTCCTTTCCTTTCCTTTCCTTTCCTTTCCTTTCCTTTCCTTTCCTTTCCTTTCCTTTCCTTTCCTTCTTTCTTTCTTTTTCTTTTCTTTCTTTCTTCTTTCCTTTTTTTGTCGTAGAGACAGAGTCTTGCTCTGTCACCCAGGCTGGAGTGCAGTGGCATGATCATGGCTCACTGCATCCTCAAACTCCTGGCCTCAAACAATCCTCCTGCCTCAGCCTCCCAAGAAGCTGGGACTACAGACATGCACCACCATGCCCAGCTAATTTTCTTTTCTTTCTTTCATTTTTTTTTTTTTTTTTTAGAAGGAGTTTCTCTCTTGTTGCCCAGGCTGGAGTGCAATGGCACAATCTCGGCTCACTGCAACCTCTGCCTTCCGGGTTTAAGCGATTCTCCTGTCTCAGCCTCCCAAGTAGCTGGGATTACAAGCATGCGCCACTATGTTTGGCTAATTTGTCTTTTTAGTAGAGACAGGGTTTCTCCATGTTGGTCAGGCTGGTCTCGAACTCCCACCCTCAGGTGACCCAACCATCTCAGCCTCCCAAAGTGCTGGGATTACAGGTGTGACCCACAGTGCCTGGCGGCCCAGCTAATTTTTTTTTAAATTTATTTTTTGTAGAGATGCAGTCTTCCTATGTCACCCAGGATGGTCTCAAACTCCTGGCCTCAGGTGATCCTTCAGCCTCAGCCTCCCAAAACGCTGGGGTTGAAGGCACGAGCCACTGCACCTTGATGGTTTTCTAGCTCTAGACTTTGTGTTTTTACAACATAAATGTGAAAAGTTAGCTCAGACATAGAGGAAACATTCATGCTTCTATTTTAAGTAGCGTGCCTATGCGGTACTCAGAAATTCTTACTTTAGTTGTACAACATCAGAAAGTTCTGTTTCACCAAATCATTTTTACAGATAGAGTATGGGGCATTGATCCATGAGAAGACTTCATTCAACTAACCTTTATTGAGCACCTACTGTATGCAATGCACCATTTCAGATGCTAAAATACTGCAAAGAGGCAGACAAAAATCCCTACCCTATTTGCATAGGAATTGGCATTCTGTGACACCTCTCTGAGTGTGTGCCCCCTTCCCTGATGCTATGACTTACAATTCTTTTTACAGCAATTATTATTCTGGGGAACCCAAGGATTGCCTCTTTCTCAGAGCTCTAAGGTCAATAACCCTATCATTCTTGGTCATTAGACTTTTGCAAACTGAGGAATTCACGTTTAATGAAAAATTTTAGAGTCCTTTATTTATGCCAGACACTGTGAGTTAGATCTATTTGAAAAGAAAATTAGATCCATCTAATTTTTGAACCATAGTTGAAGCATATTACAAGTAAAGTTTTTATCACTTAAAAATAATTTTCAAGTACTTTGTAATGTCATTTATTTGTGGAAAGAATTAAGCTAAGGAACCAGATCAGTTGGGTATTTAGCACAGAATTTTCATATACAGCCCTTCAGGAAGTGTTTGGCTATTTATTTTATTTTATTATTTTTTTTAAGACAGAGTTTTACTCTTGTTGCCCAGGCTGGAATGCAATGGCACGATCTCAGCTCACTACAACATCCACTTCCTGGGTTCAAGCGATTCTCCTGCCTTAGCCTCCCGAGTAGCTGGGATTACAAGCATGTGCCACCATACCCGGCTAATTTTTGTATTTTTAGTAGAGACAGGGTTTCACCATGCTGGCCAGGCTGCTCTTGAGCTCCTGACCTCAGACAATCCACCCGCCTCAACCTCCCAAAGTGCTGGGATAACAGGCATGAGCCACCACACCCAGCCTGAACTCTGCTATTTTTAATATTCTAGTTACAGATTGAGACCTGCAGTCATAACCTAAAACACAAGCTCTTAGGATTTTATTAATTGGCAAGATAAAACTAAGGACATGATGTTTGTATAAATAACTTCCATCAAAGCAAATATCTATGAATCGACCTGTTAAAATTGAACTCAAGTCACATAAACGAGTGTGGACATTTTTAGGGCTTGCTTTTAAAAAATAAATGTCCCCATACTGGTCATTTGGGGGTGCCATTTACAATACTTTCAGGGCATTTTAAATCTAAGTTTAATTTATATTTTACTTTTTCAGATTGCTTTTAATTACCTTATGTAATATCATGTCTTCTCACACTATTTCTTCCATATCTTAGATTATAAGGAATTATTTTCACTGTTGCCAGAATGAGTAGAGAAAGAAAAGTGAATTTGAACTGGTATATGTTCTTTCACTGATTTATTCATTAAATGTTTACTGTCTGTTTATCACCTGCCAGGCACCGTGCTCATCTTTGTTTATGCAACAGTGCTAGCAAATAGGCATTATCTTTGTAGTTATGGAGCTCTGGCCAAATGGGGTTGACAGGGATTCGTGAAGTAACAACAGAATCAAACAAAACATTGGGAATGAGAGGAGTTTCTGCATGAGATGAATATGCAGAGGCAGTGGAGACCTGGAAGCCAGGCTAAGGAGTATTAGTGTCTTTATTCAGAGGGCAGAGAAAAGCCATTCAGTGACTCAAAGCCAACCTTGAGATGGGGACATTACCCTTAATTATTTGGGTGGAAACGAATACAATCACAAAAGTCCTTAAAAGTAGAAGAGGGAAGCAGAGTGCAAGAATCAGAGAGATGGCATGGTGCAAAGGACTCAGCCCAGTGTTAGTGACTTTGAAGCTGGTGAAAGGGCACCACCAGCCAAGGAACGCCAGAAGCCTCTAGAAACCGGAAAAGTCATGAAAATACATTCTTCCCTGGAGCCTCCAGAAAGGAGTACAGGCCTGCCTTGATTTTAGGCCAGTGACACCCATTTCAGACCTACAGAAGAGAAGACATTTATATTGTTTTATGCAGCTACACTCATGGTAATTTGTCACAGCAGCTATAGAAAACCAGTACATGAACTCATTTAAAACTCACACCAAACCTATTGCATTGGCTGAATTAGTATCCTTATTTTCAGATAAAGGGAATGAGGCTCACTGAGGCTGCTGGAGTTGTTTGCTGAAGCCCACCTTCCTCGAAGGTCGTCTGTGGGGTTAAAATTCTGTATCCTACAGCCAGAAAGAAAAGCGTGAATGCTAGGAGAAGTTGGGGTGCAGAAATCAACATGGTAGCTTCAGCAAAGTTGAGTTTGGAAAGCCTCCACATGGGAGAGGAAGGAGGGAGCATCAGCTCTTCAAGGGACTAGCTCAGGTGGAAGCAGACATTTGGGAGCTGTCAGCAGAAAAATTTTTCAAGCCATGGGAATCAATGAGGTGATTGATGGAGGTGACACAGAGAGAAGATGCAAGTGCAGTGAACTCAGACATGGCGAGATTTAGGGCTAACAAAAGGGAGGGAACCCAAAAGGAGTGCCCCGTGTGTCACTCTTGATGCTGCCTCCTATGAAAATATAATTGCATTGTAAAATATGTAAAGGATTTTTAGGATATAGAGGATCCCCAGGGCAGCCAAGCCTCCTCATATTCCTGTAACATAGCCACCCCAAGTCCCCTGACTGCTCTTCACCAAAGACCCTCAGTCATCTGTCATGCTCCGTTCTCATGTCAGCACTTTGACACGTGCTGTGTATTCCCTGCTGGTAGAGCTTTTAAGCTGCCCAATATTGTAACCATGGCCATCTGCAGCTGTTTAAATGTAAATTAATTAAAATGAAACAATAAAGAATCTAATTCCTCTGTTAAACAGAGGACATGTGAAGTGCTTTATAGGCACAGGTGACTAGTGTTTACCACAGACAGAACATTTCCATCCCAACCGCCAGTTCTGTTGGACAGGGCTGGCTGAGAACGCCCTCCCACAGGCCTCTGCAGTGCCGCTACCCACTGCTACACCTTCTTCAAGTCCTGACTCAGAATTGAACACACGCCAGCCGCCTTATATAAAATCAGCACTTTTTGTCAATTCACCCTGCTGCTCTTACCTTCTGGGTTTTTTTTTGTGGGGGCGGGGGCGGGGGGGACGAAGTTTCGCTCTTGTTGCCCCAACTGGAGTGCAGTGGCGATCTCGGCTCACTGAAATATCCGCTTTCCGGTTTCAAGAGATTCTCTGGCCTCAGCCTCCGGAGTAGCTGGGATTACAGGCGCCTGCCGCCATGCCTGGCTAATTTTTGTATGTTTAGTAGAGAGGGGGTTTCACCATGTTGGCCAGGCTGGTCTCGAACTCCTGACCTTGTGATCTGCCTGCCTCAGCCTCCCAAAGTGCTGGGATTACAGGCGTGAGCCACGGTGCCCAGCCACCTTCTGTATTTATATGTAGACTTACTACCTTCTAACATAATACCTATCTTATCTATGTATTATATTTATTCTCTGTTATTATTGGCCCCATTTCTATGTAAAATTCAGGAGGGCAGCAGCCACTCCTGTGTGATTATTTCACTGCTGTTGAATGGAAGAACATGAACACACTCAGTGATTGACGTCAGCCTTGTGCATAGCCTATAATTCTTTTTTAAAAAAATAAACGCTTGATGTCTGCTATGTAAAAATTAAAACCTCTAGTACGTGATTGCTCTTTTAACTAAATGCCCTGAGTGCCCACTTTTATATCTGTTTGCTTTCTCTCATTTAAAGTTCTTTTCTGGTTCCAAAGTGCTCAAAGCAAAGTTCCCACTAGATCAACCCAATTTCATCAAAGAGTTTTGTCCTCTGAAAACCCCCATCAAACACTTGGCATGATGTTGGGGACAAGATGTTAATCACCTGCAAAGTAGTGCCGTTTGGTGCCATTTCACACCCCTTGGACACACTGGGGTGATTAATAAACCCGAGACTGTCAAGGCCTGCTTTCCCACACTCACTGAGTTGCTTGTCATTATTTTCTCTTTTTTTCCCCCACTTTATCGTCCAAAGTAAAGAAATGTACAGAAAATATGCCTCTTGCCCTGGGAATAAACATGTTCAAAAGGTCAGTCTTCTGGCCTGTGTTTGAGAACACCAAGTCATATTTCGGTAGGGATCAGCCATACAGAAATGCCACGATGCACTTGGTTAAGGGGGAGTGGGAAGCATATATCCCTATCCTTTTGACAAAAGAACTTCTTTATGGCAATACGTAACAGGAAATAAACATGGATAGCCAATTCTGCAAGTGTGAAGGCAATGTTTTTGTTCTTGTGTGGATTCAATAGTATCTCGCCTTTATTTAAAAAAAAAATGTAGGATTGAAAAACTGATGATGATTCTCTTCTACAACAGGAATTACGAGAGCTGTTGCTAGGTGTTACCTTTCACTATAGGGCTTTGCCTGCTGTAAAAACCACGGCTAGGTTATTCTCAAGATATCTTTTGAATCATTTTGCTATGACTTTACTAATTTTTTTTTTCTACTTAGTACTTGCACTTCAGCACAGGTTTTCCCTTGGCAGTATATTACTTTTTTCCCTTACTTTGTTCTTAATCATTAAGTATTCAGAATTATTAATTATTATAATTATTAAGTAATCAGAATCTCACCTCCTTTGACTCACCTGTGCATTTACTGGTCACCTGTAGAGTTTCATTTCCTCTCCTTTTCTCCTCTCAAGTTCAAGAACCCCAGGCTACATGGAATATAACATCCAGCCTATTATTTTTGGTTGTGTGTTTTGTCATTATAGATCCTACTGTCAACCGATATCACGTGCGGTGGTTTCCTGAAGTGTGTGCCCACAACAGAACAACCGGATCAGAGGCATCATCTGGCATGACCCACGTAAGGACATGATCTCTGGGCCAACTTGATCTGTGAACATAATTAGACCGGAGGATATACAAACTAGACATGTCAAACAGATAACTCATTCTCACAAATCAGCTATTGAGTAATGACTTGATGGAAGTGGAAAACAGAATGATCATTCTATTCACTCATTATTTTATCCATTCACACCATTGCACTGGGAGCTTACTCTGTTATCATCATGGAGCAAAACCTAAAGTGCAGAGACTAAAGACACAGTTCTTAAAGAACTCCCATATTTCAGGTGAAAATATGCCTGAGTATCTGTGTGCTTCATCTTAACTGGACAAAACCTTTGAATTATTTTCTGAATTTTGACATGTCACCGTGATCTAAAGGTGTAATTGTACAAGTGAATTTCTATGTGACTCTATCATTTGGCACCATGTCCCTAAATGCATCAGCTCAGTTAGTGAAATAATCTCCCTGTCCTGTATAGCATGCACCAATATTTTGCCTTTTAACTTTAAGAGAACATTAAACTCTCTGAGGATAGCAACTCTGTCAATATTGCCCAAAATATTATTCTAAATATTTGGGGGTTAGTACATGAATTATAGATTAGAATCAACAAACCAACACAAAATGTTTAAGAGGTCATTGTATTATACAAAGTGTATAATACACTTTGATGCCAATTTATATGTAATACCTCAGGACAGTTTAAAAAATCCAAAGACATAGCCCCAAACATACAGTGTTTTGATTTGTGATATGTAACTAGAATATTTTTGTTTTGAACATTTTCTAAAGCAAGCACCATATTTTAAGAACCAGACCTACTGGCATAATTTTAAGATAATGAGATAAAACAAGTCACTGGATTTTCAGAAATACACAGCTTCTTTTTCTGTTTTACTGGATTTGATTTGTCTCATGTTCACTAAAGTTTGTCCCTTTATTTATCCTTAAGTTAGCTCCAATGTTTGTGACCTTCAGTAAAATAATTCAACAGACATTCTAAATAGGGAAATTGATTTGAAAAGTGGAGAAAGAAATAAACGGAAGCGAGAATTATTAACATTTTTGTGGGCAGATGGGTGAGGTTTCTGTTTTACTGATATGTGTGTGCCTCAGAACCCCACAGAACTGGGCTTATGTCAGTGCGATTCCCCAATCCTAGGCTTATCATCTTTAGGAACTCTGAAAGTGGTAACAACTATTTGCTGAGAAGACGTAATATATCTGGTAGAAATAAAAATCAAACTCCTGAAAAATTATCCTTCTAGGGCCTTAGAACTTATCTGTATTTATTTTTAAACCTTTAGATCCAATTATTATAATTTGGTTTTTGTTTGTTTGTTTGTTTGTTTGTTTTTTGAGACGGAGTCTCGCTCTGTGGCCCAGGCTGGAGTGCAGTGGCGCGATCTCGGCTCACTGCAAGCTCCGCCTCCCGGGTTCACAACATTCTCCTGCCTCAGCCTCCCGAGTAGCTGGGACTACAGGCGCCGGCCGCCTTGCCCAGCTAGTTTTTTGTATTTTTTAGTAGAGACGGGGTTTCACCGTGTTAGCCAGGGTGGTCTCGATCTCCTGACCTCGTGGTCCGCCCGTCTCGGCCTCCCAAAGTGCTAGGATTACAGGCTTGCGCCACCGCGCCCAGCCTATTATAATTTGTTTTTATGCTACAATGGAGCATCCACTAATTTACTTACTGCTGCAGATGTCTGCCTCCTGTGCAACACGAAAGCAATCTTGAAATATCTGTAAAACAGGATCCTTAATAGCTAACCTTGGATTCCAATACAGTCCCATATAAAGAGCAGATTTATTTCCAAACAAAAGCAATTCAGACTCCCGAAGAGACATGGCGGCCTTGGCTTGGGCTTGGGTTGGGCTTGCATTGTCCAGATTGATTTGTTTCCTATTCACTGTTTATACTAACTGGCTGCAGAGTTGGGTGCACCCCATCTCCTGTCACCATCTGGATGAAGGGCCAGCAGGCCTGGAGGTCACTCCCCATCTCTTTTGAACATTCAGTGCTGTGTCACCTGCAGCCACTTCCACTCCTCCCTTAAGTAAATCACTCAAGCCTCAGTTTTCATTTTAATTATTGTCTCATGTTTTTCCCATCAGCCCTGCTGCTTTCTAGCAAAACCCCCTACCCATCATCCAATGAGTACCAGAGATGTTCCATCTGTGCCTTTTTTTCTCTCTTAAAATAATTAAACACACACACACACACACACACACACACACACACACACACACACACAAAAGCATGAAGTCTCACTATATTGCCCAGGCTGGTTACAAACTCCTGAGTTCAAGCGATCCTCCCACCTCAGCCTCTCAAGTAGCTAGGAATATAACATGAGTCACCGTGCCCAGCTATCCATCTGCACTTTTATACATATACATTAAGAATTGGTAAATACAAAACAGAATGGGTAAGTGCAACTTAGCCAAATATAAAACAAACAGAGGTACACACCTATTATCACAGGAAATGTCATCTTTCGACATTATCGTAAAGTTATATTCTTAGCCCCTAACTCATTACCATTTAGCCTCTTTCTTTTATTTATATTTAATCACAACATTACGGCAGAAAACAGTAACAGCACTCCAAAAAAGGGAAAAATTACATTGCTAAAGAATATCATTTTTTTAACAGAAAAACTGACATATAAACTAATTCTATCTCAGAGAAGCCGGCATTAGTTTCTTTTTAACTGAAAAAAGTTAGATTTGTATTTACAGCTTTACACCACTGCCTGCACTGCTGCCAGCTCAGAAATGCGGGTTGTGACCTTAGAAGTAGCATGCTTTGATGAGGAATTATGATGATACTGTTTAATTCTAGAAGGTCTATCCCGCAGCCATGGGAGTGTTTCACAATTGTCATTAATCAAAATGTAGACAGTGCGTGCTTTGTACTTTTTATAAAAGCCATAGGAAAACACTATATAGGAAAACATCCTTGTTGGATGGAATATGATTTCAATTCTTGCCAGTGTTTTTTAATCCCTAATGAGACTTATTGCTAGCATAATTCTCTTTCTCTTTCTCTAGGAAAATTATATAATTCTTCAAGATCTGTCATTTTCCTGTAAGTATAAGGTGACTGTCCAAGCAATACGGCCAAAAGGTCACTCCAAGGCAGAGGCCATTTTCTTCACTACTCCACCATGCTCTGCTCTTAAGGGGAAGAGCCACAAGCCCGTTGGCTGCCCTGGCGAAGCAGGTACGTTTTCACCTGAAGGACTTCTGCATCTAGGTCTGAGGTGTCAGCAGCACTTTGCAAACCTTGCCAAACTGCATTTCACAAGACCATAAAAACCAAAAGTGCCTCTCTTTCTAAGTTGTGTAATGATGGCCCAATGTGGACAGAATATATGTAGGAATGAATGTGTTATTTTAAAGCCTAACAGCCTTGGAAAGATGTCCTTTGATAGTAATGTTACCCTTTGGAAATGAAGGCAAACATTTAGATACCGCTTGTGTTTTGGCAAAGTTTGATATAATTATTTCATTTTTATCCCACCTCTTTGCTGTGTGGGTTATACTCACACGCTTTCCATGCCAACCTAGCAAACCTCACATCTGTACCTTCCAACCCCTTTCCTTGCCAGAGTCCCTGTCTTGCGGTGGGAAAAACTCTTTTAAATGCCCTGGATTTGACCAGGCATGGCAGCTCATGCCTGAAATCCCAGTACTTTGGGAGGCTGTGATGGGAGAATCACTTGAACCTGGAGTTCCAGACCAGCATGGGCAACATAGCAAGATCCTGCCTCTAAAGAAAAAAAAAAAGCCTTGGATTTAATAACTCTTCTAACAGCTTTAATATTTACCTTCTCACTGCAGTCAATGCTATTCTTTAAGAAATAGTTAAGTCCTGCCAGGGTCTAAACTGCTCTCCTGCTTCCAACTTCAAAAGAGCATTCTAAAAATGACCCCCGAAAGATTGGAAGGAGCATTTAGTACAAAGGTGTAGTGAGGAGATTCCTACTCAACCTATCCCCATATGTCAAAGGGGTGATTGCCTGAACCCATGTTTAAAGAACGAAGTCACATTGCTTCTATTAATATCATCCCACAGACTGGCCGCTGAAAATTCCTGTAGTGGATCCCATGGGCACACCTTCTCCAGTCACCTAATCCTGGTTTTCCTTCTTGCATTGCTGCAGGTCATGTTCTTTCTAAGGTGCTAGCTAAGCCTGAGAACCTTTCTGCTTCATTCATCGTCCAGGATGTGAACATCACGGGCCACTTTTCTTGGAAGATGGCCAAGGCCAATCTCTATCAACCCATGACTGGGTTTCAAGTGACTTGGGCTGAGGTCACTACGGAAAGCAGACAGAACAGCCTACCCAACAGCATTATTTCACAGTCCCAGATCCTGCCTTCCGTAGGTCCCACCTCTTATACTATGTCCGTGTCATCGGTATCTACTGCTCCTTTATACTGACCTTCAGAGGTGGCTACCTCTGTCATTCTGTGTGCTGTACAATTGAGTCTTATTTTTGCATTTTCTTCTTCTGAGTGTATCTTTTGCAAGCATTAACACATTACAAATGTGACTGTGCATAGCTAAGAAGTAGCATAAGCTGCCATCTAGATAAAGTTTGCTGGCTAGACCCAACTCATGAAAAGACCTTACCCTATCTTGTATGTAAGTGATTGAGCCATTTTCTTCTATCTTTGTTAACCTCATGTCTCTCTGGTCCAAGTGGACATGCCCTGTTTGAAGTCTTGAATTGGGGAGGGTTGGGGGGGAATAGCTAAAAGAAGCTTGTTGTTTGTCTGTCTTCCCCCCAATTTCAAATTTGGCTCGAGGCTGTAATGAGTTGGCCTGTCTTCCAGGTCACTTAATTCCTTGGCTTCAGAAAAAAAAAAAAAAAAAAAAATAGTGTGGGATTTTACCCTCCCTGAAAATGCCCTTAGAGTAGCCAACTACCGTTATAAAATCCAAAAGGGGGGCGGGGCGGGGGAGGGAAAGAAACACAACTGAAATCTCAGAAGGAAAAATTCCATGGAATTAGAGAGTAGTTATTCTATAAATGTACTGGGTTTTATTGAGTTTTGAGAAGAATGTGTTGGCATAAAAATAAACACTTTCAGTTGTGGGCATTGATAGATATTGTGTTTTAAGAAAAACAGTTGGCTCATTCACTGAAATTTGGATTATCAAGAATTCATATCACAAGATGTGCAACTGAAGACTTTAAACCATGCAAAAGTCTTATGTTAAGAAATTAAAAAATAAATAAATAAAATCCCAGGAGTGAGCCCTGAGAACTGGCGCCTCAGCATATTTTAACTCTGCCAAGTGTCTTAGGCTGCCAAGAATTGAGTGAGGTGCTAAGAAACCATATGGCAGAGAACCCCCACAAATGAGAAAAAGCCTATAAATTAAACTGTGCCTTTACAAAGCAACCAGACTTGCCTGTGTGTGATATTCTCCAGTGGGGGAAAACCTGTTCTGGGCTCTCTGTGCATTGTGCGTTGTCTCTGAAAGGTTGTCAGTGAGCATCCTCTTTTATGTTATCCCCTTAGGATCACTATGTCCTAACAGTGCCCAATCTAAGACCGTCTACTCTTTACCGACTGGAAGTGCAAGTGCTGACCCCAGGAGGGGAGGGGCCAGCCACCATCAAGACGTTCCGGACGCCGGAGCTCCCACCCTCTTCAGCGCACAGTGAGTGGGGTGCCAGGGCATTAAGGCGTCCTGTCAGGTCTTGTGAACATAGAGAAAAATCTTGCTGGAAAATGAAAACAAATAAATACACTATTACAAGTTTCTATGAGATAGGGAAATTGTCATCATCTGAAATTCTTTCTCCCGGTTTGTACCGACTTACTAGATTCTACTCCGGTACCTGTAGTATAAAATGCATAGTTGATGCTTAATTGCTATTTTTCTCCCTCCCTTCCTCTTCCCCCCTTTTCTCCCTTTCTTTGCTCCTTCCTTGTTTCCTTTCTCGATCCCTCTCTCCTTCCCTCTCTTCTTTTCTCCTTTCCTCTATCCTTCCTTTATTTTTTTTCCTTCCTTGCATTTTTCCCTATATAATGCATGCTTTTTTCCTTGTCTTTTAAACCGTAAATACATACGGGAAAAAAATCTGTAGTTTCATATCAAACTGAAATATTTTTAAATCAATATTTTCAAATATCACAATATAGGAAATAATATTTTCCTAAGGAACTTATGTTCTTGTTACATAGATATTACTGTAATAAATGTCATGAATTTTCTTCATGATATGACCCAAGTCCACCTACTTCATTTATTGCTAAATCAAGTAAAATTTAAAAAGAAAATTGTCAGCTAGATTTTCGAAACAGCCTCTTGCTGATTTTTAAATTATGTACTTCGTTTACTTTATTTTCAAGCTTAAATTTAAAAAAAAAAAGTGTCTGATGATTAGTGTGTGGATAAAACATTGAGAATTAGTCATAGTTTTAACTCTGATTTTTTAAAATGATAGATTGGTATGCTTATAATTGATAACTTGGTATGTTTATAATTTGAAGAAAAACAAAAACTATCACAATGGGAGAGCTTGATAGCCTCTAAAATTTTTATTGAATAAATGCTTTTCTGATATTCCTTCATAGAAATTCCATTTAACAAAAGTATTTGATAATTTTTAAAACTTCTTTGAGCAAATAAAAAAGGATTATGGTTTGATTGAATAAGTGTGAGCTTAAGGAAAGGAGCTTGTCTTTTTCTTCCTATTTTATGGTTTAGGAAGGCATCAAAGAGGAAGAGAAAAACAGGAAAAGGAGAGAAAGAGTGTGGTTGTACATTCAGATTCAGAATAGGAGAGACATGGCCATAGGAAGGAACATTTGCCGGGGTCTCGTGCTTTTTCTACAAATAAAAGTAATTCTGTCATTTATTTGATACATATAAATGGATGTAACTGACATATTTTGTCACTTTTTAGGATCTCATCTTAAGCATCGTCATCCACATCATTACAAGCCTTCTCCAGAAAGATACTAAACTGTTCAAAAAGATTTTTTGAAATTGGACAGATGTGTAAGCTTGTTGAACTTCGGCCACGAAACATGCACACTTCCAGAGGCAGTGGGAACTGCTCAGAGGCCCGTACTCTCCTATGTGACTTTAGTGCAGGAAGAACTTCTGTCAATCACGGATGCATCTGGAGACAAGTGAGAAACAGTAGATTGGTGAAGACAGACACCAGTTCCCTACAAGCTTGGAGAAAATGAAGAATAGGCCTGTTTAATGCTAAATTTTGTTTTCATGTATGGTGTCGCTCATTTCTATTGAATTACAACAGAACTCAGTTTTCCCTGAATTTGGAGTACCAAACTCTGCCCCAAAAAGGAGAGTAACAAATACACAATTCACATATAACACTAAGCATAAATCTAATCAATAAAATATATTTTTGACAAAATTATTGATTCACTATGAAAAATCAACTAAGATTATACAGCTTTGTTTATTCAACTCTTTCCTAAGATCATTTTTATCCTAGGTGATTTTTAAATGAAAATGTGTAATCTAAAGTATACCAACGAATTTAAATCTAAAAATACTCCTACTTTAAGTACCTTATGCTGCTCTTTACGCAAAGGTAAATGAAAGCTCCCTCTAGAAATTATGATTTACAAAAGACACCCAAGCCAGAGGAACTCAATGAAATAAGCTGCTAACCAGATTTTACCTTGGAGAAATGAAAATTATTTCTTGGGGATGCCTTTTAATATTTGATCGTATTATGTGAGAGATTTTCCTGATACGTTATTTATATTTTCCCTTATTTTCCTCAATGTGGATAACAGCTTTTGGTGCACTTTCGTTTCACCATCTGAAAATTCACAAAACTCCTTGCTTCAAATGAAAAAATCCCAACTATTGAGCATGTTTAAATCTTTGCAGAGATTTGCCTTTTCTTAAGCAAAGAAAGGTATTTGAATGCCAGAATATTCTTGGTAATGTTTAAAAAAGGCCTTTGATTGATAGAGAAGGACAGTTACTTGCATTTAATTCACCCATATGCTTTCAAATCTATTATATCTTACTTTTTGGAAAATTTTTTATGCTACAAATTAGTGCCTGGTAGCATGAACTTAAGTCAAAACGTGTTTTCAATATGGAGTGTTACAGTGTATATTGTAACAACCTAAAACGCAGAGATGTTTAATTTAATACTGTTTTTTTCCCTGAAGGAATACTCACATACATGGTTTGAAATGTGCATAGATATGCATGTCTATATAATTATAAATGCATGTGTATATATATGCAAATATATGTACATATACATATATATACACACAGACACATGCATATACATGAATATACCTTGAGCATGAATCCCTGAAGAAATCGTTTTCATAGCTCACCAATAGTGAGTAAAGATACAGCTCTTTTAAAGGTCATAAGGATAATATATTTTCCCCATCAGTGCTGATTCTGAGAAAAGAGCAATTTATCAAAATTAAACACTGTAAAAGAAAGGTGTCCACATGTCTTCACCTACCTAAGTAAAACAGGAAGAAAATCAGTAACATTATCGTTAGGTTTTGACAATGGTGCTTGCTTCTTGTTGTTCTACTGTTTCCTGAACTCATGCAGATGCCTGGCCATTCCTGGGAAGAGTGGATAACTCAGAAGCCATTGACTCCACGGCTTCACTGCAGTATCTAAAGGCCGAGGCAAATTAAAATGCAGAGAAAATACTTTTCCGATGTTGATGCATGTCTTTAGGAAACACATTTCTAAACAAGGATACCTGATAATAGATACTGAAACCTGTTTCCTGTGTGTTAAACTATTTTGAAAGTGGATATTCCAGGAATGTTTTGCAGCTTTGTACAAGTAACATAAATTGGACACCTGATAATGAAAGTTCATGTTGGTTCTGAATGGTTTTCTGCAGCTCCTGTCACAGGTTGGGATGGATTTATCACATTGAGTCGTGAAATTACCTGGTTCTAAGAATTTTTGAATGGCGAAAATAGAAAACAGTCTTCATCTGAAAACATCCCTAAGCTTGAATAAATGGATACCATAGATGGCTTCTCTAAAACTATGTTTTATTCTGGTGTCATCACCAGCATCTGAATTTCAAGTTCTTAAAATTTCAAAAATTAAAATTTTTCATTATCGGCTATCCATTTATCTTTTACATGAACTTGTCATGAACAAATCCAAATGTTTATGCCAGCAAATTTTTGTACTGTTACATAAAAATGCTGGAAGTCTATACATAGATACAAAATATTATTAAATTAGTACATAAATTTAATTTTATAAAATTTAATCATGCTTCTTTTGTCTGGGTAATAGACATTGTACAGATATTTTTAGTTCAGATGGTGATTCTGAAACTTACATCTCCCTTAAAAAAATCTAAAGCAGCTCTTATGGGCTTCTAATTTTGATATAAATAAATAATTTAAATTTTATTGGTGTTATTGGAAGAAAAATGCTATTAATGGGCTAATAAAAAACGTGTTTCTCTTGTGGATTTTGATAAGCTCCAATATTATTCAAATGATCAAAAATACAGTTACAATTTTTTGAATTTTAAAAACGTGATTGCTCTAATAAAGGATAAAATCTATGTTTTTTAACAAACATAGTTTTGGTGCCTAATTCTGTAATATGTTTTATTGAAATTAGATTCATTTATTTAATGTGAGAAAAATATATCCAGTAATAGTATTGAAACTTTAAAAAATTGAGCTCATCAAAAATATTGTCATCAAATATAGGTGGTTAATTTGATATACATTGCAGTTACATGCATTATTTTTATTTACAACATTTGCTCCTTAATGATGAATTTATCTGTGTTACCCTGTTTTTCTACCTGGAACTCCATAGAATGATGTTTGCAAACCAACGTGATCTTTTCAGTCATTCACTGTTTTAATACGGCATGGTAGAGAAGATAAAGTTTATGGCAGGTAATTTTTTGTAATGTGTATTAAACGAAGTTCAAAGATTAGAAATACATCTGTGTCCTGAAAACCTTAGATACATAGCCGACTATATACAGAGGTTCATCTCAACTTCAACACTATTGACTTTTGGGGCTGGATAGTTCTCTGTTATGGGGGTTTGTCTTGTGCACTGTAGGTTTTTAGTAGCATCCACACTTTCTCCTCACCAGATGCCAGTTGCACCCTCCCCCAAGTTGAGACAACCAAAAATGTCTCCAGATATTGCCAGCTACCCCTTGAGGGACGGCACCTCTGGTTGAGAACCGTTGCTAGAGAATGATCTTTACTGAATAGATGAGAATTTGCCCTTCATAAGAAACCTGTTAAATTTCTAGAGCAAGTCCCAAAAACTAAGGGACAGCTAAGAAATTATTATGGTTAACTTCAAAGGCCTAAACTGTGTCTTTTATGTCCACTAAACGACTTGATTAAAAGACAGGATTTTGACTTGTGTCTGTATCATATAAGTACAAATACTAATTTTGCCCTATGTATCCGTAAATGTCATTTGTGATATTGACTTATTTATTTAATGCTCTTTCTTATGCCGTGGGTTTTCAAGTTTACTCATTTCTATGGTTGCAAATAACTCTAAAACTTATTATATAAACTTTCATATTATAGGCAGAACACAATGGCTAAATATCTGTTGCATGTACTTTAAAGTTTATTATAAGATATAAACAGATCTGTAAAGATGTTGACTCCTACCTGTGATTTTGCATGCCCAGACTCAGTGTCAGGTACGGAGAGGATTCTCATGACTGTCTTACCTCTACTGAATATTTTAGTGAGTTATATGATTTACGGAGTGATTAACAGAGGTCTATATAAAATTATTTTCCCCCTTTACTTAATTATATTGTAGTGTGCAGATAACAAAACTGCTACCTTCTCATCCAAGTGGTCTGTAGAATTCATGTCCCTTACAGTGGTCATTTAAAGTCAATATTTATTTATGTATGTAATAAAAAAAGTTGGATTTTTGTGTATGTCTGTCATGTTATTTAGAGCGAAGTAATCTTGTAAAAATGTTTTGTAAAAAACAAAAAAGTATTGTAAATAGTCTTGATATTCTGTGACTCATTATTTTCATGTTAGAGTTTGTACATACTGGTTCAATAATAAAGTATCCTTAAACCAGATCAAGGAATCGACTCATTTATTTCTTAAAGAAACATTTTTGCTGGGCACAGTGGCATGCACCTGTAGTCTCAGCTACTTGGGAGGCTGAATTTGAAGGATCACTCGAGTCCTGAATGTTTGAGACCAGCCTGGGCAACATAGCAAGGCCCTGTCTCCAACAAAATTTAAAAAAAAGAAAAGAAAAGAAACTTTATTGCATTTAAGAAGAAAAATGGACAGTTCCTGCTGCCAAGGAGATTTAAAAAGCCTCTTTCCATGTCAGTGTGAATGGAATTTGAGGTCTGGTAAATGTTAACAAGACAGCACTTCATCCTAATGAAAGTATCTTGCAGTTTGACAATCAACACTTCAGATTTCTATCATCATGTTTACGATTGTAACTTCTGATGGTTTTAGTGGTATATTAAGTCAGGGATATACAGTTTTAAGCTGTTTTTCTTTTGTCACCAATATTTATTCTAAAATTGTAGATATATGCAATGCCGATAAGCATTCACCTGTATTTCAATACTACTCAATTGTTTTTCAATACTACCTACTATGGTGAAAGCCTTTAAATCTCCAATATCTAAGTAGAGTTTTGAGAGGCTTGTACATCCCCACTTTGACATGCAATTGACCCATAACTGCTGATGAATTGGAAAAAATGCCTAAGGAAAAAAAGCATAAGAAATAAAGGCTTTTAGGGTATTCACCGAAATAATACATATTGTACCCATTAAGTAATTTCTCTTTCCTCCCACCCTCTGACCCTCCCACCCTTCCAAGTATTTATTGTCAATTATTCTACATTCTATGTCCATGTGTACACATTATTTAGTTCCCAGTTATAAATGAGAACGTGGCATTTGTCTTTTTGTATCTGTGTCATTTCAATTAAGATAATGGCCTCCATTCCATCCACGTTGCTGCAAAAGACATGATTGCATTCTTGTTTATGACTGAATAATATTCCATTGTGTATATAGGGACAACTTACATGCTGTTGGTCATAATATAAATTAACATGACCTCTTTGGAAAACAGTATGGAGATTTCTCAACTAAAAATAGAACTACCATTTGACCAAGCAGTCCCACTACTGGGTATCTACCCAGAGAAAAAGTAATCATTATATGAAAAAGATACTTACATGTTTATCGCAGCACTATTCGCAAGAGTGGAGATACGGAAGCAGTCTATCAAGGCTATCAGTGGAGGATTGCTTGACGCTTTTATGCCATCTTGAGGTTACAGAAAGAATGGGGGCTCGAATCTTGGCAACACAATTTACGGGAGGGGGAGAAGAGAAGTCCTGACTAGCAAAGGTGGTCTTGTTATGCAGATGAAACCTCCCAGGTCGCAGCCTTTAGAGAGAATAGATGGTGACTGTTTCTTTCAGACCTTAAAGGTGTCAGGCTTTTAGTCAATTTTTCCTAGATCCAGACACAGGGGCAGGGAGTGGGTGTCAGAGAAAGCCTGGCTGCAGCAATGCATCAATGCAGATTTTCTCTACATCCACAGATGTAAATTTCCCCCACAGAAGACAGCTTTGTAGGGCTGTTACTTGCAGGTCCTCTGAACAGCCATCTCTAAATAAGTCAAAGAAGGGGCATTTGGGGGTGAAATATTTTGATTTCTTTCAATGGCTGCTGCCGCCACCCTATAGCATGAGCACACATGCAAGTGGCCCCAGGCTTGACTCTCCCCAGTCCCTGAGGCCTGAATTTCCTGGGAGTTTTCCAGGAGTTCTTATCCACTCATTGTCTGAGGCTTCACTGAGCCAATCAGCTGCACAGCCTGGGCACCTCACACTGGTCTCCAACCTCCATTCTTCATCAAAGATCAGAGAGGGTAGGGCTACTGACCCAGAGATCGGGCTTGAAGTTTGCAATAAGAATCCAACTTCCTTCACATTCTTTTACTTCTTGAGCAACACCACAGGGTAAACAGGTTCTTAGGGCCAGTGACGTGTCCTGGCAGGGACTGAAAACCCAAGAAATATTTTTAGTGTTGTTTCCATTGGGGAGGTATTTTTTACACAAATGAGTCCTGAGAATACAGCTTTGTTGTAAATCGGAGACAACTTTTACATATACCAGCCATTGATGGAGCATGGTATCAACGGAGAAAAAACTGAGGGGATACAAGAAAAATTTTTTAAAAGAGTAAGAGGCCAGGCATGATGGCTCACACCTGCAATCCCAGCACTTTGGGAAGCTGAGGCGGGAGGATCATTTGGTGTCCACCTGGGCAACATAAAGAGACCACATCTCTGCAAATAAAATGGAAAATTAGCTAGACATGGTAGTGTATACTTGTAGTCCCAGCTACTAGGATGGCTGAGGCAGGATAATCGCTTGAGCCCACGAGGTAATGGCTGCAGTGAGCTATGATCACATGATTGAGCTCCAGCCTGGATGACAGAATGAGACCCTGTCTAAAAAAAAATAAAAATAAAAATTGTGCCCTCTCTTGTGCGGAAACACAGAGAGTATGCCTGCCTATCCTTTCTCTGCCTTGGTATTCCTACCCAAAGTAAGGATTTTGCCACTCACTTCATGGTTACTATGAAGATGGTCATGTAACAGTGCTTGGAAAAATCCAAGTGTGTGTGTGTGTGTGTGTGTGTGTGTATGTGTGTCTAAAAATGTCAGATCGAAGACACCAAAAGCAATCCCAACAAAAGCAAAAATTGGCAAATGGGATCTAATTAAGAGCTTCTTCATAGCAAAAGAAACTGTCAACCGAGTAAACAGACAAACCAGAGAATGGGAGAAAATATTTGCAAATTATGCATCTAACAAAGGTCTCATATCCAGCATCCAGCACCGATAAGGAACTTAAACAAATATACGAGAAAAAAAAAATCTCATTAAAAAGTGGGCAAAGGACATGAACAGACACTTTTCAAAAGAAGACATACACGTGGCCAACAAGCATATAAAACAAAGCCCAATATCACTGATCATTAGAGAAATGCAAATCAAAAATACAATGAAATATTATCTCACACCAGGCAGAATGGGTATTTTATTAAAAAGAAAGAAATAGCAGGTACTGGCAAGGTTGCAGAGAAAAGAGAATACTTATACATTGTTGGTGGGGGTGTAAATTAGTTCAACCATTGTGAACAGCAGTGTGGCAATTCCTCAAAGAGCTAAAAACAGAAATACCATTTGACCCAGCAATCCTATTACTGGATATATTCCCAAAGACATATACATCATTCTACCATAAAGACACATGCATGCAAATGTTCATTGCAGCACTATTCACAATCACAAAAACATAGACTCAACCTAAATGCTCATCACTGGTAGACTGTATAAAGAAAATATGGTACATACACATCATGGAATACTATACAGCCACAAAAAAAAAGAAAAATATCATCTCCTTTGCAGGAACATAGATGGAGCTGGAGGCCATCATCCTTAGGAAACCTACACAGGAACAGAAAAGCCAATACCACATGTTCTCACTTATAAGTGGGAGCTAAATGATGAGAACACATGAACACAAAGAGGGGAACAACAGATACTGGTACCTACTTGAGGGTGGAAGGTGGGAGGAGGCAGAGGATCAGGAAAAATAACTAATGAGTACTAGGCTTATTACCTGGGTGATGGAATAATCTATACAACAAACCTTTGTGACAAGAGTTTAGCCATATAACAAACTTGCACATGTGCCCCTGAACCTAAAATAAAAGTTAAAAGAAGAAAAAGAAAATTGAATGAATCACATAAAAAAAAATTAAAATGCCAAATCACTAAGGTGGGGGGGTGGGTGGAAGGTTTGTAATTCCTAAAACAATTTAGAGCAACTAATAGAAAATTGGGTTGGTTGTATTTGTACCAACACTTCTTGATATTCAATCCCTGGCAGTGATGGAATGAAATTTAGAATAATATGAGGAAACTGAGCAGTTTTTGTAAGATCTGTGTAATAGAAGGTTCCAATCTACAGAGGACACAGTAAGAAAAATTTGGAAAAGCAAAATCTAAGAATGGAAGCAAAATAGAATTAAGAGGGCATTTAGAAAGTAAGGCAAAGAAAGAATAAGATAAGGGTGGGGAGAGGAGAGAACGTGAAATCAAAGACATAAGTACTGAAGACTACAGTTCTTTTGCATCACAACTAAGGACCAGAGGTCTGATTTAGATGCCACAGCAACTTTTGAAATGGGAACACTGTAGAGTAAATGTTACTGAGTAAATGTTACATATATTCTATATATGAAATTCAAGTAGTTGGGAGAACTAGAACTGATAAGGAACAATGTGCAGTCCAGGGCTCCCTGTGTTTTGTGAAATTTAAATTCAAATCCAAGCCTTATGTCACTTATCAATCTTATTTTAAAGGAGTCTCTCTCTCTCTCTCTTTTTTTTTTTTTTTTTTTTACTTTTTGAGAAAATTGAGAATTTTGAGAAAATTGTAGATTCACATGCAATTGTAAGAAATAATAGAGATTATGAATTATCCTGAACCCTTTATTTAGTTTCCCACAATGGTGACATCTTTCAAAACTACAATATAGTATCACAACCAGGAAATTGACATTGATACAAACCATATCCTTTATTCAGATCTCACAGGTTTTATATACACACAGTTGTGTGCATGTGTGGGTGTCCGTATGTACTTGGTTCTATTCAATTTTACACACAAATTATTTGCAATCTGTTTACACAAATGAGTCACTGTGTTTTAAGTAGATAAACATCTAGGGGGCACACAGTGACTTAAAGAAATTAGTTTTAATGAGGTATTGCATATTTTTGCACATTTCCCTAGGGCTGAGTGCCATTTACTTTGTGCTGATTTTAACTTATAACATTCTAGGAATGATTGACTCAATATGCACGTGATGCCATCTTCAATTTCTGCCCGTGAATTGTTTTCATAAACTAGCCAAGCACATAACAAGTCTGTTTAGAAAAATCCATCTTGTCCAAGGAAACAACATGTTTGAGTATGTAAAATCTATAGATTTGAAAAATCATTTCACTGAAAGAAATCCTGGTGCACGTTTATAGTCTAGACGTGGATTTGAGAAAAGAAAAAGAACAGTGAAATCTTTATTGGTTAGAAAACTAAAGATTGCCCAAAGTAGAAAGAATAATCAAGTTTCAGATTAAGGTAATACTTAAAGATTGAGTTTTGCACAATTGACTCTGATTATTAGCACGACTCTGACCCTGGGTCAGAGGCTTTCAAAACTGGCTGCCTATTAGAACTCCCAGGGGAGCTTTTAAGAAGTCCAGTGTCCTCTGGCACCTAAAGATCAGGAGAGAAGTATGGACATTGAACATTAGTGCTAGTTTAAAGGGTCCCCAGGTGATTCTAACATGTGCCCAGTGCCGCAAACCACTCTCCCAGACCCTGAGAAGCTATTGAATGATAAATGTTAGAAACACTCCTGCTTGCAGAGCTAAAGAAGCAAAAAGTCATATTGAAGCATGGCATTTTTATCTCAGCGCACCAGAATATATTGAAGTTTTTCTCCTCAAATTCCCTGGATTAAGTTATATATAAAGACATCGATGCAGACATGCAAATGCATGCAAATGCATACACATGTAGATACATATAGGTATAGCTACCACAGGCGTCTTCCTTTCGATCTTCTTTTGAGTATAATTGGGAATTTATCCTGAGAAATACTGATAAAATATAGGGCTAGGCAAATACAATTTGGGACGCTGTAGAGTGTCATTAGTAGAAACGACTTCTCTTTTCCGAGCCTTGTGAAATAGCTTTCAAGGGGCAGCTGGTAGTGATTTAAGGGCAGTCACAGAGACAGCCAATTAGCATTGATCAGTCATTATACTTAGAGCACCAGACTATCATGCAATACAAAACTGATGCCGACTTGACCTTTTCATCCCCTATGTTTCCTTCCCCATCTCAAACAGCAGCCAATCAAATGCAATTGGCTTCATTATGAATAATGGGAAGCATCTTACATTCTTTTGTAGGGTGGTCCACCTCGGTATGGCACAGGATGGTTTACAAGGCCCTGCCTGTAGCTTTTTGTAGTTTACTTGAGAGACCACTAATAGAATTAACCTCTACAGCTAACATTTACTGAGGAACCACTAATTGTAAGGTACACTAAGTGTATTACTGACATTCCTTTATTCATTTCTACAGCCACCCTATGACTGGCCATATTTTAAAGCTGAAGACAGTGAGGCAAAGATCATTTAAACCAATAGCCCAGGCTGGGCGCGGTGGCCCATGCCTATAATCCCAGCCCTTTGGGAGGCCGAGGCAGGTGGATCACCTGAGGTCAGGAGTTTGAGACCAGCCTGGCCAACATGGTGAAACTCCATCTTTACTAAAAATACAAAAATTAGCCGGGCATGGTGGTGTGGCCTGTAATCCCAGCTACTAGGGAGGCTGAGGCAGGAGAATCCCTTGAACCCAGGAGGCGGAGGTTGCAGTGAGCTAAGATCGCACGACTGTAGCCTGGGTGACAGAGTGAGACTCCATCAAAAAAAACAATAGCCCAAAGTCATATAGCTACTGAGTGTCAGAGCCTGAAAATAAGCCCAGGCCATTGAGTTCCAGTGTCCTTGCAGTTAACCACTAATCTTTTCTGCCTGTCAGACTGTCCTCCCATAAGGGCAAGTTGCAAAAGATACTATGTAGCTTGTAGCAAGTAAGCACATGGTTTTATATATGTGTATATAAATGTATGGGTAAATATGCATATGTGTATGAAATACTCTGTATATATGTATAGACTATATATGTGTGAAATACGCTGTATTTCTGCATGAAATACTATTTATATGTGCAGAGTACTATGTATTATATATATGCATGAGATACTATATATATTAGAATATTATATATCATAAAACATGTATGCATGTATAAATACTGTGTATATATGTATGGAATGCTATGCATAAAGTATGAAATTTGATATACATATGAAATGTATATGATAGTAAATGTATAGGATACTAAATATATTATCTGTGTAGAGGTGGAGAGCAAGTTAAATGTCAACGTGACTTGATACGTTCGAGGTGTTTTTTGTTCTGTTTTGTTTTTGTTTTTTGAGCTACACTTTACTGATTCCATCAGAATCTGAACAGTGGGATGTTCTGAAAGATTTTGAATTGATTTCAATGTGCAGCTGGAGAGACGATCACTGCCATGTGTAGTTGTCCAGACTCTCCGTGCAGAACTGAAGACTTGCAATTTGGCTGCACCTAACTTTCTTGCAAGACTCCTTAGGTTTGACCACTGGCATGTATATTAATGAATACAGCTAACACTGGAGTTCTTTGACAAAAGCTATTCCTTTTTCTGTCTTCTCTTCCTTATCCAGGTAATGGGACAATTTATAATCATTTTCATTTTACAAAGAATGTTAACCTTACTTTTTAATTTCAGAGTGAATTTTGAAAACATCAGAGACACACTTTTCAGGACTTTGTCAAAGACTTGACAACAATTATTCTATATAGTCATCAGTTTTGTTTGCAGTGATTCACCACCCTGGGGTTTGCAAATACTGGCATTTTTCCCATGTGTGATAACTTCCAGGCAAATAGCCACTCGAATGACGAATTTGTAATGCTAAATGTTTTAAGAAGATCATTAAAAAGAAAATCCTTTTGCAGGTTTGCCATGACAAAATACTCCAGGTTTTGATAAAATAAAAGTGGTGAGGTTAGATTTGGCTCAGTCCCACGCTTCTGAGTGCAAAATGTCTGCCAAGTCAAATTAGGCTATAAATTGAAGATGCATGTTGTGGGTATTTTTCATGGGCAAATGTTTCCCAATATTCTTACCACATTTTGCATAGAAATAAGTGATTATCAAATGAACTATCTCAAATGTGAAATATATATATATATATAAAATTATTCTCAACATAAGAAATGTTTATTGACTGAGTAGTTTGAAGACATGGTATTATTGTTTTTCCACATGAAGATAATTTTCTATTTCCCCAAATTAATTACATGCCATGGTTTAAGACAATAATTATTTACTAATAAAATATTCCCAAAGGTAGTCAGGTTAGAGGTAAGAGTTGATAAAAGGCACCCCAGTATTGCCATACCAGCCATGCAAAGCATTTTTGATGACTTCCTTATTATCAAATCCACTTACCACACTTCCTTCAACCAAAACATCTTGGTTTGTGACTCTGGTTCCAAGCTTGAGAGAAGATGCCAATGAGTTGTCATGCCCTGCCCCACATTATCAAAGAGACTTTCCCCTAGCATTCTAACAGAAGTGTTACCAAACCCAAGCCAAAGCCCAATTCTGTGCAAATGCCAGGATTTGCAAATCCCAGCCCTACAGCTGTCTCCAAAGTGCAGGTGTGGGTGCTTCACCACTGTGCAGATAGCGACATCTTTGTACCTTCACTTCTGTTCCTTTACAGGTGCTGTATTGTCATTTGGACAAATGTCAGCTTTCTCTAACAAGGCCCAAAGCCAAAACATCAGCTTCATTCAGTTGCTGACAACCCCAGCACCTATGCCAAGCGAAGATGCTGAGGAGTCCCATAGGGAGTGGATTCTGAGCCCTGCCAAGGTGCTTGGCATATCACAGAGGCCAAAAGCAACCCCTCTGTGTAACATGAGAACAGCTTAAATCAACATACATTTTACAGTACCAAAAACACAATGGAGAACTTGAAATGCGTATTTTAGGGAGATGGATGACATGGCCTGGAAGTCTCTGTCCAGTCTTTACGGAGTCTTTTGCATGAGTATTTTACTGGCTTAAGAAATCATTTGCTAGGCTTGCTTTTTGTAGTAGGGTTATTGTCTTTTCTCTCCTCCCCACACAGGACAGCTAGGACTTAGCTCCAAGGGAGCTCTCTTGATGTGTGTCCAGGATCCTTAGGCTGGGAGGCTTTAGTCAAGGAAACAAAGCCTGAGCTTTGGGGCTGGGAGGGGGCCTTCCACTCACTTCTGCCATAAGCGGGGAGACTTATCTGAGCCCATAAGCAAAGCTTTGCCAACTTAGGGATGCACTTAGGGCCGACCACTGTTGATGAAGAGTCCAGCTCTGTAAAATATTTGAAGAAATTTAATCTGATCCAAATGTGAGTGACCAAGGTCTATGACACAGCCCTCAGGAGACCCTGAGAACACGTGCCCAAGGTGGTCAGGCCACAACTATACAACTGGGTTTTATGCATTTTAGGAGGACATAAGACATAAATCAATCCTTGTAAGATGTACATTGTTTCCATTTGGAAAGGTGGGACAACTGGAAGTGGAGGGCTGGGGGTGGGTCCAGGTTATAGGCAGATGCAAAGATTTTCTGACAGGCAATTGGTTAAACGAGTTTATCTAAAGACCTGAAATCAATAGAAAGGAAATGTCTGAGTTAAGATAAGAGGCTGCAGTGAGCTATAACGACACCACTGCACTGTACTGTAGCCTGGGCAACAGAGTGAGATCCCTTGTCAAAAAAAAAAAAAAAAAAAAAGAGAGAGAGGGGGGAGGTTGTGGAGACCAAGGTTCCTATTATGCAGATGAAGCCTCCAGGTAGCAGGCATCAGAGAGAGTAGATTGTAAATGTTAGTGAATGTTTCTTATCAGACTTAGAAAGGTATCAACTTCTTAGTTGATTCTCTACCAGATCAGGAAAAGGACCTGGAAAAGGGAAAGAGATTCTCTATAGAAAGTAGATCTTCCCCAGGATACAACTTTGCAGGGCTATCTCAAGATATGGCAAATAAACACATCTGGGGTTAAAATACTTGGATTTCCTTTCTTATCTGTCATGTGATGCTATGCCAGAGTCAGGTTGGAAAGCAGGTCATGTTATATAGGGTTAAACAAAACCCCTCTGATGAGACTTTATGGTTTGTAGGGCGGACTCTTTAGGCCCCTTAGATAGGAATTTGGGCAAAAGACGAAAAAAGGTCAAAGTTCAGTCCTCACCACCAGGCTTGTTGATGAGTGATTGACTGGTTGGGGATTGTAGGTGGAGTGACTGATGCATATTTATCCTGAAGGCCTAGCTCACTAAAAATTCAGCTGGCACTCAGGGCCATGGGGGTAAATCTGGAAACAGAGCTTAAAATCCAATCCCATAATAATTCCCTAAGTGACACTTTTAGGAAGTCAGAGTCACTGTTACTGTCTAGTGTATCACTCCATCTATAATTTCTATAATTTCCATAGAAATTGTATTAACTTTCTTAAGAATTAATGTTCTCAACAATTTTGTTACAGGTAGTTAGCCAGGCATGAGTGTGGTGGGAGAGTGCTTCCCATCAGGGGTGTCAGGCAACCATCAGGTGATAGTTGGGCAGTGATCACAATGCCTCTCTTAAAGTGATAATTGGCAGCCAGCGCCACCCCATGGAGAGACCATTTCCTGATAATTCACAGTTGTCACACTAAAGTGATAATTGACCGCAGGCCCCAGGGATACCCAATTTGCCAAACAATTTAGATTGTTAATCTGCAGCTTCCAATAAAATCTCAGGAGCTTGGGCATTCGCCTTAGGAGACAAAATGGCGGAATATGACCTTCTGGGGGCATTCCACTGGAAAAGGGAAGAAAGCCTCAGGTGGGCATGCCCACAGCGTCCTAAACACACTGCACATGCTCACCTCCCAAGGCAAGTAGGTCATCATGCGTGTGTGTGGCTCACCCTTAAGGAAGAATGAGGGAAAATGGGTGCAAGATGCCAGAAGCAGGTCAGCAAATAAAGTCCTAGAGTAAAGGTTAAATGGGGCACTTGTCCTTCAAGTTACCCACTTGGATCTCTTCTAAGTGTACTTTTCTTTCTTTCCTGCTCTAAAACTTTTTAATAAACTTCCACTCCTTCTCTGAAACATGCCTCAGTCTCTTTTTCTGCCTTATGCCCCTCAGTTGAATTTCTTCTTTCTTCTGAGGAGGCAAGAATTGAGGTTGCTGCTGTTAAAGCAAACTAAATATGACTTGAGAAGGACTTGGTACTTCTATATTTCATCCTTGTGGATGAACTGCAACCTAACTTAGTAGGTCGACAAGATTAAAAACCTAACTTAGGAGTATGCACCTGTAACAATAGCTGAGTCTTGGCCAATCCCAGCGGCCATACTTCAACCACTTACAGACTGTTAAGTGCTCAAACTGTGTTCAAATAAGGCAAACACCGAGCTGTAACCAATCCAGTTGTTTTTGTATCTCACTTATGATTTCTCTACGTCACTTCCCTTTTTTGTCTATAAATTGGTTCTGACCACAAGGCATC
Source organism: Chlorocebus sabaeus (assembly GCF_047675955.1). Taxonomy (NCBI): domain Eukaryota; kingdom Metazoa; phylum Chordata; class Mammalia; order Primates; family Cercopithecidae; genus Chlorocebus; species Chlorocebus sabaeus. The sequence goes on from NC_132933.1 coordinate 144,456,314, forward strand.
CCTGAAGTCTCTTTCATTGCTCAGTTTAAACTCCTTTAAATTTAATTTGACTGAAGTTTTTATTTAACACATCAGACCCATCAGTAGTTTGGATATTCGCCACCCCCAAACAATTTCATGCTCTTCTAAAGTTTTCTATACCAAGAATGGCATTGTAGATGCCATTGCAGTTATTTCTCCCTTTCTCTTTCCATTTTTTTTTTAACTGCAGCAAAACATTTGGTAGTTGACATGCTATACACTTTATTCAAAGACAACCAATGCCCTTGGTTCAACAAGCCCAGAAAGTCTGAGGGATTTGAGGCCAGTGCTGGTGTCTGTGAGATTTCCCTGGGATTTGATGAGGATCTGAGCAGATTCTCTGAGCCTGTTTCAGCCACATGAATGTTGGGCATTGAAAACTTTCCTTTACTTCATTTTGCTCGCTAATAGTGTTATCCAGAATTGAGTAGTATCCAGAAAAGGCTGTGGATAGCAGAGAAATATGATTTAGAATAGTAGAATTGTGGGGCCATGGGTAGAATAAAAATGCAGGAAGAAAAAGCTAGCTCAAAAAAGAAGAGATCACACAAAAGTTTTTAAAAGGGAGACATAAAATTGTGTTCATATTTGACACCCAAATTCTTTTAGTTTTTTAAATTTTTAATTGCTATTGGTACATCATAGGTGAATATGTTTATGGGGTACATGTGGTGTTTTGATATGGGCATGCAATGTGTAACAATCAAACCAGGGTAATCTGGGCACCCATCGCCTCAAGCATTAATCCTTTCTCTGTGTTAGGAATATTCCAATCCCACTCTTTTAGTTATTTAAAAATATGCAAGGAATTATTGTTGACATAGTCACCCTGTTGTGCTATCAAATACTAGATCTTATTCCTTCTGTATTTTGCACCCGTTAATCATTCCAAATTATCCCCACTCCCCCACACCACTCCCCTTCCCAGCCTTTGCTAACCATCCTTCTACTCCCTATCTTTAGGAGTTCCATTGTTTTAATTTTTAGCTTCCACATGTGAGTGAGAACATGCAAAATTAGTCTTTCTGTGCCTGGCTTATTTCACTTAATGTAAATGTCCTCAAGTTCCATCCATGTTGTTGTAAATGATAGGATCTCATTCTTTTTTATTAATTTTTAATTTTCATGGATACATCATAGGTGTATATATTTATGAGGTACATAAGAGGTTTTGTACAGGCATGCAATGTGTAATAATCATATTATGTAAAATGGGGCATTCATCCCCTCAAGCATTTATCCTCTGTGTTACAAACAAACCAATTATACTTTTTTAGTTATTTTAAAATGTACAATTAAATTATTATTGACTATAGTCACCTTGTTGTGCTATTAAATACTAGATCTTATTCATTCTTTTAAACCATTTTTTGTACCTACTGAACATCCTCACTCCCCTCACAGCTCCCAACTACCTTTCCCAGCTTCTGGTAATGATCCTTCTACTCTCTATCTCCATGATTTCAATTGTCTTAATTTTTAGCTCCGACAAATAAGTGAGAACATGAGAAGCTTATCTTTCTGTGCCTGACTTATTTCACTTAATATAATGACCTTCAGTTTCATCCACATTGTTGCAAATGACAGGATCTCACTCTGTTTTAAGGCTGAATAGTACTCCGTTGTGTACAGGTATCACCTTTTTTTGTTTTGTTTTGTTTTTGTTTTTGTTTTTGAGATGGAGTCTTGCTCAGTTTCCCAGGCTGGAGTGCAGTGGCACGATCTCGGCTCACTGCAAGCTCTATCTACTGGGTTCACGCCATTCTCTTGCCTCAGCCTCCTGAGTAGCTGGGACTACAGGCATCCGCCACCATGCCCGGCTAAATTATTTTGTATTTTTAGTGGAGACGGAGTTTCATCATGTTAGCCAGGATGGTCCCAATCTCCTGACCTCATGATCCACCCGTCTTGGCCTCCCAAAGTGCTGGGATTACAGGTGTGAGCCACGCGCCCGGCTGTAGGTATCACATTTTATGTATCCATTCATCTATTGATGCACACTTAGGCTGCTTCCTTATCTTGGCTTTCATGAGTAGCGTTGCAATAAACTTCAGAGTGCAAACATCTCCTCAACATACTGATTTCCTTTCTTTTGCATATATTCACAACAGTGGGATTGCTGGATCATATGGTACTTATATTTTTAGTTTTTTGAGGAACCTCCATACTGTTCTCCATAGTGGCTGCTCAATACTTTTAATAAAGGGTGGGGTGAGATACTGTCTGAAAAGATGTAGTCCTTGACTTTCCAAGACTGGATATGGGGCTCACAGGTGATACATATAAATAGCTATGACAAAACCCAGGAGTAGTGTGTACTGTCTGATGGGTGAGAACTTAAAAGTAGGGAGCCCAAGGTGATCTACATCATTTGCAGCTTCATTACCACATGCAGCAAAGACAATGATTTTAATTACCTCATGAGTGCTAATATCTGTTTCCTAACATTGCAGTAACAAATCACCACTAACAGTGAGTTAACACAGCACAATTTTATGATCTTACATTTCTGAACACGGTCTGACAAGCTCACCCTGGCAGGGCTGCCCTCCCTTTGGAAACTTAAGGGGAAATTCCATTTATTTGACTTTTCCAGCTTGTAGAGGTGACCTGCTCTCCTTGGCTCAAGGAGACTCCTCCATCTTCCAAGCCAACTTGACAGGTTGACTACTTCTCACATTGAATCATTCTGATCTTCCCTTCTGCCTCCCTCTTCCACTTGTAAGGCTTTTTGTGATTACAATGGGCCCACCCAAATACTCTGGAATAATTTCCCTACTGTAAAGTCAGCTCATTAGCAACTTGAATTCCATCTGCAACCTTAACTCACTATTATCATAAGTCTCCACTTGTACATTGGTTTCATCCTAAATAATGGATAGCTTTCTTTAACTCGTACTGACTCCTCCTGCACAGAATGAAAAAGTATACAGGTGCCAGAAGACCCGTGCTTATGTCTAATTCCCCAAAGTTGCTCTGGGAAATGCCTTCTTTCAAACAACAAATTCTAATTAATAGTGTCTCTGTGTGTATCCGATGTTCTTGTTGATACCTTACAGGATCATAATATTAATGACAGCAACCCTAACACAAACAATAGCTAATATTCCTTGTGGTTTTTAGTGTGGCAGACATTGAGCTAAAGTGATTCTTTTAAATGCATCATCATTTAATCCTCATAACACTGCATATAGTAAGTCTTAGCATCATTCTTGTTTTACAGACAAGCAAGAGGCATAGAGAGGCTGCGTGCTTCTCTGAGCTCCTCCAGCCAACAAGTGACAAAGCTGCATGGTGACTTCAGAGTGTGGTGTTTAACATAAAGCCAAGTTGCCTCCGGGTATGAGTATCGAAGTTGGCAATCATCAATCTGGAGCGCAGGTGTTCCTCCAGGATGAAAAATATTCTTCATTGAAACATGCAACATGTTGTAGACATCATTCTTCATCTACTTTTCTACTTCACTTATCAAAATTGCTCTTCTTGTATTTCACAAAAGACAGACACATCTCTCAGACATACCGAATATGACTGTGCTGCATTATCACCCCCAGTGGAAAATATTCCAATGTGCAAAAAAAAAAAAAAAAAAAAAAGGAAAAGGAAAAGAAAACAATTTGACAATGGAAGCAACAGTAAAGATTTTGTTCGTTTTTGTTTTAAAATCAAACCTTGAAAACAACTTGCAGAGTTTTATGTCTTTCCTTGTCTCGTGCGTATTTTTATAAGAGACTAATCATGGTGTTAGATACAAGACATTTTGTTCATTTGATATTTTAATTAGATGTTGTTTAGAAAATATTACATGAGGTGTGGGTGGTGAGATCTCCATGTCTATTAACTAACAAAACAATCCAAGTTTGTTTAATCAACAGAATCACCTATTATTAGCCAGTAATGATGATTTTGTTTTGATTTGCAACTGAAAAATAGTGCATTGAAGTATTACGATTGACCTGTTGAATTACCAATATAGGTGATTATTGTACACTTTCAAATGATAGCTCACTAGTGTCTGTCTATAGGTCTGCTGTTTACAATTCTCTGTACTGCATCCTTATAAATCGTGGTTAGGAGACTGGCTGGCCCATAAGAAGGGAGCACTGGAGAGCCTGGGAAATGGAATTCCCGGCAGTATAACCCTTGGTGTCGTCTTTGTTTTGGGCGCTTCCATAGTTGCTAGAAAACCTCACAGGCTCTCCATGGGGAGCTTCAGGCCCATCTCTCCTCACTGGTCCAAGACTGAACACAACTGAAGCCTCACAGTTCTTCACTGCTTTCCAATTTCCAACCCCAATGCAATGTCCTCTTGAAGTTTCCCAAAGATTCTTATTTATAAAAAAGGGTAGTGAGACTATGGGGAGAGCCTTTCCGTTTTTATTACTTAGGTCCTGTAGCAAAGACCAACGTGCATAAAAAGAGTTGCTGGTCATTGTTTGTTTTTTTTTCTTTTCTTTTTTTTTTTTTTTGACAGAGTCTCACTTTGTCACCCAGGCTGGAGTGCAGTGGCATGATCTTGGCTCACTGCAACCTCCACCTCCCTAGTTAAAGGGATTCTTCTGCCTCAGCCTCCTGAGTAGCTGGGATTACAGGCGCACATCACCATGCCCGACTACTGTTTTTTGTGGGAGTTTTTTGTATTTTTAGTAGACCTGGGGTTTCACCATGTTGGCCAGGCTGGTCTCAAACTCCTGACCTCGTGATCCACCCGCCTTGGCCTCCCAAAGTGCTGGGATAATAGGTGTGAGCCACCGTGCCGGCTGTTCATTGCATTTTGCATCAAGAAAGGATGCATTCTAATTCCCAGGCATTGGAATGAGTGTGAAGGTCAAATTTAGGTGGCTCTGTATGGGCAGATGTGTGCATTATGTAATGGAACTGGGATTGCTGCAGTGGGAACAGAGGGAGAGATCTAAGATTGGACAAAGGGAGTTCCTGTTTCTATTTCTATTTTGGGTTGAATAATTTAATTAAATACCTGAAAAATAGAGACTGTCTTTTTAACCATTTTTTCAGCACCTTCCCATTTTCAAATGAGGCCGGATAGATGTGGGTGAAGGTTCTTAAGGTATCTAAAGCCTAATTTTTTTACAAGAGGATGCAACTTTATGCTCAGATTAGTTTTCCTGTCTAATAGGATGCATTCCTAGCATTAGTAATACTTATGGCACCATTAGAGGGAATTATTTTGGGGATTTTGGAAAATCTTGGTACAGGATGTTAATAATTATTTTGGTTCATCTGCGGGAATTTCTTGGCTTCTACATTCCTTTACAAAGAAAAAAAACAAAAACAAAAAGAGCTCTCTTGAAGCAAACTACAGTAACTTCACAGAGCAGGACTGGCGGAGTGCAGTGTTGCCTGCAACACTAAAAGAGGTGGGCTTCCCCTGCCCAGACTGTTTCCCAGCAAGCAGATCCTTAGGCTCCAAAGTTTTTGTTCATTTACTCCCATCAGTAGAAATGTTTAAGGCATTCATTCTCGATTGGTTGGTATTTCTTACTTTACAAAGTATAGGTATGCATTACTGTACTCACATATAATTTACACTGCAAAACTAACACAGAAGTAGAAAAAACGATGAGGTTAAGAGATGAAATTATAATGTAGAAATATTATTTCATATATTTTTATTTACAAATGGTACATATCCCCTTTTGTTTTCATTAAAAATACATATTAGTATTGATATTGTCCAGGATGGCTGACTTCTAATTGTCTTGCTAATTATGATGGCTTAATAATACAGTTTGAGATGATCTCAAAGGATAAGGTTCCTAGCTAACAATCATTGATGCAAATTTCCATTTCAAATAACGCTCTTGATAACTTCAGATTCCGCAGGCAATTGCCTGGCCCATCTTATTACATGGGTGCTGTGTTCACCTCATACTATGGATAGTGAAAATCTCCTTTTAGAATTAAATCCAAGAATCAACTGAGCTATTATCTTTCTCTCTCGGACTTGAAATATGGACAAATATTTTGAATCCATAGTTCTTTCCCAGGAAAATTGTAAGCTACATATTCATTTTGTGTGGGCAAGATCAGTTAAAACTTGATGAAATAAAGCACAAATCTGCCTAACTATGCATACGTCACAGGACACTGAAAGATGAGGGCTAAGTAAATTGAAAGTCCAGTCAGGGCTGCTTTGTGGTGCACGGACTACAAGTGTGCCCTTAGGATGCTTTGAATTTCAAGAAAATTATGCATCCTGACTGTTAAAGTACCAAGTGGGGAGTCAACGTCAAGTCAACTGTTACAAATCAGCATAGCATGTCTTAATCACTCCCTTAACTATTTAGGTAGAAATAAATATGAGTGGAAGTTCCAGAACTATCTTCTTACATCTAATTTGTTTTCTTATAAACCTCACTCTACATTGAAGACCATCAGATGAGACAACAATCACTAGAGTACAGCCAGGTTAGGACTCCCTATGGAATTACCTCCAGGGGGTGATAAAAACAACTCTTGAGCATTTTCCAGCTCACTATGTGGATAGGTGAGGCCTGTGTGAGGAGATACTTTTTTAGGAAGGGAAATATCTCTCAGTAGCATTTCCATTTCCACGGAGTATCCAAACTCCAGTATACAGAGCTGAGAATTATCTAGGGCAGTGTATCTGTTTGTTATGCAATCCTCCAGCCTTTTCTCCAAGGAAATAAGCATTTCAGAAATGTCAGCTTCATGAACTAACGAATAAATAAATGTTGAATGACTCAATGATTTATAAGGAGATAAAATAATTTTGCCTGAAATCTTACATCACCCAGATGCAGTGTTCCAATCTTCAAGATGGCAGGCACCAGACCTGCCCTAAGGAATGGAACCAGGTTTGGGCTGAAGTTGGTCCTGCTGTGCATTTAGCTGTCTCCTGGACACTGCATGGCAGCAAAAACTAATGTCCTGTTCAGAAAGCTTTGGATCCTCACTCATCTTTTCCTCCTTTTCTTTTTTTTTAAACCCTTCTATTCTGAACTATTATGGAGTGCCTGCTAAAGAGATAGATTTCTTAGTGACTATTGCAGGGAACCTAAAAAATAATTCAGAATGAGAGAGACCACTGGCCTCTCCTGAAGTTCTCACTATGCCTCCTGATGGAATCAGGGCCACATGCACTAATCCATATTGAAGATGCCGATTCTCACTATGGCCCAGGAAATCCAGAGGAGGAGGAAAGGCAGAGAGCAAGAATTATGCCAACGTGAAGATGGTCATGCAGGAAGGTTTATGAAATGCAGTGAAAGAACAAGAGATACGCTTCTGGGGAATATAATGAGAGATTATTTTGAATGACAAGCATTGATTTCTCTCTCCCTATTTTTTTTTTAACTGCTCATATAGTAACAGGTATATATGCACGGGCAGTCTCTAAAAACAACCGCCATCAACAAAACAACTGTATTTGCTACTGGACTGTTTTGAACAACATCAGATGGAAATGAAGAGGGCAAGACATTGGTCCTGGGAAAAAGACACCCTTTCTCCACTAATGGCACATTTATTTAAGTGTTACCAGTATATTACAGCAAGCTACTTTTTGCATTCATTGTTTAACATAACTGACAATGTAAACAATCTTGATTCCCTGTTTGATTGAAAAAGTCAACATTTTTCATTTATCATTGTAAAATTAAAGACAGATTTATAACTTCTTTAGGCATGGTTGTTACTGTGAACAATTTTTATTTAGTAGAAATAAGTCAGTTTTTCCTTGCAAGTGCCTTATTGTTTAAATATGTTAATTTTTATTTTGGAAATAACCATAGATAGAGACAAGAGATATCAAACAAACACAGAGGTTGGAATTGTCTGCAAAGTGAATTTGTAGCATGAAAAAGAAAACAAACAAACAAAAAAAGGACTTTTCACCAGCTTTTGTGGAAGAAGGTTGCTGAACATTGGCTCTGTTCTCCTCCTGAAGTTTAATGGAGTTTCTCACAGCAGCATTACTGCCCAGGCCATTATGCAGAACCCACTTTCATCTCATCCCTCAATTCCTGGGAGCCTCTGCATTACAACAAACTTTATGGAGCTTTGCAGCTAGCAGTATCAGCTTGCACTGTGACCACAGGGGAAGGGTAAACAATGCTCACCAGGACGGATGGTTGAAGGGTTGTCATCTGAGATGGACTGGACATCCTGCCTTGCAAAAGGTTATCATCTGAGATGGATTGGATGTCCTGCCTTGGAAGACACTCTGCTTATTTCAATGGCTCTACATCAAGCAATCTTTCTCTGTCCAACTGATCTTATTTAAGCTCCACCAAAAGGGCATTTGCAACACCAGACGATCAAAACATTGTTCAGGGGCTGTGTGGATGGAAGTCCCTTGAAGTTTGATGACTTGCCTTTTCATGACTTTAATAAATTTCATCTCATCTTGAAATAATTGGCCAACCATAAATCACTGATTAACCAAGTTAAATGAATGAAATAGAATTAATAAAATGCAAACTCTGCACATATTAGCAAAGTGAGATGTCTTCCTTCAGGATCTTTTTAATCCTGATTTTGGCAGGAATAACTTTTAGGACAGTTTTTTTTTTTTTTTTTTTTTTTTTTTGAACATAAAATTTATTAACATAAAAGCTCTGAGGCAATACAGCTTTCTTTTTCTTTTCTCCTTCTCTCTTTCTTTCTTTCTCTCCCCTTCCTTCCTTCCTTCCTTCCTTCCTTCCTTTCTTTCTCTCTCTCTCTCCCCCTCCCTCCCTCCCTCCCTTCCTTTCTTTCTTTTCTTTCTTTTCTTTTCTTTTCTTTTCTTTTCTTTTCTTTTCTTTTCTTTTCTTTTCTTTCTTTCTTTCTTTCTTTCTTTCTTTCTTTCTTTCTTTCTTTCTTTCTTTCTTTCCTTCCTTCCTTCCTTCCTTCCTTCCTTCCTTCTTTCTTTTCTTTCTTTTCTTTCTTTTCTTTCTTTCTTTCTCAGGGTCTCGTTGTGTTGCCCAGATTGGAGTGAAGTGATATAATCATAGATCACTGCGGCCTCAAACTTCTGGACTCAAGCAATCCTCCCACCTTAGCTTCCCAAGTAGCTAGGGCTACAGGTACATGCCACTTTGCTTGCCTAATTTTCAAATATTTTTGTAGAGACAGGGGTCTCACTATGTCGCCCAGGCTGGTCTTGGCCCCCAGGCCTCAAGTGATCCTCCTGCCTCAGCATCCCAAAGTGCTAGGATTAAAGGAATGAGCCAGCATATCTAGTTACAATGTAGTGTAAACCAAAAATAAAAATTTAAGCCCCCCAACCATCTGAATGGACCCCAGTTCATGGCCCAGGAAATTCCAAATTATACCTGGAAAACTAGTTCAGGCAATGATAAGAAGGGGGAGTTGGACATGCTTCATTATTCCCTCTTCCCTTCTACAATTCAGACACAGCTGACCCTAAGACTGATAGAACAGACTCTTTAAGTCTGTTGTGAAACATTTACAATCTATTCTCTCTGAAGCCTGCTACTTGGAGGCTTCAGCTGCATGATAAAACCTCAGCCTCCATAGCCCATTATCTTAACCTAGACGTTCCTTTCTATTGATTCCAGGTCTTTAGTTAATAACTCTTTCAACCAATTGCCAATCAGTGCATTTTTGAATCTGCCTATGACCTGGAAGCCCGCCAACCTTCTAGTTGTCCTGCTTTTCCAGACTGAGCCAATGTACCAATATACATATAAGATGTATGTGTCTTATGTTATGTTATATTATATTATGTTATGTTATGATTAATGTCTTATGTCTCCCTAAAATGTACAAAACCAAATTGTAGCCTTGTTGTATAAAACCAAGTTGACCACCTTGGGCACATGTTCTTAGGACCTCCTGAGGGCTGTGTCATGGGACATTGATCACTCATATTTGGCTCAGAATAAATCTTTTCAAATATTTTACAGAGTTTGACTTTTTTTTCAACAGTTGCTTTATGAAGTATCCTGATGTTGTTATAGCAAGTTGACATGAATACTAGAATTGCTAGACATCAGCTGAAACTGACTGGTATCAAGGAAGCATTCTCAGAGTCTAAGAACATGTCTGTTATACAGATCTTGTGGTTTCCATTCAAACATGAAAAAATATTTAATCAAATGAAGATCTCTTAATATGTTTGCTGTGTGAAAGTATAGATGCATTTTCTAAGCATGGTTATTTTTCCTTTTTTTTTAGGAATCAAATTATAACTGTAATCCTTTGTGCAAATATATAGTTTATTTGAAATCATTTGGACAACTAGGTTTTTATACAAAACAAAGGCATTTTAAAATTTTGCATTATGGCCGGGCATGGTGACTCACATCTCTAATCCCAGCACTTGGGCAGGCCGAGGTGGGCAGATCACTTCAGGTCAGGAGTTCAAGACAAGCCTGGCCGATATGGCAAAACCCCATCTCTGATAATACAAAAATTAGCCATGCGTGGTGTCACGCGCCTGTAGTCCCAGCTACTCAGGAGGCTGAGGCAAGAGAATCGCTTCAGCCTGGGAGGCGGAGGTTGCAGTGAGCCTCGATTGCGCCGCTGTGCTCCAGCATGGGCGACAGAGTGAAACTGTGTCTCAAAAATAAAATAAAAATAAAAATAAAATAACATTTCGCAGTATTAGGGAGTTTTTTATTTACACTTGATTCTTTTTCATCTCAAACTGTGTTAATCATTTATGTCAAAGCAGAATTATGTAAGTCAGAAAAGGCATATGGAATTGTACGGAGTAGATTTGAGGGAGAACAAATATTACCATGAGTTATAAAAAGATGCTTACAAGTTCTGAGATATTTTAATTAGCAACTAGAGAAACAATGCTGGGGAAGAGTGAAGTTAGAATCTTCCACTCCCATTGCTAGTCAGCCGTTGCTATCGTACATAATACAGTTGAATGTTAATGAAACTTCCATTCCTGTTTCAGCAGATGCCACGTGACATCTGTTAGCGCTGGTATTTGCTTTGCAGTGTTTCTTACAGTCTTTTTGACTTTTGTTTCTTGCAGTCTTTTTAGCTTCATGTGTATATCTTTAAACCATTGTATTAAAAAATATATTTTCAGTGAGTACTTCACGCAGGTGTTTAAATGTCTGGCAAAGATAACTGTGATCTTTTTATTACAAATCTAATTTCCCTTATGTGAAACAATCAAATATTGAGAAGTTCTCCACAGTCATGCAAAGGGCAACCGGGTTGCCTAGGGTTACATTATGTCTATGTAATATTTCAGGAAGAAGGAATTATTGTGTGGCTATGAAAAACTAGTAAGTTAAAAATATGTATATTGGTTAAAGTTTCATATTGGTTAGAGTTTTCAAAATAATTGATCAGAACTTTATAGGTCTGTGTGTGTTTTGGATATATGCACACTAACAGGCTGGAAACAACGGGCTTTGCTGATGTACAAAATCCCGAATAATATCTTAAGAGAGCCCTTTTGTCATAGAAAATAATGTAACAGATCAGGGATTTAATTTAAAGTTATTTCCAGGAATAGAGGAGTATTTTTCACCTCCTTGGGATGCATGAAATTGCGAAGAATTGAGACAAACTGTAGTTCAGAGTGAGAAGGATAGAGTTTGCAATTCCAAAGGGAAAATTTATTATCAAGGCTTCCCGAATCACATCATCTCATGGTCAATGCCAAATAATAAGTAGATGCAATAAATATTTCCTTAAAAAACAATAATCATGTCGACAAAAATGAATGTTAACAAAACATAAATTACAATTTCTACATCAGCACTAACGACAAAAGAAAAGTGCAACTTTTCATCAGGATTAAGGAAAGACAATGAAAAAGGGTTGCAGTCTGACTAACCTCCACATAACCCTGGGGAATGATGTCTGGAGTTTCATGGACTGACTCAACCATCAGTTATGTGTGCAACTTTCTGCTTTCCTCTAGCAACTGGACAAGAGAAATAGAAATTCGCCTGCCCATTGACGTTGCAGCTATAAACACGGAAGAGTAGTGTATAAAAGCAGCAACGAGAGTGAGAGCATCTTAATAATGCCTCGCAGAAGTTTTATGGGGCTGCCCTCTTTGAGATACATGGTCAGTTGTCTTCGTTTTCTCAACATTCCATGCTTATCTGTCAACTTCCCAGAAGTATAATATTTTAAGTAGAAACAGTTCAGTCCTGGTGAGCTATTCTGGGAGAAAGAGGACAACCTGTTTGTTCTCAGTGCAATGCACCCTCTTGCTTCTCTGTCGTGGCCCCATGGTCCTGTAGGTGTGGGAACAAGGGAAATAAGAAAGGGTTACATTTTACTTACCAAACACCAGCGCGTTAAGCACTTTTCCATTTTCTAGCTATGTTAACATTGACCTGGAAGGTGGGACAGAGTATTCATGTTGCTCTCTTTCATTACATTCTTTGTATCAAAGGATGCTGCTTGGAATTGTATTAAATTAATAGGTTGCACCACTCTTTTTCATCCCCCCAACAAGGAATATTTTATATTTCTTCATTCATTGAGGATGTGGCTTTGTCCTTCACTATGAGCACAGAGTTCCTGGAAATATATGTTTATACACACACACTATTGACTAAGAAAAGAAAAAACATATATAGGTGTGCATATAATATATGTATATTAAAATCTATTTTATTAGTTGTTTCTGTAGTTTTAGCTCCTATTATGAATAAAAATATAATCTAATTTTAAAATTTATTCTATTGGAATAAAATGCAAGACAATTTTGACATATATGGCTTATATCATTCATCTTACTACTCTGCCTCACTAATTCTTAAGTACCTTTAATTGCTTTTTCAATTTTCTAGATATTTAGTGCTAGCATCTGCAAACTAAACATTGTTGTAGCTTTAAAATATACATTAATAATTTAACAATTGCTTTATATGTCTGCTTTATCAAGAATCTTCAAAGCCATGTTAAACGAGAGTGGTACTGGTGTTCATTCTGTATTTTTTTCCTTGATTTTTAAAATAAATGTATAATTGCTTTTTTATTTCCAATGATATTTGCTGTTAAGCAATGGCCATCTTCTTGTAGTGCTATCTTACCTAGAGATTTTTTAGACATAGCCTCACATTTTAAGGCAATTTACCAAATGCCTTTCCATCATCACCTCCCATAAATATAAGCAGATGGTTTTCTCCTTTAATTTAATAAAATAAATGATCTTAAGCCATTCATTCATGCTTTCATCCAATATTAAAAATATTGGTCATTCTCTTGAATATAGTAGATTCTATCGAGTTATAATTTAGAATGTTTGCATCTAATCATGCACAATAAACATATAGAATTATCCTACTATTTTTCCACTATTTTACACTCACCTTAGCAAGTTACAGCTTAAAAGTTACACTAGCATCATGAAATCGGGCAATTTTCCAGCTTTTTCTTCAGCCTAGAACAGTTTATGTTACATAGAAATGATTTGTTCTTTAAAGCTCAAATAGAACACAACTGTGAAACCATCTGGGCCTGATGTATATTATTTTTTAACCTGGCGTCTCTTTAATTACCTTTTCAACACCTTCCTTTATTTGTAGATTCAGTTTTCTGCCTCTTTGGGAAGCCAGTTTGAGTATTTTTGCAGGAAACTAACCATTCTCTTCAGAATTCTCATATTTATTGCCATAAAAGTACATAGACTACACACTTATAATATTTCTTTTAATCTCTTAAATCTGTGATTTTATTGCCTTTTTATTCATAATCTCATTCATTTCTTTGTGCCCTCTTGTTTTTTCTTAATCTAATATGCTAGCACTTTTTCTGTTTTATAGTTAATTTCAGAGAAATGATATTTGGATATATTTTTGTTGGTTACTATTTATAGTATTTTAGTAATTTCCGTTTTTATCTTTATTCTCTTTTATTTTACTATTTTTATTATTTTTTCTAGTTTCTTATATGAATAATTATTTCATTTATGTTCAGTCATTTTTCATTTTAATACTGAAAGCTCGTGAATATAAACAGGTTTATCATAGATTTTGGCATACAGAATTAGCCTTTTCATTACTTCCTAGATAACTGACATATCTGTTATGACGTTCCCTTTGATCTGAATATTGTTTAACACCATGTTTTTATTAAATTTACAAATAAATCACTCAATTTACAAATGATTGGATTTTTTAGGTCATTTTGTATTGTTGGTACCAAGCTTTTGTTGTTTATGAAAGTGTTTTGTAAAATCCGGACATTTTACTTTATAGGATTTTGTTTTGGTTAAGTCACAGCCAGCGTGTGTATAAATATATGCATACACACACGTATCCATAAATACAAATGCAGGTTGGGCCCAGTGGCTCATGACTGTAATCCTAGCACTTTGGGAGGCTGAGGTGGGAGGATCACTTGAGGTCAGGAGTTTGAGACCAGCCTCGCTAACATGATGAAACTCCTACTCTACTAAAAAGATACACAAATTAGCTGGGCTTGGTGGCATGCGCCTGTAGTCCCAGCTACTCAGGAGGTTGAGGAAGGAGAATTGCTTGAACCTGAGAGGTAGAGGCAGCAGTGAATTGAGATGGCACCACTGCACTCCAGCCTGGGGAACAGAGCAAGACTCTGTCTAAAAATAAATAAATAAACACAAATGCATAGATAGAAATATAATTATAGACATAGATATAGATACAATTATAGTTGTAGAGGTAGATGATATAGATGTATAGATATCCTGGCCATATCCCCTTGATCTGTATAATTTTCATGGACACTGCTCTGGTCTTCCAGTCTTCCACCTCCCAGCACCTGTGTCTTCTTGCCCAAGGGCCTTTTCTGGCCACCGGGTTCAGCTCTGGCAAAGCACAAAGCATACAGGATGTGCCAGGAGACAAAGCCTCCTACATCAGCCTCCAGCAATGGCTGAAGGGTGTTGGTGACCAGCAGCTCCAGTTCCCTCTTGTCTTGGGAATGAGAATGCTGAGGCGTGTGCTCTGCTCTGCCTCTCAGAGACACTCCGCGGAATGAAGCTACAACTGCCCGCAGCAGTCACTTGTATTATAGGACAGCACACCCTTTCCAAGCTCCTTCCTTTGTCTTCTCTTCTCCCTCTGATGTTTCCTAGGCTCACGTCCCCTCCTAAAAGTGATTACATTAAAATCTTGGTCTCAATATCTGCTCCTAAGAAACATAAACTAACTTTCTCTCTCCCTCTCTCATATTGAAAAACAAAACACAGTTTTCTCTCCTAGTATTCTAATGGCTAGAGATAGGTAATGCTATTACATAATTTGGCCAAAATAGAAAAATCTGTACTGTTCTTGTAACAGTCTTTGGTGAGTATTGCCTATGTTACAGAACTTAAAATCTGTATTCTGATTCAGGTTGCAATCCATTATCTTGAATAAAGTGACATGACATCCAGCTCGGCTTGCTGTGGACAAAGAGGCTTTGCCCCGCTTGTGAAGTATGCAGCTACAAATGGTATTACTCGGCTCTTGTTTTTGTCCAGTAATGTTTCTCAAGGCTATAGCTGACAGGTGTTAGGGATCCTCACCTCCAAGTTGAGTCTTATTCAGATCCAGCTAGAGACTGATGTTATCTCAGGTCAGTATCTTCTTGAACAACAAAAACAGAAATCCAACTTGGGACAATCTAAGTCAGAACCTAAGCCATTTCTATTTTGAGAGAAAAAAAATAAGCTGAGAAGTTTGACCTACCTTATGATAGGTGGCATGACTTGGTCTGAATCTACATGTATTTTCTGATTTGAAAAAAATCCAACCAAAACAAAGCAAGGAAAGATACTATGTGCTGTTGAATTACAGTCTGTAGTAGTTTTAGACTGGATGCAGTTGGGGTTGGAAAGCCTAAGTGGTTCATATCTCTGCAGCATTCAAGCCGATAGAAATTGGGGGATTCCTGGAATGTAATCCTTTTTAAAGTTCTTAAATAAGGGTTTAGGGCCCCTGCTGTAATATGCCAAGGCAGTTTAATAGAAGATGGGTAAATTATCCCTCTGCCTCCTCCACATGATCTACTTACACAGATCATAAGTCCTGTAATGCATGAATTGCCATCAGAGATTAAATGCTTAGAAAGGAAATAGATATGAATTTAAATGAAACCCACATTATACTATCTGGTTTTTTATCAAATGGTATTTAGAAGAATAACGAGAGTATTTCTATTTAAAATCACCAGAGCCTCTTTCTGGCTTATCTAGTCATCTGGTAGAGATGAGTTTTTTTCAGGAGTTCTTAATCAAGAATGATTTCAGAGGTCGAGTTCACTTGAGTGTCAAAGTGTGTACCGAGACAAATTCATTCAGTGAATTCTTTTGATTTAATAAAAAACTACTCAAAATAATTAGTGTCACATTTTGGGATCATGTGAATATAATATTTACATATTTAAAGTATTTTGCATATTCAATTGAACACCTCTCTATTCAGTTGGTGGTGTACGTAATCTGAAAGACAACCAACTATCTTGGTTTTAAATGCTGGGTAGTCATGATAATGCTACATTTTCTGTTACCAAAATGTTGGTGAAGAAACACACTGGATACATATACATGTAAGCAATTATAATTACTTATCTCTGTAAAGTGGGATAACAATGTTTTGATTTTTCCCCAGTAAAATTTAGTTTAACTCAATACTTTCTTTCTTTTCCTTTCTTTCTTTTTCTTTCTTTCTCTTTCTTTCTTCTTTCTTCTTTCTTTCTTTTTCTTTCTTTCTTTTTCTTTCTTTTCTCTTTCTTTTTCTTTGTTTCTTTTCTTCTTTTCTCTCTTTCTTCATTTTTCCTTTCCTTCCCTCTCTCCCTCCCCCTCCCTTTTTCTTTCTTACTTTCTTCTTTCCTTTTCTTCTTTTCTCTCTTTCTTCATTTTTCCTTTCCTTCCCTCTCTCCCTCCCCCTCCCTCCCGCCCTTCCTTCCTTCCTTCCTTCCTTTCTTTTTCTTTCTTTCTTTCTTTCCTTTCTTTCTTTCTTTCTTTCTTTCTTTCTTTCTTTCTTTCTTTCTTTCTTTCTTTCTTTCTTCTTTCTTTCTCTCCTCTCTTTCATCTTTCTTTCTTTCCTTTCTTTTTCCTTTCTTTCTTTTCTTCCTCCCTTTCTTCCTCTGTCCTTCCCCTCCCCAAATCTCCCCTCCCCACCCTCCTCTCCCCCTCTTTCCTTTCCTTTTCTTTTTTTGTTCTTAATATACCTGGGGAGAATAAAACAATGAATAAACATATCCCAGAAGCTCTAGAACAGGGGTGTCCAATCTTTTGGCTTCTCTGGGCCACATTAGAAGAAAAACAATTGTTTTGGGTCACACATAAAATACACAAACACTAGCAATAGCAGATGAGCTAAAAAAAAAAAAAAAAAAGCAAAAAAATCTGGTAATGATTTAAGAAAGTTTACAAATTCATGTTGGGCAGCATGGAAGGCTGTCCTGGGCTGCATGCAGGCCATAGGTTGGACAAGCTTGCTCTAGAGCGTTATGGAGAACAGACCTAAGTCATCATGACGGGAAGGTTGAATCACTGTTCTCAATTCTTCCAGCCTTCCTGCTCCAAGAATGATGCACCTGTGCAGGATGGTGGCTATGCAATGCTGTTCACTGCAGCAGGGAGCCGCCTTTGCTTCCTGCCATGGTGGTACTGGGCTTGGTGAGAGGATTTGGATTGGCCAGTGGGAATTGAGTGATGGTGTAAGGATCCGTCCTGGGGCCAAAGTCTCAGGAAGCCTCATGTTTCCCCTCCCACGACGGTATTCCTGTGATCTGCTGTCAGGACAGCATGTCCACAGAGCCATCAATAAAAAAAAAAAAAAAATGGAAAAGCACATGAACCTTAAATGAATACCAATCGCCGCTTGAAGCAGAGTGGCCCCAGCTCCCCTGCAGAGCCATGAATGTTCAAGTGTTTTCTGTTATGAATGGCTAGGTTTTGGGTTGATCCTTTTTGCTCAGCATTATTGCAGCAATTGCGGCACAGTAGATGATCTAACTATGGTCTGTCCACATAATGAAAACTGGCCTGAAAGTCATTTGACTAAAAGCAAAACAGTTCAAACAAAATAAGGATTTTGCAAAATTCCAGGAGTCTGCACACAACCACATCCCATTTTGCGGAAAGCTCCATCACCCACAGTTCCCTACTGAAAGAAAAGATCTAGGTGGCTTCTTACACATAAATTTCTTATCACTATTTTGAAAACCCTCAGCAAAAGAAGAGACGTAGCTGGGCAAGGTGGTTCACGCCTATAATCCCAGCACTTTGGGAGTCCTGAGGTCGGGAGTTCGAGACCAGCCTGACCGACATGGAGAAACCCCGTCTCTACTAAAAATACAAAATTAGCCGAGTGTGATGGTGCATGCCTGTAATCCCAGCTACTCAGAAGGCTGAGGCAGAATTGCTTGAACCTGGGAGGCGGAGGTTGCAGTGAGCTGAGATCGTGCCATTGCACCCCAGCCTGGGCAACAAGAGCGAAACTCCGTCAAAAAATAAATAAATGAACGAATAAATAAATAAATAATAAAAAAATTAAAAATAATAATAAAAAAAAGAGAGACACTTCCCTGGTGGCAGAAACAGAAAAGGAAATATAACAGAGAGGAGGAAGTAGTAGTGAAAAATACTAAAGTTCTGAGAACAGGAGAGCAATAAAGTGATGATAGGTGATCAAAGTTGTCTTTCAAGCTTTCTTCTCTCCATTTTTCTGCCTATACTTGGGTTCGCGTTCTTGCAGGGAGAGCGTCTAAGTGATTCCAGATGCCTATCTCTTCTACAAGGTGGCATCTTGATGGTGATTCCCCCGGTTTTTTATTTTCACATGTATCCTCATTGTTTGAGGTAAATGGAATGATTGTCTGGCTTTGAAACTGGGAAAATCCAATACACATGTTTGTCAAGAGGAGGCTGAATTATTTCCTTTGTCAAGGTGCTGCTGGTTTTCCCTGTATTAATGCTTATATTAGAAAATATCTACACTGCAAGTCCAAAACACCACTCCAGATCCTTTAGAGATCTGGGTGTCGTGTGTGCTCTTATTTTTATGTTTGGTGATGGTTTTATGGTGTTTGAACATCTGGTTGATGCCAGACATTATATTATGTACTAGGGAAGAAAAATGCTGAATCTCTTCCCCTAGGAATCTAGGTGGGCATATAGATATATACAAAGATAGTTTCAATGCAGTCTATTAAATGTTTATAGTGAGTGCTATGGAACCACAGAGGATAGGCACAGCAACTGCTTCCTGAAATTCACATGAGCTTTAAATAACTGCCTTGAAATGCCCGTTTATGAATTAAAGGAAAAAAGAAGAGTGCCCAAGTTTCCTCATGTACTCACTTGTTTACTATAGTGCATTTATGTGTGCATTCTTAGAGTGAATGTCCACAAGTTTAAAATCCCTAAAAGGAGCTCAAAGCAACTCTTCCTATGAAAGACCCTTCTGTCCATTTCATAGACGAGGATATCTTGATAAGAAAGAGAGAAATAGGAAGAGCATTGCAGAAAGGGATAGACCAGGATGATGGAAAATGTCTGCTTGTCTCGAGTCTAGTCTTTACAGCTCCATTTCAGAACTATTTCAATTGTTGTGAATTTCTCCCATATTAGGGATGCATACTCAGATAAATCCCCAAACACATTCAGGTGAGATATAAATTCGTTTTCATTATCTTGCTTTTAGGATAATCCAAGCCACTAGAGTATGCTTTCCGAACAGTGAAAAAATAAAGTTAAGAAGATTCAAACTGAAGTTGAAAAGTTTTCCCTCTAGAAAGTAGAAAGGCAACATTAGTATTAATAGTGTTTAAACTATTGAGTTAAATATTAACATTTTCCATTTAAAATGAAATTTAATAATGTATAGAAGAGTAAGGCATATGTTAGTATTTCAGAAGTACAAATGATGAAAAATAATGAGGCTCTTGTCTTCGTAATATGACTAAAAATCAGAATATTCTTAAGTTTTATAAGCCTTGATCCTGTCATCATTAGTGTGTAGTGTCTAGGCTGATCTTACAGAAAACCTCGAGGGAATATATTTTAAAACTTTCCAGTCTAATACTGCCATTCAAGAAAAAGAACGTCTTCATGTGGTTGAAAACAAGGTTTAAATTGTGTAATCCTGTTAAGAAAGAAAACTAGGCTCTTTTTCATATTCTATTCTGTATAAACACATGCACACTTTTCCCCCTTACTTATGTTTAGAGCTTTCAGAGCTGAAGGCCAAGATTTAGTGCCAGCTCTTTCACACTTTTGATATCTCAAGAGTGCCAGCCAAGAAAACATACACAATGCTCATTTAATTTGCATAAAATCCAGGGCTCTAAAGAGGTTATAATAAATGTTACCAAAAAAAAAAAAAAACTTATAAGGAATATGCTTGCCTGATATTTAAAGCTATTGATATGATTCTGCTTAGAAAGTGACTTTTGATGTTCCCAACTTGGGTGTCAGCTGGAATTATTATGCCTGAAAAAAATTCACTTAACTCTTTCAAATATGGTGAACTGTGATTGTCCTGTTGCAGATAAACACTTCCAAGCCCTCGCTTCTATTATTTGCTGCTGTCAGTAGCCTTCTGAGATGGCGCACCATGATACCTGCTCCCTCATCCTCACGCCTTGCATAATCATATCCTGTTGAGAGTGGGCTGGAAAGAGCAAGTGGTTTCTGAGGAATGGAGTACTGCCACGTGTTGGGATGACGCTTCCGAGACTAAGCCACAAAGGCTCTAACTTTGTGGTCTTCTTTCTCTTTCTGGGCCTTCTCACCTGTTTTCATGAAGGAAGTTGTGAGCTGCCCCATGGAGAGGCCTATATGACAGGGAACTGGTCAACAGCCAACAAAGAATGGAGGGCCTCTGCGCAGCAGCCCATGAGGATCTGAATCCCACCAAACACCTTGCGAGGAAGCTTGGAAAAGGATCCATCTAGGCTTGACACGACTGATGTCCCGGCTGACTGCAGGCTCATAAGAGGACTCAGCTAAGCAATGCCAAAATTCCTCACCCACAGAAACTGTGGGATAATACATGTGAATGTTTCTCACCATTATATTTTGAGATGTTTTGTTACATGCCAATAGGTAACTACAGTAGTCCCCCTCTTGTCCGTGAGAGAGATGTCCCAAGATCTACAGTGGATGCCTGAAACCGAGGATAGTACTGAACTCTGTATACACTGCTTTTTCTTATACCTACATACATTACATATATATGATAAAGCTTAATTTATAAATAAGGCACAGTAAGAGATGGACAACAATAACTAATAAAAAATTGAACAATTATAATAGTATCTTGTGAAGTTAAATGATATCTCCTTCTTTTTCTCAAAATATCTTATTGTACTGTACTCATCTGATATGGTTAGGCTTTGTGTCCCCACTCAAATCTCATCTTGAATTGTAATCCCCATAATCCCCACGTGTCAAGGGAGAGACCAGGTGGAGATAATTGAATCACAGGGGTGGTTTCCCTCATGCTGTTCTCGTGATAGTGAGTTCTCACGAGATCAGATGATTTCATAAGGGACTCTTCCCACTTAACTCAACACTTCTCCTTCCTGCAGCCTTGTGAAGAAGGTGCCTTGCTTCCCTTTCACCTTCCACAATGATTGCAAGTTTCCTGAGGCCTCCCCAGCCATGTGAAACTGTGAGTCAATTAAACCTCTTTCCTTTATAAATTACCCAGTCTTGGGCAGTTCTTTATAGCCGTATGAAAATGGACTAATTCATCGCCCTTCTTCTTGTGATGGTGTGAGATGATAATATGCCTGCCTCATGAGATGAAATGAGGTGAATGACATCGGCATTTTGGCACAGGCATTGTGATGTAGTGTTAGTCTACTAATGAACTTCTGACAAAGCATCAGAAGGAGGGTCATCTGCTTTGGGTGATCCCAGATCTTTGAGCTATGATGATGTCTATGGGTGAATGTCAGGAGCAGATGATGCCTATGACTCTTGGGTGGGTAGCGAGTTATGTGTCCAGCTTTAGTGGGTAGCAAGTTATGTGCCCAGCGTGGAGATGCTGGACAAAGGGATAATTTACATCCCAGACAGGATGGAGCAGAACAGTGTGAGATTTCATCATGTTATGAAGAATGGCACACAATTGAAAACTTACGAATTGTTTATTTTTGGAACTTTCCATGCAACATTTTCCAGCTGCAGTTGTCTGCAGGTAACTGAAATTGCAGACAGAGAAACCGTGGATAAGGGGACTGCTGTAATGCATTCACTATACTTCATCTCTGAATGTGAGCAACTCCAAAACTACTTGGCTAGGTAATTTCTCAGTAAATAGAAAGTACTGTGTTCTACCTTTTGGCACCTGGAAATAGCTAACTAGGTAGTTACTAAATATTGGCTGAAATTACCTTAATTATAGATTAAGTACAAGTCAGTGCCTGAGAATACTAAGATTAATACACATGATCTATGGTGATGGTTGAAATGTCTCTGATAGTAATTTTTGGTAGAATTGGTTTAAAGCACAAAATTGACAACTTGATCAATTTGACCAACAAATTGCTTTGTTATGTGATCTTGAGGGGGTTAATTGGCCTCTTTGAGCCTATTGTCTGATTAACTAAATTGGAAATATAAAACCTATTTTGCAGCACTTTTGTGAGAATAAAATAATGTCTTTGGAGGTGCTGACATTTAGAGGGATCTTAATCCACCACAAATATTATTTTTGTGTCACCCGTCACCAAGGAGCTCTTAATTTAAGAAGGAAGGCAGAAATGATTGTGGCAAATGTGGCGCATGTGGAAACAGAGGTGAATTCAGTGTGCAGCAGGGAGGCACACTAAGGAGCATCACTTATTTCTCTAAATGTTAACATTTTCACTTAGTTGCCTCTCAACAGAGGAAAATAAAAATGAACAGGATAATAGTGATTTTTCCCCTTAGCAAGACTTCACTAGCTACTTTTGAAAGCATGGCCAGCCTTATCAATTACTTATGGGTCTTCTTAAGTCATGTTGGAAGGAAGAGAACACGCAGGCTTGATCTGTAATTCAACTACATGCAATGCAAAGAGTTTATTTAAAAAAACATACGTGTATATACACACACCGTACCTAATGAATGGCTGGATCTACTTCATTGTACAGCGCACAGTCTCTGATAATAAATGCCAGGTCTGCGTAATAGAAAAGTTCATTAAACATTTCCTTGGTCTTACTTTCAAGAAATGAGAATTTAGTAAGGCATCAATAGCTCATGAAAACGTCTTATTGCAAACAGCTTTGTTTTAATGTTCAATTACTATTTCTTTTTTTCTTTTTTCTTTTTTTCTTTTCTTTTTTTTTTTTTTTTGCTGCATTTCTGCAACCACACTGAGTAGTTTGAGTTTCTCATCTTCTGGTGTTCTCTCTTTCTCTCTCTCTCCACACACACACACACACACACACATATTCGCACATGTGTATTCCAGTAAATGCTAAGCTATTTTAGTGCATGGAGTAGAATCAAATGCAGCTTTTAAACCACTCATTTACAGCCAGTAGCTTTTTGCAAGATAATAGCTGGACCTCACAGTCTGAGTTTTCCAAAAGAAGAAGGGCTGTAGCAACCACCTCCATGGTGTAAAGCAGCATTATAAGGCCTTCTGGATACTCAGTAAGGCACGTTTTGTCATGTCTTTGACCTGATGTGTTGAAAAAAGTGTTTTGATATGTGGAAACCAAAGCAATTTTTTTTCCCTTTGGCAATGTCTACCTCTATTTTACAGTTTGCCAAAACTTTTCTCTTTTCAAAAGTTATCATTTTAGACCGCAGAACTGCTAAGGATATCACTTATTGTACTTTCTGAATAATTTTAAAAGACTTCATAACATCTGTCACACCTGTCTTTAATCAAAATAAACCCCTGAAAGATCTTTTCCATTATGTTTTGTATAGTCTTACGGTTTATTATTTCCTCCCTAAAAGTTGCTTTTATTCACACAATAGGATGGACAAGCACATAGTAAATGAAAAGTAAATATAAATATAGTTTAGTATAGCAAAACATTGTGAAAAAATGTTAGTGCAGTATAACTGTTTCATGTTTTTAGTTAGGTGAACATAGGTGAAGATTAAATACGGATATACAACTTTTCCCTTGAAAACTTTGATGTAACTCTTTCATGTTTTGAAACATTAAAAATAATTTGTATACAAACGAAAGTGAAGTAAGTTCCCACACATTCTGCAGTTCTGTATGATAATTTTGCTAAAGGTAAATGACAAGATGACATTTATTTATTTACTGTCATCTCATTACATATATATATTTTTAATTTTTTCCAACCAAGAGACTTTCCAAGCCTTCTAGCAATAATAAGATTATATAATAAACCATGATCCCAAAAGCATGTTACAGGAAAAACAAAAATCTTGACATTGTAGTTGACTACAAATTTGTTCTGAGCTAATAATATGATAAATTCTAACTGGTTTTAGAAATCAGCATATTAGAATAATTTCTTATAAAATGTCACATATGTGCTACCCAGGCTAGACCACATCTAACTATTATATCTAAGTCATTGTCTTAATTTACAGTATAGGATATCAAATAAACACCACTCTCAGATATCTCTGTAGATATCTCTACAATATCTTTGTTGTTTTTGAGATAAGGTCTTGCTCTGTCATCCAGGCTGGAATGCAGGGACATAATCATAGCTCACTGCAGCCTCCACTTCATGGATGCAAGAGATCCTCCTGCCTTAGCCTCCTGAGTAACTGGGACTCCAGGCATGCATCACCACCTCTGGCTAATTTTTTTTTTTTTTTTAGAAATGGGGTCCCACTATGTTGCCCAGGCTTTGAACTCCTGGACTGCAGGGATCCTCCTACCTTCGCCTCCCAAAATGCTGGGATTAAGGGCACAAGCCACTGTGCCCCGCCTCCTACAATACTTTGACAGACATCAAACAGCTGCACTCTTTCTGAACAAGCCTGAATGTAACCTCTTATTTTCTTCTCAACTATGGTAGTTTAGATCACTATACTAATTAATCAGCATTGTTACCATTTGTGACAGACTCAACAGTATCCAGAGTAGAGCAAATCATCATTGAAAGTACTTTTGAAAAATGGAATTGGGAACTGGTAAAATTCAGCAAAGAATGACAGAATCCAACAGAACATGGGAGCTCTCTTCAAATATTTAAAGGAGTGGTATATGGAAAAGAAAGTAGACTCATTATTTGTTATGGCTCTTGAAGTCAAAACAAAGAACAAGGCAGAGAATTGCAGGATCTCTGCTTATAATACAAAATGTCAATTAGTGAAATAAGTGCTCTTAAAATGCAATAGTTACTCTCAACCCCTAGAACTATTCAAAAGTGGCTGAAATATTAATCATTGAGAAGACTTAGGTAACAGTGAAATAGGTGACCAATAAATTAGTACCCAGAGGCTAAATTATGACATTAAAACACCCTCGGATTTTCATAAAAATAATTATTTTACCACCACCACTTATACCAGATTATGTCTGATTAAATTCAAATATTTTGGCACAGCATAATTACTGAGTTTGATTTGCAGACGTGATTTGTATATTCAAAGATGGCTGTGGACAACATGTCTCGTTGAGAGCTCTTTGGGCAAAAACTAAAGTGGACTTAGACTCAGCGTGCTCTGTAATGTTATCTGCATTAATTTTGAATGTCACAATTAGAAGCATTATTAGAGTTAAAAGTATTTATCATCATGTATGTTCTCTTAATAATTTAATAGATGGAGATAATAATTCTAGATTTATTTTTATTTCATTTTGACCTCTAAGAATTATGGTAATGTTATATCAGAAAGTGCTGAATAAATGCTTGGAAAGTGACAAAATTACACAGGTGCCATCTTGAAAGGGCTAACTTCAGAAAAGTGCACTTGTGATATCCAGGAATTCATACTGATAGTGAATAGAATGATAGAAGACAATGCAAAGCCCTTCCTCACAGATAGCCAAGTGAGAAACACAGAAAGAATGATGGAGTTAGGAAATCTTTGAATTGTAACCACCATATTGGCATCAAGGCCAACTAGATGACAAAACTAGTTTGATGAACAAGATATGATATATACATCGTCTGAAATAGCCCATTGATTTCTTATCAATACCACACGTCTTATAAATTGCAAAGGTAAAATTAATAACTTTATACAGGGATATCCAAGAGACACCATTTTAACCAAGTGATGAAGTTTGTCATCACCAATAATGAGACAGAGGCATCATGTGTATCTGGATATAAGGTATTAGAGAAAACACACCTTGTTTTGATGGTATTCCTGCTAAAAATAGATAAATTGAATCAGGAATCATTAAACAAACTCATATTGAAGGATGTTCAACAAAATAACTGGCCTGTGTCTTCAGATATATCAGCTTCATGAATAAACAAGAAACTGAGAGAATCTTCCAGATTGAAGGAAAGTAAAGTTACAAGATAATGTGATGTCATTCATGATTGTGAATTGGATACTGGACCAGAAAAAATACAGCTAAAACGGACGGTATAGCAATAATGAAGAAATGTTCTGTATCACTGTGAATTACCCAGTACTGTGCCAATGTTATCAATGATATCAATACTATCAATGAATTAGATAGTATTGTACCAATGTTAAATTTCTTGATTTTGTTAATTGTATCAGGTTCATGCAGTTTTTATCCTTGGGAAATTCATACCAAAATATTTGGTGTTAGGTGAATATGATATCTACAACTTAATTTCAAGTGGTTCAGAAAAGGATATGTATGTGTTTTATATATAGAAGTGTGTGTGTTATGTGTGTATTTGTGTGCATGAAAACACTTAGGGGAGAGAAGACAGATAGATGATAGGTAGATAAGTAGCTACAGAGAGAGAGAGACAGATAGACAGATAGACAGAAAGACAGACAGGTCCCTTAGATAGATGGACAGACAGACAGACGGATGGATGGGCACATGGATGGACATGCAGACAGATAGACCGACAGACAGACAGATAGACAGAAAGATGGATAGAAAGAAAGACAGATAGACAGACAGATAGATGGACGGATGGACGAAAAGACATACATACAGACAGATGGATGGACAGACAGAAAAACAGATAGACAGGTAGACAGAAAGACAGACAGACAGACAGAATGAAAGGTAGATAGACAGATAGACAGACAGATAGAAAAGGAGATAGGTAGACAGGTAGGTAGGTAGATAGGCAGATAGATAGATAGATAGATAGCCAGCAAGCCAGACAGCCAGACAGTCAGACAAACAGACAGATAGACAGACAGGCAGACAGATAGACAGATAGATAAACAGACAATTAGATGGACAGATAGAAAGGTAGTTAGACAGGCAGATAGACAGATCCACAGATAGATAGACAAATGGACAGCCAGCCAGACAGATAGACAGAGATACAGACAGATAGATAGACAGATAGACAGATATAGATAGATAGATAGATAGATAGATAGATAGATAGATAGACAGACAGGTAGACAGATAGATAGATACATAGATACAAATAGAAGGATAGATAGATAGACAGACAGACAGACAGAGCAAAGCAGTTGGGCGTGGTGGTTCACGCCTATAATCCCAGCACTTTGGGAGGCCGAGGCGGGCGGATCACCTGAGGTCAGGAGTTCAAGACCAGTCTGACAACATGGTGAAACCCCGTCTCTACTAGAAAGATAAAAATTAGCCAGGTGTGGTGGCGCATGCCTGTAATCCCAGCTACTTGGGAGGCTGAGGCAGGGAGAACTGCTTGAACCTGGGAGGAGGAGGTTGTAGTGAGCCAAGATTATGCCACTGCACTCCAGCCTGAGTGAGACTCTGTCAAAAAACAGAACAAAACAACACAACACAAAACGAAAAACAAAGAAAACCACAATAACATAGATAGGGCAAAGTCACTGTGGCAAATTTTTAACATGCCCTAAATCTGGTTGAATGTTTATAGCAAATTTTATACTGTACTTTGATATTTTCTGTGTGCTTGAAAACATATAAAATAAAAATTTATAAAAATAAAAAGAGAACTAGAGATGAAAGTTGGAATAATCAAAAATAAATCTAAACAATGATGCATCTGTGGGTAATCAGTTGTTTTTTAGCTCATTGTGATGGAATTTTTGGCTGAATTGACTTCAACAGTGGATCTCACTTTCTGATAGATTTGTGCTGTCCTGTTAGACTATCTGATACACAGATCTCAGGTTGTGGGAAACAGAAATGAAGTACAGAAACTTATGGTAAATATTTAACAAGAATACAGCCCAGTACCTTGCAGCATGAACTGCAGGGAAACTTACCTTAAGCAGAACCATACCTAACAATATTTAGGTTTCTTAAGCTGTTTGGGATTACACCACTTGTGCCTGCATAATGTCTAGGATGCCTTCTTAAGAGCAAGTGCAAATTTTTTGCAAAGCCCAATACCAAAATGTAAAAGCTGGAAACTATTATGCTTTTCTCGATACAAGCTTTAATAATATACATTTGACAATGAGCTTATTTATATATGGTGAACTGTACTATAATGTGATGCAAGTCCCATTCCGTGGTTATTCCAAATTTTCCATAAAATGTTCATAGAAGTAGCATTATCAAATAAATGAAATGTGAAAAAAAAATAATACATTCAATCTTGGCTTTCAGTAACAGAATTCAAGTTAAATTGCATGGACATGAGTTGCTCATGTTATTCATCAAGTTCAATGTCATTATTGATTTTTCAGAAATAGTATCAGAATGACTTATGTTTTGAGGAATTTAGGCCAGAAATCCTAGGTGCCAATAATTTTTCTCTATGTGGGAAAAATGCATCCTTTAGTCCCCCTGTCTGAAGGGAAACCACAGAGGCAGTGGAACCATTAAAAGCAGGAAATAGGTTTGAGTAGTATAAATGGCCAATGAGTTGCTTTCTTTTTTTAAAATTTATTTATTTATTTATTTATTTATTTTTTTGAGACGGAGTCTTACTTTGTCGCCCAGGCTGGAGTGCAGTGGAGCGATCTCGGCTCACTGCAAGCTCTGCCTCCTGGGTTCACGCCATTCTCCTGCCTCAGCCTCCCAAGTAGCTGGGACTACAGGCCCCCACCACCATGCCTGGCTAATATCTGTTTGTATTTTTAGTAGAGATGGGGTTTCACCATCTTAGCCAGGCTGGTCTTGAACTCCTGACCTTGTGATCTGCCTTTCTCGGCCTCCCAAAGTGTTGGGATTACAGGCATGAGTCACGGCGCCTGGCCAATTTTCCTATTTGTATTTTCAGATGAGGTTTGAGAACATTATATGCAGTTTTATCTACTCAATGAAAAGATGTCAAAATATTTAGCAGTCAATGAATATAATACCTGTAACATAGTCTCAAATGTTTTCTTCTCCTTCTGTCCTAAAAGAAGTGTAGGGTCTTATCTACACTAACCCCTGAATCATACACTCAGGGACTTAGACAGTAAATGGCCAGAAAGGGATTAGCCAAGATAATTAAAACTGAAGCATTATATTATTGCTTTACTCTTCTTAGAGTTTTGAAATCCCACTATGGTAGGGCCTCTTCAAGGCTGAAAAGAACATCATGAAAGAGCTTTGCTGGTGGCAGCTCTCACATGCATCACCATCCCCAGAAATGGCTAGGCAGATAACTCTTTCATATGTTTCAACATTTTACTTTCAGTAGCTAAAGCAGAGGAGATGCTTCTTCCCTCAACTAGCAAGCTCCTGATGGCCTCTTGAACCCAAATGATATCACATTAGAATGAAAACCTTGTTCTTAGAAAATGAACTCAGTACAGTGTGTGACCCTCACACAGATGACACAAATGGCTTCTTCAATGGGAAGCTAATCGCCATCATCCCCTGCTCCATCCATTATTTGTTACTGACAGCTGCCCATGTATCAATCTTGTGTTAAGTACAGTGGAAGCCAGCTTCAACACAAATCTGCTTTTCATGGGGCAGCTGATCCTAGGTCACTGCCCCACACTCCTGCTCCGTTGTGTGGAGTAGGGCCACATTTTAAAAGTAATACATCATGGAACAGTTTTTTTTCTTTTTTTTAAAGTTATGAACCTGAATTGCCCATGAAGGCCTTACCTCATGCATGCTGTCCACTCTCCAACTATATTCATTATACCCCCAAATCGAAGCCATTTAAAATGAACATGAGAAGTACGTTGAACGTAGATGATACATCCTCACTTGATCTTGATTCTATACTACTTACATTTCCCATGAGATTAATTAGTGACACAGATAGCTTACTTTATATGATGTTCACTGGAAACCTCATACACTATCCATGACGCTATTTGCATCTTGCCTGTTTCTAAATTACTATGAATTTTTTTCACCTAAAATATGAATAACGCTAAGATGGAGAAATGGAGTTGCACATATTTAAGTCATCATGTAACTGTATATATTTTGGTAAAATAGAATAGCGAGAATGTTTAATTCTTCAGATAAAAACCCCCGAGGAGATGAGGAGACATACATCATTGAATAACACCACAGTGTGGCTCCATTAGAAAAGCAGTATACATTTCCTGACGTAGAAATGACCATATTAAAACGTTCCAAGTGGAATTATTATTTTCCTAAGCCTGCAAGTTTATTTGTTGTCCCTGTTTCCTTGTGTGCGCTAGTTAGAAGCATCCGTAGGCGACAGTGGAGAATGGAGATTGCTAAGCGATTTTCCACACTTCCTCAAACGTAAAGGTGAGCACTTTAAAATTCAAGACCCAGCACCCTTCAGTGCCTATATACACTGCAGAGATGGATTACTTGGTATTGTCTTACATAAGTAACTAGAGTCATAAGATTTGTATTTCTGTCTCTGGATTCATGAGCCATAAATCTTGAGCATGTTAAAACTGCTAGTGCAGGGAATTCATGAGAGGCAGTGTCCTCCTGCTCAGCTTTCTCCATCAGGCGTGCATATGCAATAGCTCACAGAGGTATTCCTGGAGTGCCACGAGTCACACGATACCATTTTCCTACCATGATAGCTCAGTGCAGCACCAGCAGGCTCCTGTCCCCAGCTTCATGTTAAACACTCTGCAAACACTTCAGTGTGAATCCAAGCATGTGTGTGATTGACTTATCCATTTTAGCAAAATATCTGTTTTCAATCACTCAGAACTTTGGTGAAAAACAAAACCAAACCATATGCTCTCGTGGAAAAAATACATTATGGTTGTCAATGTTTATGCTATTAATATAAATTATATCAGTTTGCCTGGCTTGGAATTATAAGAACATCTAGAAAATGCTTTAGTTTTTTAAAATGGAAATTTTCCTTCAGTAGCAATTCAAAATGATAAGAAAAAAAAAGATTCATTCTAGACTTGGGAGGTAATATCTAGATAAAAATACCTCTTAATGAAAGATAATAGTAAACAAAAACAAAACAAACAGAAGACAAATTTTGATTTATTACATCAACACTTCCAAATTGTTTCAAGAGTCTCACTCATGACTTCTATAAAACCTTGGTGATATTTTATCTCAAACAAATCTCTTCTCTTTTGGACTTCAAATAAATTGACAGAAGCATACATATATATTAGGATATATATGTATATCCTACAAAGTTGGATTCTGGCCAGGCATGGTGACTCATGCCTGTAATTCCAGCACTTTGGGAGGCAGAGGCGGGTAGGTCACTTGAGTTCAGGAGTTCATGACCAGCCTGGGCAATATGGTGAAACCCCGTCTCTAGTAAAAATACAAAGATTAGCCAGTGTGATGGTGTGTACCTGTAGTCTGTAGTTCCAGCTACTCAGGGGGCTGAGGTGGGAGGATGGCTTGAGCCCAGGAGGTCGAGGTTGCAGTGAGCCTTGACTGTGTCACTGCACTCCAGTCTGGGCGAAAGAGTAAGACCCTGTCTCAAAAAATAAATTAATTAAATAAACAAAGTCAGATTGTTGATTCAACCTCTAAAGCTGCAATTGTACATGTAAAGAAAAAAACAAAACCTGTCAGTTGCTAAATTATTTTTGGAATGACCACTGTCCAAAACCGTCTTGTTCAGATTTGCACTCTTATTTCTAATCCCATGAATGTGCCCTATCATACAATTTTTTTGAAATAATATCTGATGCATTTTTTTTCTTCTTTATTTTCTGCAAATCCTCACCATTAAAATCAGCATTTGGGTGGAAGAGTATTGCCCCAGAAATGGACAGACTCAACAGAACCTAGCAAGATCAGAGTCAAATCTGTGGCTTTGAGTAGCAAAGCAGGACTTCTTTTTCAGCTCATAGCGGAAATATTGGTCTTGCAAGCAAGGCTTTTTTAAAATAAGAAATTAGTACTTGAGAAAGTGTTCTTTTTATTCCAAATTCTGCATTTAAATATCAAGAGGCAAAGCCCGGAGAGCTCAAAACATTAAGGTTATGTCTTTACCTCTCAAATGAGAGAAATGTGCAATGAGATAAACACCTCCCAAGCAAGGGAGATGGGAGTTGCAACAGAAAGGAGCAGCGGGGAAGGGATGTCACTGCACCGTCTGTCCTGGTAGGCTATGAAAGTGCGTTCTTTCCCAGGAAGCAGATGGAGCAATAAAATACAATTTAGGCTTTTTTTTTTTTTTTTTTTTTTTTTTTCTCATCTGAAACTCTTAAAATAGGCAGTCTCGTTCTTCAGAAGGAAACATAGATGTGTATGGCTACGGGAGAGTAAAAACTGGCAATCAGAGAAAGGGACTGGAGTTGGGCAGAGTGGCTCATGCCTGTAATTCCAACACTTTGGGAGGCTGAGGCGGGAGGATTACTTCGGGCCAGGAGTCGGACACCAGCCTGTGGCAATGTAGCCAGATATCATGTCTAAAAAAATAAAAAAACAATTAATTGGATATGGTGTCATGCTCCTGTAGTCCCAGATACTCCAGAGGCTGAGACAGGAGGATCGCTTGAGCCCAGGAGGTCCAGGCTGCAGTGACCTATGATTGCACTACTACACTCCAGCCTGGGCTACAAAGCAAGACTCCAACTCCGGAAAAAACACAATTAAAAAAAGGAAAAGAAAAAGGGATGCAGATAGTGTCCTGATTCCCCTGGGGCCCCAGAAAAGTACTGGGGAGCTTTAGGAGGGTCTCAACCCTGGGCTTCTGTGCCCAAGACGCCCCTGGCAACTTAGCTGCAATGAACAACAGATAACCTCATGAAAAATTGGACTTCCCCTAGGGAAAGGAAAGGAGAAGGCAAAAATGCATAGACATATCTTCCTCCAAGATGTGGTAGCAATAGCTTTCTTTCTATTGGCAAAATAAAGAGTACAGTCAAATGACAACTTGAGAGCTAAGCTATAGTCAGAGACAGATTTCATTTTTAACTTGCTATAAGTGATAGAAAAAATAAATGCATTAACCTCTCAAAAGTGGGTTTCCACACAGCAAAGGAGTGAAATAATGCCTAAATTTTATACAGCAAAGAGCACATAGCAAGCCTTCAATAAGTTGTAGATAATATTAGTATTGCTGAAATTGTAATTGTTAGGAAAAATAAAACTCTGATGCAGCTTATTCACTTTAATGGTAAGTGTTATAATTTAATTAGATGAGATGAGAATCACGTGTGTCCAGCATCTTTCCTGATTAGCCTACAACCATTATTACACTAAAACAAAACAAAACAAACACCACATGGTTCTAATTTATCCTGAGGAGTAGTGTTAATTCGAGACTCATCATTTTGTAATGGCAGTCATAGAGACCACAACAATGCATGATAAACCACTCCAAGTTGCCCAAGATTTCTCAAATTAGGAAATCTCTTTAAAGAAATCTGTGCAAGGGAATAAGTGAAAGCCAGTTTGATTTTGTGGATCTCTTCACAGGCATGATAACTAATTGCTTTGTAAATTGAAAGGGTGTAGGGAAATCCCCAGGATTGAATATTGTAGTTAAGCGATCAGGACCACTTTCAGTGATTATTTAAACAAAATGGGTCAGATGTAGTGGACTGATTTATCTGCTCCAGGCATGGTTCATGGACCAGCATCACGTGGGAGCTTGTGAGAAACACAGTATCTCAGGCCACCCGATCCCTGCTGAAGCAGCATCTGCATTTTATCAGGATCCTCAGGTATTTACGGGCACTGGAAAGTTTCAGAAGTGCTGGCCTAGGCTGATTTCCATGCTAAAATTCTAGTATTTGCATAACACAAAGCAGGAGACAAGGTTATTTTTATGTAATAGATAATTAATAGATAATTTTGAATGGTTAATTAAGCTTATTTTTATGTAATATATCATGAATAAATAATTTTCATAATAACATACAGTTGCATAGAGGAAAAATTTTATAAATAGAGAAATGAGCCAATAAAATCTTGGGAAGAATTGTGTAACTGTCACATCAAAGTGAAATTTCTGTGCTATAAATATTTGGTTTTGTTTGAAATTATGACATTGCTTTCAGAAATTGGTAAAATTAAGGCCACTGTTCTGAGAATAAAATATCTATAATATTTCTGATGCACTGTCTTTCTGCCTATTTATATGTTCGCCACGTCCCTTTTTCACCAAGCCTAGACACTTTTGAGTTATGACCCTTTCTGGAAGACCACAGGTACAACTTTCAGTTTAAGATAATGAAGATGGTTTGCAAATAAATGATTCCAGCGTGCAAGATATAAATTATTTTTAACTTATCTAATGATAACTACTTATTCTGTTATAATCAAGGTAATCTACCTACAGGTAATGATTATTCTAATACATCATCTGCTAAGATGCTTAGAAAATGATTCTCAGAGAGCATATCAGTGATTGTATTGTATTAGAATTATTGTATGTTTCCATCTGGTTCCCTTGCCAGAAAGGGAACTTGTCTTCCTTATCTTTATTTGTTTATAGCATTACTCATTGCCTGGCTTATAGTGGAAGCTCAATTAGTGTTATTAAATCAATAATGAATGATTGCAGTAAATTGTATATACTTTTGTTTCTTTGTGACATTTTTGGTAACAGCCTGTAATGGTTAGAAGGTCACTTCATATCAGGTGTTTAAAAAGATGAAGTTTCCCAAGTAAATTCACTTGTGATGCTATGCTTTCATTTTTATTATTTTTATGTGTGGTTTGATGAATTTAGTTACATAAGATAATGGGCATTGCAAGAATTAGAATTTCAGGAATTCTAATATCTAAGATACCTACTGGCAAAAAGGTTTGCAAAAGCTATCAGCTGAAACCAGGCCATTTACAACCAATTACAAATCAGTAATATCCATCTGACATACTCTTCAAATTCATTGCACTCAATTTGGAACAAACCACGTTCTATTCTGTATTCGTGGTAACATGTTGTTGGGTAATTAGACATTGTAAGTAGTATTTTGGGTAGTAATAGGCATTTTTCAAGCTCACTTTCTTTTTCTGAAAGGAATACACAGTTTCTGTATATCTAAGGACCTTGTCATTGCTTCATAATCAACCAGACTTTACTTTTTAATAGCTTTTGGTTTATTTTTCCGTCTCATATTTTTTTGTTTTAGTTTTTTATGTTTTTATTTTTCACCCTTGATCATTTGGGAACTCTTGACAATGACAACAGAAGAAAAACCAAAGCAAGTAATTTCAGTTTAATCTATAATTCATTTGTGAGCATTTCAATACATTTCACATATTACCTGAAATATCAGTGTTCTCTGTAAAAGAAAAGCTAAGAGGCAGAACCATTTTACTTAAAAAAAAAAAAATGATCCAAGCTGGTAGAATAAATGCACATTTTCCTCTCTAAGAACAACTCAAAAAAGTCAACACTCCCCAACTCTTTCTTGCCCAGTGGGGACAGAAGGGAGACTTAGAGGTGTGCCTCTATTGTCCCTACTGAGCAATGTTCCCAGATGTTAAAATTGTCATGAAAATGTGAAACTCTTTGCTACAAATTTTGGCAACAACAATAAAATATCTATTCAATGTAACACAATTTTTAAGAGTGTGTATACAGAATGCTAAAAATATAAATTGGCTGATTGTAGCCAAATTAGTTGTTTACTCAGTTAAATAAAGAAAAAATAATAATAAAATCAGTCACTCCTGATAGGTATTTAAAAATAGAAAGAAAAGAAAACTGTTTCCAATTTAAAGTTCTTAGTAATGTCACATTGGTGCCTCTTCCCTATAGAAAAAGGTGTAGTGTTTTTATTCTTCTTCCATTCCTGGGCACTATCAAGTCCCTGCCCAACTTCTGGCCTCAGATGAAAAACATTCTTTGGTCTGGTCTTTCCTAGCCATAAGCATGGACTAAACAGCATCTCTCCTGAAGCACAATTGATCTTCAGATGAGAATAGTAAAAGAAAGAGGAGGTATTGTGAAGAAAACTGGTTTGGTGTTATCTGTCAACATTTCTTTTAGTTCTTACTATATACTCGTGTGCAGAGGTGCATAAGAAAGGGATTCATGGCTGGGCACGGTGGCTCATGCCTGTAATCCCAGTACTTTGGGAGGCCGAGGCGGGAGGATCACAAGGTCAGGAGATCGAGACCATCCTGACCAACATAGTGAAACCTCGTCTCTACTAAAAATACAAAAAGTTAGCCAGGCGTGGTGGCACGTGCCTATAGTTCCAGCTACTTGGCAGGCTGAGGCAGGAGAATCACTTGAACCCGGCAGATAGAGCTTGCAGTGAACCGAGATCGCACCACTGCACTCCAGCTTGGGCGATACAGCAAGACTCCGTCTGGAAAAAAAAAAAAAAGGGACTCGCTGCCCGGAATTATTTAGGCTATGATTAGTTGCTTATAGTCAAGAGTCAGGAAACTTGTTAGTTCCATACATTCAACTATCAAGTAAATAAATTAGGAAGTTAAAATTTTGACTAGAAGAAACACCCTCTATTCATTCCTTCCATAGTTGTGGTTTCCAGGAGCATTCACACAATGGCATGTCAATGCCAATAAGTGTAGCATAAACTTAAAGAATCAGTGATATTTTGGGGACACCTACATTTTGGAAACCCTTTGCTCACTGTGAGGAATTAGTCAATTAAACTGTTAAACATTTTCTTTCCTCAAAATTTGATGAGTTTACTGTGACATATATAATCTATCACCCCAATAAATATACCCAGGTGAATAAAGGAGATATATCTTGGTGAGGCAAACTTGCGTAGGAGTTAGCAGACCTAGATTCCACTTGAGCAGAGTATATAAATCAGTTTTAGTCAATCTGTTAACTGCTACGTAGCCTTTTTCTTTTTGTGAATGAAGACACACATACTTCTACATCCACAGAACTGTGCTAGCCAGAAGGTAATGGAATGGCACCCACAAAGTGTGAAAAAGGGGGAAAAACAACTGTTAGTTTATAGTTCTACAGACAGTGAAGATATCATTTTTAAACGAGGGGGAAATGAAGGCTTTTTAAGATGCACAAAAGCTGAGGGCATTTTTCTCCATCAGACCTGCACTTCAAGAAATGCTAAACAAAATTCTTCAGATAGGATGGGAATGGTACCAGATGAAACACTGAAGCCATACAAACAGTGACAGACACAGTGTGAAATATGTGAGAGGATATAAAAGAGTTATTTGCTCACTTTAAAGTTTCTTGAAAAGATAATTAACAATTTAAAGCAAAATTTAATAATTACAAGTTTACCATATACATCAAAGTGAAATGTGTTTTAAAAATAGCACAATGGTCAGGGAGGGTAGGGATATGGCTGTGAGTATCTTACACCACACATGAGGTGGTATATTATTATTTGAAGATGTTAAGATGTATTATAAACACTGTAATTTTTTTTTTCGAGACGGAGTTTTGCTCTTGTTGCCAGGCTGGAATGCAGTGACACAATCTCAGCTCACCGCAACCTCTGCCTCCCGGGTTCAAGCAATTCTCCTGCCTCAGCCTCCTGAGTAGCTAGGATTACAGGCATGCACCACCATGTCCGGCTAATTTTGTATTTTTTGTAGAGATGGGGATTCTCCACGTTGGTCAGGCTGGTCTCAAACTCCTGATCTCAGGTGATCTGCAAGTCTCAGCCTCCCAAAGTGCTGGGATTACAGGCGTGAGCCTCTGCACCCGTCCATAAACACTGTAAATTTTTAATTAAAAGAAGGTATATAAAATAATTCTACGGTGGAGATAAATGGGATTCCACAAAATTAATATTTATTTTGCACATATACACACAAACTTTTACCTTTACTTCTCTGATATTACTATTTCCATTCTAATATTAAGTTGGTGCAAAAGTCATTGCGGTTTTGGCCATCATTTTCAATGGCAAAGACTGCAATTACTTTTGTTCCACCCTAATACAAATTGTGATGATGAATTTAATAGGTGACTTTGACTGGGCTAAGGGATGCCCAGATAGTTGGAAAAACATTTATTTCTGGGTGTCTCTGTAATGGTATTTCCAGAGGGATTAGCATTTGGATTAGAGGGGTTTTTTTGGGAATGGGGGTGAGGGGTCCTAATTTGCATAAGTCCACAGCAACCACCAAATATGTGAATGCTGCTTGCTTTCCACAGTGACTGCCTGAGGTACCTTCCACATAGGAAACCAAGGGTATGTTGCTCCCAGGCCATGGGGTGTATTCAGAGATAATACCATCAACACTGATGCCTCAACACAATCCCTGAACATTCCTAGACAGAGATTTAAGTGGTGTAGTAGACAAGGGATCAAGAAGGACGCCAGAATTAAGGGATGAAATTTGGAAAAACCAAGAGAATTGCAGAAAACCAGATCCAGGACTCTAATAATCTATATGAGAGCCTCTGTAGACTTTTCTCTAGGATGGGTCAATGACTTACCATTTAAGAGCACAGAGATGGTGGGGCGCTGTGGCTCATGCCTATAATCCAGCACTTTGGGAGGCCGAGGCAGGCAGATCATGAGGTCAGGAGTTTGAGATCAGCCTTACCAACAAGGTGAAACTTTTAGCTGGGTGTGGTGGCACATGCCTGTAATCCCAGCTACTAAGGAGGCTGAGGCAGGACAATTGCTTGAACCCAGGAGGCAGAGGTTGGTATGAGCTGAGGTTGTGCCACGGCACTCCAGCCTGGGCAACAGACTGAGACTCTGTCTCAAAAAAAAAAAAAAAAAAAAAAAAAAAAAAAAAAAAAGCACAGAGAGTGGACCCTCTGTTACTTTTGATGTCCAGCCTGCAATATTAATGCTCCAGAATAATAAAAGCTTTGAAAGGGATATCCTGATAAAAACCAGGAACCAAGTTATTTCAAAAGTAAGTTAATGGATTAAAAATCATAAATGAAATATTGATCCTGAAAATGTGACCAAATTTGGTGCCTCATGAAATGGAAATTCTGAGGCAAAAAAAAGTGTAGTCCTTGCTCTTAATGCATTTAAAAAACAAACTAGTAGAAGATTTACAAATTATTATTATACATGAGGAGCACAGTAACTATCTAGTGACATGTATAAGCTTCATTTGTTATTGTCCATTCCAATTTTTTTTTTTTTTTTAAACTGAGTCTCATTCTGTTGCCCAGGCTAGAGTGAGGTGGTGCAGTCTTGGCTCACAGCAAGCTCTGCCTCCCAGGTTCAAGTGATTCTCCTGCTAAAGGCACGAGCCACCACACCCAGTTAATTTTTGTATTTCGAGTAGAGACAGGGTTTCACCGTGTTAGCCAGGCTGGTCTCAAACTCCTGACCTCAAGTGATCCACCCTCCTCGGCCTCCCAAAGTGCTGGGATTACAGGTGTGAGCCACCGTGCCTGGCCTGTCCATTCTAATTTAAATGATTAAAAAATGAGATCTCTATTGTACAGAGTGTGAGTCCAGAAATTTTCTTGGAGAAAGTGGGTCTTCAGTTGGGCTTCAGATGATGGAGTTTAGTAGAAAATGACTAGAGGGAAGAACATCACGCTGGCAATTGTGTGGCAAGGATGTAGAGCTAGGTATGCACAGGACATATTTCTAAGACAGAGAGAGAGAAGGAAGGCTGGCCTTTTGGGGTAGAGAAACCTATTTGAATAATTTTACTACTTTAACCACAGATTTTAAAAACTAGATCTCTTCCCCTCATGCTTTCATTTGTTTTTACATTTGCATTGAAATATCATACACCTCACCTCATTTTCACCTTGGATTTCAAATGAATATAGTCATAAATGAAATATTTTAGTAAGTGAGGAAATCTTCACACAAAAATACATTCACTGCTAATTGTAAATTTCAGCAATAAAAATTAGTTTATACACACCTACCCTAAATAAGCCCTAGATGCTGGATCATAAGGTATGGTCCTCACCCTTAAATAGGCTATTATCCCTCTAGAAGTGTAAAAATCCACGTGTATGTATGATTATATCAGGATCCAGTGTCTGGTGATAGTGGTAAGATAGTTCAGAGAAGGAGACACCACTTCATGCTGTGGGGATTATCACAGGTAGTAATGGAATGGATGAATTTCGAAAGTTGGGTAGAGTTGCTGCAGATGGCTGTGGTGGGTAGGGGATATCAGTGAAATGAGTCAGAAGGAAATGAAGATGAGAAGGTAAGAACACACGCTTGTCTTTCTTTTCATAACCTGTTTGCTATTAAGCCTTTTTCAGAGTGTTGGTAAGGCCAATAGTTACAAAGATCATGACACAAACTAGTGAAGGTGACTCAAGGTGAAAGGCTTAACTTTCCTGATATGTATTAGGGAGCACCAGAAGATAGGATAGCCTCTAAACCAAAGCAAGATTGGAGTCAAACGGGGCCAGGAGAAGAGAAAACTCCATGACCCTGTGGCCTGGCCCAGGTAGCAGTGTGGTAAAACTTGCCATTGGAATGATTGGTGATTGTTACTGTTTTTCACGCCCTTCAATTGGAATCACTGAGGGGATATTGTTCTGAAACCTGTCAGAAGCTGTTGTGGGAAATCTGGGACCCCAAATGGAGGGACTGGCTGAAGCTGTGGCAGAAGAATATAAATTGTGAAGATTTCGTGGACATTTATTAGTTCCCCAAATTAATACTTTTATAATTTCTTACGCCTGTCTTTCCTGCAGTCTCTGAACATAAATTGTGAAGATTTCATGGACACTTATCATTTCCCCAATCAACACCCTTGTGATTTCCTATGCCTGTCTTTACTTTAATCTCTTAATCCCATCATCTTCATAAGCTGAGGAGGATGTATGTCGCCTCAGGACTCTGTGATGATTGTGTTAACTGCACAAATTGTTTGTAGAGCATGTGTGCTTGAACAATATGAAATCTGGGCACCTTGAAAAAAGAACAGGATAACAACAATGTTCAGGGAACAAGGGAGATAACCTTAAACTCAGACTGCAGGTGAGCCAGGCGGAACAGAGCCATATTTCTCTTCTTTCAAAAACAAATAGGAGAAATATCGCTGAATTCTTTTTCTGAGCAAGGAACATCCCTGAGAAAGACAATGGCCCCTGAGGGTAGGCCTCTGAAATGGCTGCTTTGGGGTGGCTGTCTTTTACAATTGAAGACAAAGGGATGAAATAAGCCCCAGTCTCCTGTAGCGCTCCCAGGCTTATTAGGATGAGGAAATTCCCGTCTAATAAATTTTGGTCAGACCGGTTGTCTGTTCTCAAACCTTGTCACCTGATAAGATGTTATCAATGACAATGCGTGCCCAAAACTTCATTAGCAATTTTAATTTCACCCCGTCCTGTGATCCTGTGATCTCGCCCTGCCTGCATTCGCTTTGTGATTTTTTTACCTTGTGAAGCATGTGATCTCTGTGACCCACACACTATTCATACACTCCCTCCCCTTCTGAAAATCGCTAATAAAAACTTGCTGGTTTTATGGCTCAGGAGCATCACAGAACCTGCCGACATGTGATGTCTCCCCCGGACACCCAGCTTTAAAATTTATCTCTTTTGTATTCTTCCCCTTTATTTCTCAGACCAGTCAACACTTAGGGAAATAGAAAAGAACCCACGTAGAATATCAGGGGTGGGGTTTCCCCCAGTAAGAAACATTCTTCTGAGAATAGTTTTTGTGAAGTTTGCAAGTTCATAAGAGGGCAAGGTAGTAGAAACAAAGAAAAAGGGAAAAAGAGAAAGGAAAATATTCAAGGGTTAAAATGAAAGAAACTGGATTCACTTTTAATCCATTTACATGATCTTGGGATGTTTCCACAGAATTGCTTCATGCTTTTAGCTATTTTCTACCAATTACACTGGGAAACATGACTGTGCTCAAGTACAGGGAAGACTATTTTCTGATCATTTCTCATTAAAGTAGAAAAGTGCTTTTATTTTGCAAAGAAACTTAAGGTTTGTCAGGTTTTTCTGATTTTGTGATTGAAGCTGACCCTTCTTTTTAAAAAATGTCTTTTGGTCTCATCTGCTATTACTCTAAAGGTCTTTAGAGACACATAGAAGTGCAGGTTACAGATTTTATTCCCACATCTTTGCTCTTTGATGTGGCTCTAAATGGATAATTGGAATGAGAGAGAACTCCTCTAGGAAGAAAAAGAAAATAGAGGTCTTAGTAGACACAGAGATTCTTTTTGTTCCATTTACCAAATTGGAAGTGGGGGGTTGCTGCTAGAGGTCTTGCTCTGGCTCAGACACAAAAATTCTTCTCTTACTAATAAGCACTGCTCGATATCAACTTCACTGCATCCTATTACTCACTGTAGGCATGTAGCATGATAATTATGCCCTACACCCCTCTCTCTGCTTCTGGCCCCAAACATCTTGACTTACATGGGATACAAGACATAAATTAATCCTCATTCTTAATACAGTCTTCTGTACTTCATTTACATAGCCAGAATATTGTCTCAACCCTGCCCCATGTCATACTATGGGACTTGATGTAAATCATAGCATTAGATTTGGAAAGCAAACATTTCCTCTGAAGTATTTAAGGTGTTAAGCTGAGCCCTGGAGTCGGCAAATAAGTAGCACTACAAAAATGCCTACAACCAGAGGGAAAAAAAACACCACAAATAGAACTGTGTCAAGGACAATGCTAGTTTAGGGAAAGCAGGTGATGACAAAAAAAAACCCAGGAGAGTTTGATTGGCATCTCTTAATGGGTAGATATCACCTCCACGTTGCAGATAAACTAATACTTTTGAGTATGTGCTTTGAGCTAGGCCCTTTCCAAGCCTCATTTACTTTTCTGAGTTAACTAATAAGGCAGAAACAATTACTCCCGTGTGATGTACAGGAGGCAGCATAGCATAATGTCATGAGCTGGCATTTTGTAAGTCTCAGGAATAGCTGTCATCTATGTGTGATGCTGGGCATTTAGTAAAAGAGAATTAGCAACTGCACCTGCCCTCTCAGGAGCCTATGAAGATTAAATGTGATCCCACATGTAAAGCATTGAACCTCTAGCTCCTTTCAAATGCTCAAAAGATGCTCATTATTATCATACAAAAATCAGTCATGAGGCTTAAAGAAGTATATAATATTTGGTCCAATTTCGAGTAACTAACAAGTTCCATGACTCTCAACTATAAGCAACTAATCATTGACTAAATAATTCTGAGCAAAAATCCCTTTCTTATGCACCTCTGCGCACCAGTACAGAGGAATTAAAAGAATTGTTGGCAGATTACACCAAACCAGTTTTCTCCACAACGCCTCCTCTTTCTTTTTTTTACTATTTTTATCTGAAGATCAATTGTTCTTCCTGAGAGATGTTGTTCAGTCCATGCCCATGGCTAGGAAAGACCAGACCAAAGAATGCTTTTCATCTGAGGCCAAAAGTTGGGCAGGCAACTAGAATCTGCTCTTGCTAAAGACCCAAATAAGCATGCCTGTGATCTTAGGTCCAGCAACCACAGAGAAAAGATAGTTCATCAACAGCATCACAGATCTTTACAGCTGGTC
The DNA here is from genome assembly GCF_047675955.1 of Chlorocebus sabaeus. Taxonomy (NCBI): domain Eukaryota; kingdom Metazoa; phylum Chordata; class Mammalia; order Primates; family Cercopithecidae; genus Chlorocebus; species Chlorocebus sabaeus. The sequence goes on from NC_132933.1 coordinate 144,500,042, forward strand.
CATCCATGCCTGTTACTGTAAATGTAGCAGGATTATAAAATTCAATTTGTAATTCCTGCTGCTCTAGACGAAGCCTTTGTATCCATCCTCAAGGCATGGTGACTTGATAGTGCCCAGGAATGGAAAAAGAATAAAAACACTACACCTTATTCTATCGGGAAGAGACACCAACCTGAGATGTTACTAAGAGCTCTAAATAGGAAACAGTTTATTTTTTTACATTTCTATTTTATTTTAGATTCAGGGAGTACATGTACAGGTTTGTTATAAGGATATTTTGCTTTTTTTTTTCTTATTGTTAAGTTTATTATTATTATTATTATCATTATACTTTAAGTTCTAGGGTACATGTGCATAACGTGCAGGTTTGTTACATATGTATACTTGTGCCATGTTGGTGTGCTGCACCCATCAACTCGTCAGCACCCATCAACTCATCATTTACATCAGGTATAACTCCCAATGCAATCCCTCCCCCCTCCCCCCTCCCCATGATAGGCCCTGGTGTGTGATGTTCCCCTTCCCGAGTCCAAGTGATCTCATTGTTCAGTTCCCACCTATGAGTGAGAACATGCAGTGTTTGGTTTTCTGTTCTTGCGATAGTTTGCTGAGAATGATGTTTTCCAGCTGCATCCATGTCCCTACAAAGGACACAAACTCATCCTTTTTTATGGCTGCATAGTATTCCATGGTGTATATGTATATTTACATTTTGACATGTTTTTGCAATGGCTGGTATCGGTTGTTCCTTTCCATGTTTAGTGCTTCCTTCAGGGTCTCTTGTAAGGCAGGCCTGGTGGTGACAAAATCTCTAAGCATTTGCTTATCTGTAAAGGATTTTATTTCTCCTTCACTTATGAAACTTAGTTTGGCTAGATATGAAATTCTGGGTTGAAAATTCTTTTCTTTAAGAATGTTGAATATTGGCCCCCACTCTCTTCTGACTTGTAGAGTTTCTGCCGAGAGATCTGCTGTTAGTCTGATGGGCTTCCCTTTGTGGGTAACCCGATCTTTCTCTCTGGCTGCCCTTAAGATTTTTTCCTTCATTTCAACTTTGGTGAATCTGACAATTATGTGTCTTGGAGTTACTCTTCTCGAGGAGTATCTTTGTGGCGTTCTCTGTATTTCCTGGATTTGAATGTTGGCCTGCCCTACTAGGTTGGGGAAGTTCTCCTGGATGATACCCTGAAGAGTGTTTTCCAACTTGGTTCCATTTTCCCCCTCACTTTCAGGCACCCCAATCAGATGTAGATTTGGTCTTTTTACATAATCCCATACTTCTTGCAGGCTTTGTTCATTTCTTTTTCTTCTTTTTTCTTTAGATTTCTCTTCTCGCTTCATTTCATTCATTTGATCCTCAATCGCTGATACTCTTTCTTCCAGTTGATTGAGTTGGTTACTGAAACTTGTGCATTTGTCACGTATTTCTCGTGTCATGGTTTTCATCTCTGTCAGTTCGTTTATGGCCTTCTCTGCATTAATTATTCTAGTTATCAATTCTTCCACTCTTTTTTCAAGATTTTTAGTTTCTTTGCGCTGGGTACGTAATTCCTCCTGTAGCTCTGAGAAGTTTGATGGACTGAAGACTTCTTCTCTCATCTCGTCAAAGTCATTCTCCGTCCAGCTTTGATCCATTGCTGGCGATGAGCTGCGTTCCTTTGCAGGGGGAGATGCGCTCTTATTTTTTGAATTTCCAGCTTTTCTGCCCTGCTTTTTCCCCATCTTTGTGGTTTTATCTGCCTCTGGTCTTTGATGATGGTGACGTATTGATGGGGTTTTGGTGTGGGTGTCCTTCCTGTTTGTTAGTTTTCCTTCTAACAGTCAGGACTCTCAGCTGTAGATCTGTTGGAGATTGCTTGAGGTCCACTCCAGACCCTGTTTGCCTGGGTATCAGCAGCAGAGGCTGCAGAAGATAGAATATTGCTGAACAGCGAGTGTACCTTTCTGATTCTTGCTTTGGAAGCTTCCTCTCAGGGGTGTACTCCACCATGTGAGGTGTGGGGTGTCGGTCTGCCCCTAGTGGGGGATGTCTCCCAGTTAGGCTACTCAGGGATCAGGGACCCACTTGAGCAGGCAGTCTGTCTGTTCTCAGATCTCAACCTCCGTGTTGGGAGATCCATTGCTCTCTTCAAAGCTGTCAGTCAGAGTCGTTTGCATCTGCAGAGGTTTCAGCTGCTTTTTTTTTGTTGTTGTTGTTTAGCTGTGCCCTGTCCCCAGAGGTGGAGTCTACAGAGACAGGCAGGACTCCTTGAGCTGCTGTGAGCTCCACCCAATTCGAGCTTCCCAGCTGCTTTATTTACCTACTTAAGCCTCAGCAATTGCAGGCGCCACTCCCCCGGCCTCGCTGCTGCCTTGCCGTTAGATCGCAGACTGCTGTGCTAGCAATAAGGGAGGCTCCGTGGGCATGGGACCCTCCCGGCCAGGTGTGGGATATAATCTCCTGGTGTGCCCGTTTGCTAAGATCCTTCATAAAGCACAGTATTGGGGTGGGAGTTACCCGATTTTCCAGGTGTCGTGTGTCTCAGTTCCCCTGGCTAGGAAAAGGGATTCCCTTCCCCCTTGCGCTTCCCAGGTGAGGTGATGCCTCGCCCTGCTTCAGCTCTCGCTGGTCGGGCTGCAGCAGCTGACCAGCACCGATTATCCCGCACTCCCTAGTGAGATGAACCCAGTACCTCAGTTGAAAATGCAGAAATCACCGGTCTTCTGTGTTGCTTGCGCTGGGAGTTGGAGACTGGAGCTGTTCCTATTCGGCCATCTTGCTCCGCCCCCAGATATTTTGCTTGATGCTAAAGTTTGGGCTTCTACTGATCCAATCACCCAGATAGTCGACACAGTACCCAAAAGGAAGGTTTTCAGCCCATAGCCCATTCCTTCTCTCCCCCGTTTTGAAGTCCTTAGCATCTATTGTTCCCATCTTTATGTCCATGTGGATCCAGGGTTTAGTTCCCACTTATAAATGAGAAAATGTGATATTTGATTTTCTGTTCTGTGCCAATTTCTTTAGGACAATGCCAGTTGCATCCATGTTGCTGCAAAGGACAGGATTTCATTTTTTTTTTTTTTTGACAGCACAGTATTCCATGGTGTATATGGATTTCTTTCTTTTTTTGTTGCTGCACAGTACCTCATGGTGTATATGCACCAAATTTTTAAAAAATCCAATCCACCACTGAGGGGCACCTGGGTTGATTCTGAGTCATGATGTTTGGGACCACAAGTAGGAAGAGGGGTAGGGGGTAATTGTCATGCTACATGCCTACAATGAGTAATAGGATGCAGTGAAGTTGATATCAAGCAGTGCTTATTAGTAGGAGAAGAATTTATGCATCTGAGCAGAGCAAGGCCTCTAGCAGCACTGTCCCCCGCCACCTGCCAATTTTGTAAATGGAACAAAAAGAACCTCTGTGTCTACCAATACCTCTGTTTTCTTTTCCTTGCTAGAGGAGTTCTCTCTCATTCCAATTATCCTTTAGAGCCACATCAAAGAGCAAAACTAGAACCAAGAATGAAAACTGGAACTCCCATTTGACCCAGAAATCCCATTAATGGGTAGATACTCAAAGGAAACAATTTCTAAGGGCAAGAGTTTCTATGTGACAATTCCTTTTTGATGAACCTTTTTATTGGAGTAAAAAAAAAATACTCCCCACCCCCCGCCAAAAAATAATGATTTCCAATCAAGATAGCTCAGCATGTTGAACCCCTTCCATTTTAAATAGGCAGCAATGCAGGTAAATGCTATGGAGAAAATTTAGATACAGATAGGACAAAGCCAGGGGTCTGCTAACAGGTCTCAACATTCACCAAGAGTTTTCTTCTGCTGATGTAACCACGACTTCATCTTCCTTACCTAGGTGGGAGAATTGAAATTAGATTTATCCAAATAAATCCAGAGGAAAGCAAGCTGATAGAAGCAGGTTTCTTATGCTGCTTGGAGTTTAGCTTATTTTAAGCATGTAGGCTTAGGGTTGAGACACATAACCAGGAACTAAAATATCTGCCTTCCTGGCTTTGTGAGAAGAGGATCAGCCATCTTCCTACTCTCACCATGGGCAGGGAATAGTGAGCCTTGATGCCTGATGTCCCTTTGGACTGAAGACTCTGGAACATGGCGAAGGGAGTTAAGGGACCTAAAGAGTAGAATATTTAATGTGTGAAAGTATATTTCCTTCTTTAAGCGAAGCTGAAAATACAAATTCACAAGCATGTAGAGAAATATAACAATATGAAGGACAGACAATAAAACCAGAGACCAGTGATTGCAGGATAAGTATAGTCCACAGGAGACTAAAACAAATTAGAAATACAACTAAGATTTTAAAATAACTGTTGTTGGCTGGGTGCAGTGGCTCACACCTGTAATCCCAGCACTTTGGGAGGCTGAGGCAGATGGATCACTTGAGCTCCCCAGTTGGAGACCAGCCTGGGCAAGATGGCAAAACCCCAACTCTACAAAAAATACAATAATTATCCAGTCATGGTGGTATGTGCCTGTACTCTGAGCTGCTCAGGAGTCTGAGGTGGGAGGATGGCTTGAGTCTGGAAGGTGGAGGTTTTAGTGGGCCGAGATCGTGCCACTGCACTTAAGCCTGAACAACAGAGCCAGAACCTGTCTCAAAAAAAATAACCATTATGTCCAAATGGACGTATGAAAATAGTACACTATTAAAACAAAAAGACGAGAAGCCTGGCACAGTGGCTAATGCCTGTAATCCCAGCATTTTGAGAAGCTGGGGCATGAGGATTGCTTGAGGCCAGGAGTTTGAGACCAGCCTAGATAACATAGGAGACCTTGTCCCTAAATAAAGAAAAGTAAATCAGCCAGATACGGTGGTGCATGCCTGTAGTCCCAGCTACTTGGGAGGTTGAGGTGGGAGGATCACTTGAGCTCAGGGGTTCAAGGCAGTGAGACATGAGACATGATCATGTCACTGCACTCCAGCCTGGGTGACAGAGGAGTGAGACCCTGTGTCTAAAAAGCAGGAAAAAAAATAAGTAATTGGGGAGCCAGGCATGGAATAAAGATGGATTTTAAGAAGACACCATTGGAAATATTGAATATAAACAATATATTCTTTATATCTATAATAATTTTTTTAAAAACTATACAAATACTAAACTGGGCAAATCCAAATACAGAATTTGTGACCAGGATAGAAGTGTGCAAAAATTACTCAGAGCCTAGCACAGAGGTAGAATAAAACAAAAAAATATGAAAGACGAGTTAAGCAATCTGGAGAATAGACTGAAAAACTACCACATACATTTAGTTAAAGTTCCAGAAGAAAATAAACATTTTAGAAAACGATAACTGGTTACTATATTGAAATTAAGAAAAGCAAAATCAGTCCAGTCAAAACTGCAATCAAATATCAAGCAGGATAAATAAAAAACAACTAAATCCTAGACAATCATGGTGAAACTGCACAATGCCAAGCATAAAGATCAAATGACAGAATGTACCAGGTAAAAAGCAGTTTACCTGACATGAATTGCAATTACAGTGCAGCAGATTTCTCATTTGCAAAAATAATGCCAGAAGGTAATGGAAATGGAAAATACATAACTGTCTCCTCTCAGAAATTGTTAGAACAAATAGGTTTTTAAGAAATCACGAAGGGCATAGAAGATTTGAACAACGTGCTCAAACAACTTAATTGACGACTTAATTGAATACTCTAGCCCAGGGGTCCTCAACCCCCAGGCTGTGGACTGGTCCTGGTCTGTGGCCTGTTAGGCACTGGGCACAGCAGGAGGTGAGCAGCCTGCAAGCAAGCATTACCACCTGAGCTCTGCCTCTTGTTAGATCAGTGGTGCCATTAGATTCTCATAGGAGCACAAACCCTATTGTGAACTATGCACACGAGAGATCTAGGTCGCACACTCCTTATGATAATTTAACTAACGCCTGATGATCTGAGGTGGAACAGTTTCATCCTGAAACAATTTCCCACCCCACCCAACCTCACCCCTGTCTGTGGAAAAATTGTCTTCCATGAAAGTGGTTCCTGGTGCCAAAAAGGTTGGGGTCCACTGCTCTACCTAATAGTAGAATAGATTTTTTTTTTCCCCAAAGAACAAATAAAACATTTATCAAGAGATGCTATGTTCTCAGTAAAAAAAAGTCTCAATTATTTTAAAAGGGTTGAAAATATACACAATATATCCACTGATTTTAAAAAATTAGAAATAAATAACAAAAAGTATCTCGGAAATCCCAATATAAGCAACATGCTGATAACAACTTAAAAGACAAAAAAGAAATGACAAGGGATATTGCAAAACATTTAAAACTGGATGATAAAAGACTCAATTCATCAAAATGGGTGAGGAGCAGCTGAAGCTTGCTTAGAGGAAAACTTATAGCACTAGTGGCTCAGATTAGAAAATAAGAAAGGTCCAAAATCAACAACTGGAGATTGCACTCAAGAAGCTAGAAAAATAATGACAAATTAAATCCAAATAAAGTGAAAGAGAGTAAATAATTAAGACAATATTAAAAACCATAGAAATAGAAAAAGAACAAATAATGGCAAAATCAACCAAACCAAATGTGGTCCATTGAAAAATTTTAATAAAATTGATAAACCCTTTAGCTAGACTGATCCACTATGGGTCAGGGCAGAAAGGAAGAGGACGGGAAGGAGGGGGAGAGAGAGATTGAGTGTTTTATGGTGTCAAGAAAAGAATGGAAGACATATCTAAAGTTATTACATGATATTAAGGGCATGGTATAAGAAATTCATGCCAATAAAATTAAACACTTAGCTACAATGGACATCAGCAAATTACCAAAACAGATGTTACCAAACCAGAAAAGCCCTGAAATTGAATTTGTAATTAGAACCTTCTTCCAAAGAAAATTTAAGACCAAATAACCTCACTGATGTATTCTAAGAAATACCAAGAGAAGAAATAATATGAAACTTATACAAACTCTTTCAGAAAATAAAAGAGGAAACATTATATATTTTAATAAAAGTGGCCTGACTCTAATACCCCAAACAGACAAGAATAGTTTATGAAATGAAACATAAACACCAAAATCCTTAACAAAATTATATTCAGCATTAATGAAGAATAAAGAGGTAATATATTTGGTCAAGTGAGATTTATTCTTTATTCCACAAATGCAAGGTTAGATCAATACTAACAAGATCAACCTGTTTAATTTGTTGTATTATTAATATAAAAGAGAAGAAGACAGTAATTCCGGTAGAGGTAGAAAGGGCTTTTGATAAAATTCAAGACCCAGTTATGATTTTGGGATTCTTATTGTGAAAGACCAAATAGTTTCCACTAAAACAAGGGATACAAAGACTATTCACTCTCATTTTTATCCAATGTTGTATTGGAGATCACAGTGCAGTAATGCAACAAATTGTATTATGTAAGGTAAGGTGAGAAGATTAAATCGATAGACATAAGATTCCATACTAGCAAAACATGTAGAAAATGCTTAGGTATATACACAGCTATTAGTCTTTGTATTAGTCTGTTCTTGCATTGCTATAAAGAAACACCCGAGACTGGGTAATTTATAAAGAGAAGAGGTTTAATTGGCTCATAGTTTGGCAGGTTGTACAGGAAGCATGATACTGATATCTGCTGGGCTTCTGGTGAGGCCTCAGGAAACTAACAATCAGAGCAGAAGGTGAAGGGGAAGCAGGCTCATCTTACATGGCCGGAGCAGGACGAAGAGAAAGAGGGAGGGGAGATGCTACATTCTTTTAAAGAACCAGATCTCACAAGAACACACTATCACGAGAACAGCACCCAGGGGAATGGTGTTAAACCATTAATGAGAACTCTGCTCCCATGATTTAATCACCTCCCACCAGGCTCCACCTCCAACAATGGGGATTACAATTTGACATGAGATTTTATGGGGACGTAGATCCAAACCATATCAGTCTTAATTAGTGATTTTAGCTTAGATACAGAATACAAGATCAATTACCAATGCTAGTGCTATCTCAATATACTAGTTATAAACAAACAGAATTCTAAAGACCAACATACTATCTACTGGTTACTATAGTCAATAATAATCTAACTGTACATTTTAAAATAACTTATAGAGTATAATTGGATTGTTTGCAACTCAAAGGATAAATGCTTGAGGGGTGGATACCCCATTCTTCATGATGTGCTTATTTCACATTGCATGCCTGTTTCAAAACATCTCATATACTCCATGAACATATACACCTACTGTGTACTCACAAAAATAAAAAAAAATGCCATCTACCATATATACCATAATATCATAACACATAAAATATTCAGGATAAATCTAATAAAAGTTGAGCAAAACCTCTACTCTGAAGCTATAAAACATTTCTAAAGGAAAATAAAGTATACCTAGGTAAATAAAATGATCTATCATGCTCATGGATTAGAAGATTATTACTAAATCTCATCTTCACCGATTATGTGGAGACTGCAATTCTAATCATATTTCCAGGAAACGTTGACAAAGCATTCCTAAAATTTATATGGAATTGCAAAGGACCTAGGACAGCCAAAACAACCCTTGATAAACAAGAACAAAGAGAAGTCACATTAGTTGTTTTCAAGAGTTGTTTAAAGCTACAACCATCAAGACCAAACCAGGACCATGTGGAGGCAGCGGCAGGACCTGAGGATAGACTCAGGGAACAAAACTGAGTGTTCAGAAACAGACTCACACCCACGTATATACATATGAGGAAATGGAACGGTGCCAAAGTAATTTTATGGGGAGAAGGAGAGACCTTCCAAAAAATAATAATGGGGCCGAGATGGATAAGCCAACTGCAACTGCCGTCTCTCAATTACAGTAAAATTTCTGGACAAAATACCAAAAACTAAGACGCGAGCCCTTTAAGGCGTACACAACAGCAAGCACACTGGGGACTGAAATCAAAACGTCATTAAAGCCCCGTAAGAGGACCGAGTTTCCCATTTTTCCATGCTTGGTCTCCCAGCATTGAGCAGAAGGCAGAACCTGGCTTGGAACTGAGCAGGGAGTGCTGACAACATCACCTTGGAAGAAAGCCCCTGCTTATAGCCAAAGGAAGGGCCTCCCATGCTCCAGAGTGTGGAGGGAACCCATATTTCTTCACCATTTGCTTTTTCTTGCTCTCCTCTCTCCTGGCTAGTCCAAGTTCAGCAGCTGCACAGTGATGGAAGCAGTGGGGCAACTATAGGGCAGTCAGCTCAGCTCCAAGGCACGATCTCTCCAGCCCTCCCTCTGGTCAGAGGAATGAAGAAAAGGGCCCCATTTCCTGCAGAGTCTGAGAGAATACCTGTTGTCATTTTCTCTTTTTTTCCTTTCATTTTCTATATTTTTAAAATTAAGTTAAATTTTTTAAGTTGACAATAATTGCACAGGTGTATGGGGTAGATAGCAGTGTTGGCATAAACACAACGTGTAGTGATCAGATCAGGGTGATTAGCACATCCATCATCTCAAACAGGTATCATTTCTGTGTATTGGGAACATTCAATATCCTTTTTTTCTAACCATTTGAAACTATATAGTTTATTATTGTTGACTTAAGTCATCCTACAGTGGTACAGAACAGGAGAATGTATTCCCCCTATCTAGCCATAATTTTGTATTCTTTAACAAATCTCTCCCTATCCCCCTCCCTCCCCTACCCTTCCCAGCCCACTCTCTTTTATCTCTTGCTCCTTTACCCCAAAGGTAGCCCTGGTCACACAGAACCACATGTACTAATGGCGAGTGAAACTCTAGGAGAAACCTGTCTTTCTGACCAGAAGGGTCAGGTAAAAGGGCACTTGGGAGCCAGACTGTAGGGTAGGTTTGGCAGATTTTGGAAACAAAAACATAGGATTCTAAGTAAAATCAGAATTTCAGATAAACCTTGTTATATTTTTAAACTTGTTAACGTATATTCCATGCAATATTTGGAATATACACACACATACACACACACACACACACACACACTAAAAATTCATTCATTATTTATCTGAACTGGGCATCTTGTATTTTATCTGGTGATTCCATATGGGGTTAATTCCAGAGAGGAAAGTGCTAGAGAAGGGTGTCCCCCATTTCTGTGGACAAACTCACTTGAGCCTGGTCTCACTCCGGAGCTGTCTATGCATGGAAAGTGCCAAGGAAGCAGAACAAAGGCTTTGAGAACTTCACTGCCATTTAAGCCATCTCCCAACTTGCAGCCTAACCTCCAAAGAATATGTGTGCCAGGCCATCTCAAACAGCCCAGCAGGGGCTTTAGAAACTGATTTGTCATTGGAGCTGCCACACACAGAATGCAGGAACAAGTGTAGGTCTGAACCTAACCGATTGTATGGCAATTCAAACACAGATTTAAAATAATTGGTGATAGAATAACAATTGGATATCTACATGGAAAAATAATACACCAGAAAGCATCAGAGATGGAAACAGAGTATCTGAAGTCATAAAACTTCCAGAGCAAAACAAAAGAAAATGATATGATCCTGAGGTTGTCGAAGATGTCTCAGATTGGGCACAAAATGCATTAATTACAAAGGAATGGTAAATGAATTCTGTTTTAAAAAATAAAAAAACTAACTTTTACTTATTAAAATATGTCTCTAAAAATAAAAAAATAACACATGAATAGCAGGCAATAACCACACTACATAAAACTGACCTTTGTCTTGCCTTATAATTATATATAAATAATTTCTACAACTTAAGAAAAAAATAACGAGAGAAGGGCTTACTAAGACACCTCACAGGGAAAGGTATCACAATGGTCGAGAGAAAGTACTTACCGTTGTTATTCATCAAAGAAGTGCAAATTTAAATGCCAGAGAGATGCCTCCTAACACTCACATCACAATCACAAAAATTAGAGACCGAGACGATAAAATTTTGGCAAAGCTGTGGAATGTCCACAACTCTCCTATGTTGTTGGTGGAGTTCATATACGGGGTTCATGCTTTCCAAAACATTTTGACAGTTTCCTAGAAAGTTAAACATGCACACACTATGATCCAGCAATTCCATTCCTAAGTAGTGACCTAAGAGAAAGGAAAATATATGTCCACACAAAGACTTGTTCTTGTAAGTCTTTTTCATAACAGCCACACACTGTATACAACGTAACATCCATCCACAGGAGGATGGATGAGCAAACGGAGGTACATCTGTGCACTAACTGCTTCTCAGGAGTAGGAAGAAATGAACCATGGATACACGCCTTGGCATGGGTGAGTCTCAAGATCTCTGTGCTCGAGGGAAATAAGGCAAACGCAAAAGAGAACCTGCTGTGAGATTATGTTTCCTGGATATTCAAGAAAAGGCAAAATTAACTTGTGGTGAAAGAATCAATATCAGTTGTTGACTCTGGGGCAAGGGGTAAGGAGAAATTAATTAGGCAGGTGCACAAGGGAAACTTCCGAGGTGATGGAGTGTTCTGTATTTTGACATGGGTGTATTTAGCACAGGTATACGCATTTGATGGAATTTCCCAAATGATAGCACTATGCCAATTAAAAAAAAATAGAAACATTGAAAATGGGATTGATATGGTTTGGCTGCATCCCCACCCAAATCTCAACTTGAATTGCATCTCCCAGAAGTCCCACGTGTTGTGGGAGGGGCTCATGGGGAGGTAATTGAATCATGGGGGCCGATCTTTCCTGTCCTATTCTCGTGACAGTCTCACGGGATCTGATGGTTTTATCAGGGGTTTCTGCTTTTGCTTCTTCCTCATTTGCTCTTGCTGCCACCACGTAAGAAGTACCTTTCACCTCCCACCGTGACTCTGAGGCATCCCTAGCCATGTGGAGATGTAAGTCCAACTAAACTTATTTTTCTTCCCAGTCTCGGGTATGTCTTTATCAGCAGCATGAAAATGGACTAATACAGTAAATTAGTACCAGTGGAGTGGGGCATTGCTGAATAGTTACCTGAAAAATGTGGAAGCGACTTTGGAACTGGGTAACAGGCAGAGGTTGGAACAGCATCTTCAGTTCCATGATGAAATCATTGTCTGGCTATACCGTTAAGTGAACAGCGTTAGAGACCAACGTAAGCTCACACCATTGTGAGGTCAACATTAGCACATGGATAGGGTGGGAAAGAACCTTTCAGTGGCATATATCACATTGCTAATATAGATCCTCACTGAGGTTACCAAAAATGTTACTCTCTGTGTGCTTCTGTAAGGCTTGAATAATTGTTACCCAATCTTGGATTACTGTTGTCACCAGGAAAAATTGAAGAATCAAAACCATCTGACTTGAGGCAAATTCTTAAACACACCCAAGTCAGTTTCCTTACAAAGTAATCTAGGACTTGCTTTAAAATAACTGAGTGGGGCAGGGGACAGGTCAGGTTTAGAGAGGGTAACAGGTAAAATGGAATTAGCTGACTTTTGTAGTGGTTGGAGCTGCATGATGAAAACATGGTGATCACTATAGTAGTCTCTCCACCTTTGTGCATGTCTGACAAGTTTCAAAACCCTCTCAGTTTGGAGGATGTCAGAAACCACTCCTACAGGATAGATGGACCTGAGGACTTTATGCTTAATTGAAACGAGCCAGTCACAGAAGGACAAATGCTGCCCAATTCTACTTTTATGAAATATCGAAAACTGTTAAACTCACAGAAAGTAGAATGGTCATTGCTAGGGGGTGGGGAAGGGGAAAATGGGGAATTGAGGTGCAATGGGCATGGAGTTTCAGCCATACAAGATGAGAAAGTGTATTAGGGTTCTCTAGAGCGACAGAACTAATAGGATAGATGCATATATGAAGGGAGTTTACTAAGGAGCATTGACTCACAGGATCACAAGGTGAGGCCCCATGATAGCCTGTCTGCAAGCTGAGGAGCCAGGAAGCCAGTCCAAGTCCTAAAACCTCAAAAGTAGGGAAGTCCACAGCACAGCCTTCAGTCTGTGGCCAAAGGCCAGAGATCCCCTGGCGAAACACTGGTGTAAGTCCAAGACTCCAAAAACTGAAGAACTTGGAGTCTGATGTTCGAGGAAGCTTCCAGCACAGGAGGAACATGGAGGCCAGAAGACTCAGCAAGTCGGTGTCTCCCTCCTGCTTTATTCTAGCCACGCTGGCAGCTGACTGGATGGTGCCCACCCAGAGCGAGGGTGGATCTGCCTCTCCCAATGCACTGACTCAAATGTTAATCTCCGTTGGCAACACGCTCACAGACACACCCAGGAACAATACTTTACATCCTTCCATCCAATCAAGTTGGCAATAGTAACCATCCCGGAAAGTTGTAAGCATCCACTGTAGCACAATGGGCATATAGTTCACAATACTGTACCATGCACCTCAACATTTGTTAAGAGTGTGTATGTCGTGTCGTGTGTGTTTTATCACAAGTTTAAAAATACTCCTGATTATCTTATTCCATATACTCAACACCTTAGCAAACCTTAGTACGTCACTGCCCTTTTCTGGCTGCATGGTGTATCAGAGAAAGTGTGGGTTTGCAGTCAGACAAGCTTCGGTTCAAGTACTAGGTGATCTGGAACAGGTTACTTAGCCTGGCTGGTCCACAGGGTCATCTTTTGTAAACTCAGGATGGAATAAGACAGCCCCATCTATCTTCCAGCACTGTTCTAAGGATGACTCATAGGCATTGCTCAGTCATGGCAGCGATTATTATTTTTTGATTAGCATCTAGCCCTCTCCCTGGACCATGGTAGGTGCCCAATAAATGTTTGTTGAATGAAAAATTTAATTCCTTATTAATGAATTTTTATTTTATTTTACCCTGCTCCTTGCCATTTTTTTAGTGCAATTACTCTTATCTAGTTTTGAGTTGTATCCAAATTCTCAATCTAGTTAAGATTCAAAATTACATATCAGCTTGCTGGGCTAGCACTTTTCCTTACTCCTCTCCCTGAAGGGTCCCCAATTCTGTTTCTATTCTGTGTCTTTTTTCCCCTCTTCTGTGGACATGTGTCCAGGGCCCCTTGCCGCCAAAGTCCTTCAACTAGTTATTCTCCAGCAGAACATTTTTCTGCCAGTGAAAATATTTTCCTTCAGGAATTGACTGAAAGCTGTTTTCATATAAACTTCCCTATGTGAATTGAGCCTATAATTATCTTGCTCTTTCTTAGGATTTCTGCAGAGCTTATGCACACCTAAAGCGTGCCAATTCACACTTGGTTCTGGGCTCTATAGTAAAGTCACAGAAACATGACACCTGTCATGAATGCAAGCTAGGAAGTGGTCCCTAAAGCAGGGGATGTGTCTCGAATGCCTCTTCAGTCCTCGTACAGTGTGTAATACAGTGCTGCTTCCACAGCGTTGAGCAGCAGTCCTTAAGAGGGTGGAGTTTAGAATTTGATCTTTGCAGCCCTGAGTTTTAATCCTGACTCTATAACCTATAAGCAGTATAAGAAAGGTACCCAAACTGTCTGTCTCATTTGTCCAGTGGGGACACTACCCATTTTTACAGGGTGTGATGGTTAATTTCAGGTGTCAACGTGACTGACTGCCTTAAGGAATACGTCAGGAACTGGTAAAGCATTGTTTCTGGGTGAGCCTGCACATGTATTCCTGGGAAGATTGGCGTGAGCTGGTGGACAGAGTGGGGAAGATGCCCTCAATAGAGACAGGCCCCATCCAGTTCTCTGAGGGCCCAGACAGGAGAAACAGGGCAGAGGAAGGCACTTTCCTCCCTTTCTCTCCTGGAGCTGAGACTCTTCTTTTCCTGCCCTTGGACATCAGAACTTCAGGCTCTTTTTATACTGAGAATTACACCATCCACTTCCCTGGTTCTGAGGTTTCTGGGTGTGGACTGAGTCACACTCCTGGCATCCCAGGGGCTCCAGCTTGCAGACAGCCTGCCCCGAGACTTTTCACCCCCTAATTCCCCTAATAAATCCCCTCTCATCTATCTTTGCTGATCACCTGTTGGTGGTGTCTCTCTAGAGCCCCGATTAATCCACAGGGGTAATGTGAGGGAGAAATGAGGACGTGCTTGGGGAGCATTTCACACCCTGCCTGACACATGCCCAGGTCCAATGGGCTGCAGCTGCAGTTATTCTAGAACTTAGCATCAGTGTTCAAAACAGCAGAAGGCCTTCCCTCTGATACCCAGCCATCGCGTTGAGCTTCTCCGGTCATTTTTCAATTCCAGAGTGTTTTTGAGAGCAATTCTATGTCCCGTGTATCACTGACGTGGGGCCAAAGACAATCCGTACGCGTGGGGATCTGAAGCTGGGAATGACCAATAGGTTAGAAAGTTCTTAGGAGTCAGGAGCAGAGGAAGCTGCATGGTCAAGGGGAATCGACGTGAGCCTTCCTGCCATGTGTCCTATTTCCTGTGGTCTAATGAGACAGAGACATATGTATGTAGACATCATCTCATGCTGAGCTCTTTAATATGTGCAAGGTGTTTTCAAATTTTCCCACCAACCGTCTTTGACAGCTGAGAATCTCCAGATCACCTGTTGTTCATGACTGTTGTCAAGGGGATCCTCCCTTTAGGGACACAGGAAGATTTGCCTAAAAACATCAGGAAGCTTTGATATTTATTATTTTATTATAAAAGCCAACTACAGCTTTGCTGTTATATTACTTCGGGTCTTTACTCATCCCACTGTTTATTTTAAGCCTCGGCTTGTGGGTAGTTGGAGAAGGAGGGAAAATATTTAACACTCTTATTAACTAATTTAACTGTGTATTTAACATGTAGAATCAAGAAAGACTTAAAGGAAGATGCAGTATTTGTGAATGCTCCAACAAATTAAAAGATTATTTAAATTATTGTTTTGTCATTAAACCACTTATTTTCTATAATGAATTAAAACAGTTTGTGAAAATAAATTCAGTGATATTTTTGCATCTATAATTTCAAAATCATAGTAACTTTTCAAAGCCAAAAATTCCTGAAACACAAGTCTGCCAATCATCACAATAAAACATGAAGCCCCAGTGAAAGAGCTAGTCAGGATGGGTTCCCAACAAATAGCAGTTGAAGCTCCAACTGCCATGAAGTGATGAAACAAACCCAGTGTAAGAGCCATGGATAATTTTTTTAAATGCCGAAAGAATCATCACAGACTGTTTTGGGTTGTAGAGCTTGAATGGAAATACGGCATTAAAATAAGGTGCCCAAAATGAATTATTGAGTATAATTTCAAAACACACTGCAATGTTGCTCCATAATATTCATCATTCATCAAACCCAAAAGTGACCACTGACAAGATTCAGTTTATTTCAGTTTTTATGCTGTCATTATGGAAAAAAACTACAGCAGGGAGTTCACCAATTTCCCTTTGGAAAGAGATATACAACCACAGCCAACAGGCTTTCCTAAAAGACAGCAGGAGCTTTTCATTCTGGCTTGTTTCCCATCCGTAACATACAGATATTTATTGTTCAGGGTGAATACAGCCTTGCAAATAAATAGGCTTTGAGTTGTACCAAGCATGCTCATCCTTATATGGTATTTCCATATAAGAAATACAAAAGAAATACACCACAAAATGATGGTGTTCAGGACATGGGGCAATGCCCTGTTTCTGCATCCTAGGTTTCATAGGATTCCATAGGAGACAGCTACAAGTTCAACATGCAAAGCTCTGAAATCCCTTCCTAAGCTAATGAAGTGAAGCCCTGACCGCACCAAGGAAAGGATGAAACACAACTCATTTGTTGTTTCTCACATGATGCTACCATCTCTTCTAAGTCACCATTAATTTTAACATCTTTAAAGATATAAGAACAATCTGTGTAACAAATGAAAACTGCCTGTAAAGTTAGTGCTTTACATCTCAAAAGCTTATTACATGGAAATTCATATTTTCATAATCACATAAAAGTTTAACATGTTATTCATAATAAGATTACAGGACCTGAGTTATTCTGTCTGTGTAATTATTAACAACTGGAAATTAAATCGTGATAATTTTGTACTCTTTTCTTCTTAAAATGAGGATTTCCTTTCTTCTTTTGCCTGAGAACCATGCTTGAACAATACTAATGACTTACCTTCTAAAACAAATGATTATATATAATATATAAATATAAATGTTTTATATATGTATTTATACATAAAATGTATATTTATATATAAATATCTCTCTATATATTCTACATAAAAACGTAAAAATACATATAAATATATAAATATGTATAGTAGGTTCTAGTATATATAGAAAAGACCTATGTATTTTGAACATGTGTATATATAATGTCTATATATTTATATATTATATAAATATATAATTCATATTTCTATATTTGTATTTATATATTATATATAAATATATATAATCTATAGTTTTGTATATAGTAAATATAGTTGTATATTATTTTATTTACATATATTTAAATATGTTTTGTACAGTAAATTCTACTATATATAGAAAAGACCTGTGTATTTCTAATGTATGGAAATATGAAATGTACTTTTTGTCTGTCGCAAAAATAAAAAGGCTTTTTTCAGGTGGATAGATTTTGTTCTACTTTGAATTTTTCTTAATCATATTAGATTGTAGGGAGGGGACACTGAAAGGAAAGAGGATGGAGACGATTCTTCCATCGGTTTCTATAAATGAAAAGGTATTTTAACAATGAAACCTAAGTAGGTAGAATCCAGTTCTTGGTACTTGGTGTATGTGCTAGCAAGATTGCATGAAGAAACAAACGTTACAAGAAGCGGAGTCATCCCGTGAAGGGGAGACTTTTCTCCAATGCTCAGCCATGACGCAATCCTTATCCTCCTGTCTGGCTAACTGTGACATGTCCCTTTGACCTCGACCCTGTGGGACCCCACTTCCCTCCCTCCCCCACATACCACCTATTCCTTCCTTCTGTCCTTTCTCCCTCCCCACACACCTCCTCTTTCTCCGTCCGTCCCTCCCTCCCCACACACCATCTCTTCCTCCCTCCCTCCCTCCCCACATCCCACCTCTTCCTCCCTCCCTCCCTCCCCTCACACCACCTCTTCCTCCCTCCCTTCTTCCCTCCCCACACACCACCTCTTCCTCCCTCCCTTCTTCCCTCCCCACAACCCACCTCTTCCTCCCTCCCTCCCCTCACACCACCTCTTTCCCCCTCCCTCCCTCCCCACACACCACCTCTTCCTCCTCCCTCCCCTCACACTTCCTCCTCCTCCCTCCCTCCCCTCACACCACCACTTCCTCCCTCCCTCCCTCCCCACACCCCACCTCTTCCTCCCTCCCTCCCTCCCCACACACCACCTCTTCCTCCCTCCCTCCCCTCACACCACCTCTTCCTCCCTCCCTCCCTCCCCACACACCACCTCTTCCTCCCTCCCTCCCCTCACACCACCTCTTCCTCCCTCCCTCCCCACCCCCCACCTCTTCCCGCCTCCCCCCCCCACCATCAGAGAACACAGAGTCACTGAGATCATTCTGCAACACATTCATTTTATTGTCTTCACCAGGGGCCACCGTGCTGGTGAGATCTCTGAGGTCTGGCGACTGGAACTGAACTTAGTCGCTGCTCAGCGAGATGGGGGAGTCGGTGGCCGCCCCCTCACTCAGCGGCTCCTCCAGCTGGGTCTCCTGGCTCAGGGGGTCGTCCTGGGTCCCCTCGCTCACTGGCTCCTCGGGGGGCAGCTCATGCTGAGGGAGCTCCTGGCTGGGCTGGTCACTGGGGCCGGGGGCCACTGGCCCGCTCCCCGCCTCAGGGGCCGTCGCCGCCGCCGCCATCTTGCTCGCGGCCCGTTTCTTCCCGCGTCTCCCTCCACGAGCTGCTTTTCCCTTCTTGGCAGCTCTGGTAGCCTGGAAGGACAACAGGGAGATGCCAGAAGGGCTCTGGTTGAGGGAAGAGGATGGAGGAGGCTGGGAACAGGGACGTTTCCTCAGAGGCCGGCGGGCCGGGTTGGGGGGCTGTGCCAGGGGAGGCCGGGAGAGGATTCTGGGGAGGAAGGAGGCGAGGGGAAGCCGAGGAGGAGCTTGGGTGGGTCCCTCACCTTCTTCTTCGGGCTACTGCAGCTCTGCTGAGAAGAGGACTTCCTCTTTCGGCTCTCCGTGGTCTTGGCCGGGGATCCCGAGGCTCTCGGCTTCGGACTCATCTTCCACAGCTCAACGTCTCCCAACGGTCACCCGCGGGCTGCCTGGGGTCCCCGTATATACCCCTCCCGCGGTCTCGGGACAATGAGGCGACCACGTCCCTGAGCTGTGATTGGTCAACACCCCACTACCCAGCCAATGGGAGCCCTGGGCGGGAAGGGAGGCCTTTGACGTCACAAAGCACCAGCACGACCTGACTGAGGGAGGTGGCGGGGAGTGACATCTGAGGAGGAAGGCAGGGTGCGCTGGTTGGAGAAAGGGAGATTGGGGTTAGCACGCCTAAGGATAGTTCCCAAACTGACATGGCACCCCTCCTAAACGCCCCATGTTCAATTTTGGCAGATCACGTGGCACGGGAGGGTATTTCTGCCATATGGTTCCCTGGACCCCCCCTACTCAGTGGTACATTCTATTTCTCCACACCTGCCATCATTACCCAGTTTCTGTGTCACCTACCTAAAATTCCTCCATGCTAACTGGGACGGGTTTGGGGCTATACGAAGATGTCAATCATCCCTCTCTCCTATCAATTCCTCTGCTACACCTTGAGGACCATTCACTTCTTGGATGCCATGAAACAACTTTTCCATCCCACTTCCTTCTCCCAGCGTCCACATAGTGCCTCACAATTTTTCATTCTCGTGGTTTAAAGCACTAGCTTCCAGAGGTCAAGATCAGCAAACACACTGACTCAGCTGGGTATCTGTATCAGGCTGGGTTCCTCAGAGAAGGAGAAACTAAACCAACAGGATATTTGTGTGTGTGTGTGAGAGAGAGTGTGTGCGTGTGTAATATTGTATATCATAAACATCTATTTACTATAATATAGTATTCATTTATGAATAATATTATATATGTGATACGGTTTACTCTACGTAAGTGGCTCAAACCTTCACACAATGTGGAGTCTAGGAAGCTGAAATTTGTAGAGCAAGTGAGCAAGCTGGAAACTAAAAGCTTCTGCACAGCCAACAATCAACAGAATGAAAAGGCAGGCTATGGTTTGGGAGAAGCTATTTGCGAACCATATATCTAATAATGCGTTAATATCCAAAATATATAAAGAACTCACACAGCTCGATAGCAAACAAATAAATAGTCTAGTTAACAAATAGGCAAAGGACTTGAATAGGCATTTCTAGAAAGAAAACACACAACTGGCCAACAGGTATATGAAAATATGCTCAACATCATTAATAATCAGAGAATGCAAATGAAAACCACAGTGGGTAGAGCGGGGTGGCTCACGCCTGTAATCCCAGCACTTTGGGAGGTCGACATGGGTGGATCATGAGGTCAGGAGATCGAGACCATCCTGGTTAACACGGTGAAACCCCGTCTCTATTAAAAATACAAAAAACTAGCCGGGTATGGTGGCAGGCACCTGTAGTCCCAGCTACTCTGGAGGCTGAAGCAGGAAAATGGCGTGAACCCGGGGGGCGGAGCTTGCAGTGAGCTGAGATTGCGCCACTGAACTCCAGCCTGGGCGACAGAGGGAGACTCCATCTCAAAAAAAAAAGAAAAAAAAGAAAGAAAAAAGAAAACCACAGTGAACTATCACCTCACACCTGTTAGGACGGGTATTATCAAAAAGTCAAGAGATAAAAAGTAGTGATGGCGTACAAAAAACTAGCCGGGTATGGTGGCAGGCACCTGTAGTCCCAGCTACTGGGGAGGCTGAGGCAGGAGAATGGCTGAACCGGGAGGCGGAGATTGCAGTGAGCTGAGATTGCGCCACTGCACTCCAGCCTTGGCGACAGAGCGAGACTCCGTCTCAAAAAAAAAAAAAAAAAAAAAGAAAACCACAGTGAACTATCACCTCACACCTGTTAGGAAGGGTATTATCAAAAAGTCAAGAGATAAAGAGTAGTGATGGCGTACAAAAAATTAACCGGGCATGGTGGCGTGCGCCTGTACTCCCAGCTACTGGGGAGGCTGAGGCAGGAGAATGGCTGAACTGGGAGGCGGAGCTTGCAGTGAGCTGAGATCGCGCGACTGCACTCTGACCTTGGAGACAGAGCGAGACTCCGTCTCAACAACAACAACAAAAAAACAAAAAAGTAATGAGGGAAAGATCTGGAGAAAATGAAACCCTTTTAGGGTGTGCAGAAAAGGGGACGTTTACAGGCTGTTGACAGACATGTAATCGGTATAGCCGTCATGAAAAACAGTATAATCATTCCTTGGAAAATCAAAATAGATCTACCATATGACCCAGCAGTTCATCTGTGGAGTATGTGCCCCTCCCCCAAAATGAAATCCACATCTCATACAGATATCTCCAGTACTAATTGTAACTCATTAATCACACAGGAAATTAGAGTTTCTATTTGAAAAGAATGGTTTTTTTTTTTTTCACCATTCTGGTATCAAATATTTATTCTACACATCTCTTCTTATTTTTTGCTTTGTAATTACCTAGGTACTAGTACCATTGACAGAACTCATTACTCCAAGAAGAAATGAGAAATGTTGAGGAGAATGCAATGTTATACTTCTTTTCTTCAATCAGTTATTCTAGTTTTATGAAGGATTCTGTATTTAACTCTTACCCAGGTAACTCTAGTTACCATATCCATAGCACCTAATCAACAATCCTAAAACAGTAAGCACACGGAATTGACTAGAATGGTTATTAAACCTTCTATGTTCAAGCAGTTTTCCTAGTAATTGCTAGTTGTTTATTCAGCTGTTTGCCTAGGTACCACTAAATGTTTAGCTTTATGTCACAGAGACATAAGAAGTAGTATTGAGAAGAATTTTATTCCAGATACTGGTTTCGTGTAGTTATTTCTAGTTAATTACTCACTTGGATAAAGTAGATATTTACTGTATGAGGTAATATTTCTAACATGAGGTTGGAATTTTGCATTGAGGAAAACGGTTATTGAACTCCCTGGCATAGGCCGGTTATCTTCAGCTTCTGGGATCAGTTACTTGGTCTGGCTAATTCTAGCTATCTTTAGGTTGCTAATTACATGTTTACCACCAGATGTCTGTGGTAATTTATTATTCCAACAAAAAATAGTCGAATGGTGAGGAAGGATTTTCCTTTTTCCTGGCATCACATAGATATTCAAGCTATCTCCAGTTATTCTATGTAACTTTTTTTCCTGGGTAACACTCAGCAGCTATCCTTTTAAGTTCTTATCTCAACTAAAACCAATAATTGAGACTTGCAAAGAACATGATTTTCAGGATCAGGTTCACTTGGTATTGTAATGATTGTTAGCTGTTTCTATGTAACCAGTTTCATGGGAAAGCCCAGTTAAGTAGAACTTGTATATTAACTCAACACCAACAAAATTATATCTGACCAGACTAGATTCCCTATGTTCTACATTCCACTGAACTATTCTTGTTGTCCCTATTTTACTACTTACTTAGGTACATGACTTACCTGTAGTACTAATTCATTATTCCAGCAATAATTCAGCAGTAAGTGGTGAGAAGAAAGTGATTTGGTTTTTAAAATTTATTTTTATCGAGGTAAAATATACATATATAATGTACCCTCTTTACCACTTGTAAGTGTGCAGTTCAGTGGTAATAAATATATTTATATTCTTTTATTTCCCCTTCATCCCCCCTTCCCCTTCTGGCCTCTGGTAACTATCACTATAGTTGCTATCTTCATGAGAATCACTTTTTAGCTCCCATACATGAATGGAAACATGTAATATTTGTCTTTCTGTGCCTGGCTTATTTTATTTAACATAACGGCCTCCAGTTCCACCCATATTGCTGCAAATGACAGTGTGTCATTCTTCTTATGGCTGGATAATATTGCATTGTGTACATATACCACATTTTCCTTATCCATTTGTCCGTTAATGGGCATTTAGGCTAAATCCATATTTTGGCTATTGTGACTTGTGCTGCAATACACGTGAGCAAGTATTCCAGCAGTGGAATACTCAGATCATATAGTAGTTCTATTTTTAGGATTTTGAGGAACTCCATACTGTTCTCCATAGTGGCTACAGTAATATACATTCCCACCAACAGTGTACAAGGTGGGTTCCCCTTTCTCCACCTCCTTGCTAGCATCCTTTCATGCCTGTCCTTTTAATCAAAGCCATTTTAACTGGGGTGAGATGATATTGTAATGTGGTTTTGATTTGTATTTATCTGATGATTCGTGATGAGTATATTTTCATATGCCTGCTGGCCATTTGTATGTCTTCTTTTGAGAAATGCCTATTCAGATTATTTGTCCATTTTTAAATCATATTGTTTATTAAGTTTTTCCAGCTCCTTATGTATTCTGGTTATGAATCCCTTATCAGATGGATATTTTGCAAATATTATCTGCCATTCTGTGGGTTGTCTCTTCACGTGGTTGATAATTTCCTTTGCTATGCAGAAGCTTTTTAACTTGATGTAATCCCAACGGTTTACTTTTACTTTGGCTCCTGTGCTTTTGAGGTCTTACTCAAGAAATCTTTGTCCAGACTGATGTCCTGGAGCATTTCCCCAATGCATTTTTCTGGTGGTTTCAGTTTCAGGTCATAGTTTTGAGTCTTTTTTTGTTTTTGTTTTTGTTTTGTCTGAGGAAGACTCTCACTCTGTCGCCTAGGACCAGGCTGGAGTGCAATGGCAAAATCTCGGTTCACTGTAACCCCCACTTCCTGGGTTCAAGTGATTCTCATGCATCAGCCTCTCGAGTAGCTGGGATTACAGGCATGCACCACCATGCCTGGCTAATTGTTGTATTTTTAGTAGAGATGGGGTTTCACCATGTTGACCAGGCTGGTCTCAAACCCTTAACCTCAAGTGGTCTGTCTGCCTCAGCCTCCCAAAGTGCTGGGATTACAGGCTTGAGTCACCATGCCCAACCAGATTCAAGTCTTTAACCCATTTTTTATTTGCTTTTTGTGTGTGGTGAGAGATAGGAATCTAACTTCATTCTTTTGTATATACTTATCCAGCTTTCCTACCACTGTTTATTGAAATATCTGTCTTTTCAGCATCGTATGTTCTTGGTGTCTTTGTTGAAGTTGAGTTGGTTGTAAGTATGTGGCTTTGTATCTGGGTTCTGTATTCTGTTCCATTTGTCTCTGTGTCTGTTTTAATGCCAGTACCATGCTGCTTGGTTTACTATAGTTTTGTAGTAAATTTTGAAGTCAGGTAGTGTGATGCCTCCAGCTTTCTGCTTTTTGTTCAGGGTTGCTTTGGCTATTTGAGGTCTTTTATGGTTTCATATGAATATTATAAGTATTTTCCTATTTCTGTGAAGTATATCATTGGTACTTTGATAAGGATTGCATTGAATCTGCAAATCGCTTTGGGGAGTATTGTCATTTTAACGATATTAATCCTCTCACTCTATGAGCATGGACTATCTTTCCATTTTTTTGTGTCCTGAGAAGATAGTGTTTTTAAAATTTTTGTGTTTAATCAGTTTTTCTAGCTATTATTACTTATTCCTAGTAAACTAATTACCTGAGTACTGGCAGGTACAGGTCGACCTTGTTTTATTGTGATGCACTTTATTGTGTTTATAGATATTGTCTTTTTTTAAATATATAAATTGAAGGTTTCTGGCAACTGTCTGTTGAGCATGTCAGTGTCATTTTTCCAACAGCATGTGCCCACTTCATGTCCCTGTGTCACATTTTGGTAATTCTCACAATATTTCAAACTTTTTCATCATTCTTATATCTGTTATGGTGATTTCTGATCAGTGACCTTTGATGTTATTATTATAATTGCTTTAGGACTCTACAAACTGGGCCCGTATAAGAACACACCAAGAGGCATCACACTACCTGATGTCAAAATATCCTACAAAGATATATTTCAAAATATACTACAGATTTACAGGAGGAGCAAGATGGCAGAATAGAAGGCTTCACTGATTGTTCCCCTGGCCCTCTTGCAAGGACACTAATTTAACAAATATCTACACAGAAAAAACACTTTCATGAAAACCAGAAATCTAGTGAACACCCATAGTACCTGGTTTTAGCTTCATATAGCTTAATATGATTCGGCTGTGTCCCCACTGAAATCTCAACTTGAATTGTATCTCCCAGAATTCCTATGTGTTGTGGGAAGGAACTAGGGGGAGGTAATTGAATCATGGGGGCTGGTCTTTCCTGTGCTATTCTCATGATAGTGAAGAAGTCTCATGAGATCTGAAGGGTTTATCAGGGGTCTATGCTTTTCTTCTTCCTCATTTTCTCTTGCTGCCACCATGTTAAGAAGTACCTTTTGCCTCCTGCCAGGTTTCTGAGGCATCCCGAGCTATGTGGAACTGTAAGTCCAATTAAACCTCTTTTTCTTCCCAGTCTCGAGTATGTATTTATCAGCAGCATGAAAATGGATTAATATAGTAAATTGGTACCAGTAGAGTGGGGCATTGCTGAAAAGATACCCGAAAATGCGGAAATGACTTTAGAACTGGGTAACAGGCAGAGGTTGGAACAGTTTGAAGGGCTTAGTAGAAGACAGGAAAATGTGGAAATGTTTGGAACTTCCTAGAGACTTGTTGAATGGTTTTGTCTAAAATGCTGATAGCGATATGGACAATAAAATTTAGGCTGAGGTGAGCTTAGATAGAGATGAGGAACTAGTTGAGATCTGGAGCAAAGGTGACTCTTGTTATGTTTTAGCAAAGAGACTGGTGGCATTTTGCCCCTGCCCTACAGATTTGTTGAACTTTGAATTTGAGAGAGATGATGTAGGGTATCTGGCAGAAGAAATTTCTAAGCAGCAAAGCATTCAAGAGGTGACTTGGGTGCTGTTAAATGCATTTAGTTTCATAAGGGAAGCAGAGCATAAACGCTATGAAAATATGCAGCCTGATTATGTGATAGAAAAGAAAAACCCACTTTCTAGGGAGAAATTCAAGCTCACTGCAGACATTTGCAGAAGCAGCAAGGAACCTAATGTTAATCACTAAGGCCATGGGGAAAATGTCTCCAGGTCATGTTAGAGACCTTCACGGCAGCCCCTCCCATCACAGGCCTGGAGGTCCTGAAGGAAAATGTGGTTTCATGGGCTAGGCCCAGGGTCCCCACGCTGTGTGTAGCCTAGGGACCTGGTTCCCTGTGTCCCAGCCACTCTAGTTGTGGCTGAAAGTGGCCAATGTACCGCTTGGGCTGTGGCTTCAAAGGGTGGAAGCCCCAAGCCTTGGCAGCTTCTGCATGGTGTTGAGCCTTCAGGTGCACAGAAGTCAAGAATTTAGGTTTGGCAACCTCTGCCTATATTTCAGAAGATGTATGGAAATTCCTGGATGCCCAGGTCAAAGTTTGCTGCAGGGGTGGAGCCCTCATGGAAAACTTCTGCTAGGGTAGTACACAAGGGAAATGTGGGGTCAGAGCCCTACTGGGGCACTGCCAGGTAGAGCTGTGAGAAGAGGGCCATAGGCCTTCAGACCCCAGAATGGTAGATCAGCTGACAGCTTGCACTGTGTTCCTGGAAAAGCTGCAGACACTCAATGCCAGCCTGTGAAAGCAGCCAGGAGGGAGACTGTACCTTGCAATGCCACAGGGGCAGAGCTGCCCAAGACTATGGGAACCCACCTCTTGCATCAGCATGACCTGGATGTGAGACTTGGAGTCAAAGAAGATCATTTTGGAGCTTTAAAATTTGATGGCACTGCTGCATTTTGGACTTGTATGGGCCCTGCAACCCCTTTATTTTGGCCAATGTCTCCCATCTGGAACAACTGTATTTACCCAATACCTGTACCTTCACTGTATCTAGGAAGTTACTAGCTTGCTTTTGATTTTACAGTCTCATAGGTGGAAGGAGCTTGCCTTGTTTCAGATGAGACTTTGGACTGCGGACTTTTGGGTTAATGCTGAAATGAGTTAAGACTTTGGGGGACTGTTGGGAAGGCATGATTGGTTTTGAAATGTGAAGTTTTGGAGGGGCTAGGGGTGGAATGATACGGTTTGGCTGTGTTCCCACCCAAATCTCAACTTGAATTGTATCTCCCAGAATTCCCACATGTGAGAGGGACCCAGAAGGAGGTAACTGAATCATGGGGGCCTATCTTTCCTATGCTATTGTCGTGATAGTGAATAAGTCTCACAAGATCTGATGGGTTTATCAGGGGTTTCGGCTTTTGCTTCCTTCTCATTTTCTCTTGCCACTGCCAGGTAAGAAGTCCCTTCACCTCCCGCCATGATTCTGAGGCCTCCCTCACCATGTGGAACTGTAAGTCCAATTAAACCTCTTTTTCTTCCCAGTCTCAGATATGTCTTTATCTGCAGCATGAAAGTGGACTAATACAGAGACACTATTTCCTTTTGTACAATGGAAAGCATCATAAGTAAGGCAAAAAATAAGATACAGAACAGAAGAGCACACATGTAACTTCAATTTATTGACTTGGATAGTTTCTAGATGATATATACATACATATACACATATTTATACCCAAGAAATTAGTAATATAAAAAATCCTCAAGACATTTAAAGATGGGAAGATTATATGGAATAAAATTTATTGAAGACAAAACCCAAATGGATAGTCATCACAAAAAATCTGGTGTCACTGAGAGTCAAGGGATTACAAAATATCACAAAGGAATGCACTTCATTTGCAAACAGTGGTAATGCTGTGTGTTGATAGAAACATGTAATTGATCTTTTCTTTGGTTGGCAACTAGCAATATTGAGGACAGTTAAAGATATATGTATCCCTACCACCTGAACCACCTGGAAATGCCATTACCACGCTTATATTCTAGAACAGAAGTTCTCTGCCATGATTGTACATGAGAACCACTGCTCCAGAATGTGGCACAATACACATTCATGCACATTATTCCTTGTCCAGCAAATGCAAGAGCTTCTCTAGAGGAGGGGCTTATCTCAATCCTAGGCTCCTGTTAGAATCTCTTCAGGGGTTCTTTTACAAAAGTAATATCTAAACATCACCCTCCAAATCTGATTAAGTTGGTCTGGATGGAGTCTGACTGAGGAACCCTGGATGCCCATTAAGTTCTTCCAGGGAACCATTGAAAATCTTGACACCTGCATTGCAATCCAGGATCTCTGGATTTGAGCCCCAAGCTTTCTGTAAACAAATTACAGCCTTGTGTGTAATAACAAAAATCTGGAAGCCACTTAGATGTTCATTGAGAGGAGAATGCATAAATACATTGTAGAATATACCTATAATAAAATCTATCCTGCTCTTAAAATTAAACAAATTGTGCCCTCATCTATCAGCATGACTGAAACTTAAACACGACATTTTGTGCAAAAAAAGGCAAGCGAAAAGAATATACGGACATAAAGAACTTATGTCCATATATTCTATATTCTTTATAGAATATATAGATGTAAATATATAGATTATATATTAATAAAATATGATCTATAGACACAAACATATAGAATATATATTTATAAAATATGGTCTATAGACATAAATATATAGAATAGAATATATAGAAATAATTAATTTCTGTCTATATATTCTTTATGGTATAGGATATCATCCAAATAACATAAGCATTTTGAACATTCTATTTATTGTTTACAGATGCATTTGTGTACTAAAGGTATGAAAGTTCAAAGGCTGGGTGCGGTGGCTTATGCCTGTAATCCCAGCACTTTGGGAGGCTAAGGTGGGCAGATCACAAGGTCAGGAGTTCAAGACCAGCCTGGCCAATATGGTGAAACCCCATCTCTACTAAAAATACCAAAATTAGCCAGGCATGGTGGCAGGCGCCTGTAGTCCCAGCTTCTCGGGAGGCTCAGGCAGGAGAATTGCTTGAACCTGAGAGGTGGAGGTTGCCTTGAGCCGAGATCGGGCCACTGCACTCCAGCCTGGGAGACAGAGTGAGACTCGATCTCAAAAAAAAAAAAAGTATGAAAGTTCATATAGAGGTAATACAAGTCAAGTAAGGGTTAGTAGTTACACCTGGAGAGGGAAGGACAGAAGGAAGACAGGGGTAACGATAAGATCTGATGTCACTGCAAAAACAGAACATTTCAGCTCAGTGTTGGAGTCTCATTGATTTGTCATTGCTTCCAGACCCTGCACCCAAGCATGTTGTAGTGTGAACTGAGGACACCTTTAGCAAAATTTAACAGCAGTGGTCATTCAATATTTTCAATGAAAGAGCTCACAGAGCAGTTTCTCAGCTTACCAATAGACTTAGGAAGCATCAGTCTTCACCACAAAATGGAAATTTTATTTTCTTTGAATTTAATACATTATTTGAATAATTTATAAAAAGTTTGCCTTGTTTTCTTTTCTCATTTGGAAATGTTGCTCTGTAGCTGTCAAAACTCCTTCTCACTTCACTACTGAGAAATCTAAGGCAGTGGAGAAAGAGTTCTGGCACTGAAAATGTATCCAAAACAGTTGCTCCTTTTCAAAACTGAAGAAGAGCAGTTCTCTTAGACTGGAACAGAATGTCAGGATGACATGAGGCTCCATGGAAACATGTTCGTATAATCTGTGGCCACCTAGAGTCCATCAGCAGTAACCACAGCGGAATCAGAGTTAGAATGAATTGCACTGGGCATAACTCACCAGTTTCCTTCTGCAGTGACGGGAGTGACAGTCTATCTATCCACAATCTGTGCATGCACATTCAATTCCTACCGAGAAAGGTTCGGGGATGCATCAGGGGATTCCATGAAAGGGAGAGAAACGTGCATTTAAATGCATGTTATGTGCCAACCATAAGACTACTAGAGTTACATAGATTGTTTTATTTGATTGCCACATAATTTGAAATAGACATCCTTACCCCTTGTCTTTTTAATTTTTTTCCATAGGGGAAATGTGAAGTTAGAGTGGTTAGTTTTCTCACATTTTCATAGCTTGTTTGTGACAGACCCTATACTGACACAGCCTGTATCATTCCAATGTATGCCTCTCCTCTTCAGTGATTCTGTGCCACAGTCTGTGCATCTCCATTTTCCTTAGCCACTTATTTCAGAGTTTATGCTTCTCCACGCTCCCAGCTGCTCCTTCTCTTCATTTCATGCCTCTCCTAATTTGAAAATTCGTCAGAAGTTTTCTCATTTTTACTTAAACTCAATTTCCTCTCCCGTGTCGTACGTTTTGCACCAAACCTGCATTGGGTGGGAGGACGCCATGAATGGAAATTGTGGTATTTTCAGTTGGACACAGAGGAAATTGAATTCAAGCCCATTACATGCAGCAGTGTGATACTGGACAAGTGACTTAATAATGGAGAGCTTGAGTTTCTTCATGTATAATAATAAATACTTTTCATGAAAGATTGCTGTGAGAATAGAACAGGGTCGCATTTGTGCAGTGGCTGCGTTCCAGTGCTCACCTGGTGAACATTTGCTCCCCTTCCCTTCTAACTGTCTCATAAGGTTTCCAGTGGGGATTGCATCTTCTTGGCCTTGTTTTAAACTTGCTAACGAGATTCAGAACTGGATCTGTAACAGATTTTCAGTTAACACATTTTGAATATAAAATGTTTACATATCCAATCGCTTTTAGGGGTTCTGTTTCCTTTGCATCAACTTTTAATTTTTGAATAATTTTAGATATAGAGAAAAGTTGGAAAGACAGTGCAGAGAGATCCCACAAACCCCTCGCCCATATTCCCCTAATGTTAACATCTTATGGAACCACAGAACATCTGTCAAAATGAAGATATTAACATTGGTAAGTTACCATGAGCTAAACTCCAGACTTCATTGGGATTTCCTCTGCTCCCTTTCTCTGTTCCAAGATTCCATTCAGAATCCCACGTTGGGATCATGTCATTATGGTTCACTGGCTTCCTCCCATGAGTGGCAATTAATTAGTTTTTCCTTGTCTTCATGACCTTGACAATTTTGAGGAGTACTCCTCAGATATTTTGTAGAATGTCCCTTGATTGGACTGGGTTTACCGGATGCTTTTGTGAACATTACACTGTGGTTCTGGGTTACAGGGCAGAATACCATAGAAGTGAAGAGCTCTTCTCCTCACACCGTTCCAGGGCTACAGGATGAGGGTGCCCGTTTTAGGAGACTCAGAGCAATAATTTGCTATTAGTGAGCAACTTGTTTGGAAAGAGTCAGTAAAGCTTCTAGAAATAGCTACCTTTTTTTTGGAATGCCTTGGCTCCGATGTCTTATCACACATAACCGTCTTGGCTGCGTTGGGATCATGGGATGTCATACACTCCCAATCAGATGCTTGAGCAGAAAAGGAGCTTGTAAGAATTGAGCTATTAGGCAAACATGCAAGCAAACAAACAAAAAACCAGGTGGGCAATGTACACTTTGGAAAATGCTGTCTTGCTCTGTTGGCTGCCATCGTGAACCTGTCTTTCTAACATCTGTTATAAACAGCGGTACCCTTCTGCAAACAGTGCCACCTCATGCACAGAGAGAATAAATTTTCCTGGGCATTTGTGGCTCTGTGTGTGGCCCGGGAGGCAGCTCAGCCTGGGATTTGGGCCTGCAAAAATAGAATCATTCTTTCCACTTGCAGGGGAAATTAGTCCTTGTGAAACTTTAGCTTTGTTGAAAGGACACACACAATGCACAGATTTCCTGTCTACAAAATTCATCCCACAGATACTATGAGGAGATATTTTTAAATGTACCCATGCTGGTGGCTGGATTTTGAGATTTTTGCAAAGCAGAAATAGATGTAGTGATCTCTCCTTCTTCCTTCTCTCTCTCTCTTTTTTTCTTTTTTTTTTTTTTGCACTTTACTTTTTTCTCTCTCACAAACTGAAGTTTAACTCAAAATCAGTGGTCCTCGATTAGGTTGACTGCATCCCCAAGGGGACACTTGGCTGTGTCTGGAGAAATTTTGCATTGTCCATATTAGAGGAGGGACGGACATCTAGTGGGCAGAAGCCAGGGATGCTGCTAAGCAAGCATCTTACAATGTACAAGATGGGCCCCACCAGAGAATCATCCAGCCCCAAATGTCAACAGTGTCAAGGCTGAACAATCTTCTCCTTGCATTGCTTCCCCTCTCTGCTGCTAGTGGAGCCTGTGACTCTGCAGTGGTCCTGCACTTTCCCCCCTCCCCCCACTTTTTAAAAAGATGAGGTCTTGATTTGTCACCCAAGCTGGAACAACTTCCGCCTCCCGGGTTCAAGTGATTCCCCTGCCTCAGCCTCCCAAAGTAGCTGGGATTAAAGGTACTCACCACCACATCTAGCTAATTTTTGTATTTTTGGTAGAAACAGGGTTTCTCCATATTGGCCATGCTGGTCTCGAACTCCTGACCTCAAGTGATTCTGCAGCCTTGGCCTCCCAAAGTGCTGGGATTGCAGGCATGAGCCACTGTGCCTGACCTGTGATCCTCTTGGAACTCCATTCTTTGCCTCCCCAAGACTGCCCTCAGCTCTTTCCTCCAAACCTCCCTTTATGTTCTTGCTGGAGTTCAGTGAGTTCCTTCTCCCATGCCTATGACTACAGCTCAGGGTTCCAACGTGTATTTCTCCCCACATTTTTCTTAGGTTACATTGTCTTGTTTTATTGCATCTGACATCCCTTTAAAATTACTTATCAAGTCATTACATCTACCTGCACTTGGATGTTCTCTCCTTTCCTAAGTCAATATGTCCCAAACTGAATCCTTCCTCCTCTTGCCTCAATTTTCCCTGGCATGACTTCATTTCTGCAAATGACACTGCAGTTTCCCCAGGCAGCCAGGCTCAAACCTTCATCTTTCAGTGATTCCCTATCAAATTCATCATTCATTCTCCAGTACAAAATTTACCAGTTCTTTCTACCAAACTCCTTCTGTAGTTATTTCATTACTGCCTCTTCAGCTTTGCACAGGGTTCTCCTCCATAACTTTTTAGTCTTTGGTTCACCAACCTCCTAACTATCCCCTCATCCTTGATCAGCTCACCCTCAACAATGGGTCATCTTCCTACTGTGACAACACAAACCCCAATTCCTGCCTTTCATTCCTCATTTCCCTGCCTCCTCCCCTGGCAATGATTCCCTCTGGAGAGAGAGAGAGAGAGAGAGAGAAAGAGAGAGAGAGGGTTCAGGATTACAAAAAAGATGCAAAGATAGTCCAGAGAGTTCCATCTACAGCTCACTCAGCTACTGTTGGTGTTAAAGTTTTCTATCACTGTGGTTCCTTTGTCACAACTAATGAATCCATGTTGGTACATTACTCTTAACTAAACACAAGGTTTTATTTGGGTTTTGCTAGTTTTCCTTTCAAAGTCCATGTTCTCTTCTAGGACTCAGTTTTGGATTTATCATTGCGTATAACCATTTCTCTGTAGTCAAGGCCAGGTGTGAAAATTTCTCAGACTGTCCTTTTGTTGTTGTTGTTGTTGATGATGATGATGATCTTGACAGATTTGAGGAGCCCTGGTCAGGCATTTTGCAGAATGCCCTGAGTTTGAATTTACCTGATGTTTTTCTCATGACTAGACTGGGATGACTGAGCTGATGAGGCTGTGGTGTTTCTTCTCTTTTGGAGAAGGAGACCTCAGAGGAGAAGTGTCCTTTTCCTGATATTTAATCACAAGTGCATGCTATCAACATGAAGTCACTACCTAAGGTAATGCTTGCCTGGGTTCTCCACCTTGAAGCTACCACTTCCCCCTTCCCATATGCTAATTTTTGGAAGCCAGTCATTAAGTCCAGCTTATTACACACTCAAAGGTGAGGGAAGGAAAACATTCGATATACTTAGACAAGTTTACTTCTAATTCTGTTTTTCAATGTCTATTTTTAATTGAAAATTAATAAATTATAGTTGTATATATTTATGGGGTACCAAGTGATGTTATGATTTATGAATACAATATGGAATAATTAAACTGATCTAATTCACATATCCATCACTTCAAATACTTACCGTTTTTTTGGTAGTGAGAACATCTGAAATTTACACTCTTAGCAATTTTAAAATGCTTCCAGTTCTTTTTTTAAATTCCACCCAGAGCACATTTATGCTTTCTTTAATTCTAGTTCTATCTGAAGGGCCCAAAAGCTACTTTGTCTGTAGGGCACTCTTTGATTTCTCTTTGATGAAATTCTCTTATTATTTATCAAAAACACTCAGAAACTAAATTCTACCTGTACCCAGAATATTTCAGAGATGTGTGCTTCCCTTCATCTCAGACCACATCTCTAATTTATGTATTTATTTTCCCTTGCATTTCACATAAGTGTTTTGTGTTACTCTGATCATTCCTTGTTGGCTCCTGGATTGCTTGCTGAATTAGTTCTGTCTAGTCCAAAACCGTGACAAGACACACTCAAATGATACTTGCCAAGGGAATGAAGGAGCCATTCATTGACAGCTGATGTTTATGTCCTCACACACAATATCATATTTCTTGCACCAAAGCAAGACTAATGTGGGCTTAATTAAAACAATGTTGAAGTACTTCTGGTTGCAAAGCTGGGCATATACAAGGACTCCCAAATGCAGCACAGTTCTGAATGCTTGGCGGATGCACAATATATAGGTGTGTGTTCCTTTTTGAAAAATTCATGCCAAGAAAATGAATGCCTGTTTTAGGAAAGTAGTGAAGAGCAGTTTATATATACAAACAGGAGTTAGCATATACTGAAGGTGGCATGGCAAAAACTCAGCAATGCCTCTGCAGAGCCAGGTATAGCCTGGGATCTTCCAGAAAGGCTTTCCTCACTATTCCAGTTGGAAATCAATCTCTTCTTCCATAGAAACCTTTTTTTTTTTTTTTTTTTTTTTTTTTTTTTTTGAGACAGTGTCTCACGCTGTAGGCCAGGCTGGAGTGCAGTGGCATGATCTCAGCTCACTGCAACCTTCGCCTCCTGGAGTCAAGCAATTCTCCTGCATCAGCGTCCCGAGTAGCTGGGATTACAGGCATGTGCCACCACGCCCGGCTAACTTTTGTATTTTTAGTAGAGACGGGGTTTCACCATGTTGGCCAGGCTGGTCCCGAACTCCTGACCTCAGGTAATCCTCCCTCCTTGGCCTCCCAAAGTGCTGGGATTACAGGCGTGAGCCACCGTGCCCAGCCCTTCCATAGAAATCTTACAGAATCTGTTCCTGTGTTCCCCCTTTGCTGCTTCATTGACTACTGCTATTTAGCATTGCACATTTACACAGTGACTATTTTTGCTTGTCACTTATAAATGGGACACCTCATATAATTCACACTGTTCCTGTGCTTCCTGTCTCTGGGTATGAATGACATCAACAGGTGATGACTCTATATCAATATATTTTGTGAGTGCTTACTGCCACATGTGTTCACTTTGCTTATAGCACAAGATGCTAGTCTTGAGTTTTCACATAGAAATACCAACAGCTACTCTTCTTTTAGGTAAGAAGACCTGAAAGACGCACATTGGTCCTTTGCTTAAGCACAATAAGCTACTTTTTCAAAATGAAACCCACACAGAGTCCTTATTATAAAATGTTTCTTCTCCTGAAACATGTTATCCTGGCTACAAAGCACAACTTTTATAAAATAACTTTAGGATACAGTCTTAACTCCAACTCTGTCTCTCAGTACATATTTGCTGTCTGACTAGTCAATTTCTTCATGGTCTTTGCACTCACAGTGGTACCCCATGGAAAATATCAGTTTGTTTATTGTTCTTTTGAGGCTTTGAGAGTTTCCAAGAGAAATGGCAAGGTTTAATAGAAATCTGCTTCCTGGGAAACCTTCTCTTCCTCCAGTCTTTCCATTGGTGCATTTCTTGCTCCAGTCTTGTCACTGGTGCATTTCTTGCAATAGCTCCATTAACTATTAAAATTACCAGAGACATTCCCGATTTTGTTTCTCATAATCAAACATAGAAAATATACAAACAACATTTTGAGCATTCTTCAACTGTTTTTTTCATGCCTGAACTAGACGTTGGGCTCTCTGGAAGTAGAAGTTGTGATCATGTTTATTCTAAATGTGATCATTCACACTTAATGATTAAATAATAAATTTCATTATTTAAAGGATTATACATGTTAAATATTGACTATATTTTGAGTGACTCTTCCACTTTTCTCCCAATGCTTTTCCTGGCTTCATCTCATGTAAATCCTCAATTCATATGTGTCATTTTGTATCATACAGACATGTCTAAAATAAGATAGCAGCTAAATCCATGTTGTTTGCTTTGGGAGAAGAATTCTGTCACTCAAAAGACAAAATGACGCCTGAACTTAGTAGCCATCACACAACTTCCTGTCAGATGGACATATCCTGTGATTTAATAGTCTTTTAGTTCTGAGTTGAGCCAATGTGATGTCCCGTGTGTGAAAGCCTTGTCTAAACGCATCCATCACAAGAGACATCTTACAGCAGAAGGCTCTGATTTTAACTGCTGTTGAAATCTGTGCATTGCTCACATTTGGCTGTCTATAAATGATAAAGTAGAGAATTGAGACAACTATTCAGTTAATTTTTTAAAATCTTAATTTTATCGTGATCTTTGTAGTCCTTAAAGAAAGAAGAGATTTGAGTCTTTCAAACAGGTAGAGATAAGTGGTAACTTAGACTATTAAAATACAATTGATTCCCATGTAACTCAAATGCTAATGTTAAATTTTAATATTATAAAGACAACAAAACCAAGACATAATATTTGGATAGTAGAAATACTCTCTCTCTCTCTCTCTCTCTCTATATATATATATATATGTATATCTCCTGATATGTATCTGAGGGCAGTATTTTACTGTATAAATAAAATTTACATGCACAAAAAATATTGAGGGAACTTAAAGGATCAAAACCAAGTACTGAATTTTCAGAAATGGATTCCTTTTGGGGATATTACATATTTTATTAGTTTAAGTACATTACTAACCCTCTAAACCACTGACAAATGATCTTTCAAATAATGTTCCACATATAAATTGAGTAGAAACTAATACTTGAAAAATACACATAGTCAAAATATATCAGGAAATGAGTAGTTTGTTTCCTTTAGTGGTCAGAAAACATCTTCCCCCACTTTAGGATATGTGCGTCATGTATTTCCAATAAATAATTGCTGAGCTTAATACCTAAGTGATAGATTGATGGGTGCAGTAAACCACCACGGCACATATTTACCTATGTAACATACCTGCACATCCTGCACATGTACCCCAGAACTAAAAATAAAAATAAAGAAAAGAATTGAGGTGGACAAATTCATTTATTGAGGGCTTGCTTGCATGATGGTGGCTACTACATGTTTCAAAATAATATGCTTAACCTCCCTAACCTTGTATCTGTTTGACAAATGATTGAATGTTGTCATTATCCATGTGAAAATCAAATAATTTTAAAGTTAAAGGAATATGTAGACATCGACTCGTTGATCTTTCCATATTTGACATGTTCTTGGAATTTTTTTAATAGCACAATTTTTCTGCCACATCAAAAAAATATCTATTGATAGTAAAATACTTAGCATGTTTCACATGGAAGAGACTCTCCCTCCCATATTGGGAAACTGAAAACAGAGCCATGCTCAAGACAGGGGGACATGCTATTTTGATTCCCTAGAGACTTGCTGTATCCATGAATTCCACTCCTTATTAATTCTGTAAGCTTACAGTTCTTATATTGGACTCAGAAAAGGTGTGTGTAGTTGGTTCTGTGCCATGTGTTGGGAGGCTGACCTCCCTTCTAGATTGTACAAACAACACAGTGGGCTCATGGCATTCCCAGACTTAAGTCCTCCTTTTGGTCTATTCATAAGTGACCTTCAAATTCCACAGCAAGAAATGAGTATGAATTTTGCCAAGGCATTGATTCAAATTCTTGGCAAGTATGGTCTGCATAAACACATTCCCTAGCTTCATGGTGATGTGAGCAGTAACTCTGGATTTCCGTGGTTTGGAAGTCTATAGGTTTTTTGTTGTTCTCTACTCATCATGGCAAAGACTGTTTTTCCTATGGGGCATCCTCACTTTATCTTTGCTGTCTAGATACTGGCAAAAGATACCCATAGCCATCTCCACCATCTGTATGGGTTAGGGTATGAACTCTGCTGGATCCCATTAATTTTGAAATTTGCAAAGATTTAAAAACATATCCCTTGCAAAAATCAAGGCTCCATTTTAAGCACACACTTACAGAGCTCTGTGGGTTGATAAGGTATTTCCACTTAAATGGTCTTTTTTAAACCATCATGGACAACATGCATTGTTGTGCTGTAGGGTTTTATTTCTCATCAACTAGGACACATTACACTTTCCAGAATAATAATAATTAATTTGTGTGTGTGCATGTATTTGCACACATGCAAACCTGCGGGTCTGAAAATAATAACATTTAATTTTAAAATAGAAAAATTTGCATCTTGAAGTACAGTTGAGAAATAACAATGACATGATTACATTAAACCTTTGAGAAACAGTAGAGCCCATGAGTCGATTTCGGGAGACAGCAATTATTGTAAAGCAGAAGTGATGCTTAAATGATTTCAGGTTAATTAAAGCAGGGCTTGACCTTATTGCCCCATCAACCTCAGTAGGCTGGCATGACCTGGGTCAGAAATTCCCTGAAGAGGCCTGCCTTATCAATAAATAAGCCATGAGTGCTGATATCATTATTTTCGAAACTACAGCAGGTGACAGACACTTCTGTGCTTTAGAAATCAATGTCAAATTAATGAGTTCAGAGTCAAATGAAAGGTGTACATCTGCATCATCCGAGCCAAATTACTGAAGACCAATAAAATATTAAATAATATCTCAATTTCAGTAGTGCTGACTTTCAGGCCATGTTTTCCTACTTCACAAATGAATTTTAAAAATAGAGAGAAA
Organism: Chlorocebus sabaeus; assembly: GCF_047675955.1. Classification (NCBI taxonomy): domain Eukaryota; kingdom Metazoa; phylum Chordata; class Mammalia; order Primates; family Cercopithecidae; genus Chlorocebus; species Chlorocebus sabaeus. The sequence continues at coordinate 144,538,755 of NC_132933.1, forward strand.
GAAACAAAAGAAAAATGCATACGATCAGTTATTAGATCAAATCAAATTACCTGTCCCTTGAAGAAATATTAAATATTTATTTCTGGATGACTCTTTTGAAAAGGTGTTCATGTTGATGGGTGCACATCCATTTTCATTTTTAAAGTACATATTAGTGAATTACTAATACAGGCATTAAACAGTATAATGCTTCAACTTATAAAGCAAGATGGAACATAATTTACATTTTTTAGTATGTAGAGCATGTAAAACCCATACAGAAAGTGAGGTTATAAAAGTGAAATCCAGTAAAAAAATAAGTCACAGATTATTAATATTTTAAAATTCATATACTTATTTCCTCTCCAAAGAGAAGAGGAACGGCTTGAGGATGCACACATGGCTTTCTGCAAGGGTTAAATTGGTAAAATTGCCTCAAACACAAGAAGAAAGGAGGCAGCTGAAAAAAGGGATGGAGTATGCCTTGCTGGAAAGATGAATATAACTGCTGCTTGTGTGAGAACCTGAATTGTAGCTCATATTTTTTGTTGCCCGTGGACAGAAAATCTGTAAATAGGAAAGAGCACAATAAGTAGGAATATATGAATGAATGAGGGAATACATTTGTCCAAAAAATAACTCAAATATATGACTTGACTTTATAAGTGAATGGTAAGAAAAGTTGGCTGATATTTTAACCACAGTTACACAGTGGCAAGCCATCATCATAGTGTTTTCAACCACGGGTGAGTTCATTTTTTTTTTTTTTTTTTTTGCACTGAAAAAGATCCTTAAAAATAAACTGTGTATCTCCTCAAGAAATATCTAATATTCCTTCTCCAAATGGACATGTATAATAGGTGAAAACTGCATTGAACAGAATGAAACTTGAGTGTTCTGAATGAGCTTTACAAGGGACCTTGGAGTGAAAGAAAGAAAACCTTGTGGCCGGGCGCGGTGGCTCAAGCCTGTAATCCCAGCACTTTGGGAGGCCGAGACGGGCGGATCACGAGGTCAGGAGATCGAGACCATCCTGGCTAACACAGTGAAACCCCGTCTCTACTAAAAAATACAAAAAAAAAAAAAAAATAGCCAGGCGAGGTGGCGGGCGCCTGTAGTCCCAGCTACTCGGGAGGCTGAGGCAGGAGAATGGCGGGAACCCGGGGGGCGGAGCTTGCAGTGAGCTGAGATCCGGCCACTGCACTCCAGCCTGGGCGACAGAGCAAGACTCCGTCTCAAAAAAACAAACAAACAAAACAAAACAAAACAAAAAACCCTTGTTTTCGGTTGTGCCTGCCAGTATTTCAGTGTTCTTATAAGAGACAGGTCATTTATCCAATCAGATGCTTAGATTTCTTCATTTCTGAAATGACCTAATCAACAGATTTCTAAAGCATTTCCACATAATGTATAGATGTTCATTAGCACTACCTGCCTAGATAAGTTGGGGTGGAACCAGCAATATTGCCATAGATGCCCTCATTGCAGAATTTAGCTTCAGCCATGAGAATTCTGTTGGTGCAAGTGAAGTGGAAGGGAAATTTATTCAATCAGGGCTCGGCAGATGGTTTAAACAGGTGCACTGTTTGGGGGGTGGGTTTCAGTTGTCTTGCTGTGGGTTGCACGGGGGTCAGAGGTTATGCTTCAACAGCAAGGTCTTGGATGCCTGGCAAACCTCCGCAGTGCTTTGTGGGGAAGAAAAAAACAGAATGTATTCTTTATGAAATTTATGGGCTGCAAAAGACAACTGTACCTGCATCTGGTTTCTCTTACTGAAAACACATGAAAGCTGTCACCAGGAATGGAAAGCTCAGCTCCCTAGTTCCTGAAAGTGAACAATGCAGGAACCTCAAGGAGATCTGGGATGTATCAGACATGTACAAAATAATCAGCTGATTGCCGCAAAGCTGCCATTGGGACCAGCACTAGCAGACATATACTTCAGGGACACCTGAGCTTTTGACTAGGAAATTCTACGAGAACAAAAAAGTTCAACTTTGAGTGGGACCTACACTTAATCTATATGACATGTACAAAAATAATTCCAAATGTTTTAGGTCTGCCTATGAATCTCTAAATTTCTCTCTTCATGTAATTGATCAAAGGTAATTTTCCTGATTGGAAGTTATATAATGTTGAATAGAAGTGTTTTTTTTTTCCCCCAGTACAATTCACGTTGCTGTACAAGAATTTGTTGGGATGTAAAATCAGTCCTGGCATTTCAAATACTTCAGCTGTATTTGCAGATTTAAGCCCACACTGCCCAATATGGCTGATACCCACCTCCCTCAGTTTCTACTTTTGAAGAAGAAAACTGATTATGGCAACTCATCCTGATAGTTTATTAACAATTCATGAAATTGTTAGGCAGTTTATCAACTACAGTTTTGAGAACTTTTCATGAGTTGGGCACTTTGCCTGACATTTGAAACTCAAAGACATATAAACTATACATCCCTCAGGATTGATGGTTAGGGTATTTCATTTTAGTTCGTTACTGTGCATATCCATTTCTTTCCTATGGAAATAGCCTCCACTTTTCCATGAAAGACTGAATTGAGAGACTGCAGATTTTACTCCACCTGACAACAATGACTTAGTTAGTTTGGGCCTTTTTATTAGGTTGGTGTAAAAGTAATTGTGTTTTTTACTTTAATGGCAAAATCGCAATTACTTTTGCACCAACCTAAAAAATGCGTTCCACTCCTTGAACTTCAGTTCCTTCATCTAAAGTGAGGAACTAGAGCTATAGATTGTTTCTATGGTTCTTTAAAATTCTCACTATCAAGAATTTTGTAATTATAGGTGGCCTCCTAACACTCAGACATTATCCTGGGAGGTTAGCTTTGCTAACTAGGTAATACAATGGTTAATGTGTACCGAAGATTTCTCCTGATGACATGTAAAAGCCCTATTTTGTGATACTGGAAACTTTTATCTGCTGGGTGATAATTCTCGCCCTATTTCCCTACTGGAATGGTCTCCAGATACCTTATGGCAGTTTTCAGATTCTAAACCCATCTTTATAAGAGTGTTTATTTATAAAATGTTTATTGAAATAAATGTGTCTTGATTCTTGATGAAAATTCTGAGACAAGACCCAAGAGACATTGGGAGTCATCTAAATATCACTGAAATAATTGCATAACTTAAACTAAACACTCTACCATCCACTGCTCCAATCCAATTAATTGACATTTTCTTGTATGTACAATGCACTCATGTCTTATTGGCTTAGCATTTATTACACAGGGGGACAATAATGTAGTAATGTTTGATTGTCATATATTTCCCTATCCTTAAGCAACAATATTTGGCAAAATGTCTAGCAGAGAGTAGCAAATACATTAAGTTTATCTTCAGACAACTATGGAGAAAATAACTGGTTCTATTTGTTCAAATAAATCTGTTACACAAAGTGAGAAGTAGATGTGGTTAAAACTGTATGGGAAAATATTCAATCTCACTATCAAAAGAAACACACCTTGTAAAAAAATTACCAGGCTTCCAATTTGTTAAATTCATAAAACATTTGAGAAGATTACCTATTGTTTGTAAGAGTGTGTGCAGTGGATGTAAATTGTCATTTGGTGAACTTTTTGACAATATGTATCAAATATCTAAAACATATGTATACTCTTTATTTGGCAATTTCATATCTGAAAATTTATCCTAAAGATATTGAACATAAGTAGCTATCAAATGATCAAATATTAACGAATGTCAACAAAATTGAAACAATGTTTGTCAAATCTTAGTCAAAATAGCCAAAACTAGCCACAGAAAAGTGTATAAGTAAAAAATAAGATGGCATACCATGCAATTGTTAAAATGTTTGACATGGGTATGAAAACATAAAATGAAAAATGGGTTAATACATTTTAATAAATACAGGACAAATAGAAAGCAATACCATTGGTAAATATGGACTCATATAAGATAATATGTGGGAAGTCCGTACACTAGATAATAATTGCCAATAGCTAGAGGACTATACATATATTTTTAAATTGCTTGTAAGTAATAGGTATTGATTTTATAATGTAATAAAATTAAATGCATTTTGTTTAAAAACAGGCATTACAAAACCATATTTGTCTTTCCAACATTCATTTAGGTTTTCAGCACGGTTGGGAACTTGTTCTTAAATCTGCTTTCAAAGCTAATGCTACCCATAATTCAAGCTAATGTATACACTAGCATTGAGCCAAACTCTAGCTCTTTACTAAATTTTTTCCTATCAGTCCATTTTTAAAGGAGATATATGAATTTGGTTTAAGAAGCCAGCATGAGAACACAAAAGCCACCCTGAAATAGCAGTCAAAAATAATGTAAGTGGACAAGGTTTTGGCAAATTATTTTAAAATCACCTGTTAGCCAGGGGGACTTAGGTCAATTCACCCAATGGATTGACCAATCCTACACACTTTTAAAAGAGTCTAGTTTGTGGGATGAAGTGAACCCAGGCAATATTTGTGGATGATTCCCTTTGGTGTTGGTGATAGAATTGTGGTTGTTGGGTTGTGCAGTACCACACCAGTAAGAGACTCTCCAATTGTAATCTGTTCCCATGGGTAATATCAGAGGAAGACTGCTTAAAGCCCAAACGATGAGACCACTAATAGGGAAACATGCCATTGACTCCTGTGGCAAAGGAAGGGGAGTAAAAATAGGAAGATGATAGGTGACTGTTGATTGACATGTGCCTAATAGGCACAATCTTATGCTAAGATAAATATGCATTTTTGTGAGCACTTTAGTTCTAGTCCTTAAAATCATGTCCCTAAGATGTTTCTTCAAAATATTTTGAGCAGTAACAACATCAAGTTTTATGTAATAGGCTATTTTTGAAGCTTTTTAGCATTATTACAAGTAGATAGTAACAAGAATTAATACCTAAAGTCATATGGAGTGAAATTTGTATTGCATCTTAGAAATCAAGAAATCATTGCCTAATTATGTTCTCTAATTTTCCCAATAATGTAGTGAGGTTGGACTGTATTTATCACGTTTTCATAGGTTAGAGGAGGGCTGAAGAATTAAATAAAAGGTTTGTACAATTTTGTGTTCTTCATAAAATATTGAAAATAACACACATTTTTATTAATCCACAAGTTCAATGAATATGAAATAGAGAATAAAGGGAAAATAGCTCTTCCTACCCTATCCTTCCAACCCTCTACTCTCCTGATGGTAACCAATGTGTACAGCCTCATACATATTATTTTTGGTACATTTAGCACACATTTCAAAATACAAATGACTGCATTATGTACACACATTTTCTGTACTACTCATGTTTTTCATTTAAAATCATATATTTAAAAACTTTCTAAACCAATGGAGATACATACCCTTCTTCTTAGTTCTTGTTGACATTTCTCTATGCTGATATATGATTTCCTTAACCAGTGCTATACTGTTCATTGTTTAGGAAGTTTATAGATTATACTCTCAATTATTTGAAGAATTATCTTGTGCATTCATCTTGTATGACTGTGATATAATTTCTGAAAAATTTGATGGAATTTTTTGGTTCCAGGTGTGAAAATGTTAAATTCATATTCTCTCAAATTGCACTTTGCACTCTCACTACTGGTTGTACACAAATACAAGTTTCTTCACACTATTTCCAATATTTTATATTACCTTTGTTAATTTATCTGTAGTCTGATAGATTCAAATGGTATCTTTTTATATCTTAAGTATTTCTTCTACAAGCATTCCACATGCAATTTGTAATTCTCAGAATTGTCTGTTATATTCCTTATTCCTTTCTTCTGCTGGTTTTGTGGCTTTCCTATGGATCTATGAGATTTTTTTTACATAATTGTGCAAGTAAGAATAATGATACATTTTATATTTAATTTTATCATCTACATTGCTTGTCCATTGTGTCCACACCATTGTTAGGAGTGGAGAAAAGCATTGAATTTTATGTATTTATACCTGAAATACAACAAGTCAAATTTATAGAATGATGAAAGAAAATTTCAAAGACTCCCGTTAAGATACGGTTCTCAAATCTCACATGGGGTACCTGCAGGTAAATGGAGGATAAGCATTGTCTAGTGTCCTGTCTCACCTATGGGTAACTGTCAACTCATATGAAATACAAATTTCTTAACCAATGAAAACAAACAGGCTATTTTTAGTGCTGACAGAACTACTGTCCTACCTTTTCCCACATTCTAAATTAACACTGGTGGTATCATAAGAAGTAGGTGTAGTTGAGGATACATTTTTAAAAATAAAACTGACCAAACAATATATAGGTGATAGAGTTTGGATTTGTGTCTCTGCCCAAATCTCATGTCAAATTGGAGGAGGGGCCAGGTGGGAGGTGATTGGATCATGGAAGCAGATATTCCCCCTGCTGTTCTCATGATAGTGAGTTCTCACGATAGTGAGTTCTCACAAGATCTGATGGTTTAAAAGTGTGTGGCACCTCCCCACTCACTCTCGCGCTCTCTCTCTCTCTCCTGCCATTATATGAAGAAAGTGCTTGCTTCCCCTTCACCTTCTGCCATGATGGTAAATTTCCTGAGGCCTCCCAGTCAACCTTCTTGTTAAGCCTGTGGAACTGTGAGTCAATTAAATCTCTTTTCTTCATAAATTACCCAGGTTCACGTAGTTCTTTATAGCAGTGTGAAAACAAAATAATACAGTAGCTAATGAAATTAATACTTCCAATGTGCATACTGACATTAGTAACACCTAACCAGAGCATAATATACTTTGCAGAATGCTTTAATACCTCTTCTGCTTGACATCTAAAGAAATCTGACTTGCTGTCATCCTTTTATATTTAGCAAGAGGAGATGTTTTCTATGTCAAGAAGTGTTTTTATGTCATCTGTCATTTCTGTGGGCCCTCCCTTAGTTTATCTACCATTGGAAAGCAACTTGTAAGTATCACTTTCAAGGAACAAGAAAATAATATATTTCTGCTGTGATAGAAGTCACTTGTAACCCTGCCTGTTACATTCCTTGCGTAATGTCAGGTCCATATTCCTAGACGTCTGTTTGAACACAAGGTAGATGCATCTAGCCATTCCCAAAAGTGAGACACCTACAAAAACATCCAACATTGTTTTGGGGTCTGATCTGATTGATCTACATTGAATTGAGTCAAACAGGAAAAAAAAAATGAGAAAGGTTTTCCATTTTTCCAGTTTCCTGTAACTGTACAACAGAAAACTCCAATCACATTTAGAGTGGTGATTCAATGCATAGTAGTAACCCATGCTTTCCAATATCCCATCATGCATAAAATAATAAAACAAATCAAGCTGGGGTTATAGAGGTGGACTTTTAATCACTGGCTTGTTCTGAATTTCCCTGCATAAATACTTTTGGGTAGAATCAGTCATTCTTTGAAAAATATTCTCAATCGTTAAAAATCACAGAACAGATTGAATGTTATTTAGCCACAAACAATAGAACCTACATACTTCGGCTGCCATGCAGCTACCATTTCCCTATGTAGCATTACGAGTTGCTTGCAATGCTTTATTTGCTCCCACCATGCCTAGAATATTTGGTATGTAATAAAATTGACCCACAATCAAGTGAATGGTTTGATTTTTGCCTGACTCATTTACTGAGATTTGTTATCCATCTGTCCTAGAATGGAGTATTTCTGCCTTGCTGTAGACATGTGAAAATGAATGGTGAGAATTCTTTTGGTTTCAAGGAATGGAAGCTACATCATTCTAGCTCTCAATTTCATGGGAATCTGGGAGAAACTGAGCAACCAGTACTTAGGAAATGTAGGCACCTAACTGTTACAGTAGATAGTTAGGCAGACATGAGCAGGATGGGAGATGGCCCTCTCACTCCCCAGGAATGTCAGAGGACCATCAGGTGATGGTCAGGAGGCTATTAAACTGTCTCTCTAAAATAATAATTGATCACAGCCAAATCCAGGGAAAGGTCAGTCTCCTAACAGATAGAATCTGGTGATTAGCAGCTTCCCAATAAGATCTCAGGAATTGGGTGAATGGGTTCAAGGATGTGCAGTACAAGGCAAAATGATGGAGTTTAACTGGTCTATGACCTTCCTTTAGGAATGCTCGACTGGTAAGGGGAAAGCATCTCAGGTGAGCACGTGCACAGCTTCAGTAAACACACTGCACATGCAGCCCCTCCCAAGTGCTAGCAGGCCACTGCGCATGCAGACAGCCCACCCCAAGGGAAGAATCAAAGGAGAAGAGACACAAGACCCTGCCGAGACCAGTTCAGTCAGGGAGACCCTAATCCAGTAGCACTAGAGGAATTAAAGACACACATACAGAAATATAGAGGTGTGAAGTGGGAAATCAGGGGTCTCACAGCCTGCAGAACTGAGAGCCCCAAACAGAGATTTACCCACATATTTATTAACAGCAAACCAGTCATTAGCATTGTTTCTATAGATATTAAATTAACTAAAAGTATCCCTTATGGGAAACGAAGGGATGGGCCAAATTAAAGGAATAGGTTGGGCTAGTTAACTGCAGCAGGAGCATGTCCTTAAGGCACAGATTGCTCATGCTATTGTTTGTGGTTTAAGAATGCCTTTAAGCGGTTTTCTGCCCTGGGCGGGCCAGGTGTTCCTTGCCCTCATTCCCGTAAACCCACAACCTTCCAGCTTGGGTGTTAGGGCCATTATGAACATGTTACAGTGCTGCAGATATTTTGTTTATGGCCAGTTTATGGTCAGATTTTGGGGGCCCTGCTCCCAACAAGACCCCTGAACCATGCCATTGTAAAACCCCAAGTCAAAGGTCAACTATATACTTGAATCTCTCAAGTTGCCTGCTTGACCCTCTTCCAAGTGTAATTTACTTCTTTTCATTCCTGCTCTAAAACTTTTTAATAAACTTTCACTACTGGTTTCAAGCTTGCCTCAGTCTCTCACATGCTTTATGCCCCCTTGGTTGTATTCTTTCTTCTGAAGTGGCAAGAATTGAGGTTGTTGCAGACCCGTATGGATTTGCCACTACTAACATAATAAAATATGCAGTCACTCATCTGCTGTCATCTTTCGAACCTCAACTCTGAGACCAGCGATATTTCTTCCAGATTGGCAGCTTTCACAAAGTTGATTTACAACCACAATATCCTCAAGCAAATGTTACTCAGCCATACCACAGGCCAACTTTTGAGTCAGATGTGAGATCTTAGAGACTTGGTTTCATACCATCGAAAAATTATGACAGTTTTTAAAGACATATCCCAGACATGCCACTGTTTTTATGGCAAGAATATTAATATAAAACAGCATTTATTCAGAAAAAAGATGTCAACTCCTTATCCCATATGCAATTAATTAAGCTTTGATGGGTGTGAATACCTCTTCTCTTGATTTGAATTGGGGAAAGGGTGTGGCCTAGTGGGGCATACTTATTGCTGTTCTCCAGATGCACAAGCACATGCATCTTAACACATTTGGAGAGATGGAGTTGTAAGCGCCTAAACCATTGAGCTTGACTTTCCCTCTGTGAAGGAGGCATCTCACATTTGACCTAGAGAAATCGTGTAAAATGCTTGAAATTTGAACACAAAATGATCAGTCTCAGCATTAATTGTCCATTTTGCTCAGATATATCCTACCTCCAAAACCATACTGCTATAATAGATGATTTTTTTTGTTATTAAGTTGCTTTGGTTTAACTGCACATTTTATAATAACTAAGCCACAGGATGTGTTGGAGATACCTACCTGGAAACACTGGATCTTATTACACGATCGCCTAGCAATGCATTATTACCCTCTTTCCTAACATTTTCATTTCTATGGCAATACTTCAAAGAGCTATTCCTTTGTAAAATAATGTAAGATAAGTTATTTATTCATTTTCTATCTGATGAACAATTATGTTTTCATTTTATACTATACGAAAATGAACACTTGTATTTGTGTATCTATACATTTATATCTACTCATTCTTTTTTGTTTGTTTGTTTGTTTTTTGTTTTTTGAGATAGGGTCTCACTTTGTCACCCAGGCTGGAGTACAGTGGCATGATCATGGCTCACTGTAGCCTAGACCTCCTGGGCTCAGGTGATCCTCCCACCTCAGCCTCCCGAGTAGCTGGGACTACAGGTGTGCACCACCACACTAGTTAATTTTTGTATTTTTTTTGGTACAGATGGGATTTTGCCATGTTTCTCAGACTGATCTTGAACTCTTGTGCTCAAGTGGTCCACCTGCCTCAGCCTCCCAAAGTTCTGGGATTCCAGACTTGAACTACCTTGGTTGGCCTCTATTCATATTTTCTAAATAGCCATATCTTTGTACATTATCTCCAACATTTTTCATAGACTAGTTTATTTGAAAATCACATTGACAAAAGATATATACTCTTTAAAATTACATTTATAGAGTGAATAAGTATATTGTGAAAATTTGCATAAATTTACACATTTATAACACCACTAAGATTATATATAGGTTTCCATTTCAGCCTGTTTAAACAAACATGAATTACCACTTTGTCAAATATATGCCAGAATCATAGGGACAAAACAAGAATCTCCCTGGATCTTTTCTGTGTATGTGTGTGGAAGGGATAGTAGTGAGGTTGAAACATTTTTATGTTTACTAACTATTTTTCTCTCTTCTGGAAATTGCCTGTTTATAACTTTACCCACTATTGTTTTAGCCGTAAAGGCAATTTTGAGGGTAAGGAACAGATGTTAACTTCTTGCTTATGGACATAGTATGACCATTTGTTTCCAGATAATAGTGTCATTTTGTCTTGTATATAGTGCATTTTCCATGCAAAATCAGTGACTGGTCAGGATTTTTCTTCACAGTTTTCTTATTACCATGCCCAAAAACGCCTTTCACAACCAGAATATTACAAAAAAGTCACTCATTTTTTGTACAGTTATAGTCTTGTTTGCTACACATGAATTTCTTATGTGTATCTAAATTACAGTTTGCTATGCTGGGTGAGGTAGGAGTACAATTTTCATTGGAATAATTCATCTTTTCACAACTGGTTTGACATACTAGCTTTACGAGCTACTGCGGTCTATGTATCTGGTACAGTTTCCTGACTTTTGAGTTCTCGGTTTATTCCAGATTCTGTGTGCTCTGTCTTTTGTTACAATTTTAAATTGTAACAGTGCTCCCTCCCCCCATGATTTCCCATTTCATTATTTTTCTGGCTATGTTTTTCAATACAGGTGAATTTTAAAAGTCAACAAAGGGAGTTTGTTTGGAGTCATTTTGAGTTTTTATTAATTAATTTAGGCAGTTTCAACATTTCTACAATATTGTGTCATCTCACTTACTGATAATTTATGTTTCAATTTTCTGAAGCATTTTTTCTTAAGCTTTATGCTTTTCTTCACATTTTTCATTCCTGCTACTTACTAAATTGGCTCCCAAGAACATAATTATTTTGTTTGCTACTAAGAATGTGATTTTTCTCACACAATATTTTCTGAGTGACATTTACAGGAAGAAACCTTTTTATGTTAGTATCTTTCTGAATTCCTCTGAATTCATGTGTTTTGTCTAATCCTTTTTAAACTCTTCTATAAGGCTTTTTAAAAACAAGCACCTTCATGAGATTATTTAATCATTTTTATGATAGCAGAACATATTTATTTATTCTGATTGTGCTTAAAAAGATTTTCATTGCTTCAGTGCTTAGCATGAAGATGGTATTTGTCTTATGTCATCTTTCAGATCAAGAAAGTAGTAAACTCTTCTGAATTTTGTCAGATTTGGCATTTTAAAAATCTTTTAAAAGCTGGAATTTTCAGCTTTTTTTGCCAAAACAAAACTATCCATTAAGATCTTTGGCACCAGAGTATCCAAGAGAACCCCTTTAACCTCTTTTTCATTGTTTATGTAGAACTATATCGGGGTTTTCACAGTGCTCTTCCTTTTCTAGGTGTGGCCATTTTATGGGCTCTTGTGACACCTGTGCATACTTCCTGCAGCACAATAATGTACATACATACATATACATACACACACACCATATATATATATGTACACACACACGCACATACACACACACATATGCACACAGTTGATTCTTGTTATTTATGATAGTAATGTTCTATAAAGTCACTGTGAATGCTGAATTATCATAATACCATTGCTCTTAGGAGAAACATAGGCTTAGCGAGTCTATGAAGTCTCTGATCACAATATTTTCATCAACTGGTCAATATATGACCTTGGTTTGTGTGTCTCTGTTTAAAGACACAGTATTTAATATATATAGTTGGTTCATTCATGTTGAATGCACAGCCAACACTATGACTCATGCCTGAGAAAAGCTAACTGAACACACTCATCTTCTCTGTAGGACACATCAGAGCTTTTTTGTGCTTAGCAACATTAGACAGCACTTCAGCACCAGGCTTGGGTGCTATTTGAGAGTGACATCACTAACAAAAAGCACAAAAATGTGAGCAATGTGGGTGTCAGTTATTGAAAATTGTCACCACTCTGTGCATGTCTCTGGATGACTATGGAAGTGCTGGATTACAAATCAATTTTAGTAAGCAAACTTGCAAATATGGAAGTCAACAAGTGATGAGGATGTGAGTGTGTCAAATGCAATAGACTGTGAACTTCTCAGTGTAGGACACAGACATTTCTTGTCCTTGTTCCAAAGGAAATGGCATCATGCCTAGCACTGGGTAATCTATAGACTAAGCTGTTCTTAAACTTTTTAAAATTATAGAGTTTTTTTAAACTTGAAATGCAAATAAAATAGATAAATTCAAATAAAATAGATAATAGTAGATTTCCCCTGCTTGATATTTTGTCATTCCCCTTTTCCTTTGGGCAGGCCAAGTGAATTGCAAGAGATTATATTACAAGCAGGTAATTACAAGCCTCCAGAAATGATGCTTTTCAGATTCTAGGATCCTAGTTGAGTGCATTTTTCTTTACTTGAAGCTGTCTCACTTCCCATGCGCTCTTATGATAAACTCAATGATGTAACCTCTGCTAGAAAACATCACTCATAATTCTTAGTTTCATGTAATTCCTGAGCTCTTTGCAGTGTGAACATGTCTAATATATAACAGCTGGTATTGAAATGACGATTTCACCACAAATTGTAAATTGTCCAGTCAGGATCTCAAATGTCGTTTTCCCATCAGGAATCATTTGGTAACACAGTCTCCTGGAAATAATAATCTCTGCTATATATGGAGCCTCATTAGGGAGGAGTGAGCCCCCATAATCAGTTCAGATGCGTGATTTAAGGATACCCACACCAAACTCTGCCACTAACATAATTATCCATGTGGGAGGTCTTTGGGAAGGCTTTCCACACATTTTTATCTTATAACTCACCCCTGTGTGGAGTTAGAAGAGGACTGTGTTTAAATGCTTGAAGTTTGATAATGTAAAATGAAGCAAAATTAGACCTTAATCTGTGTCAACACCAACTAAATGAAGTTTTCAACATATTTAGTCCCTGGTCCTGGCAGAGAATCGGGGTGATGTAGCCAAGCGTTCACATATGTCTGCCAGTTCAGCTTTTCTTTGCTCTAAGGGCTGCATGAGAAAGGGTTCCCATAGACCCAATGGCCCCAGAAGCTGCCTGGAGCAAACCACCCCCTTTCACAAATCTAACGTTCTGGGAGAAATGCCGACCTAAACAATGTGACTCCATGAGAGAGGATCATCACATTCTTTCATCTGCTCATCTCCTATAAACCCACAAGGAAAAGTGCTCCGCGTAAACTTCAGGAACCTTATTCTCATGTTTATGGTAAATATCAGGAAACAAGAATATGCTTCCTATCTTGTAGTTCTGTTACCTACAACCAGGATTCCAACATTATATAAAGCATTCAGCTTCTCCTTGACTTCCATTCTCTGGATAAGCATACATTTTAGAGAGATTATATTTTCACATGAAAAGTTGACTAAAGTCTCATTAATTTAGACCATATTTCACATAGAAATGTTGTGTTTCTCTGGTGCTACAGTCTCTGTCCACAAAGAGTGAAGATAAACTAAACTACTCACTGTAAAGAATTGCATCATGCTATTCAATGGAAGGGATGTAACCTACGATCTGAGGGTTGAACCTGTAGCAAGGAATCCAGGATTACAGAAAAGTTAAATTTTGCAGATGTTCTCATACCAGGAACCAACTTAACTTTCAGCAAGTAATGGGAGATGAAAATATAGTTGGCTTTTAATAATCATTGATCTTTTCTTTTGTCTATCTATCTTGCTGGTTACCAGAAATAAAATTCTATCTATCTATCTATCTATCTATCTATCTATCTATCTATCTATCTAATCTCTATGCGTATCTACCTATCTATCTATTCACCCATGTATGGATGTATCTATCTATCATCTATCATCCATTTCTATTTAACTCTCTCATATTTCTACATACCTATCTAATCTCTATGTCTATCATCTATCATCTATTTATATCTATCTAATCTCTATATCTATCCATCCATGTATCATCTATATCCATCCATGTATCTATCTATCCATCATTAATCTCTATGTGTCTATGTACCTAAGTATCTATATCCATCTATCAATCTATTTATCTATCTATCATCTATATATCTAGCTACCTATCCATCTATCATATGTTTTTATGTATGTATTTATGTATGTATGTATGCATCTATCTATCTTCTATCATTGATCTCTATCCATCCATCATCTATGTATGTATGCATCATGTATGTATATATCTGTCTATCTACTATCATCTATTTCTATCTGTCCATCCCTCTATGTATCTATCTACCTTTATCTGCCTGCTTATAGCACACATCTATCTTTTGATGGTCTGCATTATTCATGCAAGAAATGTGAACACGGTGCAAGTCTTTTTTCTTGTTTACTTGGGTTTTGCTTGCAGCATTTTGAAGAAACAAAACCCATTTGAATGAAATCATGATGTGTGCAGTCTCCAGGAATGCAGTAAAACTCCCCAGCAATTCACTTGCCCCAGTGTGTATGTCCCTGGGAATGTGGTGAGGCTCCCCAGCAATTCACTTGCCCTAGTCTAAGAGAGAGACTTTTTTCATGGTATAAGTATGTAAGTGTTTAGTGTTTGTTGTATTCATAACTAATACAATTTTAGGCATTCAATACAAATCTACACAATAATATATTCTGTTTAATAAGAATATTTACTCAAGCCCATAGTTAACTTTATGTGAGTCATCTTGTGAAGTGGCAGAAAATCCAAGATAACATAATGTTTGTGAACCTGTATTTACTTACCTTATAGTACCACTTATATCTAAATGCCTGGAAAAATAATCATTTAAATGGAAACATTAAAATACTATATCTTTAGGTCTCAGTGTTACAGTAGAGTCAAATGTAAGCTATTTAGGATCTGCTAAGGTCATATGTAGTCTTCAAATATTGTATGAAAGGAGAAAAATTCAGCTTATTTCCTGAAACCATGGGGTTTATAAGGAGAGTTTATTACCTGATAAGAATAGATGTTTTGTATTCCAAAGCAGGTAACATTTAGGCTTTTTAACTGTTCACAAATAAGTCATGTATCCATAAACTGGGAGAAATAATAAAGGAAATATCATTCCATCCCTTTAATTTTAAGGATCTGAGACTCCTTGAGTTTATTTGTGTTTCAATAAAAGGATGTAAAAGCTGTATGCAAAAGCTTTTAAATCATCTTAGATACGTGCTATTGCTAATATTAGCTATGCCTTTGAAGCGTCCATGGGTTGCAAATTTACAAAGCCCTCCACATTCACTATATTCAAACTGTTCTTTGACATACTTCTGATTTTCACAGGAATCTCAGGAACTTAAAGCATGTTGCAAACACTAATTACACGTAAGTATGTGAATCATGTAAGAGAGCAAACTCGAGGAAGATAAATATTAACCCACTTGATCATGATGTCAAGATGTAGAGGCTGCCCATACTTATGTCAGATCTCTGGAACTGGGGGGTGGAGCCCACATGCCTTTATCAACTAGATTCACAATGTTGCTGGCTTTCTTCATTAGCTTGTGAAAAGAATTATGGCAAAGCTCTATTTCAGTACTGTACAAAGTGCTAGGTAACTGTAAAAAGTTACTTAGAATTGAGAAGTCAAATAACTATTAAGATTATAGTTCAACTTACTTAGAATTGAGTTGTCAAATAACTATTAAGATTATAGACCGACTTTCAGTAAAATTCTGCATGAGTCTGTCTTCGGAAATTAATAACAAGGAGCCACATACTCATGTGCTCAGATGTTGTTTGTGAAAATTAATACAGATACGGAGTCCAACTCTCTTAATTTCCTGGAATAGGGGGCCCATCACAAGCAAACTATGAAACCTAAACAAATACAGCAAAACAAATACAATTGATCCTTGAACAACATGAGCTTGAACTGTGAAGCTCCATTTATATGAGGATTCTCTTCCACCTCTGTCACCCTTGGGACAGCAAGACCAACCCCTCCTCTTCCTCCTGCTCCTCAACCTCCTCAACATGAAGACAACGAGGATGAAGACCTTTATGATGATCCACTTCTACTTAATGAATACTAACTATATTTTATCTTCCTCATAGTTTTCTTAATAACATTTTCTTTTCTCTAGCTTACTTTACTGTAAGAATACAGCATATAATATATATATGTATATATATCATAAAAAATGTGTCAGTTGGCTATTTATGTTACCAGTAAGGCTTCCAGTCAACAGTAGACTATTAGTAGTTAAGTTTTTAGGGAATCAAAAGTTGTACATAGATTTTTTAAGTACCTAGGGGCTGTAATAAGGCCTATCTTTGTTAGGCATTATGGACCATAAAGAATTAACCACGACCCTTGCCTTTAAGAGTTTGCCTCTAAATAGAAAGAATGGACCTCAATTTTTTTTTTTTTTTTTTTTTTTTTTTTTTTTTTTTTTTGAGACAGAATCCCTCTGTTGCCCAGGCTGGAGTGCAGTGGCGAGATCTCGGCTCACTGCAACCTCTGCCTCCCAGGTTCAAGCGATTCTCCTGCCTCAGCCTCCTGAGTAGCTGGAACTACAGGTGTGCACTACCAAGCCCAGCTAATTTTTGTATTTTCAGTAGAGACAGGGTTTTGCCATGTTGGCCAGGCTGGTCTCGAACTCCCGACCTCAAATGGTCCACCTGCCTCGTGGCTGGGATTACAGGTGTGAGCCATCACACTCAACCAGAATGGACCTCACATTGACCACATGGGCTTTAAATAACAAGCTGGGAATTGACACAACAGACAGCCTTGAGTTCAATCTCTTGAGGTTTGGGGCATGCAGCAAGAAATGTAGAGCATCTAAGTCTTCCCTTTCTGAAGATTAAGTTAGTCCCAATCGGGGAAGAAACTTGCATAGTGCCCTTCAATCTCAATTCTCTAAAGCTAAAAGTAGAGGAAAATCCTCTGCTCACCCGAGCCAAAGGCTCCTCCTCTGCCTCCTAATCTCTGCTCCTGGATCTACACCTCTCAGGGGCAGTTGGAAAAGGGAGTTGCCCCTCTCCTTAGAAGAAATGCCTCCTGCTACACACCAGTGGGTCACCTTTGCTTCTGGTTCCTACAGAATAATCTCATCACAACATCATAGTTTCCTCATCTATTGATTCGTATCCATTCATTTATTTGAGTATTTACTAAATACTTGTGTGGAAAAGCTCAATTCCAACACTGGGTTTTGCAAGTGCGGTGCTGAACTAGACAGGCCTGGTTCCTGCCCTCGGGTATTTTGCACATCGCTACTCATTCCAAGGTGTAAAGTTGGGCTTATCCAGGCTTAAATAGCTGCATATGTTCTGGGTCAAAACTTTAGAGTCCTGTACATCCATCTTAGGTCTTCATCTTTCAAAATACCTACTCACACACACAAGATAAACACGACTGAAGTAAGACAACCAAGTATCTTTTAATTGCCATATAAAAGATTGTGTGTGTGTGTGTGTGTGTGTATTTGGAGACAGGATCTTGCTCTGTCATCAATGTTGGAGTGCAGTGGTGTAATCATAGTTCACTGCAGCCTTGAACCCATGGTCTCAAGCAATTCTCCTGCATCAGCCTCCCAAGCAGCTGGGACTACAGGTGCACACCATGACACCTAGCTTATTTTTACATTTTTTTTGTTGTAGAGACAGAGTCTTGCTATGTTGTCCAGGCTAGTCTGGAACTCCCAGCATCAAGCAGTCCTCTAAAAGTGCTGGGATTACAGGTGTGAGCCACTGTTCCTGGACTGTATTTTATATTCATGTTGAGAAAAGCAACATCCTAATGGAAAAAAACCCCACATTTCAGAGAGACATAGCTGTGACTCAACTAATTCCTGCCATTTATTCTGCAGGATCAAATTCTATCTTCTCAGGCTTCTCCTCCTCAAGGACTGAGGGTTAGTTGAGGAGTATTCTTAGCTTTGTAGAAGAGGCAGGATTGTCAAGGAAGGATGCAGCTGTGAAATGCTCCTATGTGCTGCCTTCGAGCTGCTACTTTGAAAAATCCTTATGAACTGTGCAAGTCCCTTCCTCTATTGGAACTAACTGAATCTTCAGAAAGGTGAGGCTTAGACCTCCATACTTTTTGCCCCTTCCCTTCCCCCACCGAAAAAAACCCATGGTGATTAAAGATACTTGGTTGTCTTAGTTTACTAATATGAGATGGGGTGACCCAGGACTCAAAGAAGAAGCCCTTATGATGTATGATGAGAAGTCCATAGGCTTCTGTGTGTTGTAGGGCTGGAGAAGGACATGCCTGGGAAGTGGAACAGGGTGACCATGACCTTGGAGTTCAGAAAGACTGCTCCAGGGAATCAACACCAGGAAAGTGAGTTCCTGGTGAAGGGTAGTGGGAGGAGAGAGTGGATAACTGGTTTAGCCCACCTGTGTAAGTGTTGAGAGTTAGACTCTACTTCTCCCCTCTCCCACGTCGGTTTCAGAAGCCTTGACTTCCAACTTGAGGTTGGCGAGTTTCTTCTGGGGATACTGGGGAGACGTAAATGACAACTCATAAGTGATCAGAGCATCAGCATAGGCGGGGTGCACTGTGTGGTTTGTCATCTGTGGGATTTCCAAGAAGGACACTTACAAGCCACATCCTCTTATCCTCCAAATGCTTGGGTCCCAAGCTCTTCCATATAAGCCGCATCCTCTTTTCCCTCCACTGCCTGGGTCCCAAGCTCTTACTCTTTCCCTGCCACATTTCCTATTGACTCTCAACAAGTCAGGAGCATCAATCTGAGGCCATTTCCTAAGATTTTGAAAGGAATCCTGAGTAATGTCTTTCAGACCGAGGACATTCTGACAGCTGATTTACCAGAGGGGCATTTTTTTACCCAGATAATACCTGAGGAAAATGAATGTCTGGTTGGTATTGATACCCAGTCATAAAGTAGAAAAAAATCACAGTGAGAAATTGTGTACACACAATAAGAAATACAGTATTCACAGGTTACTTTCTTTTATTTATTTGATATTCCGTTTTAGAAGAAGTTTTTAGCTTTCTATAGTAAACCCTACTTTCATCTTTCTGCCCAAGGAAACAATAGTTACGACTCAAGGAAAGTGTGAGGAAATCCAAAAGAGAGCATCTCCCCGTAAACCTGATCAAATTCTGTGGAGAGTTTGGCGTTAATTGAATGAAGTGGCAGCCCTTCTGTAGTTGAATACGTATCAAAGTGAGGTACAAGTTGTTTTCCCTAAAAGAGTGTATGTGTGTTTGAGAGTGAATATTTGCACACAGATACATATTTATAAAGATCTATAACAAGACAATGTGGTTACATTGTGTTTGAATCAACATGTTTTGGATTAAGTCTCACTTGATCAAAAGCTCCCATTGAGATAAAAAGTGTCTCTCTACTACTCTGTTTTCCTACATCATTACATAAAACTCCACCACCCCTGGTGGGGAAGGAAAACTAAGAAATCTATTTTAAATATTCAAGGAATATATGCAGGAAGTGTTATTACATTCTATTAGCCACACCAACTGCTAAATAGAGAAAAGTCAGTTCAAAACTAACCGATATCCAGTCCCTGAAGTCTTCCGGGTGAGATTTTGCAGTGAGGGTCTCTAGAAAAGAAAGAATTACTTACTTACTACCTTGAAGTGTTGGAACTTAGGTGTGTCAACCTGAGGATGGCTTTCCCATCTGTGTTTTAAAAACCATATCAAGTCTGTGCATGTTCAGGACCTGTTCATGGGTGAGTGTGGGGCAGAAGCAGAAACTGACACTCTCTATCTGTTCTAAAACAAAAACAAGGCTTTTGAATTACAAATTTGGAGGCAGAGTTCTGGCTCATGAGAGTGTTAAGGGAAATTATTTGCAAGCTTGGACATAAAAATATGCAGCAAAGTCTAGATCTGTTTTATTTACTTTCTTTTTTGCTGCTGCAAAAGTCTTTTTTTAAAATCTTTCTCTCTTCAGGTTAAAAGAAATGGACTGAGCTGGCATATTTATCAAAGCAATTTACTGAGAATGCACTTTGACAGACTGCATTAAGAATGTTGACTTGTGAAAACAAAGGGTTGTTTTATAATGCACATAAATTATATGCTTTAAAAAAGTGAAGGGTCTGAATTTTTTTTAATGATCCTCTAGCTAAAGTAGAATGGAGTTTTGCCTATTTTTCATTTTAGCACTTCAAAAGGTCTTCTCAGAATCCCATGGCTGACATAACTCAAGCAGAAAAGATAGCACAACTGCATTATGCTTCTCTACTTGGATCTATTAAAATTAGATTTAAGTCAACATATATTTATTAAGTATCAACCATGCACCAAAGACTGTGCTGAATGCTTTTAAGGATACAAAGATAAACCAAACAATGTCAGAAGAAGGCTGAAGGGAAATATCTCCTCAAATAGTAGCCTACCAGGGTATACTAAAAAATGTGCCCTCAGAAGAACAATAGGGTTTCAAAGAAGCAATTGATTGTGTTTGGTTGAAGGCATGTCAATTATCTTATTTAAAACCAAATTTTGACCTCCATGTTTCTTGAGGGATGGATACTGGAAGAGACAGAAATCAAGGCAGAAGGGGGAGTCCAGAGGCACTAAGCAGCCTAAGCAAAGGTAACGTTTAAGGTCTGTTAAGGTGACTGGTTTGACTTGGTGTCCCAAGTACACATAGAGGAAGAGGAAGAGGAAGATGCAGGACTGGAAAGAGTGCAGCTTTGACACATCATTGATGGAAAATATGAGGAAGCTATGAAGATCTGGTAAGAAAATGCTATGCTGAAGGTGATATTTAATAATGGTTAATCCTGAAATGGTGTATGGTTGAATTGTTAAGGGATATGACTGAAGTTCCATCATGGGAGTATGGTAAAAAATTGCTGAGAAACAGTTGTATCTGAAATGCATGGGAAAACGTGAGAATGGAAAAGAAGATGGATGTAGAATATTGTCTACATACGCTGGTAAGTGTTTGTGGAGTGAGGAAAGAGTTTAAAAATTACTTCCGCTATTATTGGCTTGACCAAGGATTAGGGTCAAATAGTTCTTTCATAATTTAGTAAAACCTGACAATGATACAAGGAACAATGAGTTAGAAATTTAAATGTAAGGGAACAAATAAATAAATGAATTCACATGTACACACAAATTGATCTAGTTAATTATGTGAACACTTCTACACAGGAAACAACAACAAAAATGCTCAGAGAAATTAAAGACCTACATAGGGAAATATATCATGTTTATAGTCTGGAGGACTCAACATTTTTAAGATACCCATTTTTCCAAGCTTGTGCAATCCCTATCAATATTTTACCAAGGATTTTGTGGAAATTGTGAAACTGACTTGTAAAATGTATTCCAAAGCCAAAGTACCTAAATTAGCTAAGGTAGCCTTGAAGAAAAACAAAGGTCAAATACTTAGTTTACTGGCTATCAAGAATTACAATGAAGCTATGGTAATCAAGATAGTAGCACAAGAATACACTAAAAGATACATAGAAAATAGAGTCTAGAATCTAGAGTACATCCCATATATGCAGTCGACATATTTATGAAAAAGTGTTACAGCAATTCATTGGAGGGAAAGAATGGTTACTTAGATAGGTGATGTTGGTTCCATTGGATTTCAATATATTAAAAATAAAGTCTTACCTCTGCCTCAAAAAAATTAATATGAAATAAGTCACAGATGATCTGTAAAATATGAATGATGAAACTTACAGAAAAAAAACAAGAATAATATGTTTATGAGCTTGGGATATACAACAATTTTTAAACAGGACACAAAAATTACTAGGCATAAAAAACTGATAAATTGGTTATCATTAAAATTAAGAAATTTTGCTCATCACTAGACATCACTAAGACGGTTAAAGGATATGATAAAGAATGAGACATTATCGTCTCCAGAGGACTGATATTTAGAATATATTAAGAAATCTTATAAATTAGTACAAAAAAGACAACTCAATTAAACATTTTCAGAAGATTTAGACAGACCATTTCCAAATAAGGATTTCTGACTGGCCCATAAGCATATGGAAAGTTACTCAACATCATTCCTTATCAGGAAAATATAAGTTAAAGCCATAACAACATGCTACTGTCCAGCTACCAGAATGAATGAAATTGTGAAACGATTGACAATCCCAAGTATTTGCACATGTCTATGGAGTGACTGAAATTCTCAGGCGAGTCCCAAAGTGTGGCTTAGCCTTTCAGGATTTTTGGTTTTGCCAAGGATTCAAAGGTAAGCCAGTGGTAGGGTAGAAGAAAACAGCTTTATTGAAGCAGCAATAAAAAGAATTTTACTTAAAAGATTTGTACAGTATATGCATGCTATGTCTAAAACCTGATGATAATTTTGAAAACTTACTTTATCCCTTAATGTAGAATGTTGTAAAATGTTCCATTTTAGCAACAACAAAACAATTGTAAAGGCATTTTTAAGAAAGGAGGCAAAAATCTATTTAGTTGATTATTTTTCCCAGAATCTTATTGACCTATACATTTCCACATATTATGCATTTCAGTAAAACAATGGAGAAGAAATACATTTTCTTCACTTTAGAAAGAAAAAAATAACCCCGAGGCTATTAAGAAGCATAGCAATGATTGGAAGCATAAAAACGAAACTATCTTCGTTTATAAAAATGATTGCCCTGATCATATTATATACTAGCGTTTTAAAAGAAATGTTACCCAATAGAATTATACTGTACCTGACCGCTCACAACTCTCATTTTACTTCTAATCTAATCTGTCTTGTAGTTATCTCTGGAAAGAAAATGGCCCTCTGGTAATATATGTGACATCATGTGCTGAATTTGCAAAGAGGGGTAATTTTGATGAGAATAAATTCATAATAACATAATACATTTCAAGTATATAGGCCAATACTCACTCTAATGTCTGTACTTTTTCTCCAGTCTAGCATCTGATAAATGTTCATACCGGAGACTGGGCAATTTACAAAAGAAAGAGGTTTAATGGACTCACAGTTCCACATGGTTGGGAAGGACTCACAATCATGACATAAGGTGAAAGGCACATCTCACATGGTGACAGACAAGAGAAGAGAACTTGTGTAGGGAAACTCCCCTTTGTAAAACAATCAGATACCATGAGACTTATTCACTATGGCAAGAACAGCACAGGAAAGACCTGCCCCCATGATCCAATCGCCTCCCACTATGTCCCTTCCACAAGTAGGAATTGTGGGAGGTACAATTCAAGATGAGATTTGAGTGGGGACACAACAAAACCATATCAATACGCATAAGTGTTTTCAGCTATGCTGACTGAGTAATGAATGACTTTCCAAATATGTCCATGGCCTTAATCACCAGAGACCATACCTGTGTCACCTTATATGGCAAAAGGGACTTTGCAGTTGTGATTAAGTTAAGGACTTTGAGAAGGGGAGATGATCTTGGATTATCTGCCTGTGTTCAAAATAATCATTAATGCCCTTTAAGAGAAAGGCAGGAGAATCAGAATCAGAGAAGGTGATGGGACAAAGGAAGCAGAGGTTGGAGTGATGGAGGAGGAAGCCACAAGCTAAGGAAGGCAGGTAGCCTCTAGAAGCTGGAAAAGGCAAGAAAATGAATTCTCCCCAGGAGCCTTCAGAGGAGACACAATGTTGTCAAAATATCAGTTTTAGCCTTCTGAGGCTGATTTTGGACTCCTAACATGCAGAAATAAAAAATAATGTTTACATTGTTTTAAGCAACTACATTTGTGATTAATGGCAAAGGAACAGTAGGAAACGAATACCTCATCCTAAAAGGGAATTCTAGGATTAGAATGATTAAACTATGAAAAATTAAACTCATTTCAGAACCAACTTTTAAAGTTTGGGGATCAGTTGACAAAAAACCTCATCCACAAAGATTCAGGCATCTAAAAGTTTTCAGTTATAATTTAAGAAAAAGAATTTAAAAACCCTGCTGAATGCATGTTCATATGTCTATTTATAAGTAACAATTTTAAGACTTTTAATGGCCACTTTAGCTAGCAAGAGAAGGAAATATTGCCATGTGCATTTACATATTTTGAAGCAAAAAGCTTAATACTTGGAGAAGAATCAGAAGGACCTACACTATTCACTGGCATAAACAAAATATCTACTTTCTGCCTCTTCAGTCACAAAAAAAGGGCCTATCTCTTGCCGCTTCATGCAATTAAAGAAAGAAGGATGTGCCTGGGTGTTTATTTTGGATATTCAGCACAATGGGAGCTTGTAATTAATATGAATCTTTTCCTTTGTGGCTATTTTAAAGTCAGCAGGAAGACATCTGAAAGGAAAGGCTGTATTTTTAAACTTCAGGTAATGTTCCCAAGCTTGGGAGGTTCACGCTAATAAAAAAAAGTCTTTTGAAAAAGAATATAGAGCTAGTTATATTTTTTATATGTTATGAAAGAAAAACAGTCCTTGGAGGACAAAGATCTTTAACCAAGCCTTATCTTCAGAGCTGTGGAGAAGCACCAGGTCAGAGACTTTCAATTCTAAACTTTAAAGTCTACATTTCTCCTTGTTTGGGCTATACCAGATCCTGGCTGCACATGTCCGCCATTCCTCCACCATTCCTCTGTTATCAGTCATGAGTTCTCCACAGTCTCCCAGCACTTTGCATGTATTTCAGTCATGCCACTGAGCGTGTCTCATGGTGTTGTGGTAACTTGTTCTATTATTTCCATCTTTATGTCTATGTGTACCCATTGTTTAGCTCTGACTTATCAGTGAGAACACGAAATATTTGATTTTCTGTTTCTGCTTGAATTTACTTAGGATTATGGCCTCCAGCTCCATCTATGTTGCTTCAAAGGACATTGTTTCATTCTTTTTTTATGGCTGTGTAGTATTCTATAGATTATATGTATCACATTTTCTTTATCCAGTCAACCCTTGATGAACAGTTAGATTGGTTTCCTGACTTTGCTATTATGAATTATGCTGCAATGAACATCCTAGTGCAGATGTATTTTTTATATAATGATTTGTTTTCCTTTGAGTAGATATCCAGTAGTGGGATTGTTGGGTTGAACGGTAGTTCTATTTTTAGTTCTTTGGGAAATCTCCATACTGATTTCTACTGAGGTTGAACTAATTTATATTCCCATCAATAGTGTGTAACAGTATAGTCACTTGTTCTGAGTGCATTTCCCCCGTTGGCCTCTTAAACAATCAGCAATTAAGAAACAAGGTGTGCCAGGCGCGGTGGCTCACGCCTGTAATCCCAGCACTTTGGGAGGCTGAGGCGGGCGGATCATGAGGTCAGGAGATCAAGACCACCCTGGCTAACACGGTGAAACCCCGTCTCTACCAAAAATACAAAAAATTAAATTAGCCAGGTGTGGTGGTGGGTGCCTGTAGTCCCACCTAGGGAGGCAGAGGCAGAAGAATCTCTTGAACACAGGCAGTGGAGGTTGCAGTGAGCTGAAATCGCACCACTGCACTCCGGCCTGGGTGGCAGAGTGAGACTCCATCTCAAAAAATAAAAATAAAAAAGCACATTGAAAAAGAAAAGATGTTTCCTGCTTCCTCAGTCTTCTCTGAATGTGTGTGTATTATCCAAAACACTTCTTTTGTTGTTGTTATGTTTTGTCTTGTCTTGTTTTCATGTTTAGTGAAGTGACTTCATTGGAAGGCACAAGAGTGAGAAGAATTTTAAGCAACAGAATGAAGGTAGATGTCATAAAATTGTTCTGAGAGGCCAGTGCAGTCCCAGGGCCAGGATGGAGTGCCTGGTAAGGAGCCTTGGTCTTGGTGCAGAAGAAAGACAGCGTGTCATACATGCTTGAGTGTACAGGTCCCCAGAGGAGGATTGGGAGAACAAGCTCCCTGTGCCATGAACAGTGCCAGGGGTCCACACAGACCTGCATGGAGCAAGAACGAGGAGACATTGACCAACACTATTGAATGCCTATTGCATACCAAACACTGTAGATAGGCTTGCAATAGAGAAAAATGAGAAAGTGGGGAAGGAACATGTCAATGATCAGACCCAGACCTTTGCATATTTTTAAAGTATACATTGTAGATTTCAATGTAAGTCAGAGTCTAAGGTGGGGTTTGGGAAGCTGGAGGAGGGACATGTGGCAAGTCTCATCATTCCTCATTGCCTGAGCAGATGCTTTTTACCTCAGGCCGGGTCTGTAGAGAGAGTTGCAATGGAATGCCAAGATTTAGCGGAGGGTAGGTTAGGGATGTGGCCCAGATGAAATGTGGGTGTGCTTGTGCTACTGAACTTTGCCGGGCAAGAATACTTGGGACTGAGAAGAAATATGTTAGCAATTTTATGAGTTCGAATTGAGGAATTTAAAATCAAGCTTTGCAAACATGTACTCCACTTAGAAGGGCACTTGTCATGAATTCTGGCTGGGCCTTTCCAGGTGTCGAGAGAACCCACCACTTGTACAGTTACTTATTTCTTGAGGAACAAAGATTCTTCGGGCTGATTTTTAGTGTTGGTGTCCACACCACCTTTGCGATTTTCCACAATGGCAGTTGTATGCGCCTGATAATAAATATCTCCTTCACATCATCAATGTGCAGGTAATAGGATGTTTCAAGTTTTAAACTTTTGAAAGAAGAGATCATTTCTAATATTTAATACATTTTATTTTCTGGAGCAGTCTTATATAGCTTCAGGAGGCATGATGCTTATCAGTTGACTATTTACTCTCATGCCTTCTAGGGCTTTGCAAATTCATGTTTTATTTATTAAACTTTATGAATGCATTTTGAAATACTTAGAAGTTACTAATTTGAAAGCACCTGTTATCATTCGTTTTAAAACTTGATAGAAGAAAGTCATTATTTTATTATTATTTTTTGAGACAGGGTTTTGCTCTGTCACCCAGGCTGGAGTGCAGTGGTGTGATTATGGCTTACTGCAGCTGCAGCTTCTACCTCCCTGGGCTCAGGTGATCCTCCCACCTCAGCCTCCTGAGTAGCTGAGACTACAGACATGTACCACCATGCCTGGCAATTTTTGCAGATTTTGTAGAGACAGGGTTTTGGCTTATTGCCCAAGCAATCTGCCTGCCTTGGCCTTCCAAAATGTTGGGGTTACAGGCATGAGCCACCATGACCGGCAATCCATTATCTTTTTTTTTTTTCTTTGAGACGGAGTCTCACTTTGTCGCCCAGGCTGGAGTGCAGTGGCGCGATCTCAGCTCACTGCAAGCTCTGCCTCCTGGGTTCACGCCATTCTCCTGCCTCAGCCTCCTGAGTAGCTGGGAGTACAGGCGCCCGCCACCACGCTCAGTTAATTTTTTTTTGTATTTTTAGTAGAGACGGGGTTTCACCGTGTTAGCCAGGATGATCACGATCTCCTGACCTCATGATCTGCCCACCTCGGCCTTCCAAAGTGCTAGGATTACAGGCGTGAGCCATCACGCCCGGCCCTTTATCTTTAGAATGGAAATTATTATTGCAATCCTAGAGATACCATATTCATTTGTAATTATAATATAGATTAATCAATAGGAAGTCTTCTTTCACTGATTATAGTTCCTTAGCAACCTGACTACTGTCTTTCTTTGAAGACCTTTAAAAATATAATAAGCACTCAAGCTCTTTTGACTTTCTCTATGGCTTAGTTTCAAAAAGTGTAGTCCCTTTCCATCAGCCCCGTATTATTTAAATGCTGGTTAAACATGCACATGTTCGCCCCTTCCTAAAAAAGACCTAATACAGCAGAATCACTAAAGAGAGGGCCCCCAAATCTGCACATAAAAGAATATCCCTGTGAAATTCTTCTGAAGAAAGTTTTATAAGTAAGGGGAGGAGCAATTTTATTAAGTAACAGATGATTGCCAAAGTGTAAGGTGCATTGTACACATTATCTTACTATGTTTCTGACAATACTCCCAGGGCAACGTGCTGTCTGCTTTTTACAGATGAGTACACAGGACCAGGGAGAACATGATTTGTGCAATAGCGCCCAGCACACCTTTATGCACACAAGATTCTTGTCATTACCTGTTATTTCTGACTCCCTTGACCTTTTCCACCTTATTCCAATTCTGTGATGATCTTTTTGACGTGCCAGCTTTGCTAAGCTATGGTGTCCAGTTATTTAAACTAACGTAGGCATTGCCATAAAGATATGTAATTAAAGTCCATAATCAGTTGACTTTAAGTAAGGCAGATTATCCCGTTAACCTAGTGGCCCTTGTTTATTCTGGGAAAAGGCTTCCAAAGCAGGACTGATGCTTAAAAACATGTAAATAAGAAACTCTGCCTCTGGGGAGCAACCTCAGTCTATGTGGTGAGTTTCAGGCTGTACTTCCTGCTAGCTTGCCCTGTGGGATTTGGACCTGCTTCCCTCTCTCTCTCTCTTTCTCTCTCTCTCAAATAAATAGAGAGCTAGCTGAAATAGTTCTAGATAGATGGATAGATGAATAGATGTATGGATGAATAGATGGATAGATGATAGATAGGTAGAATAGATCTAGATAGATAGATGGATAGATGAATAGATGTATAGAATGTGTAGGTGAACACAAAGATAGATTGCTGGAATAGATATAAATAGATGGATGGATAGATGAATAGATAGATGGATAGATAGATGATAGCTGGAATAGATCTAGATAGATGGATAGATGAATATATGCATGGATGGACAGAAAGATAGATAGCTGGAATAGATATAGATAGATGAACAGATAGATCTAGGTAAATAGATGAATAGATGAATAGGTAGATGGATGGATGGAAAGATAGCTGGAAGAGATATAGATGGAGAGATGGATAGATAAATGGATGGAATAGATCTAGATAGATAGAGGGTGATATGGTTAGGCTTTGTGTCCCCACCCAAATCTCATCTTGAATTGTAATCACCATAATTTCCACATGTCAAGGGAGAGACCAGGTGGAGGTAATTGCATCATTGGGTTGGTTTCCCCCATGCTGTTCTCATGATAGTGAGTTATCATGAGATCTTATGGTTTTATAAGGGCCTCTTCCCCCTCCACTGGTCATTTCTCCTTCCTGCCACCTTGTGAAGAAGGTGCCTTACTTCCCTTTCACCTTCTGCCACGATTATAAGTTTCCTGAAGCCTCCCCAGCCAAGTGGAACTGTGAGTCAATTAAACCTCTTTTTTTTTTTTTTTTTTTTTTTAAATAAATTACCCAGTCTCGGGCAGTTCTTTATAGAAGTGTGAGAATGGACTAATGCAGATGGATAGATGAATAGATGTATGTATGTATATATGTATGTATGTATGTATGGATGGATGGATGGATGGATGGAATAAACACATATACAGATAGATGATCGCCCTCTAGCTTTTTCTCTCTTGCTTTCTCTAGAAAGATAAACAGATTTAATATATTTTTATCAATCATACATGTATAAAGAGGACATATATATGTGTATATCCCTCTGTATCCATATCTACATTTATATCTATAGCTTTAGCTGTCTTTGTAGTTCTGCTTCCCTGCCTGCATCTGGTTTTACACAGATATGATATTGTGTGGGAAATCTAGGCAACACTGACACTGTTAATGTTCATAAAATGACAGCAGGGACCAGGTGCCATGGCTCACGCCTGTAATCCCAGTACTTTGGGAGGCTGAGGCAGGTGGACCACTTGAGGTCAGGAGTTTGAGACCAGCCTGGCCAACATGGTGAAACCACGTCTCTACAGAAAATACAAAAATTAGCTGGGAGTGGTGGCACGTGCCTGTAATCCCAGCTACTGGGGAGGCTGAGGCAGGAGATTCACCTGAACCCAGGAGGCGGAGGTTGCAGTAAGCCGAGATCACGCCACTGCACTCCAGCCTGGGTGACAGTGAGACTCTCTCAAAAACAAACAAACAAAAAAATATGACGGGAGGAAAGTGATGATTTCACTACGGAATCATTGAGAACTCACTCTAAACAACCAGCACGTCATCTTAAGGACATGACTCATTAAATTTCCTCTTGGTATGTAAGTGCAGCTGGTTGGCACCCATGAGGTCAGGTGTTGGCAGCTACCTTTTGGCTTTGATTTATGGAAAGAAAATGTGGTTGCTTTCTTGGGGTCTTTTACAAACAAACACAGAGAAAAACTGCTCCACGTGCAGGGAAACAAGCCCCTTGATTCTGTGTGAAGTGCATAATCCTGAAAAGGAAAATGAATGAGCCTTGGAGATGCTTTTCAAGAGACACAAGGGAAAACAAAGAACTAAAGGGAGATGTGAAACTACTAATTTAGGAAATAAGAGAACTTCAAATACCTTGTAGGTTAGTGAAGGTGAGACAAGCTTACAGTCAAGCAATCAAATGCTATTATTTTATAGTCAAAATTGCTATGACAAGGGTTTATTTAAGTGGATTCAGCACTCTAGTAGCAGTACTACAGTAAAAATCTAGGCGCTATGATATCCATTGCAATGGCATTTCTACTAAACTGCATTGCTTCTAGTAATTTGTTTGCTATTTGGTGTCCATGGTATCAGTGTTTTGGAAGATGAGGTGAGGAATGTGATCTTTAAGGGCCAATAATGTAAAATGGGCTGTAATTCAGCCAGAGAAACTTGGAGTCAGTGTATTTTAATCCTCTTTAACTCAGACAGTTGCATTGCTGAAGTTAAGTGCCCTTGATATCAGGAACATTTATGTTTTTATAGAATCAGAGAGCTGTGAACTAAGGGAGGCAGAAATGAAGTTATGTAGAATTCGAACTGAGGCTGCAGAACGCAAAATGCCTCCTAACACTAAAATTGCCTTTTGGACCTATGCTTCAAAATTTTTGGCTCATCCTCCTGCAATTCCTACCCCTCACTTCCCAAAGATGCTCTCTTCTTTCCTTACTACCTGCATGTATCCTCATGTTTTTCTATCATACACAGTCATGTGTTGCTTAGCAATAGCAAGAGGTTCTGAGAAATGTGTCCTTAGATGATTCTGTCGTCATGTGAACATCACAGAGTGGACTTACACAAACTTAGATGGTAGAGCCCACTACATACCTGGACTATATGGTATATCTTATTGCTCCTAGGCTACAAACCTGAACAGCCTCATCCTGTACTACATACTGTAGGCAACTGTAACCCAATGATAAGAAGTTGGGTATCTAAATATGGAAAAGGCACAGTACAGTAAAAACACGGTATTATAATCTCATGGGGGCACTGTTGTATATCGGTCTGTTGCTGACATGTTGTTAGAACAAGACTATAGATAGATAGATAGATAGATAGATAGATAGATAGATAGATAGATATACATATATTATATATGTGTATAAAGTTCCTGTGAATGTATTTATACAAGTCTTTTGTGTATATATGCACTCATTTCTCTTAGGTCTATATGTAGGAGTTGAATTTCAATGTAAATATCCATTCAAAGGAAAATGGATGAACACAGTATGGCATGCTTATAGAATGGAGTGTACACATGTTGGTACCAACAAAGAAAAAGCACATATGACAGACAGAAGCACAAATATGACTGAATCTCCAAAACGTCATGTTGAGAAAAATAGCCCATTCTTGTAGCCCACGAGGGAAAAGAGCCCTGGGTGGAAAGTACGTCTAGAGGGCAGATGGAAGTTCTCCAGCACTCCAGCCTTGCCTGCAGAAGAAAGATCTTTAGGAAAAAGAGATGAAAGATGTCAGATTCCCTATGGACGGGCAAAATAGTGACGCCAGGCTGTGAAATATGATGGAACATAAATTGGTCAGCTTGTCTGTGGTGACTGTGTCTGTTTTTCCCCGCTCTTCATGATTTAAAATGAAGCCTAGTTAGCATTTTAACCTAAGGGTTGGTTTTTCCAAAGGGGGAGCAAACCACAATTTTTCAATTTAGTTTTGATAAGTCTAGAAGCCAGATTTCAGCTTTTACAGTTATAAAGGAAAGCAACATAGGAGAGTTATGATTCCATTTTGATGGTTTCTCTGGTAGCTGAGACAACTGCTGGCGGCTTCTAACTCAATCCAGGCACAACATTCTATGTCTGGGTGTTTGCATCAAGAAAGGAAAACCCTGGAGATACGACTTTTCCTTGGTGTGATCAGGTACTTTGTATTCGGTTTCTCTCTGCAGGAATGCATAGTCTTTTTCAACCTTCCTTCACCCTGCTATGCTTTATTTCCTGGACCCTAAAGATTATACCTATCCTCTCTGCTGCCTTCCCTCCTTGGAATATCACAAATACTTTCTTCCTGCTGTTTTTCTGCCTTTCTTCATATGGTTTCTTTAAGTAATTAAAAAAATTTTTTGAGATAATTTTAGTTTTACATGTAGGTGTAAGAAATAATACAGAGACATCTCAAGTATCCTTCATTCAGTTTTCCCCAAGAGTAACCTCTTGAAGAAAGAACTACAGTACAATGTCACAACAAGGAAGCTGACATCCACCAACCTCATTCACATTTCCCTGGTTTTTCATGCCCTCATTTGTGTGTTAAGAGTATATGTTTGTGTGTACTTCAGTGCAATTTTATCACATGCATAACCCTTTCTCTGTAAAATTTTGATTCAAGTTTTTGTTGACGCAAGTCTCTAAAAGTTCACTACTTTGAATTAGAGGTAAGTTTTTTAACACTCATCCTTTAACTCCCTAAAAATTCAATGTGTCAAAATTGGCCCAAACTCCCCAGGAGCCTAATTACTGTTGGCACTCAGCTCAGATCATTTTTAGGACACGTGTGAGTCTTTTAAGATGCTGAAATTCCTTTCAATTAACCAGGAGTCAATATATTGTTGAGAGGGATTCTCTGCAACGGTGCACAGTCACCAGAATTTGGAGTCATAGGACTCACTATGACTCCTCACACCTAAATGTCTCAAGCATCTCCCACTGTGATCTATACTTTTCTATTTTTTAATTATTTAATTACATCACAGTCCAATTTTGGACCTTGAAATAACAAAATATAAAGGCCAGTAAAGTTGTTAACTGGGGGCAAATGTGAATGAGAAGGTGGTGAAGAATATTTCACACTATTTGATTTCATTTTGTTTCAAAACTCTAAATCAGAATAGGGACCACTCAAGCAACAAAAAATATTTAAAGAGTCAGTATCAGATTGTATTCAGAGTGCAGAATAAATTCTACTAACCAAAAGGAATGCACACATGCCCACACACATAAGTACACACATGATTATACACACATACACACATGCACACACACATATAAAATTTTATTTGCCTGCTCAGCAGGAAAGTTCCTGAAAATGACATAGGAATAAAAAGAATGACCTAAGAAACATCCCCCACGTTAAGGCAGTCTTCACTTGTAATCAATTGCTTGAAAAGGGTGGACAGACATTTGCAGGGTGTGGGTGATGGCTTCCTCTCTAGCTGAGAGACTAATGTTCTATAGTAATTTTCCTTCCTAACGAGAGGTGAGAAGCAAAATCACAGCCACATACTTTGGAGCCTGGAAACAGAACCACGTCCTACCGGGGTCTCGTGCCCAGAGGAAGTTATACATAATGTTGAGTATTAGCAACACTTCTCTGGTGGTTTCACGTTTAAGACAAGCCATGTTAACCACTTCCTGGTGAAATAGTGTGAATTGCATTCTGAGGGAGCTCAAGGTCGAGCCAAAAGATTTTGGCAGCCTGTTCCTACCTACCTCCACCCTACAGAGATTCCTAAATCAGCATGGTATGCTCATGTCCAGGTAAACAAAGCGATTGTGTCTTCCGTGTTGTAGATGAGAAGCGTGGGAGGTAGGTTGGCTTGCTGTCCAATAAACAGATAAAAGGAAGAGCAGATACTCTATAGAAAAGTTTCACAGTCATAACATAATTATTAAAGCAAGCACAGAAACTATACAAGTCGGGCTTATGCTTTAATGGTTTAAATGGAACTATAGTGACCAAGGAGTCCATACTTCTAGGAGGAACTCCTCTAGTGCAGAAAAATAAAGTGTCGACAGAACACAATCAATACTAACCTTTAGGCTTTAATACAACATATATTGGACTTATTCCAACTATGTCCCCTGGGCTCCCCCATCTACCCTGTGAATCAATCCTCCTTTTTTGATCAAGATTCCAGCTCCCTTGCTCAGGCTGTTTAGAGAAATAACAGTTCAGATATTCCGTACCTCAGCTTTAACCAAGAGGAAAGATCGTTCTGCACTGCCCTTTCTTCCAGCAGCCAAACTAGCATTTCCCAACCTTTTCTTAGCACACACAAGAAGCAGAAAACTTCCTGCCAAATAAAAGGCCTGGATTTGCTCGGCTGATTGCATTTTGAGCTGGAAGGTAGATGATCTTTATTCTGAAGCTCTCAATAGCAGGCACAAACCTCCTTTTCTCCGAGTCTGGCTTTTCCTCCTCTGGAAGCAGGGATCTATTTTCTACCTACCTCACAGGTGAGTTGTGAGTTTTGAATGAGATTTTTGGGAGCCAAAATGCCAATGTAGAAAGCTCTATCCAAACAGAGCAGGAAAATTCTGATTTTCTTTGGCGTGACCCTTGGAACTTGCAAAAGGTGATTAATAAAAACTATAAAGCTGTGGCCTGTAATTTAGGAATGTCAACAATCGCCAGCAATTTTTGTTATTGAGATCCAAATGGCAGGCAGCGACAGTGAGCAAGTTTTCCGTCTGTGTCAGAGCTTGCAGTCTCAGTTTACGTGCACAGCACTGCCAGCTCCAAGCTTGTGTTATCAGGAGACTCAGGAAACTTGGGCACATTCTTCGGTGTCTTCTTGGCACGGAGCTTGGAATAGTTTCACCTCTTAATCTGGATTCCCTTTCAGTTCAGCAAACACAGCCAGCAGCTTCAATAGAGGCTTTGCCTGGTTCTAAGACTCTGCAGATCACGTGGGGCTGCACGAATCACTGGGTGGAGATCAAGTTAAATCAAGATACACATTGTTGTACACTGTAGGCTGGCAGACTGAGAATGAGAGTTTTCAAACAAGAACCTGGGTCTTTTCTTTCCTAAATGATATCTGTTTCAGAGGCTGCCTTTTAGGTTATGTTTAAGAAAGGGGTTTCTGAATAGGAAAAACCTCATCTTGAAAATTTCCCAGGAGGGACTGGACCACGAGTCTGTGATCTTGAGAGAAACGCCTCGGAGTATGTTTCCTCTCATCTTGGGACTTTTCTGGCCAAATGCCAGCCACCTCCTTTCTTAGAGAATGCCTCTTTTGGGGCCATAGAAAGAGAGTGGGTAGTAGGTGGTTTTGCTATTAAGCCAGGGGAAAAAAAAGGGGGGGAGGTTAACGATCATGTCAGCTAATAGTTCATTTCAAAGGTTTACGGAAAGAAGTCTTTGCAGTGCTGAAAGTAAATCCTCTTCACACCTTGACAAATGTAGACAGCCTCCTATTCCTGAAAGATGGCTTAGAAAATGGAAACATTCACTGGTATGAATAAAA
Organism: Chlorocebus sabaeus; assembly: GCF_047675955.1. NCBI lineage: Eukaryota > Metazoa > Chordata > Mammalia > Primates > Cercopithecidae > Chlorocebus > Chlorocebus sabaeus. The sequence continues at coordinate 144,574,516 of NC_132933.1, forward strand.
GTTTGTCTGTGTAAAATTAAAGACAAAAAAAGAGAAAGAAAACCAAGTCCTGGATAGGTTAGTTTTCTGCAAATAAATTCAATGTTTAGAATAGAAACACATTATGAATGGAGGACACATCTTCCTTCCCTTCCCCTGGGACACAATCTCTTCTTGAATGCCAACCTCAGGACAGATGAGGGTCTATTTGGGGTCTTCTAACTTCATTCAATCCTTGAACATTCCTGAGAAGACAGGCTAAATCATTACAAGCTGTAGTGGAGGCCAAGAAGGCTATCTAGGCAATAAAGGGTATGACGGTCACAAAGCCCTTGAGACTTAAACACTGTGCATGCAGGCTAAAAAAATTCTAACTATTTTCAAAGCAATGGAATGTTTTTCAGTGTGAACAGTAGTCTCAGGTTGGGATATTTTTAAGTAATTTATTTTTCCTTTATTTTTCTCAGCTACCATCTTGAAAGGTAGATTTGCTTGTATTTGTTCAGCTCAGACTTTTAGGTTAAGAGCTTTGTTCATACTCTGGTGCAAGGCTTGGAAGAAAAAAAATTTTTTTCTTTGTAAAGTTGTAGATAGTAAATAGTTTAGGCTTTGCAGGCCTCAGGGTCTCTGATGTGAGTACTCAACTCTGTCTTTGTAGTGTGGAAACAGACATAGACAACATAAAAACTAATGTGGCTGTGTTCCAATAAAACTTTATTTATAAAAACAGGTACCAGGCCAGATTGACCCAGAGACCTTTTTTTTTTTTTTTTTTTCTGTCAGTTTGCTGACCCCTCTAGAAGCTGATGTAGTCCAGATGTGCAGAGCCAGGGGTCAGTAGCTTTTGGGTAATAGCTTGAAGCAGGGGTTAGCAAACTACAGATGGTGGGCCATATCTGTCCTGTTGACCAAGTCTTAGCAGTTTATCCAGTGAAACGTTACACAACAAGCAGAGTAAATGAACTACATTGAACTATATCAACACCTAACAATATGTTAGAAACTTGACACTAACTGAAAAAATCAAGCTACTACAATATCACTTTTCATAAAGCATGGAAGCAAATAAAATTGATGTGCTTTAGTGTTACCATACATTAGTCTTGCCTGTTGTAATTTGAAAGAAATGAAATCATGTAGTTTGTTCTCTTTTTCATCTGGTTTCTTTTCCTTAAAGTCATAATTTTGAGATGTATCCATACTGTTGCATATAATAATAGTTTCATTTTTATTGCTGAGTATTAGTCTATCAGTATGCCACAATTTGTTAATCTATTCTCCCGTTGTTCAACTTGTTGCTTCTAGTTTGGGACTTTCATTAATAAAGTTGCTGGAACTTTTGTGCAAATATTCCTTTATGGACATAAGTTATCATTTATTTGGGGTAAATCCTATAAGTGAAATTGCTGTGTAGTACTCCAGGTGGTACATTTGACTTTTAAAAAGAAAATGCTAAATTGTTTCACAAAGTGGTTGTGCCATTTTCATCCCCCAACAGCTATGTGAGCATTCCAGTTGCTCCATATCTTCATCAACACTTGGTATGGTCAGTCTTTTCAATTTTCATCATTTTGCTCAGTGTGTATTGATGCTTGGCTGTGGTTTTAATTTGCATTTTTCTGATGATTCATAATGAGAATTCTCTGTCAATAGTTGCCTTGAGATATAGAGGAATGGCAGCCATTAAGCCTAAAGGGGGATTAAATAATATTTTAGGGTGATGAAAATATTCTCCATCTTTTGATGGTGATTGTTATATGAGTATAAAATCAAGAAAAATAGATGCCCATAGCTGTCCATAAAATAACCTCAAAAAAACTAATATAAATATGCTAAATTGATTTGAAAACCCCACCAAACAAAACATATTTAGGGACAATTATGCATATAATAACATTATATATATAATAAAAAGATGTATTTATTTACTTAAAATCAAGAGAATGAAAAAGCACAAATTTCAGAGCAGTGGTTTTTTCTGGGAAGACAAAAAGTGATAAGATAAAAGAAGGTAGGAGAGAAAATATTTCTTAACCATCACAGGGTTTATGAGGGAAATACCTATCATAAAAGACAGACTAACAAGAGAAAAGCACACTAATTTATTTAATATAGGCTTTATGTGACATGGGAGCCTTCATAAATGAAGACTCAAAGAAACAGGAACACTGTATTTTTATGGGAAGTCATAGAAGAGTATAATTGGAGGATACAAAAATTTGGGCTAATGGTGATAAATTGGGGGCAACTCAGCAAGTCCTATTTATTCAGACTCTTAGCCTCTCCATGTCTTGAAGGATATGGATGTTCCTTTTCTCCAGGTATAGGGAAGATATCTCTGAAATGAAGGTCTCATGACCTATGTCAGAGGAAGGTCAGAGACTTCTTTTATGAGCTGCATCAGGGGAGAAGGGTGAAGGGAAGGTGACCTTCCTGCTTTCTGCTTCTGCTGTTTCCTCAAATGCCCAGGTGCCTATATTGGGGTAGCATGTCCTAAACCCCATTACAAAGGAGTATAGAGATATATTTAGCTTCATAGGTATTTGGAGGGTCCATTGGGTTAATTTTGTTATGTTTCATAATTTATGCATATACACATTATTTGGATACATAAAACAGTACATAATAAATTTTACTTATAAAAACATGCTCTTAGTGCTTGGGTTAGAATCTCATACATGGGCAAATTCCAAGTCACTTAAAAAAAATCCCACATCTTTTCAACGTGGGATACATTGTGGTGGTCTGCAATCTCAGGGTCTGGTCTGATAGGACAAGACTGTTCAGAGAAAATGTTATATGATTTTGAGGACATACTAAGGACATACTAAGAAGTTTTCAGGGGAAGTCAATAATTTATTTAAAACAGAAGGTGGTGGTCACATAATCTGATTTATGTTTTAAAAAGATCACTAGGGCTGCTAAACAGTGACTGAGTGAAGTACAATCAGAAACTTTTAGGGATCTACTGTAGTTTGCACTTGGGGTGAATGATAGAGATGAAGTTGAATAGAAGGAGGTGGATTTAGAGGATATTCTAGAATTAAAGTGGAATTTGCTGAGGCTAGGATATAATTTTAAAATATCTCCCAGGCAATATGCCTTATCTTCCCCTATCAAGCTTTACAAAATGCTTAACTTCTTTTAAAACCTGTTGGCCAGGTTGCTAGGTCATTCTATGAATTCATAACAGTCATTTCTGTCTTATGTTGTTATGAGATTTAGGGTCCAGATTTGACAGCTGAAAGACAGAAATAATGACCAGGAACCAGTTAATACTTTATTTTGGACATTAATTTTATATTTGTCTTAGAACAGTAGCAGGCAACATATGACATTTTGGAAAACCCATTCATTTAGGGCTTCCTTTTGCCTTCTCTGAAGGAATGTGAGTGATGAGAAACTTCTATCAGTCGAAAATAATTCATTCAGAACTTTCTCTATAAAGACCACAATGCTTGGCTCAAAAGGAGGAGAAAAATACTAAAATATGAGCTTTGCATATTGTAGAATTCCATCTAGTTATAAAAATGTATTTTTTCCCAAAAACTTTCTTTAACAAAGTGGTTTTAAATTGAGGGTCAAATTATTACAAGAGAAAGAAGTTTCTCCAAGTCCACACCCTGCCATAACATTTTCATTTTTCCTTCCAAAGTCAATCACACCGTCAGGAATTTCCATCCATAGATTTTGGGATCATGCATATTTTGGTCTCCACCTAAGGTTGTCATTTATTGAGCTCTATTACTCCAGTCATCTCTTCCAGATGTTCAAATGAATCTTTCAAACTTGAACTTTCAGTTCCCCAATCTTCAGTGCATTCTATTCTCTCCGACCTTGGCTTAGTGACCTATGCCTGAGGACTTTTTGGATGAAATCTGGAACTTTCTAAGGAAGCTGGCACTTTTTATTTTGTAAATGAGGACCTTACAGTTTTGTTTTTCTTATTGAACCCCTTCAGTTTTAAAGAAGGTACTGTGCCAAGGGAGTGAACACTTAGCACAAACGTCTATGCTTAAGCTGAGTTTGAAGTTAACGGCCCAGTGACTCTTACGCCATGAGTAAAGAGAAAGCAAGTGTGTAAGTTGAAATAAATCCCACTTCCTGTCCTCCTAAGTACATGCATTTATGGTCATGGTTACTAGTTATAAAGCTCACTGGGAATTTGAAAGTAGCCAATTTGATAATAAACTAAGTGAATACGGATAAAGTTTTACTGATTGTAGTTTTGTGAAATGCAATGGTAGTATATGATTCTGTTTGGATTTTTTGTTCATCAGTTGCTAATGCTGAATGGAAGTGTGGTAAGAAATGCACATTTCAATCCCAGTATATTATAAGAAGCAAACAGAGGACGGTCAAAGTGCAATTTTCTTTATTCATGCTTGCCTTTAACATGCTGGTGGTTAATTGAAAAGCACACAGTGAAGAAGAACATTTCACAAAATTATGAATATTCTAGGAAGCATCAGGAGGGACTGGGAGAGGTCAGTTGGCTCAATCTCGGCCTTACAATAAATATCAAGAATGCAATGACCCTGAATCTTAAGATTCATTAAGAATTCTACCTTTCTCTCAGTAACTTCTGCTCTTTGCAGGAAAGATATTCCAATTGCCATGAAATCAAACAATTCTTACAATTTAAAATGATTTATCCAACTTTTTATTATATTTCCTTGGAAGGTTGTTTCAAACTGGGGATTTAGGAGATATATAGGATATCCATCTATCCAACTATCCATCGATCTGTCTTTCTATCTATCCTCCTCTATGTATCTCTGTATCTACCCACCTATCTACATACCTGTCTGTTGATATTGGCTAAAACTGCCTAATGTCAAAGTTATAACAGATTAAAAATTGACAGACATATTCAATCATCTTGACAAAATTTAGATCTGAAAAATATTGACAAAGGAAATTGAACCCAGTAGAAACAGTTGACACAAATGAACATCCAAAAAATTAGAATTAATAATTGAACAGAGGATACAAAGTAGCAAAATACGGCATGAACATGTCTGCAATTTAATGTACAACATTAGATTCTATAACCATGGGTAAAAAATTGTGCTGTATTTAAGATTCACGCTAAATGAACAGATTTTAGCTGCTCTTGCCATGGGATAGTGGGAGAAATGGGTATCTGCGTGAGATGATGAATATGTTAATTTGTTTCACTATAGTAACCTTTTTACTATCTTATAACATTGTGCTGCATACCTTAGTATACACAATAATATTTGCTTAAAAAGTAAAAATAATAATTAGGAAAATTTGATATGTCTTAAATAATCATTGAAATAAATATGAAAAGAAAACAATGGAACCGGTTTAATCATATTGTACAGAAAACTGATCAAGGGATTCCATTGCATGTTGGATATGCACCACAAAAGAGTCTAAGAATTGTAGTACAGTTTCTCTGTACAGTTTCTCTAAAAAATGCTTTGTTAGTAAAAAAGCCATAAATATTAGTATAGTTCTGATTGAAAGGACATAAATTGAAGTTGTCTTTGAGGGACAGTGATACCCTCAAAACAAAAGTGTAAAAGCACCCTCAACTAGATAGGTCTGATATGCAGTGGTCAAAATAGTACTATAATATTGTGTTCCTCTCAACTCTGGGGCTGTGGAAGCTGGGTATAGTCAACAGACAAACGAATTCACCCTTCCTTGTATTTGTGAATAAGCTAGATGTCAAGGAGGCAGCAGAGAGAAGTGTTTTGGATGATGTTAAAAAAAAAAAAAAGACTGGCTGGACACAGTAACTCAGACTTGTAATCCCAGTGCTTTGGGAAGCCAAGGTGGGAGGAACTTGAGCCCAGGAGTTCAAGGCTGCAGTGAGCTATGATCGTACCACTGCACTCCAGCCTGGGCAACAAAGTGTGACACTGAATTAAAGGAAAAGACTGATTTATGAAAGCAAATACATACTTAAAATGTGCATTTGCATGAATAAAACTGAAAAATGAAAACCCAAAGCTTAAAAATATATTTCCAACATGTCAGATGGAAAATAGCCAGTGAAAGGACATTTAATATCCACTTTTCTAGAGCTTTACTGTGTTTTCAGGAGTAATCTTTCTGCCTAGAGTTCAACAGATGTTAAGAATAGTTACATTATAAAGTTCAGCTTGATGGCCAAAAATTGGCAATTCAGGATAATGTTGTCTAAAGAGCAACATAAATTATTTCCTCATTATTTGGTTGGCAGGTATCATTTTCAGCAAGATAGGTTTTAAAATCCACAATGGGACCTTTATATAAAAATGATGCCAACACATATTAGTTAAATTACCTTGTATGCATATTTTATACTGATGGGATATAAGCTATTTGCTTGATGATGAAAATAAAGCACCTGAATATGTAAAGTTGAGTAGATTTCACCTGCTGGGAAATATATTCTTAGGGTTAAAAATGCGGCATCACATGGAGCTAGAAAGTCTTCTGGTATCCCAAAGGGTAATAAAATTGAGTAGGAGAGAGTTTCAATTATTCCCCTAATAAGCAAATAAAGCAGCCACTTAAAAGTTAGTATGTTTGCAATACTGAGACTTAGTTCTGTGTTAAATTCTGCCTTCCAGTCTCCGAAAATGTATGTAACCTTTTACTATCTTAAATGAGATTTTCTTTAATGTAAGTTTTATGATGAGCAAGTTGGGTGAATGTAGTTTTCCATAGTATAAGTGAAAAACACAAATTTCATTAACAACGAATAATATCAACAAAATGTCCTTCCAAATGAGGAAACAAAAAACAACAGATGCTTGCCAAAGAGCTAACAGAAACAAAGGCAAACGGAGAAAACTTTGGATACAAAATTAAAGAGGCGCAAGTGTTCACGGTCCTTCCTTGAAGTGGTGGGGGTATGCATAGTTCTGAGGAAACCCTGTCTGGCAAAAACCATAATTTGGAGTATTACCGTTGTGTCTACATGACCACGTAAACTTTCCCAGTGGCTACCTTATAAATGGTGCCAAAGTTTAATCTGACTTCAAAGGTACAGAACAACTATGTCATGTGTTTGAAGTCAAGAAGACAATGAATATATTCATTTCTGTAAAGTAGTCATTTGAGTTAAGCTGTTACTTTTTCTTCTTGCTGCCATCCAGTGATTTCAAAATTTTCAACCGCCTAGCAAGAATGTGATCCCAATTCCAATGCTGTAGATTAGGATTGTATATTATGTTTATGCAAAGTTATGGCCAATGAAAGATTTCCTTGAAAGGCTGTTTCAAACTGGAATTTAGGAGATTAAGGAGATATAGGAGATACATAGGGAACATTTATAGGCAGAAGCCTAACTTTTTTTTTTTTTGAGACAGAATCTCAGTCTGTCACCGAGGGTAGAGTACACCGGCATGATCTCGGCTCACTGAAACCTCTGCCTTTCAGGTTCAAGTGATTCTCGTGCCTCAGCCTCCTGAGTAGCTGGGATTACAGGCGCTGGCCAGCACGCCCAGCTAATTTTTGTATTTTTAGTAGAGACAGGGTTTCACCATGTTGGTCAGGCTGGTCTCAAACTCCTGATCTCGTGATCCGCCTGTCTCAGCCTCCCAAAATGCTGAGATTACAGGCTTGAGCCACTGTGTCTGGCCAGTTACATCTTTTACATCTTCCCCAGTTTCATAAATATAAAATACAAAAAAGAGCATCCATTTTGAGAGAGAGTATTTTCTAATATTTGTAAAACAGAAGCAAAAGATATAGGTGGATTGAGATTTTTTTTGTTTGTTTTCTGTTTTGTTTTGTTTTTTGAGACAGGGTCTCACTCTGTTGCCTGGGCTGGAATGCAGTGGTACGACCATCGCTCACTGCAGCCTTGACCCGTGCTCAAGTGATCCTCCTGCCTCAGCCTCCTGAGTAGCTGAGATGACAGACGTGTGCCACCACATCTGGCTAATTTTTTAACTTTTTGTAGAGATGGGGTCTCACCATATTGCCTAGGCTGGTCTCAACCTCCTGGGCTCAAGCTATCCTCCCACCTCGGCCTCCCAATGTGTGAATTTTTAAAATATTGAAACTTCACAAAGTCCACACAAGAATAAGACTGCCAAACTGATATATTATTTATTTATTTTAAAAAAAAAACTATGGCTTCTCTTTGTATTGCTTTGTGTATATGTGCTCACCAGTTTAAAAAATGTAAAAGAACTTGAAACTTTGAGGTGGTTGATCTGGAAACACATGTTCCTCTTGTCTGGAAACAAGCCACTCTCTAATAGAGAAACATTGAAGCAGACACACACTGTCATTATTTTTGGTGACACAGACCTCTCTGTGGTGCCCTGAGAGAGGGAACTACACAACGGTGTGACTAACAGGAGGCCAAGTTCACTGGGGACGTCTTGAAGACAAGCTACCCCAGTTTGTAAACATATCTTAACAGATCACCTACATGTAAAACCTCTTATTTATTCTCACACATATCCGAATTTTTACTTTTTTCTTCTAATATAAAGATACAACATTTCTGGGTAAAATAAGCCATGGTTTTAAGGCTTGTGGAAACAAGAAACGTTTTAAGCTCAACTGAAAGTTCAAACTGTCTTTGAAATACGTTTGGTTCAGCCAACTCTGAGGTACATTGTGCCAAGGTCAAAATACCTTTTACTTTAAAATCTAGAGAACGTTTAGGAAATCTAAGTCATATGGCATTGTTCATTCTTTTATTCAACTCACTCAATATTTTCTTTTATAAGCCACTTAACGTACAAAAGTTGTTCTTGCCTCATTTCTTAGGGACAGGAAGCCATGTTTACCAGGAGTATATTAAGTTACAGGTCTGCAGTTTGGAGTATGGTTTACACTTTCTACCTGCTTGGAAAACATGTTGGTTCAACATTTTAAAAAGTTAATTCTGCTTCCTTTGAAGACTCTTCCTAAATATCGAGATGTCTGTTCATTAGTTACAACATAAGTAAAACACAATTAAAATAAAATCATACAAAGAATACACAAATCAATCTAGAAACATAAATTCCTATAAAAATAAAATGTAAGGAATAAAAAATGAATCAATATTTTTCAGGACCTCAATGTTGGGCAATGTTTCCATGATCTATTTTCATCTTTGAAATGAGGAATTTTTACTTAAAATTGAAAGTCCACAATACCACTGAACCCTTTCTGATTCTCCATAATTTTGACCGACTTTTAAATTATCTGCTTTTTACCCTAAGTATGAGAAGCATAGGAATTATATTGGGAAGAGGTCCCTATTGTTAGAGTGCACAAAGAAGGAAACTGAGACCTGAGAGGAACACGGCCTAGTTCACGGGATTGGAGCTCCAGAAAGCTGGGGAAATAACTCAGGGCATCGGAATCAAAGTCCCACCAGCAACGCTGTCCTTAGGAGAGCGAGCCTTGAAGCTAGACCTGCATTTAAACCACTAATCTGTTGTGGCCTCTGTAACATAAATTAAGGCCTTAGAATATTGTTTTCCATATTGATGAATATAATAATAGTAATAGCTCACACTTTCCTTGCACTTATTCAGCGTCATGAATTGTTCCATTCACTTTTATTTTATTGGTGTGTAATTTTCACATCAATCTCACACGTAGGGTACTGTTGTCACTCCCATCTTACAAATGAGAAACGGATGCACAGAAAGGTTAAGAAACTTGCCTGAGGTCACACAGCAAACGAGATGTGAGTCTTATCCCACAAGCAGTGCTCTGACCTGCTGCACTGTTTCCTCTCCTTTAAATCTAGAGCAGAGTTGCTGGAGAGCTAAAATAGGGAAGGAAGTTTGTGTGTTAAATGCAGTAAACTATGTGGACAGTGGACAGTTTCTTCCTTTCTTAAAGGCTAAACAGTCAAATGTGAAATTTTTTATATATAACAATGTCTATGTGTATGTCTATATGCCTATACCTAGACCTAAACCTATGCATGTGTCCAAATTTTGTACCTACATCTCTTCTAGTTAAACAGCATCACACGTGCCAGAATGCTATACAAATGTAAAAGAGAAAGTGTAATAGCCTGTTACTTTTAAAAAATACATATTTTATTTTAAGTTCTGGGATACATGTGTAGGACCTGCAGGTTTGTTTCATAGGTAAACATGTGCCATGGTGGTTTGCTGCACCTATCATCCCATCACCTAGGTATTAAGCCCCACATGCGTTTGCTATTTTTTCCTGATGCTCTCCCTCCACCTTCTCCCAGACCGGCCCTGGTGTACGTTGTTCCCTCTCTGTGTCCATGTGTTCTCATTGTTCAGTTCTCACTTATGAGTGAGAACATGCAGTGTTTGGCTTTCTGTTCGTGGGTTAGTTTGCTGAGGATAACAGCTTCCAACTCCATCCATGTCTCTGCAAAGGACATGATCTCATTCCTTTTTATGGCTGCATAGTATTCCCTGGTATATATGTACCACATTTTCTTTATCCAGTCTATCATTGATGGATATTTGGGTTGACTGCATGTCTCTGCTATTGTGAATAGTGCTGCAGTGAACATACACATGCATGTATTTTATAACACAATAATTTATATTCCTTTGGGTATATACTTGCTAATGGGATTGCTGGGTCAAACGCAATTACTGGTTCTAGGTCTTTGAGGAATCGCCATACCACCTTCCACAATGGTTGAAATAATTTACAGTCCTGCCAATAGTGTAAAAGTGTTCCCATTTCTCCACAACCTCATTAGCATCTGTTGTTTCTTGACTTTTTAATAATCACCATTCCGACTGGCATGAGATGGTATCTCATTGTGGTTTTGATTTGCATTTCTCTAATGATTAGTGATATTGAGCCTTTTTTCATGTTTGTTGGCGCATAAATTTTTGCAATCTATCCACCTGACAAAGGTCAAATATCCAGAATCTACAAGGAACTTAAACAAATTTACAAGAAAGCAACAAACAACCCCATTGAAAAGTGGGCAAAGAGCATGAACAGACACTTCTCTGTTACTTTAGATAACAGAAATTCAGAATGTTTTGTGAAAGTTGCCTTTTCTTAAAGAGGGAGTCAAACTTCCAAAACAAATGAACAAACAAACAAATAAACAAGCATTTTCAATTAAAGAAAGTCAAAGATTAGACAGAGTAATGCAATTTGAGCAGTGCAAGTAAAAACACGTTTTGTCTCTTGTAGATAAGTGCTGTGGAGATTATACAGTGTTTTACAAATTTTGAATGACACTTTTACATAATAACTAACTATTCTGATGTAACATTTCAAACTAATAATGCTGGAGGTTACATGTGAGTCTCATCAAGTGAAAAATAACATACTGTCTCTCCAGCCTAAATATAACACATTTGTGGTTTACCCATTTGGTAGTTAAATTTTTTTTTCTGAGTAATATAAGAAATAATGGCATATATTTCATAAGGAAGAATATCATATGTTAAAGCTTGAAAATATTATCTTTTAATTTTTTCCTTGTGTTTTTCATAACTTTATGATAGTTTTATTATCATTTTTTCCCCTGAGGATTACTTTCTGCAAAGTAAGGACAATTCTGGGCTTTCTATGAAGTCCTCTTGATGACCCTTGATCTGCATTGCACCAGGAATAACAGAAATGGCATTTAATTAAATATTACTACTTTAGGGCAAAGCTCTGTTTTAGAGATAAACAAAGAAATTAACATTAGTGTCCCTGTTAAGTTCTTGATGGTGTTTCTCAATGTCTAGCATTCAGTGTCAGACCAAAAAAAAAAAAAAAGGTTGAGGTAAGAGCATATGTTTTTTAAAATGTCAGTCTGTGTTGAAACCAGCAGCAATGAAAAATGGCAGCCTTGAGCTGAAACGTTGCTTTTCCTGAAGAGATGGGGAAACAGTTGACGCTTGAGGTCAGGGTCTGCAGAACACAATGGCAAATGTTGCAACTCTCTGCATCCTGTTTAAATGGAGGTCTATGTGTGTCCATCCCACCTTTGATGAATTGTTGTGAATGAGGTTTTGTTAAATTGGACCCTGAGGTGATTTAATTGTTCCCTCCCCTTGAAAGCATTGAATGCTGAAAGAATGCTTCCTCCAGAGGAGTGAACCCAACATCTGTTGAGATCAACCAGCAGAAGAAAAAGAGTTTGAATATAATTGAAAGCTAATAAGTAAATTAAATAAATAGCCCTGACCATCTCAGTATGAAATCTGATTTTTTGGTGATTGTTGCCAGTAAAATCTAGAGACTTGCACCACTCTAACAGTCATAAACATAATAATAATAAATAATTTTTAAAAATCTGCTCCTTTCACCCATGAGTATATACTATTACTTTATATATTGAGTCTGGATTCAACTTCCAGACCATGACATCAGCATCAATATATCATCCTCATTTGCCAACAAAATACCGATATGTGTTGCAAAAGAGAAAATATGTTCATGATGAAAGTCGACTTCATGGTGCAGATTTGCAATTGTTATTATGATTGTAAGAATTATGTAAGCTGTCGGGAAAGCAGTATTCACTGACTGCCCACAAGGTTGCTGCATACAAAACTTCAATAGTTATCTATATGCTTATGTTGGAGGCAAAACAATAGTCAAATTCATGACTTTCCTTTATTTCTTTATTTCTTTTAACTTCATATCACAAGTCTTTTTCTTTCTATCAGGTGCCAAATGTCTATCTTTTAAATATTTAATGTCAGAAAGTGGTAAATAGAAATGACCACGTCTGTTCAGGTAGTGTAAAATCAGAGTGGCAACCTGATTCCCTCAATCACAGTAGTGTCCTGTTTCTTAAATGCCCCTAGAAATTCACATCCTATACCACTGTTCTTCTAGGAGAAAGCCTCAAATCCTAAATCCATGCCCTCCATAATCAGGCTTTACCTAAATTAAAATATGTCTAGGGTAGGTTGGATATTCCTGTGATTGGCCAAGTCTTGGAGTTTAGGGAATGGCAGGGCCAGCATCCTTCAGACTGGTGAATGGCTGAGATGAATGTGTGTTGGGGAGAGGAACTGAGGGCAGTCGGAGTGACCCTGATGCTGCACAGAGGGGAATCCTGAACACTCTCATTCCTATAATGCCTTAGCATTTGCAAAGCTCTCACACAGACATCATGTGCCAGAATTCTCCTCAGATCCCTTCAGGGTCAGTAGGGCAGCAACCATTTCCCCGAGCCCAGATGCAAATCACCCATCCTCACAACCTGTAACTTCTTTCCTCCTTATATTTTCATTGTTTTCCACTGTCCATTCCTCTGCTATGGCTACTAGATGGTAAGATGCTTGTTATCAGAAAAGTTGTCTACATTGAGAAAAGTTCTCCCTCTACCTGCTACATTCCAGGTGCATCAAACCTATTTGTTTGAAGAAGGAATGTGCCTGGCAGGAAGTCATTTATGTAAGCTGGCAAAGCCAAGCCTCCAACTTCAAATCGTATCTTCTTTTTAGAAGTGGGTGATTGTAATCTAGAATCTATCTGTTTGACTTCAGAACCAGGAAAAAGTGAACAGAAATACCAGGAAGGAAATTAGAGAGGGAACAAGAAAGAACGTTCAATTAATGGAGCTGATGCTACGGGTTTAGTGTCTGTCTGCCAGTTTTCAGTTGAGTTAAGCCAAAACTAAACCCATAGCCACCCTGTTACTTACTTTCCCTGTTTACATATCTCCTCCATTCACCAGAGGCCGTTTTAAAACTGCTCTACTCTCTTTGAACTTTCTATTATTATGTTTAAACTTTCTCAGTCTGAGTTGAGAGAGAGAATAAGTAAACGTTTATTGAGTTCTTACGAAATGTTAAGAGCCAGTCTAAGCACTTTTAATAAATTTACTTATTCAATCATCACAGTAATTGTATGAATTGATTACTCTGGTGGTTTTCTGTTTGTTTGCTTTTGTTTGTTTGTTTGTTTTTGAGATAGGAACATTTGGTAGGAAGAAACATTCAAACTATTCCTGGGAGTAAAAACACCCCTGACTGAGTTCCACTGTTTACACACTCTTTATCCTTTTAATTACTATCTACACTACAATCCATAACTAAACATTTTCATGTTTATATCATCAACCTAAGCCTGGGTCTCACTCTGTCACCCAAGCTGGAGGGCAGTAGTGTGATCATGGCTCGCTGCAGCCTTAACCTCCCAGGCTCAGGTGATCCTCCCACTTCAACCTCCCAAGTAGCTGGGACTACAGGCACACACCACCATGCCTGGCTAATTTTTTAATGATGATAATGATTATTATTTGTAGCGGTAGCATTTTGCTACATTGCACATGCAGATCTCAAACTCCTGGGCTCAAGCAATCCTCCCATCTCCGCTTCCCATGCTGGGATCATAGGAGTAAGCCACTGTGCCAGACCCTTCCTGTTTTTTCATTTCATAGCTAAAGGAAGGGAGGTTGACAGAGGTTAAGTCTCCTGCTCCAGGGTAGGCATCTTGAAAAGGGTGAAGCCAGAACTTGAAACCCTGGGAGTTTCCTTAACTGCTTCTACTCGAAGTAATTAAAGCTGTCAGTGCATTATCTTTGTAACTTCTCTCCTTCTCCAACAGAGAAGACACACCACTTCTTTTGGAAGACAGCTCTCCCACCAGGGCTCATGACTCTCACCTGTTTAACCCACTTTAGGACTTTAGGGACCAGGTTGCATTTCCTGTATCTTCAACCTCTCCCCTCTTCTGGTCTCTTTCCATGAACATCCAAACGTCAGGTATTTTCTGCAAAGTCTTCCTTTAACTCCGTCTTTCCTTGGATCAACCAGTTAATGCCTCACCTTCCTTTCAGGGTCACATTTATGTTTACTTTCTCTCTCTCTCTTTTTTTTTTTTTTTTTTTTTTGAGATGAGGTCACACCAAGTTGCCCAGGCTGGCCTCCAACTCCTGGGCTCAGGCAATCTTCCCTACTCTGCCTCCCAAAGTGCTGGGATTACAAGCGTGAGCCACCACACCCAGCTCAGGGTCACATTTCTTAAAAGATATGTCTTCATTTTCCATCTCTCCTTTGTCACATCCTGTTCAGTAGTAAACCCACTGCAGCACCACACTGTCACCATGACATTGATACAGTTGTTTCTGCTAAAGTCCCCTTGACCTTCCACTTGTGTGACCCAGCAAACACATTCTTGGTTTTTTTGTACTTGATATCTCTGTGACATTTGCCCCTGTTGTTTATGTCTATTTCCTTAGCTTCTCTGACACCTCAATGTCCTGATTTTCTATGTCTCTGGTTGTCTCTCCACAGACAGTTTTGTGGGCTCCTTTCCTAATACTTTTCCTTTCAATGCTGGCACATAACAAGATGCTGTTCTTGAACCTCAGTCCTCTCCTCTGATTGCTCTGCATCATGGTTTCTCAACCTTAATATTATTGACCTTTTCAAACTGTGTAATTCTTTAATTCTTTGTTGTGGAGTTGTGCTGGGTTCATTGTAAGATGTTTAGTAGCATCCCCGACCTGCACTCACTGCATGCTGGCAACATCCTTCCCTCTGACTGTAAGACTAACAATGTCCCCTGGCATTGCCAAGTGTGTCAGGATTTTTTGCATTGCTGTAAAGAAATACCTGAGAGTGGGTACTTGTAAAGAAAAGAAGTTTAATTGGCTCGGGGTTCTGCAGGCTGTACAGGAAGCATGGTGCTGGCATCTGCTTCTGGTGAGGCTTCAGGAAGCTTCCAATCATGGTGGAAGGTGACAAGGAGCCAGCATGTCACATGGTGAGACTGGGAGCAAGAGAGAGCGAAGAGAGGTGTCGTACTCTTTTAATCAGCCACATCTCAAGATAACTGACTCACTATTGCCAACACCAAGCCATTTATGAGGGATCCACCCGCCGGTACCAAATCACCTCACACCAGGCCCCACCTCTGACATTGGAGATCATACTTTGACATGAGATTTGGCAGGAACAAACATCCCAATGATATCACCAAGTGTCCTCTGGGAGTAAAAACACCCCTGATTGAGCTCCACTGTTTACACACTCTCTATCCTTTAAATTAGTATCAACACTACAATCCACAACTAAGCATTTTGATGTTTATATCATCAGCCTAGGCCTTTCTCCTCCATACAAGATTATTCAATCCTGTTTGATAATTCCATGGAGCTGTCCTAAAAGCACAGGAAAATAAATTTACCATTCCCCACACTGAAACTTGTCTTCTACTCCTAACTTGTCTGTTTGTACTCTGAGATTTCTGACCTCAATAAATAGCACCATCTTCCATGACGTTTCTCAAGGTAGGACATGGGTGCCTCCCTTACCCCACATCTACTCCAGCATCAAGTCTCTTAGATTCAATTTCCTTAACACAGAGCTTCTTCTCTCTTTCTCCACACCTCTACCATTTTTCTCTAGCATCCTTTGTGCATTCTATAAGTGCAACAGCTTCCTAAAGTATATCTTGCCTTGCAAACATTTGCTTTAAACATTCATTAGTCCAAATGCAACCAGAGTGATTACATTAAACTTCAAGCTGTCCAATGCTGAGCAAATACCTTCAGATCTTAACGTCTTTCAATGTCCTTAGGATAAAGTGCACAATCTAAAGCATGGCTTGCAAAGCACTCTATGACATGGCCCCTGCTTGATTCTCATCTTTAATGGTTTACCTCATCTAGGTTCCGTTCATAAAATCTCATCATCTATGGGATGGATCTATTTACAGTTACCAGAAAAGCACCATCTCTCTCCCCTACCCCCAAGGCTCTGTACTGGTTGCTCCTTCTGCCTAAATGCCTTCCTCTCTCTATCCCTCCACTCCTTTCTTTTGCCAACTTTCTCCATCTTCAAACCTCAGCTTACATAGGAAGCTGTCACCAACCCACATAAACCTAGTGAATGGCTTCTCCTTTTATGCCATCTGTGTAATGTTCGTCATATTCCACCCACTCTGCAGCCACTGCCTGCTGACCAATGGAGTTATCTGCCTAGGTTGTGAGTCCAGAAGATCATGATACTCACTTGAATGCTGTTCTATTTTTAAATCCCATGATAGAGGTACTCCAGGAGGTAGTCAATAAATAAATTTAATAAACATATGAATAAAAAAGTACATAAATGATCCATCTTGGCAATAATGTATGTTTGCATCCAGGAGCAATAATTTTATTGCATTCTTATCCACTGTGTTGTAATTTAAAACTTTGGAACAGAATTTTACTGCTCCATTGCTCTTCCTCTCCCTTTCTCCTTTATGAGGGACACAGAAGTAAAGAGAATTAGGGGCAGCAAGGAATTAGCATTTACTGAGTGTCCAATCTGTCAATCTCTTTAGGCATCATTTCATTGAGTGTTCACAACAACCCTCAGAATTAAGCATCAGTGTAGAGACCAGGTTACTGAGGCTCACAGAGTGTGATGACACATCCTTCAAGATATTGGCTGGAATGCAGTCTCTTCTGGAGCTTGAAGTCCTTTTCTAGGCTCACTTGGGCTGTTGGCAGTACCCAGGTCCTTGTGATTATGGGACTGGGGTCTCCCTTTGCTTGCTGGCTGTTGGTCAGGGATTGCTCTCAGCTCCTGGAGTCTGTCCTTAGGGCCTAGCCACAGGGTCCTCTCTCAACATGATGATTGACTTACTCAAAGCCAGTAGGAGGACCTTTCATCTGTCAGCTACAATACAGGTACACAAAATATACTGGAATCATGTCCATCATGTCCACCCCATTACCTTTGTCATACAAAGTAACCTAACGGAGGAAGTGTCATTCCATCATAGTCATAGGTCCCAACCAATTCAGGAGAAGGGACTTTTACAGGGCATGTGTGGCAGCAGTGGGAATTCTGACTACTACAACAGTAACCTGGAAAGACTGGAAAGACACAGAATTTCCTGTCCAAGGAGCTAGGTTCCAATCCCAAATCCGTAGGTGAATTATTCAATCAACCGTGAGTCTCAGCAATTTGTAGACATTTGTGGTAACTCATTATACAGCAATAGATTTCCAATACACCAAGTTGCATGCTTGTACAAAAGTACTAGAGAGTAGTGTCTGCAGAAGGCAGAAAGAAATTCCTTATTTTGCCCTAGATCCTCAACATTCATGACACATTAGAAAGGACTGTCAATCATTCTTATTAAAAAAAAAAAGAAAAAGAAAAAACCTCAAATCTGGTCTGCTAGGAAAGCCCATTTTTCCAGAAACAATGTCCTTCTGTATAAAAATTATATAGTAATCCCACTGCATTTCTACACACATAAGTATTTTTCCATCTTTTGGAGTAATTTTACAAGTGGCCAATGACTGAGAACAAAAGAATTGAGTGAAAACACAACTGTATAACACAGTGTCTGGCCAGGCATGCCCGTGCAGAAGGCAGTTCTGCTCAGGTGGGCTTCCTGGCACAGATTTCTGGGGCTAAACTGGCGTGACATCAGACACTAGTTACAGGGGAGCATTCTGGTGGGGCATTTCATGCTGCGGTTCAGCTGAAAAGCAGGTAGGGCTGGGTTCACACAGGTCTCTTTCCTGGGAAGTCTGAAGCGTTGAGTCCCAGCTGGAAGGAGGCCTTGCCAACAAAAATTTCAAAGTTTCACAAGGTCAAAAACCAGCCTACCCGTGGTCCAGGCTTTCACAGCCTCTACCCACAGATGCCAGTGGGAACTCCCTACCAAAACCAAAAAGGTCTCCCTACATTGCCAAACATGCACTGGGAGAAAAAAAGAAAGAAGAAAACTAATAATTTCTGATTTCTAAACAAAAGGAAAAACATAATCGTCCACTTTCTTTCATTAAGCTATCGGTTCAACTCCAATATTGTATCACTCTACCCTGGGTTTGATAGCAATTTCTATTAAAATAAAAACCATATCTCTAGGATTCATATTCTTCTCGTTTTAAATACAGATTTAAGAACATAATTACATATTTTAATATACCTTAACATACATGGGATTTATGTTTATTGATGTGGAAATGAAATTAAAAAGAAATGTGCTCATTTTAAGAATATGCCTACCAAGGAGTAAAAAACATATTCCGATCCCCCAAAAAGATAAATTGGAAATTAGGACAATTTTACCTGAAACAACTCATTCTAAGGGAAAACAAACAAACAAACAAACTAATTTCTATGTTGCTTTTGTTCCTTGCTTTGAAAAATTTTGATTATAACTCAAGATCAACCAAACTGCCTCACCTTTTAAAAGAAAAGATAAAAGACGTTCACAGGAATAGTTTTAAAATAATGAGAAACATTTATCACACTAGCAAAGGAAATGTAAAGATCTTTCTGATGATGTAGACTTTGAAAGTGATCAAATATGATCCTGGTGATCCAGGGACCAAGACTAATCTCCTAACAATCGACCCTTTATCAAGTTGTGGGCTTCTTAGGAAAACAGGGCACAGAGAAAACCGAGCTCAAGCTTCCAGTTTACTAGCTGACTATATGATTCAGAAGAATCATCCTCTTTACAAAGAGTACAGTCCACTATTTTTTAAACATGAGATTACTTTAAGAATAAAAATGAATTCCCCTGAAGGATGTTTCACAGAAATGTATATTTTGACTAGTCTGCCCATTCTTAATGCTAGTAGGCTCTTCCCTATCTAATCCACAAATTAACTGTTCCTTTAAAAACCGAGCACTTGGGCTGGGCGTGGTGGCTCATGTCTGTAATCCCAGCACTTTGGGAGGCCGAGGCAGGTGGATCACCTGAGGTCAGGTGTTCGAGACCAGCCTGGCCAACATGGTGAAACTCTGTCTGTACTAAAAATCCAAAAAAAAAATTAGCTGGGCATGGTGGTGCACACTTGTAATCCCAGCTACTCAGGAGGCTGAGGCAGGAGAATTGCTTGAACCTGGGAGGCGGAGGTTGCAGTAAGCCGACATCCAGCCACTGCCACTACACTCCAGCCTGGGCAACAGAGCGAGACTTCAAAAAAAAAAAAAAAAGAAAAAGAAAAATCCAAGCTCTCTAAGAAGGCAAATGGTATAGGCACAATCAGCTTGTTTATTTTATTCTCTGGCTTTTTTTTTTTTTTTTTTTTTGAGGTTATGTAACTAATCTAAAAGGCATCTTGAGAAATGGTTGATGTTGGACACCCTTGTGTTTTGGAATTCCAGCAACATATCTCAGATCTTTACCTTTATTAGCACAGATGATCCCATACATGCTAGACCATATGACTGCAATTGGGCATGGAGAATTAATTTCTTTGCTTAAACAGTTGCTTGCAACCCTGCCTCCTCCTCCTCCACCCACAGCAATGCATGCATTTAGGGGCAGTTGTACCTATACAGGTTTTCTAAACAAACATAATTGATTTCACAATTAGTTTTTCAATATCACTGAAGCCATTTGACAAATTAACTGGTATAATATTAAACAACAGTATTTGAAGGGCTAAGTAGCCACCTCTGGACTGTGGATTCCCAGTGGGGGGCTTCCACTGGAAATCACTCCTGAATTGGGAATTCCTGATAAAAATCCTTCTAATGCTAATTCACCACCCCTGAGATATAGAGTGGGGTTGACTTGCACACACAAACGTACATAGTGTGATTGTATTTTTTTTTTAACAGGAAATCTCAGATAATAATAATATTTCCAGATTCCATAATATACACATAGTTCTAAAATCGTTGGTGTGAGTAGATCTAGAAATTACTGTGTATTCAAGTGGACTATGTATTCAAGTTTCTACAATGGGTGATTTAAAACTTAGCAATCAAAATTTAAATGCGTTAAACACTTGAAATGCACTCTCCCACCTCTTTACATCTATTTTACAGGACTTCCACCTGAGTGTATTCTGATATTTCCATTACTGGTTGTCATAGCTGAATACTGGTAATAACATAAATGCCATGGTTAAGTACATTATGACATACTCATAAAATGGTACGATTTTAAGCTGTAAAACAGAAGGAATAACTACATATAGAGTGAAAGAAAGAGGATCACCAAAATCTATTTACAGACAAAAATCTCAGAACAGCACATATTTTAAGGGAGTACCTTTTTGAACTTTTTTACAATGTATGTGTTACGATGTTTTTAACTTTCTTTTTTTCTATTAATGTATAATACACTACATACCACTGGCTTTTCTTCTGTGCAGAATTGGGGCAGATTATAAAAAAGTAAAATAGAGATTAGTTTTTCCTCCAGACATTTACATTTTTGCTGGGTGCAAGTAGTAAAAGTGAAATCACCTTTACAAAAATTATGAGAGTGAGAAAAATTTGACAAGAAAACTATGGCAGTGAAAGAGATCTGACCTAACTGACTCTGTCTTGCTTTTAACCTCCAACCTGCCCTTTTTCACTCCTCGGTATAGGGAAATCTAACTTTAGGAGGAATTGAGTTTATAATTTAACTTTGGAACAAAGATGATAACAACCCCTTCCTGAAACAAACCCCCTCCTTGACTGAGGATCAGACCTCCTTAGTAAAACTAAAGAGTTAGCCACAAGAGTAGAAATTATGGCTCAGGAATCATGCAGCTGGAGGCCACAAGATTCCTAAACTCCCCAATTACTCCTAGGGATAACATCACTATTGTAAAACCTATAATTGGTGTTCAGTGTATTTTTCAGACCCTGTATCCTGATGAACCAGTGGCACTACCCACACCAGTAAACTGGCCCACCTAGTTCTGCAACCCCCCCAGGAGCAGAAGACACCCACAAGAACTCCCTTCCACCCACCATGATTTAATCCCCAACCCAACCAATCAGCATTCCTCACTCCCTAGCTCTTTGCCCACCAAATTATCCTTAAAAACCCTCCCAGCCTTCAGGGAGACTGATTTGAGTAATGACTCCATCTCCTGCATGGCCAGCCTCCAGTCAATTAAAGTCTTTCTTTACTGCAATACCACGATCTCAGTGAATTGATTTTGTCTGTGCAGTGGGCAGGACAAACCCATGGGGTGATTACAAATTAACTTAAAATGGTGTTTAAGACTGTTGTATAAGGACGTAAAGAGAAGAGAAGAAAGTTTGGGGGTGGAGAGGGAGATTCACATGAGTTTGGTGAAAAATCATTTTTAGAGAAGTTGAGATTCAGAGTTGAGGATTATGTGTGGGTGGGCATTATGTAAACAGGAAGAAATTAGACAGATGTTCCAGTGGAAAAATTTAATTAACATGTGACAATATCTATGAAAAAAAATGTTTTTTTATGGATCTTTCTGAAAAGGGACAATAACTACTTTTCTATCAGGATTAAAATTGATTGAAAGAGTTTTATCAATATCCCCTAATTGTACTAGTTGAACTGACCAAAAAGCCCTATTGGCTGATTTGTATAAATCACCCACATGTAAATACATATATACATGCCCATTCACCAAATATCATTGTTAGTGCAATCAATCCAAGGACACAAGAAACCAGCTTGTCTTTGATACATACAAAGCGGACATCAAATAGCAGTGAGAGGGCTGCAGATATGCTCTCTAAAAGATTCAGACAGAAGGTTCTGAGGTGGATGAATCCAACCACAGCAGTTCAATCAGGTACAAATAAAATTGCTTAAATAGGGGGCATGCCCAAGATGGCCGAATAGGAACAGTTCCGGCCTCCAGGTCCCAGTGTGAGCAACACAGAAGATGGGTGATTTCTGTATTTTCAACTGAGGTACTGGGTTCATCTCACTGGGGCATGTTGGACAGTTGGCGCTGGTCCACGGGTGTAGCCTGCCCAGTGAGAGCTGAAGCAGGGTGAGGCATCACCTCAACTGGGAAGTGCAAGGAGGGGAGGGAATTAGTTTTCCTAGCCAAAGGAAATTGAGACACACATCACCTGGAAAATCGGGTAACTCCCACCCTGATACTGCACTTTACCAAGGGTCTTAGCAAACGGCACATCAGGAGATTATATCCCACACCTGGCCCGGAGGGTCCCATGCCCACGGAGCCTCCCTCATTGCTAGCACAGCAGTCAGAGATCTAACTGCAAAGTGGCAGCGAGGCTGGGGGAGGGGTGCCCACCATTGCTGAGGCTTAAGTAGGTAAACAAAGCTGCCAGGAAGTTCAAATTGGGTGGAGCCCATTGCAGCTCAAGGAGGCCTGCCTGCCTCTGTAGACTCCACCTCTGGGGACAGGGCATAGCTAAACAAAAAGCAGCAGAAACCTCTGCAGTTATAAATGTCCCTGTCTGACAACTTTGAAGAGAAAAGTGGTTGTCCCAGCACCGAGGTTGAGATCTAAGAACGGACAGACTGCCTGCTCAAGTGGGTCCCTGACCCCTGAGTAGCCTAACTGGGAGACATCCCACACTAGGTGCAGACTGACACCTCACACCTCACATGGCTGGGTACACCTCTGAGACAAAGCTTCCAGAGCAAGAATCAGACAGCAACACTTGCTGTTCAGCAATATTCTATCTTCTGCAGCCTCCGCTGCTGACACCCAGGCAAACAGGGTCTGGAGTGGACCTCAAGCAAACTCCAACAGACCTGCAGCTGAGGGTCCTGACTGTTAGAAGGAAAACTAACAAACAGAAAGGATACAAACACCAAAATGCCATCAGTACATCACCATCATCAAAGACCAAAGGCAGATAAAACCACAAAGATAGGGAAAAAGCAGTGCAGAAAAGCTGGAAATTCAAAAAATCAGAGTGCATCTCCCCCTCCAAAGGAACGCAGCTCATCGCCAGCAATGGAACAAAGCTGGACGGAGAATGACATTGATGAGTTGAGAAAAGAAGGCTTCAGTCAATCAAACTTCTCAGAGCTAAAGGAGGAACTATGTAACCAGCACAAAGAAACTAAAAACCTTGAAAAAACAATGGATGAATGGATAACTAGAATAACCAATGCAGAGAAGACCTTAAAAGAACCGTCAGAGATGAAAACCACAACACGAGAGCTACTTGACAAATGCACAAACTTCCGTAACTGACTTGATCAACTGGAAGAAAGAGTATCAGTGATTGAAGATCAAATGAATGAAATGAAGTGAGAAGAGAAGTGTAGAGAAAAAAGAGTAAAAAGAAATGAACAAAGCCTCCAAGAAATATGGGATTATGTGAAAAGACCAAATCTACGTCTGATTGGTGTGCCTGAAAGTGATGGGGAAAATGGAACCTAGTTGGAAAACACTCTGCAGAATATCATCCAGGAGAACTTCCCCAACCTAGTAAGGCAGGCCAGCATTCAAATTCAGGAAATACAGAGAATGCCACAAAGATACTCCTCAAGAAGAGCAACTCTAAGACACATAATTGTCAGATTCACCAAAGTTGAAATGAAGGAAAAAATGTTAAGGGCAGCCAGAGAGAAAGGTCGGGTTACCCACAAAGCGAAGCCCAGCAGACTAACAGCAGATCTCTTGGCAGAAACTCTACAAGCCAGAAGAGAGTGGGGGCCAATATTCAACATTCTTAAAGAAAAGAATTTTCAACCCAGAATTTTATATCCAGCCAAACTAAGTTTCATAAGTGAAGGAGAAATAAAATCCTTTACAGACAAGCAAATGCTTAGAGATTTTGTCACCACAAGGCCTGCCCTACAAGAGATCCTGAAGGAAGCACTAAACATGGAAAGGAACAACAGGTACCAGCCATTGCAAAAACATGCCAAAATGTAAAGACCATCAATGCTTGGAAGAAACTGCATCAACTAATGAGCAAAATAACCAGCTAATATCACAATGACAGGATCAAGTTGACACACAACAATATTAACCTTAAATGTAAATGGACTAAATGGTCCAATTAAAAGACACAGACTGGCAAATTGGATAGAGTCAAGACTATCAGTTTGCTGTATTCAGGAGACCCATCTCACATGCAGAGACACACATAGGCTCAAAATAAAGGGATGGAGGAAGATCTACAAAGCAAATGGAAAACAAAAAAAAGCAGGGGTTGCAATCCTAGTCTCTGATAAAACAGACTTTAAACCATCAAAGATCAAAAGAGACAAAGAAGGGCATTACATAATGGTAAAGGGATCAATTCATCAGGAAGAGCTAACTGTCCTAAGTATATATGCACCCAATACAGGAACACCCAGATTCATAAAGCAAGTCCTTAGAGACTTACAAAGAGACTTAGACTCCCGTACAATAATAATGGGAGACTATAACACCCCACTGTCAACATTAGACAGATCAACGAGACAGAAAGTTAACAAGGATATCCAGGAGTTGAATTCAACTCTGCACCAAGCGGACCTAATAGACATGTACAGAACTCTCCACCCCAAATCAACAGAATATACATTCTTCTCAGCACCACATCACACTTATTCCAAAATTGATCACATAGTTGGAAGTAAAGCCCTCCTCAGCAAATGTAAAAGAACAGAAATTATAACAAACTGTCTCTCAGACCACAGTGCAATCATACTAGAACTCAGGACTAAGAAACTCAATCAAAACCGCTCAACTACATGGAAACTGAACAACCTGCTCCTGAATGACTACTGGGTACATAATGAAATGAAGGCAGAAATAAAGATGTTATTTGAAACCAATGAGAACAAAGATACAACATACCAGAATCTCTGGGACACATTTAAAGCGGTGTGTAGAGGGAAATTTATAGCACTAAATGCCTACAAGAGAAAGCAGGAAAGATCTAAAATTGACACCCTAACATCATAATGAAAAGAACTAGAGAAGCAAGAGCAAACACATTCAAAGCTAGCAGAAGGCAAGAAATAACTAAGAACAGAGCAGAACTGAAGGAGATAGAGACACAAAAAACCCTCCAAAAAATCAATGAATCCAGGAGTTGGTTTTTTGAAAAGATCAACAAAATTGATAGACCGCTAGCAAGACTAATAAAGAAGAAAAGAGAGAAGAACCATATAGACATGATAAAAACTGATAAAGGGGATATCACCAGTGACCCCACAGAAATACAAAGTACCATCAGAGAATACTATAAACACCTCTACACAAATAAACTAGAAAACCTAGAAGAAATGGATAATTTCCTGGACACTTACACTCTCCCAAAACTACACCAGGAAGAAGTTGAATCCCTGAATAGACCAATAGCAGGCTCTGAAATTGAGGCAATAATTAATAGCCTACCAACCAAAAAATGTCCAGGACAAGACGGATTCACAGCCAAATTCTACCAGAGGTACAAGGAGGAGTTGGTACCATTCCTTCTGAAACTATTCCAATCAATAGAAAAAGAGGAAATCTTCCCTAACTCATTTTATGAGGCCAACATCATCCTGATACCAAAGCCTGACAGAGATACAACAAAAAAAGAGAATTTTAGACCAATATCCCTGATGAACATCGATGCAAAAATCCTCAATAAAATACTGGCAAACCGAATCCAGCAGCATATCAAAAAGCTTATCCACCATGATCAAGTGGGCTTCATCCCTGGGATGCAAGGCTGGTTCAACATATGCAAATCAATAAACGTAATCCAGCATATAAACAGAACCAAAGACAAAAACCACATGATTATCTCAATAGATGCAAAAAAGGCCTTTGACAAAATTCAACAGCCCTTCATGCTAAAAACTCTTAATAAATTCGGTATTGATAGAATATATCTCAAAATAATAAGAGCTATTTATGACAAACCCATGGCCAATATCATAATGAATGGACAAAAACTGAAAGCATTCCCTTTGAAAACTGGCACAAGACAGAGATGCCCTCTCTCACCACTCCTATTCAACATAGTGGTGGAAGTTCTGGCTAGGGCAAGAGAAAGAAATCAAGGGTATTCAGTTAGGAAAAGAAGAAGTCAAATTGTCCCTGTTTGCAGATGACATGATTGTATATTTAGAAAACCCCATCATCTCAGCCCAAAATCTCCTTAAGCTGATAAGCAACTTCAGCAAAGTCTCAGGATACAAAAATCAATGTGCAAAACTCACAAGCATTCTTACACACCAGTAACAGACAGAGAGCCAAATCATGAATGAACTCCCATTCACAACAGCTTCAAAGAGAATAAAATACCTAGGAATCCAACTTACAAGGGATGTAAAGGACCTATTCAAGGAGAACTACAAACCACTGCTCAGTGAAGTAAAAGAGGACACAAACAAATGGAAGAACATACCATGCTCATGGATAGGAAGAATCAATATTGTGAAAATGGCCATACTGCCCAAGGTAATCTATAGATTCAATGCCATCCCCATCAAGCTACCAATGACTTTCTTCACAGAATTGGAAAAAACTGCTTTAAACTTCATATGGAACCAAAAATGACCCCACATCTCCAAGACAATCCTAAGTCAAAAGAACAAAGCTGGAGGCATCACGCTACCTGACTTCAAACTATACTACAAGGCTACAGTTACCAAAACAGCATGGTACTGGTACCAAAACAGAGATACAGACCAATGGAACAGAACAGAGTCCTCAGAAATAATACCACACATCTACAGCCATCTGATCTTTGACAAACCTGAGAGAAACAAGAAATGGGGAAAGGATTCCCTATTTAATAAATGGTGCTGGGAAAATTGGCTAGCCATAAGCAGAAAGCTGAAACTGGATCCTTTCCTTACTCCTTATACAAAAATTAATTCAAGATGGATTAGAGACTTAAATGGTAGACCTAAAACCATAAAAACCCTAAAAGAAAACCTAGGTAATACCATTCAGGACATAGGCATGGGCAAGGACTTCATGTCTAAAACACCAAAAGCAATGGCAACAAAAGCCAAAATTGACAAATGGGATCTAATTAAACTAAAGAGCTTCTGCACAGCAAAAGAAACTATCATCAGGCAACTTGCAGAATGGGAGAAAAGTTTTGCAATCTACTCATCTAACAAAGGGTTAATATCCAGAACCTATAAAGAACTCAATCAAATTTACAAGAAAATAACAAACAACCCCATCAAAAAGTGGGCAAAGGATATGAACAGACACTTCTCAAAAGAAGACATTCATACAGCCAACAGACACATGAAAAAATGCTCATCATCACTTGCTATCAGAGAAATGCAAATCAAAACCACAATGAGATACCATCTCACACCAGTTAGAATGGCAATCATTAAAAAATCAGGAAACAACAGGCGCTGGAGAGGATGTAGAGAAATAGGAATACTTTTACACTGTTGGTGGGAGTGTAAACTAGTTCAACCATTGTGGAAAACAGTGTGGCGATTCCTCAAGGATCTAGAACTAGAAATACCATTTGACCCAGCCATCCTATTACTGGAGATATACCCAAAGGATTATAAGTGATGCTGCTATAAAGACACATGTACACGTACGTTTATTGCAGCACTATTCACAACAGCAAATACTTGGAATCTACCCAAATGTCCATCAGTGACAGACTGGATTAAGAAAATGTGGCACATATACACCATGGAATACTATGTAGCCATAAAAAAGGATGAGTTTGTGTCCTTTGTAGGGACATGGATGCAGCTGGAAACCATCATTCTCAGCAAACTGTCACAAGAAGAAAACCAAATACCGCATGTTCTCACTCATAGGTGGGAACTGAACAATGAGATCACTTGGACTCGGGAAGGGGAACATCACACACCGGGGCCTATCATGGGGAGGGGGGAGGGGGAGGGATTGCATTGGGAGTTATACCTGATGTAAATGACGAGTTGACGGGTGCAGCACACCAACATGGCACAAGTATACATATGTAGCAAACCTGCACGTTGTGCACATGTACCCTAGACCTTAAAGTATAATAATAAAAAAATTGCTTAAATAGCAGTGAATAATTAGAAATTAGAAAATAGCAACAGAAAAACAAATACAAAACAAGTCAGTTCATGAGGCAGTTTAAATTAAAATGATTCACTAATAATTTGATCTTATTGGCCGCCAGAGGCAAGTGAAATTATGAAAAATAATGAATACAAGATAAATGTGTCCCCAGTGTCAGTTCGATGTGTACTGTCTCTGTTATTTTCCAGTTTCTAAACTGTAGCAAATTAGGAAACATTTCCATCTCCGTCAGTGGAGGACTTACTCTGCTTCCAAAGTAAACACATTCATGAAGGAGTGTGTCTATAGTGAAAGGCTCTTTAACATAGAACAGAGGCATTTAAATCTCTTTCAATTTGGCTAATATCCTGAGGAATCTTAAACCTATATCTTTACTAAAGATCATCAAATACTTCCAAAGCAATTGGGATTTTTCCTCTCATTTCTGGAGGCAGATAAATCCCCTTGAATGAAGCAGCGCTCGGTTACTTCATTATGTCTCATATGTTTGCTGTATTAGTAAGCCACAGCCATGAAAAGAGCCATTCCTTCCACTTCTGCCCAAGAAGGAAAGTTCATAATTTAGAGATTTCTGCACACCTTGACCCTTCAGTGTGCTATTGGTGCAAAATATATGTTCCCTTCAAGTTTGATGCCTGCGATGGTATTGGGTGGATTGGCTTACTGGAAGTGAGGTGCATTCTTTGTCTGATGTTCCCATCTCCCTTGGACTTTCCTCTTAATTTTTTTTTTCCTTGCATGTTTTAGGAAATGCAGACAGCAAAATAAACGAAAAACTACACTTTGGATGGCAATAATAATTTTCTGTATTTGATGGAATTTAGTTTTTCATTCAATAACTACCAATGTTGATACACAGCAATGGGAGTAAAACAGATTTTTCTAGATTAATGAATGGTTCTCAAAATGTGGTCTCCAGACGAGTAGCATCAGCATTCCCTGGGGATCTCTTAAAAATAGATTATTTGGTTCCTGTAAGGTGGGCACACAGTTGTAGATGATTAGCAAGGCGATTCTAATGTGTGATTGTAATGTGTGATGATGTATATGAGCCATTATTCTAGATGTTAATCAGAAATACCAGCATACTTCAAAAAAGAACACCCCTATGTAATATATTTTCAGTGTAGCACAGTGCTATGCCTATATTTATATTTCATGGTTAAGCCCTTTTACTGCTAAAAAGCACTTGATATTTTTAAAAAATATTATGGCTCATTGATTAATGCATATTTACAAATAGTAATATGCTTTAGGTTATCTGATAATATCAATGTATGATGACCTATACAACTTTCTTTTCTTTGAAGACTTAACCCCAAAAATGAGGAAACAATGAAAAAGAACGGCACTACCTTGGAAAAATAGCATGAGTGATGCAATTTAATGGACGCACACTTGATCTATGGCATGCTAAATGCTGAGTATGGGTTATTTCATTTAAACCTCACAACAAACCTATGTGAGGGATACTCATAACATCTGCACTTGACCCAGAAAAAAACTGAATTTCAAAGTGATTGAATGTCTTACTGAAGTGGCCATAGTTAGGGAAGCAGCATTTAATACCCCAGAATCATACCACCCATACTTTTCTCCTCTGTGGCTGCCTCATTCATTAAAATAACTCCACTTGTGTTCTTTTTAATTAGAGTTGAAAATTCTTTTTTGCAAGAAATCAGCTTTATTGTCCATGCTCTGATGTGAGGGCATGTAGATAAACCACCATGAGTGAAATTACAGTGAAGTTTCTCATTAGTTGTTTAGAGTAGGATTGTGTGTGGGGAGAAGAGAGCTAGGTGAGGATGGAAAGTGTGGCCTCCCTCCAGTGTGGAGACAATATTTTTACACCAATCTTGTTTTAACCATGCTCATCTAAGCCCAGCAGCTAGGAATACGACTCTGGGTGGAATGGTATCTTTTCTAAGATGTCATGATGTCATTTCTCTCTGTCTCCTTTTTTTTTTTTTTTTTTTTTGAGATGGCATTTCACTCCATTGCCCAGGCTGGAGTGCAGTGGCGCAATCTTGGGTCACTGCAACCTCTGCCTCCTGGGTTTGAGTGCTTCTTGTGCCTCAGTCTCCCGAGGAGCTGGGACTACAGGCGCATGATACCACGCCCCACTAAGTTTTGTATTTTTTGTAGAGATGAGTTTTCGCCATGTTAGCCAGGCTGGTCTCAAACTCCTGGCTTCAAGAGATCTGCCTGCCTCCGCCTCTCAAAGTGTTGGGGTTACAGGCATAAGCCACTATGCTAGGCCTAAGATGTCACTTCTTAAAAGCAGTCTGCTAGTACCTTTATCTCAGCATCTACTCAACAGAAGTTTATTCTGGAAGCTAAATGAGCCACACAGAGGATGTATAATAATTAATAAAGAGTTAAATGAATTCAAATGATGGAACTCAAGACATTTGTAGACATGTTGGTTTCCACAGCTTAGGTTTACACTATTGATAGTTTATATAGAAACACAGGTTATGTTTAACCTATGTGTGTGTGTATGTGTCTCTTATATAAGAGGAGATATAGCAGAAATGTAAATCATTAGAATTTTTAAACTTCTGTCTTAATATCTCAAGCCTGCTCAAGGAACGTTGATCTCTTGCTTTCAAGTTAACCTGGATTGTTAATTTTCTGGTTTTTAACAGAAATTCCTACACCACTGGAAGGGTTTCCTGGCAAAATGATTCCACGCTGGCCAAATCATTCCTCTGATCTAAGGCAACAGGCTCTTAACTCTCCTCCCATTCTTGCCCCTTTGAACTTATCCCCACCCCGAAGTCAGAGTAAACTTATTAAAATATAAGTCAAATCTTATTTCTTCCCTGTTCAAAACCTCTCAGTGATTTCTCAACCAATTCAGTGTAAAAGCCAAAGCCCCTAATACGGCTCCTGCCCTTACACAATCTGTCCCTCTATATTCTGATGGGTTCTCCTTTTCTTTTCCCTGGCACCCCTGTCTCCTGGCTTACCTCCTTGCCATTCCTGGAAAACCTTAGATGTCCCTACCTCCATTTTTCTCAAGCCAGCCTATTTTGACTTGTGTAGTTTGTGTTACTACAAGACGTATGTGCTTCTTCTTTGTCACCCCTTCACTCTCTAGGGCTAAGGACTAACTCTGAGCTTCTACAATAGTCCATGCACATCATGGGCACCCAGTAAATGTTTGTGTCATAAACGAATATATGGTGAGACCATCTAGGGCAGCTCAACACAAATATAACACAAATCCCACCAGAATATTCAGCACAGAGTCAAGAATTGTCACTCAGGAATGGAAGGCCATAACCCTGTATTTTACATATCATTTGAGATGGCCCCAATTTAGAACAGATTCAATGTCTCCCATTTTTTTCATTGATGGTAAATTGGACACAGAATGTTTTCATTAGTCTTGTTGCACCTGGCCTGTGCTTTATATATAACAGCCCAACTGAGACTTTAAGTCGTTGGCACTGGTTCCAGTTTTCCACAGTTTGCCTCCCCTCATCCCTCTTGGTCCTCAGAACACTATCATTACCACCCCAATGACTGGAAAGAAAGTGACAAAATGTGCACCTTCATAGGATTTTCTACTTCATTTTCTGGGAAAATCTTTTCATATCTTCTCCCAACCTGGCCTCAGGTACTTCTTTCTATTGTCCTGCACTTGCTGAAAAGAGGTAAGACTCTGAATTTGAGGGAAAAATAAGAAAGAATTATATTATTTTCCATATGTTTTCTTTAGCTTGAGTTACAACAGTGATTCAAGCATTGTTTCTTTTTGCAATCATATGAATTATACAATTTTACAATTTGTCTGGCAAATTGGTTAAAGCAATTTCAATGCAAAGACGATTTAAGAATAACAATGTAGGAATGTTACTGCCTAGCTGAACTATCTTGGATACTCTCCCTCACTTCCATGTATTTCAGCTGCTTCATCTATAAGAGGAGCCATTTGGACTAGATTTCCTTCCAATCCTGTGCAGGTCTACTTTCAGTTTATTGTGTGCCAATCAAATCTTTCTACTTAACTTCGAGTAGCACCACATCTGTGTTAATTTAATACAAGTTTCAAGATGTCTACTGTGACCATGAGATAGTCTTTTATGCTATTATACAGTTATTAGTAATTCCATTATAATCATCAGGAGAATAAAAAAAGAAAAACCTCATTAAGTAAACAAGCAAAAATAGCTATAGGTCGATGATGTCAAAAGCTAAATATACATGGAAAAAAGAGGTTAAGAAAACTATGCTTTATCCACAGGATATTAAACTTTTTTGGATTTTTGACTCAAGCATTAAAAAAAAAAATAGACATGTCTTCATCCTGTGCAATTTCTGCCTAGATTACCAAAAGTCACTGTGGCCACTGAATCATCACTACAGCTGCCCGCAGATACTCTACTGAGCTTTAGGACCCATCATCTTCCTAGCTGGTCACTGAGCCTGTCCAAAGTTGGCATGTATTTATATTTTTCAAATGAGGAAGAAATGCTTTGTCTTTCTAAAGCAGGAATTTAACTTCAAGTCATAGAGTCATGTGTTACTTAATGACAGGAACACTTGTGAGAAATGCTTCATCAGGTGACTTTGTTGTTACACAAACATGCACAACAAACCTAGGTGGTACAGCCTACTACACACCTAGGCAAGGTGGTGTAGCTTAGTGCTCCTGGGCTACAAACCTGTGCAGCATGTGACTATACTAAATATTGTAAGAAATTGTAACATAATGACAAGTATTTGCATATCTAAATATAGCCAAACATAGAAAAGGTAATGCATTGCACTGTGACACTATGACAGCTACAGTGTCACTAAGTGATAAGAATTTTTCAGCTACATTATAATTTTATGGGACTACCACTGTATGTGCAATCATTATGTGTCATGTGACTGTGTTGAGAATTTCCTTTTGCTAGTATAAGATCATCCATAAATTCCAGTCATTGTTATTCACAATGGACTATATCACTCACTGGAATTGCCTTCTTTTTTATTTTCAGAGCTGGGCTCTGTCAACCTGGCTGGAATGCAGTGGTGCAATCACAGTTCACTGCAGCCTTGAACTCCTTGGCTCAAGCTATCTTCCTGCCTCAGCTTCCTGAGTAGCTGGGACTACAGGTGCACCACCAAACCTGCATAGCCTGCTTTATCAGAAAACTTATCACCACTCCTTGATTTATGACACTTAATTTTTTGGTTAACATTATACAAACTAGTTATTAATATGACTTTTCTAACTAATGACTAAAAATAAGAATCCTCTTGATTGAAACTTATCTTAAGGCTATGCATATGAGGTAAAGTTATGATATCTAAATTTAAGGTATGCTTGAGATAATCTCTTCTAACACACACACACACATGCACACATGTGCACACAAATGCACATTTCCATTCCTTTTGGTCTCCTTAAAGCAATGGCTCTCAACCAGGGGGAGATAATGAGTTAGGTCTCCTCCCTCATTTCTAGAACATGTCTAGAAGCAATTTCAGTTGCCACCATTGGGGGATAAGGGTGCTGCTGGCATCCAGTGGGTAGAGAGTGGGGATGCTGCAAAACCCCATACAATGTACAGGGCAGGCCGTCATACAAAAGAGTCCTCTGGGCCCCTAAATTCTGTAGTGACAAAGATGAGAAACTCCACCCAAAACAAAGAAAAACACACACACACAAAATAATCCTTACCTTTCAAAAAAAGTTTTGTCAACCTATTTTACTAATAGTTTTTTTTTTTTAAGCATCTTGGATATTTTGCATTATTTTTTATTTTGTGTTGTTACAGGACCAATAGGTCCATAGGCTTGCTGCCTAGTAACAGACCAGTCCACCAAGACAACAGGGTTTGCAGCAGAGAAAGAGTTCAATTATTGTAGGTTAGCTGAGTAAGGATGACAAATGATGAGCGGGACCCTCAATGACTCCCTGGGGAGTTCTTGGCTGGAGTTTTAAGGGGATCTTGGAGGGTAAGGGGCTGGAAAATTGGGATTGTTGATTGGTCAAGGTAAGAGGAATTAAATCATGGGGATGTGGAAACTGCATTCCTTGGTGAGTCAGCTCCTCATGGGGTCCTTTAGACTAGCTGATGTCAGTGCTTTCGTTGGTACTCAAGACCTGAAAGAGTATCTCAAATGCAAAATGTAACACTTAACAATACTTAAGATGTTACCTATAGAGCAGTCAAGGGGAGCTATAATGTCTTAAAGGGTGTATGTGATCTGGGGGCCATAGGTAGCAAACACCTATGAGGAAGGGTGTTAGAGAGCAGGCTGACCTAGTAATTAATGCTGAGTGAGTTGCAAGCTTGGTTTATTTTCATTTCTCCTCTTCCCTTCTTCCCTGCCTAATTTTATAAGATAGGGATGGTATCAGTATTTTCAGGTTTTTTTCCCCATTCAATTTGTTCTGGCCAATTACCTAGTCCTAGAAATGCTATGCATGCTTTGCTGATGATCTCAGCACAGTTCTCAGTGAAGACAACAGACCAACGCATTGACACCAAGGTGAGCCCAGTGCAGATGACTAAAGTGCTACTTGTAGAAAAGTTAACATATTTTACTGCAATCCTGTTAGAAACTTTACCCTCCTGTCTGAAAAAATTAGTATTGATTGCACTGTCTTATGAATGACTGGCTAATCACACATAAATGGGCAATGAAAGTATACTTTATTTTCAATTGTTTTATTTTCTGATATCTATAATAATTCATGTGGCTTGAACTCAAGCCTATTTTTTTGAAGTTGCTTGCTATGTTTTTCTGAAGATGCAAAGGTACGACAAGATTATTTTTATTTGTTGAATGCAGGATGTGTCAATGCTTCATCAGATTGCATTCACGGGTTATTTTCTTCTCCTCTGTTATTTGAATCAGCTCAAAATTCCTGAGAGAGTGTAGGAAGATGAGTCATGATAATGCTCTTTCATTGAACACATGCTGCACTTTTTTTTTTTCTTTTTTTTTTTTGAGACTGAGTCTCGCTCTTTCACCCAGGCTGGAGTGCATTGGCATGATCTCTGCTCACTGCAACCTCTGCCTCCGGGGTTCAAGCAATTCTTCTGCCTCAGCCTTCCAAGTTTCTGAGACTACAGGTGTGCACCACCACACCCAGCTAATTTTTGTATTTTTAGTAGAGACAGGGTTTTACCATATTGGCCAGGCTGATCTCGATCTCCTGATTTCAGGCAATCTGCCCACCTTGGCCTCCCAAAGTGTTGAGATTGTAGATGTGAGCCACCATGCCCAGCCCATGCTGCACTTTCTAAGAGTTAGGGAACTTTGCCACAGGTTTCTTCATACTATGGCAACCACTACTGCTCCTTGATCATATAAAACCCTGTTGGGGCGGCTGGACCCAACACCAGGCCGTGGGAGCTACGAAGTCCAGCAGAGTCAAAGGAATGAGAAAAGATAAGTTTAAGAGTGCATAAAGTGGGTCCAGGGGGCCAATGCTAGTATGGAAGCTGTGAAGGCCCTGAGCTCTGGGAGCCCACATTATTTATTGGTAATCAAACAAAGAAGCAGGTGGTGAGGATGTGGGGGT
Organism: Chlorocebus sabaeus; assembly: GCF_047675955.1. Lineage (NCBI taxonomy): Eukaryota > Metazoa > Chordata > Mammalia > Primates > Cercopithecidae > Chlorocebus > Chlorocebus sabaeus. The sequence goes on from NC_132933.1 coordinate 144,610,614, forward strand.
TGAAAGGAAGTGGTGCATCAAGCACATGATCTATAGCTGTGATGGTTTAGTATTTCCTTTGAAGCACATGGAACATGTTCTGCTACTTGAGATAATGGGGGACATGTTCTACTTTAAGATACAATTGTTTTATGAGCCTGGGAGTGCTAGAAGCGAGAAGCCAGCAAGTCTAGACACACTCCAGAGGCCACGAGGGGTTTTATGCCCTGAGCCCTGGATTCCATCCAAGCCATGAGGGGTTTTATGCCCTGGGCTTAGATTATGGTGCACAGGGCAGCCTTCCACCCTTTGGCAGAGAGCTTGGTGTTCCAAAGGCCATGAGGGGTTTTAGGCCCTGGACCCTGGATGTCTTCCAAGACTCTTTTACATTATGTCAGATATGCAAGCCCTGCGTCACCTTTTCTCCCAACAAATCCAACCTAATAATAAGAGATATAACAGAAAAACACATTTATTTTCATGATGAAAATGTTCTTAAAAGGAAGCAATCTGTTTTCTTGCTTTATACCACTTTAACTTCCATCCAACAAAAATTTTCTCTAATTATTTTAATGCATGGGGTAAAAGGATAGATTTTAGTCAAATGCCTAGACATACAATGGTGACTGCAAATAAACAGGTATTGTTTTGATCCCTATCTTACAGTGACTCTGGTGGAAATATTTACAGATGAAATAATGTGATGTCTGAGAATCTCTTCCACTTACTGTGATGGGGATAGGATGAGGCTGCGGCAGGACTGACAGTCTGAGGCAAAGTGATGGGAGCAAAGACTCCCATTACACTATTTGGTCTATTTTAGATGTGCCCCAAATTCCTCTCATCATGATATTTGTAAAAGTGGCCTTTAAGGATTTATATGCATCACATTTATATAAATGACACTCATCATTTATAAGTGAGGGAGCTAGACACAGCATTTTGTGGGCTATTAAGATAATTGGAAGGTTCTGGATGTTAAGGTGCACCTTTGCAATAAGGTGTCATATTGCAAAGCCAGTTGTGGTCTTGTCCTGATGTGGTGCTGAATGTCCTGCAAACTACTAGTGTCTGTCTTGATTCCTTTCTTAGCTCTTCAATTCCATCTTGGCATAGTTACTTTTCCTGCCAAGAACAGAGTTCAAAGAATGTTGCTTATTTCCTTTAAAAGTTTTCATCTTTCCCATTTGATATGGTTTGACTGTGTCCCCACCCAACACTCATCTTGAATTGTAATCCCCATGTGTCATGGGAGGGACCCAGTGGTGAAGTGATTGGATTATGGGGGCAGTTTCCCCCATGCTGTTCTCGTGATAGTGAGTTCTCATGAGATCTGATGGTTTTATTTTTATTTTAATTTTTTAATTTTTTTTTTTTTTGAGACGGAGTCTCGCTCTGTCGTCCAGGCTGGAGTGCAATGACTGGATCTCAGCTCACTGCAAGCTCCGCCTCCCGGGTTCACACCATTCTCCTGCCTCAGCCTCCCAAGTAGCTGGGACTACAGGCGCCCGCCACCTCGCCCGGCTAGTTTTTTGTATTTTTAGTAGAGACGGGGTTTCACCGGGTTAGCCAGGATGGTCTCGATCTCTTGACCTCGTGATCCGCCGTCTCGGCCCATGGTTTTATAAGTGTCTCACATTTCCCCTGCTAGCACTTCTCTCCTGCCGCCATATTAAGAAGGATGTGTTTGCTTCCCCTTCTGTCATGATTATAAGTTTTCTGAGGCCTTCCCAGCCACACAGAACTGTGAGTCAATTAAACCTCTTTCCTTTATAAATTACCCAGTTTCGAGCAGTTCTTTATAGCAGTGTGAGAATGAATTAATACAGCATTGTTCACAGTAACAGGTTTTCAACTTGATTAATGAGATATCTATATGTTTATTTTTCTAGTTGCTGTGTAGTCAGTATTTATCAAAAGTACAGGTTCTTTTTTTTTTTTTTGGAGACAGAGTCTCGCTCTGTCGCCTAGGCTGGAGTGCAGTGGCACGATCTCGGCTCACTGCAAGCTCCGCGTCCTGGGTTTATGCCATTCTCCTGCCTCATCCTCCCGAGTAGCTGGGACTACAGGCGCCTGCCACCTCGCCTGGCTAGTTTTTTGTATTTTTTAGTAGAAATGGGGTTTCACTGTGTTAGCCAGGATGGTCTCGATCTCCTGACCTCGTGATCTGCCCATCTCGGCCTCCCAAAGTGCTGGGATTACAGGCTTGAGCCACCACGCCCGGCCCATACTTTTTATCTACCTCATTGCTCAGCAAACTACAGTGCCCACCCCACCAGGCCAAATTGAGGCCCACTGATTGGTTTTTGTAAGTAACGTTTTATTGGAACACAGTCATGCTCATTTGTTTATGTACTGTCTATGGCTGCTTTTGTGTTTAAAAGGCAGAGTAGCTGTGACAAAGAACATACAGTATGCAAAGCCTAAAACATTACTTCTGATCATTAAGAAAAAATAAATTGCTTACCCCTTATCTACCCTATAGTTTTAAGAATCTGTGTTGAGTATTTTTTCTTTTAAATTTGATATATATTTATGGTGTTTGATTTTATTATATATTAATATGCATACAACTCAAAAGAATTCTATTATATTTTGACAAAATATCCTAATTGCCAAGAAAATGAAAATTTGGCTCTCGTACAGAGGAAGAAAAATATCTTAATTTTATTTCTTTTTATACTTGAGGCCTTTAGTTTCACTTTATTCTACTTTAAAATATTTCCAATGCCATGAGCAATAGCTAATGAGTTAGTTTTTATATAATCAAAATATTTTCTTCTAAAAGTATCTTTGTAACTGAACAAATGTCTAAACTCCTTGGAATCTGCTCTGACTAGAGTTGAACAGTAAAGGCTTATAAGGCTTGCTTAGTTTAAGAATGTAATTTGGCATAAAATAAAGAAGGTGAGTAAATGCAAAGTTTTAGCAAGTTTAATGTCTATTTGAGCAAAAGGTGGGTCAGTAATTTGAAAATGCATGGGAATGGGTTGGTTCCTTAAGCACTGGTAGAGGTAGAGGCTTGGCATGGAAACAAAAGAAGAGCTTAAAAAAACCTGACAATGCTTTCTTAGGGGGTTATGCTCCACTTAGGAAACAATTTCTCTTTTTGACCATGATTTAGGTTGCATTAGCTTGTTGTTAATCTTTGAAAGGATGCACTTGTGTGTGTGTGTGGGTGTGCGTGTGTGTGTATGCATATCTGATATTAAGTTTTCTAATAATTATCTGGTTAAAGACCAAGAAGATTGAGGAGATAAAACTTCCCCTCACAGTGACAAGTTGACCTGGAAGGGACTTAACCATAGAGTATTTATTTATTTCAACTGGAGTTCTTCTGTTCAATACACACGGTAGCCAGTTGCCACTTGCAGCAGCTTAAATTCAAACTAGTTAGAAATCAATAAAATGAGAAATTCAGTTCCTCTGTCTCAGCACATTTCAAGTGCTCATATCCATGTGAGGCTAGGGCTACCATACTGGAAAGCACAGGGTCATGGAGCTTTGCCATCATGACAGAAAGATGATGAATGTCGTGTTTCTGAACTGTTCTCAAGAGTTGGGTTACCAAGCCCCTTCTGCTAATACCTGAATGATCATAACTCAGATTTTAGAAAAGGCAAAGTTTCAAAACCTTTTATTATATGAATTTCACTCCTAGAGAAATAATGTTCAATTTGGAGGTGGAAGCAAGTTTGGCAAGTTGGAGGTAATGTTCTCTTGACTTTGAGTTGATGATTGGGTTGGTAGAGGGCTGAGAACTGTTATTCTGTCTCTTTCTCTTTTTCTCACTGGTTTCCCGCTTTTGTTTTTACATTAACTCTACCTTTTGTCTCTCTCTCCCCACAATTCAAAGAAAAAATGTCTTCAGGATCACTGCACATGGCTAGAACTGGAATATATTAAGAGCTGATGCCATGTGAATTTTTTTTTTTTTCATTTCCCCTGGACAGTAATATTTGATATTCGGTTGTGGAGAAGGTTTATTTTTTGGTCACTAAAACTAGCTCTAGATATTCTTCAACTTCCACTAAAGTCTGCTTAACAATACTGTATTGTAGGGAAATGACGGAAAGGAAGTGTCATGTTATTCACATCACCATTCCACAGGCCCACATGCCAATGGTGACATTTAGTGATTGCAATAACAGAGTCAACTGAGAATACTGGTATTTCAGTATTTAACTGCAGAAGACATGTTTAAAACATTATATTTTGAGGGGAAATGGAAGTCCAACTTTTTATTGTAACAAAATTATAAATTTTATTCCAAAAACAAAAATCATGACCTACCTTTTTCTTCCTTTTGAAAAATTTTTTGTCTTTTATTTATTCTTAGACTGTCCCAAGGAACAAACAGCTTTATCTTCTTTAGTTTCATTATGTATAGATGGATAAACTGAAGAAGAAATTTCCTGTGTTAATTTCAAATTTTCGTATACATATTTCACTTATTTGGAAAACTTCTAAGGAGTTACTCTGGGGATAGGATTCTCACTTTGTCTTTTTCGTTGTTGTTCTTCTTCTTAAGAATTTTGAAATTCACTTCTTGGCATACATCACTATGTACCCAATAAATATGTACAATTATTATTTGTCTATTTTTAAAAACAGAGAAGAAAATAAAAAGTTTTTAAAAATGTGGAGCTAAGTACCAAAAGAAATACTTAAAAAATTGTTTTCAGTATAAAAAGTTTCTAACATTTCTATTCCAGGACACAATTTTGTTGGTAAAGAGGAGTCTTATTCACCAAATATTTTCATAATAAATTATTAGTCATGAATAAATATTGAATTCATCAATAAATATGAGTGAACATGAGTGACTCACTGGAATTAATAAGTTGTGGATTCCAGTTTCAGGTTACAGTTACTGATCTTGATTTCAGGGCTATAATATAACCTGCATATCCTGGTAATCACGTATCATACGATTCATATCAACTTTTTGTAGTTGTTTGTTTCAATGCCATAGACAGTCCTTCAGGAATGGCCCCAGGCTGGTTCATTATTTTTAATTTTAATTTTATTATTATTAATATTTTTTTGAGATGGAGTCTCACCCTGTCACCCAGGCTGGAGTGCAGTGGTGCAATCTTGGCTCACTGCAACCTCTGCCTCTGGGGTTCAAGCGATTCTCATGCCTCAGCCTCCCAAATAGCTGGTATTACAGGCGTCTCCCACCACATCCAGCTAATTTTTGTATTTTTACTAGAGATGGGGTTTCACCATGTTGGCCAGGCTGGTCTTGAACTCCTGACCTCAAGTGATCCACCCTCCTTGGCCTTCCAAAGTGCTGGGATTACAGGCATGAGCCACTGTGCCCGGCCTGTCATTTATTCTTTATCTGGTTCAGGAGTTAAACTGGAGCTTATTTATGTATTTATGTATTTATTTATTTATAGAGATGATGTTTCACCATACTGCCCAGGCTGGTCTCAAACTCCTGATCTCAAGTGATCCGCCTGCCTCAGCCTCCCAAAGTTCTGGGATTACAAGTGAGAGCCACTGCACCTAGTCTGGTTCATTCTTAGGCTTTGGACGTTTCCCTCTTTGGCGGGCAGGCTGCCAGTCATTCAGTTTCTGTTCAGTTTTTCTAACTGGGAAAATTAGCCTTAGTATTGTATGATTCCTGTAGTCTAGGAGGTATAGTTTGAGGATGCCCTAATTTCTCCTCTTTCCCAGACAATTTCTGGGGGCGAGGGAAGGGTAAGTTAGGTTGAGATGGCTTGAGAGCATAACAAATGAGAGCATCAAAAGTGTCAGAAGTGCAGATAGAAAGACAACAGAGTTTCTATTTTAATCCAGGAACAGACTGCATTTTGGTGTTTACCAAATAGCATAGTTAAAATGCTATATAAGTAAAGTGAATTTGCAACACATGTCCTCTCCACTGGTTACATTTGAGGTGAACTTTGGGTATGTCATTTCAATGCCTTTTCCCCCAAGTACTTTACATTTTGTAGAATTGAATAATTTTTCTACACACAATAAAGTCCTTTCTACAATTTAGTTAATGAGTTCTATGATGTTAGATGTTTTGCTTGGCTTTTTTTAGTTATAAATTATTATGTAGGGAATATCTACATTTAAATCTTGGCTTTTTTTTCACTGTGTAGGGCCAAATTCTTTGATATAGAATTGCTAAGTCCAAACCAAATACCTGTTTGCACTTGAGGCATACTGTCATGCTGTCTTCCAGAAATGTGCAGCCTCCGAGAATGCCTTCTTCACTGCCCTTCTGTTGGTGTCATTTTAAAGCGGTTGATCTAGACCTCTCTTCTAAAATAATAATGCTGTCGGAATCAAAAGACAAAATACAGAAATTATAGGTCTCTTTCATTTTCTGTTTATGCAAAGATTGGTTGAAGACATCATTTGGCAGTGGAGACCTGGGGGGGTGGGGAAACAGATAAATAGGTGCAAGCATGATGCTTTTAGATACTCTTCAGTGAGTATCTGTAAAAGTTCTTCCCTGAATGGAAATTTGTCTCCAAAACAGGGTTCCTGTGTCTCTTCTTCTATCGCGTTGCAACCTTTCCAAGGACTTTTTTTTTTTTTTTTTTTTTTTTTTTGAGACGGAGTCTGGTCCTGTCGCCTAGGCTGGAGTGCAGTGGCGTGATCTCGGCTCACTGCAAGCTCCGCCTTCCGGGTTCACACCATTCTCCTGCCTCAGCCTCCCGAGTAGCTGGGACTACAGGCACCGCCACCACGCCCGGCTAATTTTTTGTATTTTTAGTAGAGACGGGGTTTCACCGTGTTAGCCAGGATGGTCTTGATCTCCTGACCTTGTGATCCGTCCGCCTCAGCCCCCAAAGTGCTGAGATTACAGGCGTGAGCCACCGCGCCCAGCTCCAAGGACTATTTTTGCTTAAACAATATATTCAAACATTGGAGACCATACTGTTAGAATAATAATTATTTAAAATGTACATATACTGGACTAACCAGTTATATATACACTGTCTTTTTTATGTGTCATAAAACCAAAGTCCCATACATTCATAAGGTAGTGTACCCTATGCTGAAGCCCCTGTATTGTTAAATATACATATTGAAACCCAAAAGGCTCAAATAATTGACATCATACTTTAATATCACAGACTAACGTGGATCTTCATGGAACCGGAGATAGTGGATTGAGTAGTTTCCACCACCACAAAACCTCGTATGTCTTCTTATCTGGACTTGGTGTCTGATATTTAAACCAGCTAAAAATTCTGCAAGATTTAACAAACAGCTTCCAAAGTGTGTGTGTGTGTTTTTTTAATCCATGATGTTTGCTACTTCATTCTAATCACCTTGAAGGTATGTACTTTACTCAGTGGAATCTCAAACGAGGTGCTAGGAGGTGGCTTGTGATCTAAACACTTTAGGAAGAGCTAATTTAATCAGAAAAGTTTCTAAATTTTTCTTTTTCAGCCCAACTTTTCTTTCATCCTGTCTTGTTTAAAAGATTTAAATTTCTTTAGACTGATGAGGATGGTGGTTCAAGCCAAGAAAGTGTGGGTGGGAATGCAAAGCCTTGCTTTGTAACTAGAATGCAAATGCTATTCTAACATAATTTGAACCTGATTGAGCTGCCCAAATTTCAACCATCCTGGAGCAAAACACAGGAAATCTGTACCACAGCCAGAAAGATTCTCTGAATTCCAAACGGAAACAGAGCGTTTCTCCATTTCTTGGAGTTGTATTGGGCCCAAATGTGTAGCCTAGAAAATAATGGTTAAATGTTGTTTCTGGACCAACTGTTGAGTTAGTTTTAAAGTTTCTACCAGAAAAAAAAAATAAAGAGAAAATTACCTACCTATAAAAAGTCACAAAATCAAACTGTCTTTTTGGCTTAACATTTTCTTCACATTATTTTATTGAAGTTTGTATTAACTTTTTCTGGAAATGAAGTGTTCTATGGCTTTTGTTTCAAAAACTGTGAGTTTCCTTTCATTTACCCTGCTGTCACAGCATCCAAGAAAGAACACGTTACCATGATTGCAGCCCAGAAAGAATTGGTCCCTTAACTTTTGATAAGAACAAGAACAAAATAATAGACATCACTTTCCTATTTCTTCTTGAGTACTGGACACAATTCTGATTTTTTTTTTTTCACTCAACCTTCATTTTTGGCTTCAATAACTTGAATTGGTAGTATAAAATATACTAGAATGGCTATAATCATAAAAGATAGAACATAATAAGTGTTGATGTGGATGTAGACAAATTGGAACCTTCACACATTGCTAATGGGAAGGACAAATGGTGCAGCCGCTTTAGAAAATAGTTTGGCAGTTTCTTACAAAGTTAAAGACGAATGTACCCTGCGCTACAGCAATTCAACTCCTACGTAGCGACCCTGGAGAAATAAAACATGTGACTTGCACATAAATGTTCACAGCAGCATTATTCCTAAGAGCCAAACAAATGGAAACAACCCAAATGGCCATCAATTGATGCATGGATGAACAATATGTGGTATGCCTATACAATGAAATACTGTGGAAGTTTGAGTCCAGGCAAGAGACAAACCATGCAGTGGGATTAAATAGGGAGAGTTTAATGTGAAGAATTATGAAGAGTTATGAAAGAGTAACTATAAGACATGCAGAGACTCAACTCTGTTTGGTATTTTAGAGCTCAGGGAGAGAGTTCAAAGGACACACTAGGAAAGGGTTTAGACTTTCCTGGAAAAGGTATACGGCACTGCCACCTAAGAGTGGAGATGTTTGGAGATTTGGCCAAGCCAGAGTTGATCTTGAGTTGCTGGGCAAACTGTGGGCCACCTTCTAGAGTGCAGGTGAGAGGGCAGGTGATCGGCAACCACCGTGTTAGGGAGTCTATGCACTGGAGTGGACAGAAAGTTCAAAGGGACACAGCCATGTGGGAAGTTTGAAGAAGGACAACAGCTTGATGTGTCAGACTCGGAAGGCAACTCTGATTTCTGAGCTGAGGAAGCTGGGGAAATAATATTGCCAGGTCTAGGTGTCAGAGTTGCTGAAAGGCTGCAACCTGGGCTTATGACTGGAAGAGATGCCACCAGACGTCGTCATAACCGCACTTCCGATTTCACCCCCTGAGCCGGAAATTGCAGCCTTTCTTTTGCACTATCTCTCCAGCACCCTCTGCTGCGGAAGCTTAACGTGGTGCTCACGTTAAAGGGGCAGAGCTTCAGGGGATTCCCTTGTTTATCCGAAAATATATTAAGGGGTGCATGGGGAGCTGATATCAATGTGTTATCAACACATTGATAACAGAAAAATTCTATCCAGCAATTTATAAAAAAGGAAAAAAGTATTGGTACCTCCTACAACATGGATGAAACTGAAGCATGATCCTGAGTGAAAGAAGTCAGTCACATAAAACCACATCCTGTAGGATCTGATTTATGCAGAATGTCTAGAATAGACAAATGCATGAAGGCAGAGAGTAGATGAGTGTTTGCCAGGGGCTGGAGGGAGAAAGAATAGGGTGTGAGTAATAAAGGGTGCAGGGTTTCTTTTTGGAGTGATGAAAATACTTTAAAAGTAGATTATGGTGAAGGTTGCACAATTCTGTAAATATACTGAAAAAACATTGAAATGTACACTTCAAGGGGGTGAATTTGATGGTATATAAATTACATCTTGATAAAGCTGTTAGACAAATTCTACCATGTAATTAAAATTTTTTATTTTAAAATATTTATTTTCATTTTTGCAGACTGAGGGGTACAAGTGCAATTTTGTTACATTGATATATTGTGTAGTGGTAAAGTCTGGACTTTTACTGTAACCATCACCCAAATAGTGTACATTGTACCAAATAGGTAGAATTTCATCCCTTAACCCCCTTCCTACCCTCCCTTTGGAGTCTCCAGCGTCTATTATTTCATTTTGTATGTCCATGTGCACCACTATTTAGCTCCCACTTTGTAAGTGAGAACATTCAGTATTTGACTTTCTGAGTCATTTCACTTGGGAAAATGGCCTCCAATTCCATTCATGTTGCTGCAAAATATATAATTCCATCCATTTTTATGGGTGAGCAGTATTTCATGGTGTCTGTGTACTATATTTTCTTTACCCAATCATCTGTTAAAGGGCAGGTAAGTTGATTCTGTGACTTTGCTATTGTGAATAGTGCTGCAATAAACATATGAGTGCAGGTGTCTTTTTATATAATGATTTATTTTGGGTAGATACCCAGTAGTGGGATTGCTGGGTCAAATGGGAGTTTTATTGTTAGCTCTTTGAGAAATCTCCATACTATTTTCCATAGCGGTTGTATTAATTTACATTTCCACCAATAGCGTATAAGTGTTCCCTTTTCTCTGCACCCACACCAACATCTGCTGTTTCTTTACTTTTTAATAATAGCCATTCTGACTGGTGTAAGATGGTATTTCATTGTAGTTTTAATTTGCACTTCTCTGATGATTAGTGATGCTGAGCCTTTTGAAAAAAAAAAAAAAAAAACTTTTTATGAGATGCAGCTTTGTTTGAATTCACCATGTTGTGTTTCTCTTAACCCAAAGAAGAGAGGAGTTGGTAGCATTGAGAAAAATTATTTAGTTAGTGTTTAGAATTTTGTATCAGCTAGACTTGGATAATTAGAATAGTTTTAGAAGTCATGATGACGCTACATTTATTTGCTTGCAATGTGACTAAATTCTAATTTTATTTCTGTTCATTTATTTTTGCTATTACCTCTTTTCAATAGTTGGATATTTATATGGTACAAATCTCTGGACTCAACATATTAATTTCCATTAAGTCATCTTTCCTCTTCCGGATCTTTTCTCCCTAGCTTAATAGTACACACTGAAAATAGGAGAAATCTAAATCTGTAACTCGTTTTGAGAGTGTTCCTGAAGTAAAAGGGTTGGCATGTGGAGTGACAACAGTAAAAGGCCAGCCTCCTGCCTTTTATCCATCCTTTTTCACTTAGATGTGAGCTTAGTCTTTCCATCATATCCTATTTACAGACAGAAGAAAGGCTTTACATTGACTGACAACTGCAAAGGGCCACGTTAGACTAGGAGAAGGGAGGTTTTCTGTAATTAATAAAAACTGACCCACAGGAGTGGCTGTTTGGTCCAATTTCATCCTGCAACAAACCCAAATCCAATCAGATGCACATGTTCTGGTGTGTGCAGTCTAAATTTTGCAGCAGTGTGGCCTGATACGGAGATAAAGAGGACAGGGACAGATAGACCATGCATCACACCTGCTATATATTATTGGATTCTTATATTTATCAATATTAAACCTCTGTTTTGCCACACAGAATTGATTATGATGTGTTTCTAATTCCCATAATAGATTTCTTCATTTCCATTTTGCAGGAGTAGCTTATTAAGGCTGGCTAGGCTGCCCGTAACCATGTGAAGGACTTCTGTTTGGTCTTTTAATCACTGCAGACATGGGATGCTGATTTTGTGAATAAAGAGCAGAAAATGAATGGGGGTAAGATGCTAATGGGTCGAAAATCCATTTCCCTATTATGAACCAAGGTGAGAGGAGAATTATTAGCATGGCACTTCATTTAGGAGGCCATCTGCTGTGCATTGTGCCTGGGAAAGAAGGATGTTGCTGAAGTCACCAGGTCTGTCCTGGGTCAGAACTCATGTCCAGAGGTCACCTCTTGGAGCAGAGTAGAACCATTTTATTTCCACTCTCTCCTCCACCTCTGCAGCCAGCAAAACATCTTATTCTTTGAAATTCACCAAGAGAAGGGGAAAAATAAAGAGACTTGAATCCATAGTCATCCCTCCATTTCTAAGTTGAAGAAGAACAGGGAGGCTTTTGTCTATGTCTTGGGCAATTAGATTAGCAACATTGGAATGTGAGCATGGAATCTTTGTTCAGAGGGCCAAAATTCAGAGATAGAGTCAGAAAAACCGAGATTTGAGAAAGACTTGTAGAAAGATTGTCCTGATGCAAAGAAGATGATATGAGGAGATACCTGGAAACTCGGATACATAGGGTGCAAAGCTTATGACTCAAGTAAAAGACAAATACCCTGCTGGCCTGACTAGGCTTTAGAAAAACAGAGGGCTGCTCATTATCGATTAAGAACAAACCCAGAGTAGACTGAGAAGGAAGCAGACATATAACTTACCTGTTATTTTAGCACCAGAAAATCAGGACTCATGAAAAGTGGAGAGGTCTTTCCCTTTTCTTTTCTTTCCAAGTCTACCTAAATATACTATGTAAACGCTATTCTCTCAGTACCTCTTGCCCAGCCAGTAAACACTTCATGTGGATGTAGTGCTGGGCCCTTTTTGGTTACTGTGACATCTACTCCACAGATATATTTGTTATTTAACACAGGCCTTCTAAAGATACAACTTCTTTACCCAGTTGCTTGACTCGGGGTGGAAACATCATGTACAAGAAGGGCCGTGAAGAAGATATTTTGAAGCAGATGGACCTCTTTAAAAGACTAATTTTAGATAGATTCAGAAAAATGCAAATATGCGATTTCACTTGACCATAGTATTAGCATCATATTTAACATTTTAGTCTGGACCATCTGGGGTTGATTCTCATCTTTAGAAATTTTATGGAAGCTATTTTGGCTCTACTTGGGAAAGTTTTGGTTGAGTTACTAGCAGCATGAGAATCGAGTCCTGTTGCTGAAATAGAAAGATGAGTTTTTAAAAATCTCTTTTAGAGAAAGTTGTCTTAGGAAGAAGAATTTGGGAACTTAGAATATATTTAAGAGATGAAGAACATTTCAGCTACCAATTTAAAACTCAAATAACAATCATTTGTATATGAGTAAGACCTCCTGTTTCCTTTGGATTAGAAGACCCTCAATTCTCCCATATGGTCAATGTTTCTGTGCTATTCCTTGCTGCAAACATCTTTGGATGAGTTTGCTCTGTTTCCTGAGAAAGTTCTGGGTAAGGACTCACATGATATGGTAAGACAGTAGTGGAAAACAGTCTTTCTCCTCCCTATCTCTGTGTAAACACCTTCTTTTTCAGTCTCAAATGCTCTGTGCAGGCTGCTAAAATATGTTGTGAGTCATTCCTTTTAGAAACACAATTTATTTTAGAACATGCACAAATGCTGTTATACATCCACATAAGCCTTCTGAGGAAAAAATAACACCCCAAATGTTTCAACCTTAGCATCTTTCTTCTTTAATTTTTAAAAAACGTCCTTTCTTTGTTCTTGCCCATATGGGTACATATTTTTTTTTTAATGGTTCAATTATAGTAAAACATGTAGTACAAACTATTTTGAGGATGGAATTATTTTACTTGATTTGCCCTTGTACAGAACTGAAAATTGTATTCAAATAATTTTGTTAGATCTATCAAATCTAATAATATTCATTTAATACTCCCTAAAAAGATTATTTAACTCAAACATCAGGAAAAAAAAGGAATTTGTATTCTGTCTTAAAAACAGAAACAGTTTTAAGGTTATAGTAAGCATTTCAAATTTAATACAAAAGTCTGAGTAATGCTTTCATGGACGAACATACATTATACATTCCATTTAAAATTATTTTCTTGTCACATAGTAGTGTGTACATTTTCAATTATTCTGTTAATTCAAGGTGCTACTGCTGTCTGTAGAAATTCAAGTTGGCCACTGGCACAGCATTAGTGAATTACAAGTGGGTCACAGATGATTGAAACTACAAATAATTGGAAGAACCCCAGCCATGAGTTATGTAGGTGGTCCTAGCTGCAGATCCAGAGCTAGTCATGGCCTTTGATTTGCCTCTCCTTTTGTGGTTGGGAAATCAAAGATGGAATTCAAGACACCTGCCTATACATTTCATTATGGACAAGTGGGTTGTGGATATGTGTTTGCTTTTGTCTGTTTCCATCTGCTCCCCACTTCGTCTCTTGTTAAAAGTACCCTGATTTTCCTTTGTGCAATTAATTACTCTCCCTTGCTTAAGAATGTGGTATGGGAGTCTTGAGCCCACTTCTGTATTCTAGGAGATTTTAATTGCCTTGTACGATCAAGAGCTCTTGTGATACTAACCACGATGACCAGTCTTGGAATGGTCAGGTTACCCAATTCAGGGCACTGGGAGAATATGAACACCACAGTGCATCTACCAGCCATGAGCTACAAGAGATGCTCATTTCTTCCATGACCAGGATGAGGACTTGAGGCTGGTACTAGACATTAACTATTCAGTGATGACAATGTAGAGCCCCATCTACTGAGGTGCTGCCAGTTGGAGCCTGTGGTTTGAGTCAGGCCTGGAGAAGATAGCAGCGAGATAGCAATAGGTCCTTGGTTACTTGATTTGAGCAAGTTTCTTGATCAGGTCTAGTCCAATGGATTTTTTTCCCCGTAAGCCCAGTAAATTACCTTTGTTATCCAGTACAGTAGCCACTAATCTCATGTGCTTATTGAACATTTGAAATATGGCTCCTCCAACTGAGATGTGCCGTAAATGTAAAATACACACTGGATTTCAAACTTAGTACAATGAACATTTTTATATTGACCTCATGTTGAAATTGTAATGTTGAATTTAGACATAGTGGGTGTATTGGTCAATTTGCATTCTTATTATAAAATATTGAGACTGGGTAGTTTACAAAGAACAGAAATGAATTTTTTTTTATAGTTCTGGTGGCTGGGAAGTTCAAGATCAAGGCATCACAGGTTTGCTTATCTGGTGAGGGCTACTCTCTGTTTCCAAGTTGACATCTTTTGCTGCAACTCCAGGAGGGGAGGAACACTGTATCTTCACAGGGCAGAAGGTGGAAGAGCAAGTTAGCTGAGTGCTGGGTGAAGCTTTTTATATAACTCTACCTCCTAGCACTATCACACTGGTCATTTAGTTTCAACACCTGAATTTCCGAGGGGACACATTTAAGCCATAGCAGTGGGTCAATAACTATGCTATTAAAATTACTTTCACCCATTTCTGAAATTATATAATCGGCTTGTATCTGTGGCCCTGGTTGTATTTCTATTAGAAAACAATGGCTTAACCCATTTTGAATTTTCTTGATGACATGTAATGTAAAGATTTTAAAACTTACACAATAACTTACTTTTCAAATCCCAGTTGGATAACACCAAGTTTGACTTTCATACTTTGAAAAGCCAGTTCTAAGTTAGAAATGATATGTATATAAGCATCCGAGCTAGCAAAGTCCAAAGTCAAGTTAATGCTGTATGTGGTTTTTTATTGGTGACATTCTCCAAAGTTCTTTGGCTGATAGGCTTTATGTGTGAGAACTCTGAATGGCATAGGCTTTATCTCTCAAAATACACAACTGTTTTCTGTACTTCTTATTTTCAAAGTCACTGCAATAGCCTAAAAGTGAGCTTAAATCCTTTCCCCCTTGGCTATCATATCAGTATGGTATCCAGCCTCCAAGATGGCCCCTAATGACTGGGCTGACTTGTATAAGCAATAGGATACTGAGGAAATGATGGCATGTGAATTTGAAGCGTAGGTCATAAGAGACATTTGAGTTTCCCTCTTGCATTCTTTTGGCTAACTCACTTGGGAGAAAGCCAGCCACTGTGTTGTAAGGATACTCAAGCAGCCCTGTGAGGAGATCCATGGGATGAGTAACTGAGAAGGCAGGCCAGTAGCCGTGTGGCTGAGCCATCTTGCCAGAAGATCCTCCAGCCACATAGAACCTTTTGAGACTAAAGCCCTGATGGACAACCTGACTTCAAGCTCATGAGGGACTTTGAGCCTGAACCTCCCAACTAAGCCACTCCAAAATCCCAGATTCATGAAAAAATGGTATATCTTTATTGCTTTAAATTGTGAAGTAGTAGGATCATTTTTTACATACTGATAGATAACTATTACAGTCACATTTTATATGATAAGAATCATCCTACACATTATTTTTATTTTTCAAGAAAAACAACCCTCAAACTTGTTTCTTGTTGCTAAGTCACTTACTTACTTTCTCCTGTTGATTTTTCCACTGAAATACTTGCTGTCCTATTTATATGGTTCCATCTAAGGTGTCCGAGATATGCCATCCTTTTTCTCTTTAAGCTCAAGAGGAGTTTGGGCTGTAAAAAATGACTGGTTAGTTCTGAAGAGGCAGATGTCTGTTTTTAATGTTTCGCATTACTTGAATCATAGACAATTTCAGGCTTAAAAGGTCTTTTGGAGGTAAATGAGCCCAGTTCCTCCTCTAGATGCTTGGAAATTCTCTCCATTCCTTCCAGGGGTGACTCAGCCTACACTTAAATATGGTGCTAGAGGACATCCACCTCTGACACTAGCTCCGTGGTAATGTGAGATTGCTCTAAATTTTAGAACAGGGTTATTTATCCTGGGGACCTTGAATTCTGCTGAAATATATAAATAAACTACAGGTGTCCCTGAGTCCCCTGAGATGATATTCATGCATGAGATTGCACGCCTGATTTTTTTTTACATGGAAAATTATGATGACTTTACTACTCAGTGAGGTTAGTAGGTATTTTTAGAACCAATATATAAGAAATTAGCTTATATTGAGTCAAAATAGATGTCTGCAACTTCTCCACTTCAGTTTTGGATCTTTACAGAGGCATATACAAAAAGAAAAACCCCTGTGCCCTTGTCTGGTTCCTATATTCTACTTCCATGCTCTTATTGGAAATCTTGACGTCTAGCTGCAGGCCCAGCTCTCCTAGTGTCTAGCACTAATGTAGACCTCAGACCCAAGGGGTTTAAGGATCCCCCGTTCAATGCGCCAAGGTCTCCACCAAGTTGCTTAGTTGCTGTGTTGGCCCTGACTATCACCTGACACCACAATCCACTTAGTATTGCTGGTCAATTTGCTCAGCTCAGTCACCACACACGGCCTGGAGTGCCAGCTACGAGTCTATCTCAGAAAATCGAACCCTGCATCCTGCTAAAATGTTTCACTGGGGTTAACTTCTGCCTAGCTTACAACTGTCTGTTGCCCATTTCTTGGCTTTAGCTTTGCTTTACTGGTTTCATGATGTCTCACTTTTTTCAGGCAACATCCTCTCAAGGTAATCACCTACTACCTGTTATTTTCCTATGGAAATATGAGGCCCTGTTGTCTCCCAAGAACTAGACTAGATTTCCTTCCCTGTCATTAAAGCAGTTTAACTTAATTGCAAAATCTGGTCCCTCCCATCATCATGGAAGTTAAACTTTATCTATCTATCTATCATCTATGTATCTATGTATCTATGTATCTATATCTATCTATGTATCTATCTATCTATCTATCACTATCTATCTTCTATTTGAGGCAGGGTCTCACTCTGTTGCATGGGCCACAGTGCAGTGGTGCAAACATAGCTCACTGCGACCTTGACCTCATGGGTTCAAGTGATCCTCCCACCTCAGCTTCCTGAGTAGCTGGGACTACACGCATGCACCACCACAAATGGATAATTTTTTAATTTTCTTGTGGAGATGGGATGTTGCCATGTTGCTCAGGCTGGTCTCGAACTCGTGGCTTCAAGTGTTTCTCCTGCCTTGGCCTCCCAAAGTGTTGGGATTACAGGTGTGAGCCACTGCGCCCAGCCAAGTTAAACTTTAGAATCCTCACCAGCTATGGTATAATCTTTGTCAACAGTGTCAGGCCTCTGAGCCCAAGCCAAGCCATCATATTCCCCGTGACCTGCACGTATACATCCAGATGACCTGAAGCAACTGAAAAATCACAAAAGAAGTGAAAATGGCTGGTTCCTGCCTTAACTGATGACATTCCACCATTGTGATTTGTTCCTGCCCCACCTTAACTGAGCAATTAACCTTGTGAAATTCCTTCTCCTGGCTCAGAAGCTTCCACACTGAGCCCCTTGTGACTCCCGCCCCTGCCTGCAAGAGAAAAACCCCCTTTGACTGTAATTTTCCACTACCCACCCAAATCCTATAAGACGGCCCCACCCATATCTCCCTTCGCTGACTCTTTTCAGCCCACCTGCACCCAGACTCAGCCCACCTGCACCCAGGTGAAATAAACAGCCTTGTTGCTCACACAAAGCCTGTTTGGTGGTCTCTTCACACGGACACGTGTGACAAACAGGACCGTTTGTCAACCATTTGAATGTAACTATTATGTGTGAATTTAATAAAACCATTTTCATCTAATCCTGTCATCCATAAAAAAAGTGTTCTAAATGATTTTTGAGATTTCTTAAGCTCTAAATGTCTGGATTCTTTCTAAATATTTCAACTATTATCCTACAACACCATCAACTTTGTTTCCACCCTACCTTTTCAGTGTCCCACTCATTAGCCCAAAGTAAATGACTATTTTCAAGTCACTTTTCACAGTTTTGAGTCCAGAGTCAGTGTTTTGTTGATTTTTGTAACCCAAATCTAACACGGTAGTACCTAAAACATCAGCATCTATTAAATGTTTATTGAAGAAAAGCATGTTGAGTTAACATTCAAGAGCCATTACGGGTATCTTTGAAAATAATTTAATATTCTTCTTTTTAGAAATTCAACCCCCCATTATTATTAATTATAAGAAAAAACTTTCTCCAAAATTTGTTAATGCCAAAAGAAATATAAAGTCTTTATTTCCTAAAGGGCCGTTTACCTGGAGATTTCTTTACATTTTAAGAAAATAGGACTAGGTCAGCCTTGGGAGAATTGTTTGCAATTTCAAAAGTGGATAATGACTTGGGAAGCTTGTTTGCTTGCTTGTTTTCCCTTTTCAAAGCCCTTCTGGTGGTCTATTTGCATAAGTACTTGAGTGCACTTTAATGCTTATACGAATGATGATCAGACCCACAGAACTTGGATTTATTATAAATATGAAACATGTATAAAGTAGAAACTGATTATCCTGAAATCCCAACTAAAATCATAATAAAAGGCTTTTTAAAAGTGAATTTTGCCTAAAGACTGCCTTTATCCAATTCCAGCACTATATTGACCCAGAAAAGTGGGCCCATACAGACAGCAGATGTGGGGGAAAAAAGACAGAACAGTCCATTGACTTAGACAATTACACTGAACTCTGCAGGGAGATGGGACCTAAATTTAAATTGAATTAGTCAAGACTCAAATGTATGCAATCATTAAACAAATAAGCAAACACCTGTTGACAAATTTGGGTCATTCAGGGACTTAGAATAGGTCAGCTATAAAAAGTAGAATAAAACCAAATGCATGCACAAAGAAATAGAACTAATATGTATTCAGTGACCCACATCACCACACACTGAGCTAAAAGCTTTACATAACTGATGGTTTCCCAGCCTGTGGCATATTAATGCACTGGCCACATGGGTAGGGTTATAATTTAAAGCTCCCCATCAGGCTTCAAAACCACTAAAAGGTTCTCTCTTCTAATGTTCCAACCATCCTAAAACATAGGCCATTGATTGGAAGTGTGGTCTCTCTACCAGCAACCTCATCATTACCTGGATACTCAGTAGAAAGGCAAACCTTGAGCCTCAGCCGAGGCTTATGGACCAGTGTGGAGTCCAGGAATCTGTGTTTCACAGGCCCTTAGTGCACACTTAAGATTTAGAACCACTGGTCATCTGATTTCATGATCATTCTACAGATAAAAACTCTGAATTCAAGAGATGCTAAAAAAAAAATCCTGAAAGTCAGCCAGGCACAGTGGTTCATGCCTGTAATCCCAGAACTTTGGGAGGCCAAGGTGGGAGGATCACTTGAGCTCAGGAGTTTGCGATGAGCCTGGGCAACATAGTGATACCCCATCTCTACAAAATAAAATTTAAAATAAATTAGCCAGTTGTGGTGGTGCACACCTGTAGTCCCAGCTACTCAGGAGGTTGAGCTGGGAGGATCACTTGAATTCAGGAGTTTGAGGATGTAGTAAGTCAGGACTGCACCACTAAACTCCAGCCAGGGCAACAGAGTGAGACTCTGTCTCAAACAGTCAAAACAAAGAAACATAAAACCAAAAAATCCCAAGGTTAAGCAAATTAGTAAGAGATGTAGGTAGGTCGTGAAACTGGATTTGATTTGGCCAGAAAATGTGAGCTCTTCTGATTTCACCACAAGGTCAACCAAAAAGAACTTAGGGTCTGTTTAAGAAACAATTCCCGCTTAGCAAGCATGAAATTATTATTTTAATAATTTGATTAATGATTTTTAGTCATTATACTTACAGGCCCGGAATAAATTCAAACAGAGCAAAGTAGGGCATAAGAATAAATTATAGTGCTAAGTAGGTTTTGTGTCATTTCAGAATGCAGTCTCTTCACTCTGGCTAGCCTGCTTGCTAATTACTTAGTGTGATGCTCCATCTTCACAATGCATGTGCTTATCATATATTCTTAGTTATGACTTCAATGGAAGGGAACTTACCACTCATTTTATGTCAGTTTTGTATGAATCTTGTATACTCCAACTACAATAAAAATGAGAGATGAATAATGATATTAAATCTGAGTGGTGGGCTGGCTAGACAGTATTTAAATGTATCTCTGAGACAACATTTTGTTAACAGTATACTAAGCAAGATTCGTATCTTCTTGAATCTTAAGAGCACACACCAGAATAATTATACTCTTTGTTCCCAAAGGACTATCATTATGTAACTACTATTAATGATGTAAGTATACAGTTAACAGACTCATAACGATATAAGTATATATGCTTGTATAGAGTTATAAAATATAAGTGTGCAACTAGTGTAAGTATATAATTATTGCTTGCATGGCCTTCTTTTATGTTATCTATTTCATTATTTATTTTATTAGGGTAAGGAACATCTTGTTATTTTAATTATGCATTATTTAGGTTAAATATGGGAGATATTTAGGAGAAGGAAGCCAATATTGAGCACCATAAACAGAAAGCAAACAAAAGTGAAAACCAGCAGAATGAGGGCTGATAAACAAAAAATATGAACACACATTCCAAAACTTCAGACAGTTGCAAAAAGGGAAAGTGTCAAGCCCTAATAGTTTTGCATTGACAAAGGTCCTGGGAATTTGACCAGCTTGTAGAGGATTGTATAGAAAGAGTAAGTAGGTGAATTAAATAAAAAAATCATTAAAAAAACAATGAAGAGTGGCGGAGGTTACCTATCTGTCTCTGAAGCATAAGCAATAACAATTATTATGGCTTGCCACTTTTCAGGACTTGCTAAATCAAGAGAATGCACTTTTGGAGACCAAGGTGGGTGGATTGCTTGAGTCCAGGAGTTTGAGGCGAGCCTGGGCAACATGGAGAAACCCTGTCTTTACAAAAAATACCAAAATTAACCAGGCGTGGAGACATGCACCTGTAATCCCAGCTAACTGGGAGGCTGAGACGGGAGAATCACCTGAGCCCAGGAGGCAGGGTGCAGTGAGCTGTGATTGCACCACTTTGCTCCAGCCTGGGCAACAGAGTGAGACCCTGTCTCAAACAAAACAAAACAAAACAAAACAAAAATAATACAAAAAAAAAAAAAATCAAGAGAATGATGCTCTGAAATCAGAAGTTATCTCCTCTATAACAGGAGATGACAGTCTTCATGTTTGGACAGATGGATGAATCTAGTACAGGCTTTTAAGAAAATCTCAGAGGAGAGAGTAAATCCAAGATTCTTTAAAAAAAAGAAAAAGAAAAAGAAAAAATGTCACACATTGACCCAAAGAAGTCTCCCTCCTGCCACAACCCCTCCCCGAGCAACACACACACAGGATTGGATAAAGCCAGAAAATACTACATCCAGCTTTCAAACCGCTTTAACAGAGGACAAGTTTGAGCTGCACTGCGTGTGTGCATGTGTCTCTGTTTGTGTGTATTCTCATCCTAACGACTGAGTCTAAGAATCAATAGTGTTCTTTTATGATTTTTGGTTTTTGTTTTAGAGACACGTCTCACTGTATTGCCCGAGCTGGTCATGAACTCCTGGGCTAAAACCATCCTCTTGCCTCAGCCTCTGGAGCAGCTGGGACTACAGGTGCACACCACTACCCCTGGCAAGAATCAACAGTGTTCTTAATGAAAGATGAGAGCAATGGGAATGAAAGAAAGTATCAATACTGTAATTTTAAAAAATTCCTGTGCTTAAACATGAAAAGTATATATACAATTAGTAGGTCCATTGAATTCTTGACAAAATTAACAAAAATAGATGCACATTCTTTATGAATCTTTTCAAAAACTGAAGTAAAAAGAAAGGCAATGCCTCAAATATCAAGTAAAATAAACAGGTTTATGACAGTATGAAATGAAGCTGGCCTCTCCCTGTAATCCATAAACAGCAAAAATATCAGAAGAAAAAAATCAATGTACAGGACTTTGATGAAAGAACTTTGCATAGCCAAGGTACATGTGAATGCAATAGAGACATACTAATTCAGAGAATAAAAGGATTAAATCTAGTTCATTCACCAGGAACCATTTATTTTTCCCTTTAAAAGCATATTGATTTGAGCATTAATAACAGATAAAACACTTTGCTGAAGAATAAAGCTACAAGAGGGAGACATTGGTTGTTACACAGCAGCAATGTGGCAATAGATACCTGATACAAGAAGTGAATCATGTCATGACTGAATGTAAGGGTGGGGAAGCAACTTAAAATGGCCACACCAAGGAGAGAGGTAGACCGAGGTTGGGCACACACAGAAGAGGAGAAAGGTAATGTAATGCCGGAGGCAGAGATTGAAGTCATGTAGCACAAGCCAAGGAATTCCATCAAGCCACCAGACTCTGGAACAGGCAAGGAACAGATTCTCCCCCTACAGCCTTAGAGGGGAGGTTGGCCCTGCCAGCAGCTTGATTTTAGCTCAGTGATGCTGATTTTGTACTTGTAAACTTCAGAACTGGAGGGAATAAATGTGTCTTGTTTTAAGCCACTGAATTTGTGGTAGGTAATATGTAACAGCAGCCACCATCATACAAGGTTATTAAATGTATGTTGAATATATTATCTCAGTGCATGTAAGAAAGTTGAAGCATACCACCACTTTATTCTCCTTTTTTTTTTTTTTTTTTTTTTTTTGAGACAGGGTTTTGCTCTGTTGCCCCAAGCTGGAGTGCAGTAGTATGATCATAGCTCACTGCAGCCTCAAGTTCTTGGACTTGGATGATTCTCCAGCCTAAGTAGCCAGGATGATAGGTGCATCCATCACACCCAGCTAATTAAAAATGCATTTTTTAAAGATATGGTCTAGCTGTGTTGTCCAGTCTGGTCTTGAACTCCTGGCTCAAACAAGCCTCTCAAGCAGCTGGAACTATGGGCATCTGCCACCATGCCTAGTCCACTTTATTCTTGATGAGGCTAAACAGA
The DNA here is from genome assembly GCF_047675955.1 of Chlorocebus sabaeus. Classification (NCBI taxonomy): domain Eukaryota; kingdom Metazoa; phylum Chordata; class Mammalia; order Primates; family Cercopithecidae; genus Chlorocebus; species Chlorocebus sabaeus. The sequence continues at coordinate 144,633,772 of NC_132933.1, forward strand.
AAAATCTAAGTGGGGAGTTGTTTGTGAGCTTTAGTAAAATCTATGTGGACACTGATGGACATCACAGGTGCTGGGGAGACCTTTGTTAGGCAAAGTGGCCTCTGTGCTCTGGAAACAGGCAAGGGCAGTGTCATTATGGACATTGGCATCAGTGGTGATGGTATCATCATTGGGAAGTACTGAGGATCTTTGGGGAGGTATCAGTTACAGAGAAGGAACCTCAGTATTTTCAGCATTAGGAAACCTCACCACAGCTAACTCAAGGAAGATCAAAGTGGATGTGCTCTAAAAGCCAGCAGGACTAGCTTACCAATCACACGGGAACACTTTACTCAGGATGACAAGAATTACTGGGTGATAGGCAACAGGAACTAGATTTCCTACAGTGTGGGAGGGGAAGGAGCAGAGAAATAGGATGTTGTAACTCTGTGTTCCTAAGTTTATTTCCAGTTTGTTCTGTTCCAGTATCAGTTATCTATTGCCATGCTGCTGCTGCATAACAAACAACCACATGGCTCAGCGGAAGACAAGAGTGTGTATTACTTACCTATCTGGAGCCAGCAGGGAGTCAGCGAGGTGGTTCTGTGGAGGTCAGCTGAGCTTACTCATAACCATAGACGGGTTTCCTTATTGACTGGCTTTGCAGTGCTGCAGTTTCCTCTAATCTTTGAGTAGACCAGTACTGGGACTCAGAAAATGATACCCCAAAACAAAGGCCTCAGAGGCAGCCTCAAAAGCAAAAGTTTCTCTCTGACCTCCTCTTGCCCTCCTATCTCTCAGTTCCATCCTCCTGACAGGCATCATAAAAACTAGAATTTCTCTTCCACAAGGCAGGTCCTAGAAACCAGAACCCTCTTTCCCAACAGCCAGCCACAAAACCTAAAAATAGGACTTTTGTTTCACCTGTTTGTGTAGAAACAGGTCACAAAGAATGATCCGACCTACCTGGTTTGACTGCAGGTCCTAAGACCCCCATTCCAGAGAGGGTCCCACCCCATATCCAGAAGGAAGAAGTACTGCTCAGAGAGGCCAAGAAGAATTCAGACAGACAGGCCTTGCTGGGTTTCCCCATTCAGCTGATTAGCATTAGGTTAGACCCTTTTGGTCCAATCCTATTTCTACATGGCTGTCCATACTTTGTTGAACCTAAGCATAAAAATGGTCAACTTCCCCTGTATCTTTGGGTCTTCGTTCTAAAGGCTCCTGTGCACACATTAATAACTTCGTATGTTTTTTTTTCTATTAGTCTGCCTCTTGTCAGTGATTTTTTTCAGTGAAGCGTCAGAGGGCAAAGGGAAAATATTTTCTTAGCCCTTTGTTATGGTTTGGCTGTGTTCCCACCCAAACTTTATCTTGAATTGTAACTCCCACAATCCCCACGTGTCACAGGAGGGACCTGGTGGGAGGTAACTGAATCATGGGGGCAGGTTTTTCCCATGCTGTTCTCGTGATAGTGAATAAGTCTCATGAAAGCTGATGGTTTCATAAAGGGCAGTTCCCCTGTACATGCTCTCTTGCCTACTGCCATGTAAGATGTGCCTTTGCTCCTCTTTCACCTTCCGCCATGATTGTAAGGGACCATATGGAACCATAAGTCCATTAAACTTCTTTTTCTTTATAAATTACCCAGTCTTGGATATTTCTTCATGGCAGTATGAAAATGGACTAATACATCTTTCACTAGGTTGGACATATTCTTATACCATTTGCAGAGATACAAAAGAGAACTCCAGCCTGTTCAGGCAAGAACTTGCCAATGTTCCACTTGCACAGAGGCTGGTAACATATCTCATTTGCCAAAGTAAGTCACGTGGCAGAGACCAGAGACCAGAGTTAGAAAGAACACCCTGACCACAGAGTAGAGCCACATAGCTACATGATAAAGACAAGGACATAGGGAAGGGTGAGAAGTTGGGGATAAGGAAGCAACCTACTACCTGTGGGTTAAATATTAAATATTACACTGGATTGGATAGTTAGTTTCCCTGAATTTAATAGTTGCTTATATTGCCTAATGTAATAAATTACATTATTTGCTATTAAATATATTTATCACATTATTTAATACATTCATTTACATCCATCTTTCTGTTTTAACATGAAAGTTATTTCTTGACGTTTGTTTTATCTCTATTGCTATGGTCTAAATGTCTATGTCCCTCCCACCAAAATGCATATATTGAAATCCTAACTCCCAAAGTGATGGCATTAGGAGTTGGTCCTTTGGGAGGTGATGAGATCATGAGGGTAGAGTCTCATGAATGGGATTAGTGCCCTTATAAAAGAGACCCCAGAGAGCTCCCTCACCCCTTCCACCATGTGAAGACACAGAGAAAAGGCACCATGAACCAGGAAGTGGGTCTTCACCAGACATTAAATCTGCCACACTTTGATTGGACTTCCAGCCTCCAGAACTGTGAGAAATGTCTGTTGTTTATAAGCCACCCAGGCTATGGAATTCTGTTACAGCAGCCTGAACAGACTAAGACATCTACCTTCACTCTTTGTATGTCTAAATTGACTGAATTTCCTGAAGAAACAAGTATATATTATTAGTGTCTTCAGTTTTGCCAGTAAACAATGTCATACGTCACCTAAGAAGCCACCAAAACATTTTATGAGTTAATTCACTCTGTATGATTTATTTGCAGAAATCCCTCTTAAGTAAGGTGGACTCTTGTAGGAGCTCGAAGCCACAGTTTAACTTCCGTAAGGGTGCTTGTCCCCTTTTTTCTCACTGGAGTAACTCATCCATTAATGCTGTCCTTTTATAAGTTTTTCCTGATGGTTTTCCAGGTTGATTAAAACGAGCTATGTCCTGATTTCTCATTGCTCAGTGTACTTTTCTCCCCCATTATCTGTTTCCTTTAAATATTTCACATATTCAGTCCTCTGCCTTGTATGTACAGTGATAACACAAATGTTCAGATTTATAGAACATCTAATCTGGACTGGCTACTATGTTGAATGCTGACATCTGGATAAGGTTGCCAGATTAAATACAAGATGCTATATTAAATTAGAACTTCAGAGAAACAATGAACATATTTAAAATAAAAGTATGGTTCAAATACTGTATGGGATATACCTATACTAAAAAATAAAATAATTATTTCCCGAAATTCAAATTTCACTCAATCCTGTACTTCTATTTGCCAAATCTGACAATGCTAGATTTGTAACAAGAAGCTGGCATAATCTCTGCCTTCCCAGACATCATCATATTATAGATTTAACGGGAACACAAACAGATAATAACAAGATTTTTTTAAGTAGAAAAAAAGGTGCAGTAAAAAATGTGTTTTGGGATATTTAACAGGGACCCATAGCCATCTTGCAGTTTCGGGACAGGCTTCCTCTCCTCCATACCTACTTGTTAAAATAGTTAGCATGTTATGCTAGAATTGTTATACTACACTAGAATTGCATTTACTGTAAGCAAGCAAGGTATTTCTGAGACACAGGGGTGTTATGAAGAAGCAGGTTTTTCTGCATACAAGTTATAAAAACATGCAGCCTCAGGCAGCATCATTAAAGTGCAGTGCTGCGTCAGTATGGGCAACCCTCCCATCTGCCAGGTAAGCCTGTCTTTGCTGTGTGAGAAAGATTCATTTGGGGTGTCTGCTGTAAGGTGGACAACGTGGGCACCTTTGCAAATGGCTAAGAAGTCTGTTAAGCTACTTAGAAGAAAGCAGTTACTCATCCCAGCCTCCCCTGCTCTGGCATGTGTATACACGGACATACCCATGTGCACACAGAGACACATGCACACTCTTCCCCCATACAGTTACTCTCATCCAAGTTAAGTAGGAGGGAGAGCTGGACTGAGAAGTTTATACAAGTTGATCCCAAAGTAACTGTAATCATAAAAACTGGTTGCAACAAACTGATTGTAATCACAAAAACTGGTGGTAAGCTAGGCAATGATCCTCCCCTAACAAACCAATGGAGTGGTCTAAGGTAGTGTTTCTCAAACTCGAACCACTTTGTGTTCTTCAGAGAAACAGAGTTAATAGGATCTACGTATCTATATCTACATATTTTAGATGCCTAATGTGTGTGTGTGTGTACATATATTTAGAATACACACACACATAAAGAGAGTTATTATAAGATATTGGCTCATGCAATTATGGAGGCTGAGAAGGCCCACAATCTGCCTTCTGCAGCCTGGAGACCCAGGAAAGCTGGTGATACTGTTCGAAGGTCTGAGAACCCAAGAGCCAATGGAGTAGATTCCAGTCTGGGTCTGAAAGCCTGAGAACCAGGAGTACCCAGGGCTCAAAGATTCAAAGACTGATTCCCAGCTCAAGCAGCCAGGCAAAGGGAAGGAGAATCCAACCTTTCTCTGCGTTTTTGTTCTAGATACTGTCAATGGACTGGATGGTGCCTCACTACACTGGGGAGTATGTGTGTTCTTTATTAGCCTACCATGTCAAATGCTAATGTACTGTGGAAATACCCTCACAGACACACCCAGAAATAATGTTTATCATTTATGCAGGCATAAAGTGGCCCAGTCAGGTTGACACATGAAGTTAAGCACTGTGGTATGAAAAGGGGCATGCTGATTCAGCAGGTCTGAATGAAGTCTGAATCACTGTATTTCTAGCATGCTTCTGGGAGATGCTGATGCAGCGGGTCTGGGGACCTCACTCTCAGTAGCAGGGTCCTAACCTGAGGTTTTTGGTCTAGCCATTTCTATACCATCCTTCTGCACCAATAAAGATCTATAAATACAGATGGTGGAGTGGAATGTTGAGGTGACTCTTCATGGGAAAGAGCTAGACCTTTATTGGGAGAAACATGTTGTTGAGATGCTGGGAGGTCTTGTCTGGCCCTAGATTTAGCTTACTGAGTTGTCAGATCCTGGTCTACTGACTTCTGCCTCACATCCCAAATGGCAGAGGCTAAGTGGGGTGATGGAGAAGCCTTTAATCCTGCATCAGGAACCGAGTTTGTTGGTGTATGGATTGGCCAGCTTGTCTTCAATTAAAATCCATTAATTCAGTACCTTTTAGGTGCCTGTGGGTGCCGGGCATGAAGAGGTGGACACTGCTTAACCATTGCAGGCTAAGCTACGTATCAAGTCGTGCAGAGGAGATCAAAGGGTCTCACCAGATGACTCATCTCACAGATGGTGCATCTGAGTTCCAGACGCGTCATGGGGCTTTCTTAGGGTCACACAGTTGGCTCTGGCCAGGACTGGGACCCTGATTTCTCAACGGAGAATCCAGTGCTCCTTCCTTCTCCTCCAGGAGCCAATTAAAACCACAGACAGCACAGTGGAGAGCTTTTAGTTGGAGTCTGGCCCCGAATTAAACTTTCCCAGCTGGTATTTTCATACCAGCCCTCAGGATCTAGTTCATTTTCTCGATGGTGTTTACATTCCCATTACACAGTATTAATCACAGAAATATTTCCTGCCATGAAAGACTCTAATTAATTTCCCGTGCTTCTTTGGTGTGTTAAACTTAAGCCATTGCATACCTTGGGGTCCACTGACATCTTTAAAATATCCTCCAAGTTGGAAGCTTACATGTGGAAGGTACAAATAAACCAACTGTAGCCCGGATTAGCCTGAAGGATGATTTTGGTTCACAGAAAAATAAACCATGATTTAACAACCTTGTCTGATCTTGCGTGAGCGAGTCACAGTGCTCGAATATGCCTGGGCAGGAGGCTGTCTTATAATGATGAATTATGGATGAAAAACCTACACATTTTCTGCTGAATCTGGGGAGCACGAATGCCCACTTCAGAAGGTTGGGAATTTCCCTTATGTGCATCCATTTTGAGGGATAAAATGTATCACTAAAATGCACGAATAATTCGACCAACATGAAATTAGTACTATTCGCCGTACATCACGAAGTTTGGGTGAAGTACTCGGCAGACAGGCCAATTATATGAGGAGGGGTAAAGAATTATGGCTTTCAAAATGCTTAGTTGTCTAAAGGCCAAAGATACATTTTTTTAAATCTTTATTCCTGAATGTCATCTCATGCATAGAGAAGAGTATAACATCAAATTTGATGATAAGCCTCAAGTATCTTGGAAGATGAATTGGATAGCTGGAAAAATTGGAACAAAATTCCATCCCTTGGGGGACATATTTCTAACTTCCTGGGGACCTTAATTTATGGTGAATTTACACATTCTACAATTTTACTATTTCAGCAAACCAGAGCATGCCAAATCAGATAGACTTATTCATGCTTAGGGAAATAAGAGATAAGAATGAAGTATCTGCCTTCCCCAAAATTTTGCATGCAGAGCCCATCAATCTATCCATCTATCTATCTATTATCTATCATCTGTGTATTATCTATTAATCTATCTAATATCTATCTATCTACCTACCTATCTTGAAACAAATTACTTCTGTGTTAAACAAGCACATCTGAACTTGTCCTGATTTGTTTTGTTTTCTTTTGCTTGAGACAGAGTCTCACTCTGTCTCCCAGGGTGGAGCACAGTGGTGTGATCTTGGCACACGCAACTTCTACTTCCTGGGCTCAAGCAATTCTCCTGCCTCAAGCGATTCTCCTGCCTCAGCCTCCCGAGTAGTTGGGATTACAGGTGCCCGCCACCATGCCTGGCTAATTTTTGTATTTTTAGTAGAGACGGGGTTTCGCCATGTTGGGCAGGCTGGTCTCAAACTCCTGACCTCAAGTGATCCGCTGCCTTGGCCTCCCAGAGTGCTGGGATTATAGGTGTGAGCCACTGTGCTCAGCCTTGCCCTGATTTTGAATGAACAATTTCTGTGGCTAGTTTGATAAATCCCATGTAAATCACTGATATACAGAAAGTTTACAATAGTATTAGTTCTCTTTCCTTTTCTATTGAGACAGGAGTCTTTGTATTATATAACTTTATGGATGGAAGGAATATTGAAAATCAGTTGTTCAACTATCTCATGAAAAAGCAAAACAGAACAGTTTAGGTGCAGTGGCTCACTCCTGTAATTCCAGCACCTTAGAAGGCCAAGGAGGGAGGATAGCCTGAGCCCAGGAGTTTGAGACCAACCGGGCAACATGGTGATACCCAATCTTTACAAATAATTAAAGAATTACCTGGGTGTGGTAGCACATACTTATAGTCCCAGCTATTTGGGAGGCTGAGGCAAGAGGATGGCTTTGAGCCTAGGTGTTTGAGGCTGCAGTGAGTTATGATCACATCGTTGCATTCCAGCCTGGGGAATAGAGGGAGACCTTGTCTCAAAATAAATAAGTAAATAAATAAATTAAAACCAAAGTAAGACACAAGAAAAAAAGAAAGAAAGAAAAAAAACCTTTGGAGCAGATATGTTTGTTGTAATCAATTACTTTAAGGGTATGTCAACATAGATAACCTCAAAGTAAAATATGATTGGTCATTGAATCATATTCTCATAGTCTGAGAAAATAAGTAATTTATGGAATTCAAGCTGGTCCTCTTCCCCAACCTATTGTCTCTCAACCCAACCACCATATTTTCCTTTGCTTCAAGTGAAATATATAAAATGACTCTCTCACCACAGGGCCCTTGCATATGCTTTTAACCTCTACCTGAAATGCTCTCTCTCTGTGTCTTAGCATGGCTCCTTCCCTGTCCTTCAACTATTAGCTTTATCCGATTTTGTACTTGTGTATTTGTTTAAATAGTTTTTTACACAGTTTTCTTTTTCTTTCTTTCCTTCCTTCCTTCCTTCCTTCCTTCCTCCCTCCCTCCCTCCCTGCCTCCTCTCTTTCTTTCCTTCCTTCCTTCCTTCCTTCCTTCCTTCCTTCCTTCCTTCCTTCCTTCCTTCCTTCTCTCTCTTCCTCCCTCCCTCCCTTCCTTCCTTCCTTCCTTCCTTCCTTCCTTCCTTCCTTCCTTCCTTCCTTCCTTCCTTCCTTCCTTCCTTCCTTCTCTCCCTTCCTTCCTTCCTTCCTTCCTTCAGAGTCTTCCTCTATTGCCCAGGTTGAAGTGCAGTGGCAGTGGCATGATCACCGCTCACTGCAGCCTCGACGTCCTGGGCCCATGATCCTCCCACTTTAGCTACCCAAGTAGCTGAGACCAAAGAAAGGCAGGTATCATCACAGCTTGCTAATTTTAATTATTTTTCATAGCCTGGGATCTCATTATGTTACCCCAGCTGGTCTTGAACTCTTGGGCTCAAGTGATCCTCCCACCTTGGCCTCCCACAGTGCTGTGATTACAGGCATAAACCACTGTGCCCAGCCTGTTTAAATAGTTACATTTCAACTCCCAGTAAGCTATAAGCACAAGGAAAGAAGAAATAGCAAATCTCAGGGTTACTGCAGTATATCTAGTACAGAGCCTGCTGCCTGGCAAATAGTAGGCACTTGCTAGACATTCGTTATATAAATAAATGAATTGCTTTGGATCTTTATTTACCTTCCTAGGTTCCATTGAACAGAGTCATTCTACTTATTCAGTCCATGGCAGAGCATGTGTTAAGATATCCCCAGAAATGTATTCTCTGTTTAGAATCTGGTCCCCAGTGCTGCTGCGGCAGTCCAGACAAGCCAGGACATGTACCATACTCTTGCTGCAGTAGCATCAGAGCTTCCACTGGAGCCTACACATCTCAGGTGATTAAATAGCAATCATAATATGCTGGAGCCTATTCCAGCCTTGGGTGGGTGTAACCCCAGGGGGAAGCTTTGGAGAGGGCAGGAGGATTAGCTAACTACAGGATAATTTGCTCGGTAATGTGTACTGAGGACACACATATGTAGGTGGACAAGGGAAGTCTGATGAGTCACAAAGACCTGGCACAGACTGTAAAAGCACAGAGAGAAAACCTAAACTCCATCCAGGGTGGCATGGAAGCCATCTTGGGACGTTAATTAGAAAGCCTGAAAGCAGACAGGAAATCAGGAAATGGAGGAATTGAAGAAACCACAGAGGTGGAGGTAGTGCTGGTGGCAAGAGATTAAAGAAATTAAAAGAGAAAGAGGAGGAAGAGAAAGAGGAGGAGGAGGAGCAGAAGGAGGGAGGCAATGATTCAAGGCAATTTGCTTGCAAGCAGCTATTCAAGTGAGACAACACAATTTGGCATTCTATGGGTGCAGAGCAGTGATACCCCTCTCTCCTGGGGTTATGTATGGTTTCCTGAAATGAAGAAGATGAGAAGTCCCATGGCTGAATGTATGCAGCATGCTGAGTTGTTAGAAACATTTCCAGCTTAGATATTTATTTCTATGCAGAGTTACCAACACTCTTGTCCAATATGGAAATAACAAAAGAACAAGCAAGACTTAGAACTTGTTGTTTGCACTCATAATCTTGGCATGTAAAGATCATGCAGAGTCAAAATTGTGGGCTTCATTTATTAGTTGATTTTTTCAACAAACGGTTATATAAATCACATTCTATATCCTTGGTACCGTTAGGCACTGGGGGTGAAAGAAAGAAGGAAAGAAAGAGAGAGAGAGAGAGAGAGAGAGAGAAAGAAAGAAAGAAAAAGACATAGTTCCTGCCCTTTAGAAGTCTTCAAAGAACCACACAAAAAATTATACCATATTGTGCTCTAGGTACAGAGAGACTTACAGACATAGGAACCCATCTGGGGTATCAGGGACAGCTCCCGACAGAGGTCGCCATCACAATGGCTTTGCTAAACTCTCCGAAGTCATTTTTGACCACATATGCATTCATTTCACAAATATCCCTTGAGATCCTAATAGATGGCATCGACTTGCAAAAATGAACAGGACACGATTCCTACCCATAGTTGGATGTAAATCGTGATCTTTGAAAAGAGCATTTTTCTCAGATGTCCAGTGTTAGAGGATTCAGTTTTCAAAAAATTCACACTGTGTATACATCTCACCCCAAGATGTGCCCCAGTGATTTTGATACTGCGTATTGCCTGAAAAGTTCTATATTTTGATTAAGGTCACTTAAAAAAAATGTAGGTATCATTCAAGGATATAGCATCAACTCAAATTAGTTCTTGTTTATAATGTCACCTTATTGGATTCAGAAGGGCCTGGGCTTCTAGCAGAGTTAATAGAATGGAATCAAGAAGTTAGCAAGACTTCTAAGGCCAGTCACCAGTGGCTCACACCTGTAGTCCCAGCACTTTGGGAGACTGAGGTGGGCAAATCACCTGAGGTCAGGGGTTCAAGACCAGCCTGCCCAACATGGTGAAACCCCTGTCTCTACTAAAAATACAAAAATTAGCCAGGTGTGATGGCGCGTGCCTGTAATCCCACCTACTTGGGAGGCTGAGGCAGGAGAATCACTTGAACTCGGGAAGTGGAGGTTGCAGTGAGCCGAAATTGTGCCACTGCACTCCAGCATGGGCGACAAAGCAAGACTTTGTCTCAAAAAAAGAAATTAGCAAGACTTCTAGAGAAAGTAACTTATTGATATGGTTTGGATCTGTATCCCCACACCCAAATTTGATGTCTCTTTGTAATCCCCAATATTGGAGGTGGGGCCTGGTGGGAGGGGACTGGGTCATAGGGGCGAATTTCCCCTTTGGTGCTGTTCTTGTGATAACAAGTGAATTCTCATGAGATCTGTTTTTTTAAAAGTGTGTGGCAATGCTCTGCAACTTGCTCCTGCTCCAGTCATGTAAGACGTTCCTGTTTCCCCTTCGCTTTCTGCCACGATCGTAAGTTCCCTGAGGCCTCCCCAGAAGCTGAGCAGAAGCTGCTATGCGTCCTGTACAGCCCTGCAGAACCATGAACCAATTAAAGCCTCTTTCTTTATAAATTACCCAGTCTTTGGTATTTCTTTATAGCAATGCAAAAACTGACTAATACACTTATCATCTTGACAGCGCCTGGATGTGGCATTTAATTAAGCAACAGCGCATTACGCTCCATGGATGCCCAGAAGACAGGGCACTGTGAATGATGACAGAATAGTCCAGGTCCCTTGCTTCCTATATTTGATGTCTCTGTGAGAAGCACAGGAATGAAAACTTCTTTCGTATTTGTATTTGTTTCCCATGGCTGCTGCAATACATTATCACAAATGGGATGACTTAAAGCAAACTAAATGTGTTCTCTCACATTTCTGGAGGCTAGAAATCTAAAATCAAGGTGTCAGCAGAGCTGTGCTCTCTCTGAAGGCTTTTGGGACAATCCTTCCTTGCCTCTTCTAAATCTTTGTGGTTGCTGGATGTCCTTGACATTCATTGGTTTGTAGATGTGTCACTTCAATCTCTGTGTCTATTATTATAAGGCATGTTCCTCTGTCTGTATCTCTGTGTCCATATTCCGCCCCCCACTTTTTTTTTGACAGGCTCTTGCTCAAATTTTGCCCAGGCTGGAGTGCAGTGAACACGACTCCCTGTAGCCTTCAACTCCTGGGCTTAGGTGATCCTCCTGCCTCAGCCTCTCCAGTAGCTAGGACCAAAGGCACATGCCACTATGCCTGGATAATTTTTTTAAAAATTATTTATTGTAGAGATTGGGTTTCACCATGCTGCTCCAACTGGTCTCCAACTCCTGGGTTTAAGCTATCCTCCTGCCTTGGCCTCCCAGTGTGCTGGCATTACAGGCATGAGCCACTGCACCTGGCCATATTTCCCACTTCTTATACGGATACCAGTCATTGAACTTAGGTCCCAGCCTACATTAGCATGACCTCAATCTGCCTTGATTACATCAGTAAACACCTATTTCCAAATAAGGTCCCATTCACAGGTTCTGGGTAGACACAAATTTTGGGTGGCATTATTCAATCCAGGACAGTGCAGATTTTTTTTTTTTTTTTATACAGGTTTAGCTGCTTTATGTTAGCTTTCTAATTAGTCCACAGTTTATACAAGTATTACAAGAAAATTACACTACCTCCCTTCAAAAATCTACTTTGGGCTTAAGGGTGACTAGCTCAATTTTGTCCTGGGTTTCAGGAATCCCCTCAATCCCAGGCAAGCCGGGGTGGTTGCTCACCAAATAAACTCCTTCCAGCCCTTGGCTGCCACCAATTTCTGTCACAGAACAAGCTATTTGTTCTTCTTCCAGTTTAAGTCAGGATTATTTATCCACGGATAATCTGCTGAGCATTTTCCCAGAGGCAGACACTGGGGTCTGTGATCTGCCCCGTGTCTCAGGATCCATTAGTGACTGGATGTCTGAGCATGGTAGTAGGGGCTGGAGCAGTGAAGATGGAGCAAGATCATGGTCCCTGGGACTTCTGGCTCCTCCATGGACCACTGGGCTCATGGTCCTCGTGGGGAGAAATGCAGACACAGGTCATTTGGTTTGCAGTGTGCCTCAATCTCATTGGTAAACTTGAGACTTGTAAACACAGCCTTGCACTTTGGGTTGCTCTTCTCTTCTCCCCAAATTCACTTGCCCTCACACTGCCCACTCCCTGCCCAGCCTTCATTTAGAGACCCGTACGTGGGATTCCATGTTCCGCATCTACCCATTTTCCTGCTCTAATCCAATTTTGTTTAGTCAGGAGACGGGGAAATCAAATTAACTTGGCACACAGAATAGAAGGCTATTGATAGTTAACCATGAGTGAACCTGTTAACTCTTCCCTGGCATTCAATTGTCACATCTCAATACTTTAAAGTAAATGATAAAGAAAAGCCAGAAATGTCTAGGAAAATCTTATGAATGGCCAAACGGTGACGTTTTCTTCAGTTGTGCATTCTTCCCTTATTCTGCTTTTCGTCCCACCATAGACAGCCACCTGAGTCCATGTTTGCTCATCTGTGGGGACTACAGACAAAACTGGGTCATTTTTTTTCCTTCTTACTGGAGACTGAAACTAATATGAAAGATGCAAATCATCTCTGTCTCAACTGAAATGATGGAAAAGAGAGCACCAAAAGAAATCCTTGAAATCTACATACATTAATTATTTACTGAAAAGCTGTTGTGTACCAAGTTCCCTCAAAACATTGTATATTTATTCCTCACAGTTACTCAGTAGGGTAAGTCTGAGATATTTTACAAATGTTCAGAGAGTGAATGGCTCTATTAAATCATCTCAAAGAAATTCAGCTCAACAGATACTTGTTGAAGTTTGACTAGGTATGAAACAATATTCTAGATCCTGTTGATTTACAGAACAAGTCAATAATTCCTAACCTTTTATCAATATTGCATTACTGGTCGGGCACAATTGGTCACACCTATAATCCCAGCACTTTGGGATGTCAAGGCAGGAAGATCACTTGAGGTCAGGAGTTCAAGACCAGCCTGGGCAACATAGTGAGACCCTGTCTCTATAAAACAAAGTAAAATAAAATAAAATAAAAAGTAGCTGGGTGTGGTGGCACACGCCTGTAGTAACAGCTACTCAAGAGGCTGAAGCAGGAGGAACCCTTGAGCCCAGGAGTTCGAGGCCGCTGTGAGCTATGATGCCACCACTGCACTCCAGCCTGCATCCCTGCAGACACATTGTGTGTGTCAATAAAGAAAAATGATTTCAGAGGGGGATAAATGCTGTGAAGGAAATAAGACAGGGTGATGCAACAGTGAGTGTGAACCTCTTTAGATGGGATGCTCAGGGAAACCCTCCCTGAAGAGAGGACATTGGAATTGAAACTTAATGAAAAAGGAGCCAGGTATTATAGATGAAGGTCTCATGTGCTTCATACGCAAAGGAAAGCACAGTACACAGTGAGGTCAGAGACCAGGAGAGCTGTGTGATGAGGTACTGACCTTATTCTGCACACAGTAGATGCCTGTAAAGGGGCTTAAACAGGGCATACCATGATCATATTTATGCTTTAAAAACCACGCTGAAAGGCATGAGGAAGATGATTTGCAGTGCTGTAAGAGAAGAAGAGTCATTTGTGAAGAAGCTATTGGAATAGTCAAGGCAAATGAGCATGATGACTTCTTTGGGGCAGAAGTGGATGAAGAGATGTGAATGGATTCATGCATATTTTGGCAGATCTCAAAACAGTACTTATGGAGCACTCTATCAAACCAACCAACCAAACACAGCAACCACCACTGATAAGGTGAAGAACATGAATGCGCTTTCTTGTTATAAGAGGTTTTTTTTCCCTTTTAAATGGAAAGTCAAAGAACCATCCTTCCTTCTATCTGTTTATTGCTTTGCTGGTTACCCCTGTGCCACATGCATCAACTGTTACCATATGAGTGGGAAAATGAGAAAAAGGTTCAAGTTCATCAATCCATTAAAAAAAAAAATCAGACTTTAGAAAATCCATAAAAGCTTCAGAAGTATTATTAGACGTGGTTAGCATAAAACAAAGCATTCAGATTAAAAGCTTCCCTTATTGAGGCAATCTCTTCAGTACTCAGAATTACAAGGAAGGTTAAAATATTTTACCAGTTTAATAAATGCTCTCTTGATGGAGAAAGCTTTTTTTTTTTTTTTTCTTCTGCCACAAGGACAGTGGTAACTGAGAAAAGGAAAACATTTGAGCTAATAATTTTAATTTATATATGTATATGTGGGTAAGATAAAAAATAACCAACTGTTTCTCTTACTACATAGTCTCAATACAACACACTTCTGGTCACCAAAATGTGAAGCAATTCTGCAACATCAGCAGGGCATCCTACAGTGTAATTCAATTCTGACAGTATCTGGAAACAGTATCAATCCCAGAGGTTAAGGGCTCAGTCCCACAAAACTGCTCCCTCCACCCCCACTTTAGACACCAATTACAGGCCAATGGTTGTTCCTCTGTGCTTCTGAGTAACCACCTATAAATCAGAATTCCCATGACCCTCTACTCAGGTTCAATACATTTGCAAGACTGACTCACAGAACTCAGGGAAACATTTATATTTATCAGTTTAATATATTAATAAAGGATATGATGAAGGATATATGTGAAGAGCCAGAAAAAGAGAGACACAGGGTAAGAGTTCCCAGCACAGATGCTTCTGTCCCTGTGCAGTTGAGATAAGCCACCCTCCTGGCACATGGATCTGTTCATCACGGTGGAAGAAATTTAACCCCATACTTTTCATATTTTTATGGAGAATTTATCACATAGGCATGGTCAATTATCAGGGAGTTTCTGTGCCTGTACTGAGAAGAATATCTTATTGTCTGCAGCTATAGCACTGAGATGGACAAAGAGCAAAGAGCTTGACCACCTCGGTCACAAAATGGCAATCTTAGTTGAATAACCATGTTGACCGAATGGGTAGCTTAACCGGTTTTCTTGTGAGAAAGTAAGGCTCCTGATAGAGGAAAATGAGGGGCCCTCAGAATTTAAATCAAGACCTATGAGGAAGTTTGGGAAGTTTAGAGTACAGTAAGCTGCGGCCTCTCCTCGGAGTCAAGGCAGCCACTCATTGCCACTTTGGGGAGAGAGCCTGTAGGGACCATGCCCAAATGTCTTATGCTCATGAGGCATCCATTCTACCCAGATCTGGATCTAGTTAGACCTAAGGTTGACCCATACTTATGGGAGACTGAGTTGCCAGAAACTCCAAGCAATCCTAAAATGTGGGGGCATAAAACTGTTGGAGTGGATTGATCATAAGCAACTGCCACCTACCCTGTAATTATCTTTCCTGAGATGACCAGTAGGGTAGGTGCCTTTTGTAAATTGTCGAGGAAAGTGGCATCATCCATGAATAGTTCTGTAATGACTTGTTTTCTGCAAAATGGAGAGGCTGGTGGGAGAGCTGGAAATAGGGCCCCTGCTTTTAAGGGAATAAGTATCTCAGACATTCACAGCAAGATAATCTGAATTTCAGAGTAGCAGGAGAGTAGGCATGAGAATTAGAAAGTTTGCCCCACAGGATATGTGGAGGTGGCAAATGATTGAAAAATCCCCACCAGCAAAGAAGATGCATAGTGCACCAAACTCTTCATTGCTTTGTATAAAGAGATAAACAAAAAATCCCAAACTGGCAAATAGAGTCCCTGTGTGAACTGACATAAGAGTTCTCCTCCTTCATTAATTTCAAGACCTGTGTCAGGCCTTAGATTCAGAGCCCCTGGACTGAACGGGGGGCTGAAAGTCCTCGAAAAGATGTCCTACAATAATATCTCAAATATGTATGTACTATGATCTCCCTTCTGGAAAGAGTTATTGTGTACCAAGGAAATGGATAGACCCAAGTTTTTTAAGGTTTATTAGATGCTACATCTGAGAAGCAGCACTGTCAGAGTGTGATGTTATGGGGTTAGTTGATACTAGAGGCCTGACATGAGTGTACTTTACAAGAAGTCAGATATGACCAGTATTGCCTCCCATGTCTATTTCTCCATTTCTTAATTGTATATCTGGAATAGATCATTTTAACCTGAGGGTGCAAGCCCCACATGGGCTTCCCAATGCTAAAAGTCCAATGAGCCCCTGTCACTCTCTTTTACCACCCAAATGGTAAATTCACACTACCCACTACATCTCTGGTGTCCTTTTAAGAGACGTGTGCCATCACCAGGTTTAGCCTTCTCTTCAGGTATAATAGCAATATACTTTCACCATCTATGATCTTGTGCCACACTTTGGTCTACAAGGTCCTTCATGACTTTTATCTCTATCTTCCATCCTTGAGCAAGGATCAACCTATGATCTGCTATTAATGATATCATGATGATAGGACCTGGAAAGCAGGGTGGAGTAAACACTATACATAGTTTGGTAAAGCCCATGCTGACACAGGGTTCTGCCATCTTGTTAAGATTTCCTCAGACCTCCTGAACTGGTTTAAGCTAGGACGGCCACGCCACAGGAGAGGAATGTTGCCCCATCATAAAGCAGGCACATTGCCTTGTAGGTATCCTTGGACTTTGCAGTCAGTACTACATGAGATTTTTCCAGGCTCACCCGTTGACTCAGTGACCTCAATGATGCCAGATTTCAGTGATGCCTTTAGCAAGATAAGATTAACCAGATGACTCTCCCATTTACTTTTTTTCAGTTTCTAAAGATAACAAGAATATTATAATCCATCATATCCCTCCCAGACTTTGTTGTTATTAAGAGTAGCTCGCTACCCATTCTATCCTGAAGACTTTCTGGGCCACCCCGGAAAGAGCTGGCTGTCGGATTTTTGCACTATATGCATTATCTGTACATGAAAACTCTCTCGAATCTCACCTAAATCATGAAGTGTTTCCTCTTGGTACACTTTTCCTTAATGGGAGTAGCTTTTCCATGAGTTTGATTGGGCAGATTATAACTGATCTTCTGTACTAAGAAGAATATTTTATCATCTATAGCTAAAAAGCTGAGATGGCCAAAATAGCAAAAGGCTTGACCTCCTAGGTCCCCAAATGGCAATCCCACTTGAACCACAATGTTGACTGAATGGGTAGCCTAACTGGTTCTCTTATGTAAGTGAGTTCTCTTCCATCTTCTAGACAGAAGCCATATAATTTATCTAATATTTGAAGTTCTCTAAGGAATTCTCCCTGAATTTTAATAGAAGCAGCTAGTATTTATTGAGTACTTATTACATGCTAGGAACTTAAGTCATATATCCTTATAACACCATGAGGCAAGTGCTAACATTATTTCCCTTTTCCAGATGGACAATCTTAGGCACAGAACACTCCATTAATTTGCTCAAAGTCAAGCAGTTCTCAAGGATATGAACCAATGCATTCAGGCATCAGAACCACAATCTTAGTACTAAAAATATAATTTTCCTACATTTTAAAGGTCATCTTCAGAATCACCTAGGAGAGTCCTGTGAATGATTAAATGTTTAACTCAAAATGTAGACAATGATTTAAACACAACAATTTTTTTGCTTGTTTTTAAAAACACCTAAAAATACCTAAGCAATTAACAAAGGCAGACAAACACAAACAAAAGGAAAGAAACAAACAAAACAAAACAAAACACCCACTGAGAGGTATTATTCTTTTTTTGAAATGGTGTCTCTATATTATAGTGCTTCAATACAAAGGATTCTGTATTCTTACTTGTGTTTTTATGAAAGTAGAAAACTGCCCTGTCTCCAAGGCAAAAGCTTTCTTCTTAAGATGCCTCAGACCAAACACATCCCTGGCTACCCAAAGTGGCAAAAGAAAAGGGCAAGAGGAAATCTGAGGGCTAGTCAAAAAAAGACATTTCAGAGAGGAAGACAAGTTTGCTTTTTCCTTTGAAAAACCAAAAAGAGTCATGTAGCAGGAAACCGGGGGAAGATTTCACCAAGTTTCCACTTCCATTGAAAGTTTATGAAGCAAAAATATTAACCAGATTCCGATGAAGGAGACAACTAAATGCCAACTTAAAAAAAAATCCGTGTTATGGATAAGGACAGTTAGACCATCTCTATGAAAATACTCTACTTGGTTTACAGGGAACGTATTACGAGATAATCAATAATCAAATACTGTCACTAAGTTGCATACGATAAGATGTTCTGAAACCAATTTAGATGGGAAATCCCCAAGCCTTGTAAACAGAAACAGATGTATGGTCAGCAAAGGCCCCAAGAGAGCAATGATTAATTATGAACTGTCACGCAAATGTTTG
The DNA here is from genome assembly GCF_047675955.1 of Chlorocebus sabaeus. Lineage (NCBI taxonomy): Eukaryota > Metazoa > Chordata > Mammalia > Primates > Cercopithecidae > Chlorocebus > Chlorocebus sabaeus. Next base: position 144,652,163 of record NC_132933.1, read on the forward strand.
CAATTCTGTTTGCTTATTGAATCTAGAAGGCCCTTTAGTATTTGGTATATGATTAACAGCTTGGGTACTGGAGAAAGATTCCCTGATTTCAAACCTCAACCTTTTTGGCTGGCTATTCTGGAGTAGATGATTTAAACTATGGAAGCCTCAGTTTCCTTATCTGTAAAGTTGGAAAAATAAACTTTGATATTTCCCTGATAGTATTGATAGGATTAGATGAAATCGCCCTTGCAAATCATCTAGTCTGGTACGTAATAAATGCTTAATGAATACTGGGTACTATTAATTTTAGAGTCTTTCCAAAATGCTAATTTGTGAGCTTTGCTCTTGTTTAAAAATAAAACAGATTTCCAGATACCCTTATCATATTTTTGTTATACAAATGATACTATCAAAATAAAAATTCTTCAGAATAAATTCTCTTATATAGTTCCCCCAAATATTGCCCCATTACAAAATAATACAGTAATTTTTCTGATCTCTGGGAAGACGTGTAAATCACATGGATTGCAGAAAATAAAATTTCCAGTGGCAAACTTGAGAAAAAAAGGCTCCCATCCTATTTTATCTCTAAGTTGATTTCCTGAATACAGTAAATCAACTTAGAGATAAAATAGGATGATTTCATCTCTTATTACTTATATACTTTATTTGGAAAAATGCAAAGTAAGCGTGATGATTTTCAAGATGAACTCTAGCTCTAAAATGTCTCCTGGGACTGACACATCCCTTGAGTTTTTTCCAGAAAGTCTTACTGTGGGAAGTAGCACCATTCCAGAGTTTACCTCCTAGGGAAGCTTCTATATAGCTACTACTTCTTCCTCTCTCTCTCTCTCTCTCTCTCTCTCTCTCTCCCCCCCCCGCCCTCTCTCTCTCACTGTCATTCACTCTGCCATTTTTATTTGTATTCCTGATCCAATGCTCAGTCCTTATCCAACCTTCTTGTCTCCTAACAATTTTTCTCTGTCCTTTGCTCTTGTCCGCTCACAGTTTTTCTGCATTCAGTCTTATCTAATGTGTTTTTAATTATTAGTTTAATTGTTGCTATTTTGTATCATTTGTTGCCACTAAGTGCAATGGCGTCCCATAAATTATTAAATTAGATTTCATGCATTCAGTCACAAAACTTGTATTAAGGGCCTGCTTTTTACCAGTCCGAGGTCTAGAAGCCAAGATGTGGTCAATGAATGGCAATCCTCCCTGTCAAGAATCCACTGCTGTAAACTTTTTCTAAGCTGGAATCCACAGCCCTCAAGCCCCTTAAGTCTTCATGCCTCTTTGCCAGTCTAAGAAGTCTCTATTCAAGCAAACTGGTTTCTGCTCCCTGACTTCCACAATCCTCCAGTGATTCCTCATAGTGTGCTCTCTCACGTGCTCCATATTTTTATTCAATTTGTGCTCCTGCTTTGTAAAGAATCCTCCCAATGTTAGACCACTCATCCAGATTCAAACATAACCTCCCATTCAGGGGCAGTTCTGTCTTGGTGAAGCTTTCCCAACCACTCTGGCCTGCAATGACCTTCCTGACCTCCAGTAGAGTTTCCTTCTAACACCCCTTCTCTGTGAGATCAGGTGGTCTATCTAGATATGATATTGGTAATGTGCTCACTCAGCTTCCCTCCTTGTGCTATGTCTTTTTTGTACCTCTGCAAGAACCTGATCCGTTGTGGAGAGATTCACTAAAAAGCTCATGGGGCTGAATGCACCAAATATGTGTAATGCACAGCCAGGCATTTCCCTTTGCTGTGATTTGGCTAAATTTCTTGTTAATTGTGTATGTGATCTAGAGGAGAATTAAAGAAAGGTCTCCCCTCCTTCTAAATCCAGTGATCAGGCCAAATTATTTAAGTGTTCTGTTGTTCATTGGAGGAAAATGTTGTTCAGTGACTAATATATTGTGTATATATACACATATGTATATTTATTTTATACATATATTATTACATTATATATGTTATGTGTGAATGCATACACATAATCAAAATACATGATTCTTGATTGCAGTAAAATCTGTCTTTTGCAAACCAGGTTTTGTTTCAAAATTATAGGTGGAATGCAGTAAAGTCTCAGTCATATCACATACATCTTGAGATGGAACGCCACAAGCTTTTATGAGTTAGTAAACGTTTCCTCTTTGAGTCTACTGAGTACCCAAGTTTCAAAAAACAGTCATTCAAAAGATGAGGGTTTGAGGACAGATGAAAACTATAAAATATAAGATACCGTTGATTAGTTTAATAGTTGAATTCAATAGCTATGGCTCGATGAAGCTCAGAAATCTATACATTCAATTGTTGATGAAAAGAAAGATTCACCATGAAGGGACTGTGGGCTGTGCTCAAAGTGAGATGTTGTAAGGAATCTAAGGATGAAAACACCACTACGTTATGAGCAGATTTTATAGCAATTCTTGTCTGTAAAACCATTACATTTTCTCCATCGGTCTTCAAGGAACTCTGATTTAAATCAAGGCCTTTAAGTCATGAATCTCACAACAAATCAATGGTGTAAATTCATGAATTTCATAAAGCAGGCATAGGCACTTATACTATCCGCCCCACTTAAGCCGCATTAATGTCTCTTTCTACTCACTCCTCTAGAACATTTGACATAAGCCTTGATGAGTTAACTGAATTACGCCAGAACACAGTGCATGCTATCAATTCATTACTTTAAATTATTGAAACTTTATTTCTGCAGTACAGTGCATCATACACGGCTACAGTGGATCACACTATATTGATCACATCTTTTCCCACACGGAAAGGTCTTTGCAAAGTTATAACTTAACAATGCGCCGTGACTTTTAGTGAGATATCTTTGTTTGGATTCCTTCAAAGGAAATTGTGAGTGAAGGATTTAAAGGCAGGTTGTTTATTTGGGAAGGCATCCTAGAAAGAACCACTGAGGAAATAAGTTTTTAAAAAGAAATGAAGAAAACCTAGAATAGATTCTCACCATGAGTATATAGAGCTTCTTCCAACTGAAGACTCTGAGAATCCTCAGAATTGTCCAACCAAAGAATGAAGAAGTGGAGGCATTGATCTATTGGGGAGTGTTTGCCTCTGAGTGTTGCTTCAGGGGAGCTAACTATTCTGTATTCCCCGGTCATGACTGCCCAGGCTGGACCAAGCTCCAATGAAGCTAGCTTCTGTGAATACAAGAGCTACTCAAGCCTGAGCAAACTATACCTCAGCATTCCAGAACCTGAGCTATGCAGTTGAAGTCATGTGGTATTAAAAGATCTGTTATCAGACAATAGAAGTCAATACTATCCTGCTTTTTGGAAAATCGTAATTATAATATTGTCTTTATTTTATTTTATTATTATTTTTTTTGAGGCACAGTCTTGCTCTGTTGCCAAGGCTAGAGTGCAGTAGTGCAATCTTGGCTCACTGCAACCTCCACCTCCCAGTTCAAGAGATTCTCTTGCCTCAGCCTCCCAAGTAGCTGGGATTACAGGCATGCACCACCACAACTGGCTAATTTTTGCATTTTTGGTAGAGACGGGGTTTCACCATATTGGCCAGGCTGGTCTCAAATTCCTAACCTCAGGTGATCCACCTGCCTTGGCCTCCCAAGGTGCTGGGAGACAATATTGTCTTTGCACAGTTTAATATAAAAGTATGTGCCATAAACACCATACAGACTCAGGAACACAGCAGTCTCCTCTGAGGACAGAGCAGTCATCATCTCATTAGAAAACAAGCACCTTCAACTCATTGTGTTTTTCTCCTTGCTAGGGCTCCAAGGAACTCAAGTTTTCAGCTGCCCTTCAATAATTTACCTTCCCTTTGCATTTCTTTTGTAATTATTTCATCCCCATAGTAATGTCGAGATTTTATCCTGAATTTTCTAGATTTTTCATCCCTTCAAGTGTCTTAGATATTGTCTCAAATACATTTCAGAAATAAAAGAAAAGGGCCTGGATTACACATAATAAATAAAAGGCCAACCCAGGGAAAGGAATAATTCATTATGATATTTAGTAGGAGCCAAGGGAATTGAGTCAGAGATAATACTTGTGTTGAGTCTGTGCTTTTTTCAAGGTGTGATACATTTATTTTGAACCCCACATGTCTTCATTGTGCAGATGAGGAACTCAAGGTTCCAGGGAACCAAATGTCTTGCCTAAAGTCAATCATCTAGTGAACGGAGGAGCCAAGACCTGCAGGAAAGTCTGGTTCCATCTATTGTGTTCTTTATGCCTTTGGGTACTGAAAACACAGTGACTCATATTAGATCATTTGTAACAATGGAGAGATGTAATATATATCTGTAATTGTATATTACATATTGTTATTTCTGCTTTCCTTTAACTTTGAAACTTTTCCAAAATCATAATGATAATGGAGAATGCAAGATTTAGCCTCAGGTCAACATTTCCTCTTCTTCTGAAATATTTCTAGAGCTCGTTGGTAATTTTAAGATAGCATACTACTCAATTTGTCATATTATTCAAGTTTTTTTTTAAAAATTAGGAGACTGCCTGTCCTTACTAAATGTGAACAATTAGAAACAAAAAGAAGTAGGTTCAAGTGAAAATATATAAACTATATCATGTTCCCCAAATGGACTTGACTATACAATTAACTTATATTCTTGACCATGGTATTTTAGTATGAATTTCAAATCCTTCTACAGTGATGTTTGGAAACGCTTAATGTTAATGACTCAGCATCTCTATGACTTTCATCCTTAGCAGGAGGCAAATACCCATCAGAGACTATTATAACACAGTTGACCCTTGAACAACATGAGTATGATCTGTGCGGGTCTACTTAAACAGGGATTTTTCTCATGACTCTGCCACTCCTGATGATGCAGGACTTTTCTCGGCCTCTTCACTGGACTTGTAGAAGGAGTGCCCCATCTACTCAGCTCATCATGCTCAATCCCTTGCAGGAGAGAGCACGTGAGTGAGCAAGTGCGGGATCCAGCTGGCCACTCTGAGCACCGACAGAGGAGCAAGCTCCGTGCAGGGCCCATGGCTAGACCAGGTATATCAACTTGAGGGGAATGTGTCAGCACCCAGGTGAGGGTGTCCATGAACCCTAAGCCCCAGACAGCGTGTTACAGTGCTCTCTTAGTTCTGTCATCCGTGGACAACAATGTTAGCAGCTCAGCTGGTCCCTGGCGGTGATGCCCTCTGCTGGTGAGGGCAAAGGGTCATTGTGACAGCCTTTCTGAGTACCTGCAATCAATAGGTCCCAAGCTCTTATCTGGTGTCCAAGAAGAATGGGGTCGCACAGACAGTTGAAGGATGGTGAAGGCAGAGAATTTTACTGACCTATGAAAACAGGAGGGGAGCTAAAGAGAGGACAGGTCATCTTCCCCAAAGTCAGATGAGTCTAGGTTCTTACAGGCACAGGATGGGGAGTGCACGTTGACTGGTTTGTGAGTATGCAAAAAAGGTTAAGATGAAGACACCACTCAAAAATGGGCATGACAGTATAGAAAACCAATTAAGGAAGGGTAGGTATATGTAAAATAGGTGAAGGGTGGGGATCAATCAGAGGAAAGAGTGCCAAACAGGAAGACCAGTTCTCAATCCACTACAGGAATTTAACTTGTACCTTGGCTTTCATACTTTAAACTGTCTTGAGCTTGGAGATGGGGTTTCACTGGGGACCTGCCCCTATCTGCCTAGGCATTTGGTTGCCTCCTGTCACTATCACCAAGACAGCAAGACCAACTACTCCTCTTCCTCTTCCTCCTCTTCCTCAGCCTACTCAATGTGAAGACGATGAGGATGAAGACGTTTATGTGGATCCACTTCCACTCAATGAATAGTAAATGTATTTTCTCTTCTTTATGACTTTCTTTTCTTTTCTTTTTTTCTTTCCTTTTCTTTTTCTTTCTTTTTTTTTTTTTTTTGAGATGGAGTCTCGCTCTGTCGCCCAGGCTGGAGTGCAGTGGCACAATTTCGGCTCACTGCAAGCTCTGCCATGTGGGTTCACGCCATTCTCCACCTCAACCTCCTGAGTAGCTGGGACTACAGGCGCTTGCCACCATGCCCAGCTAATTTGTTTGTATTTTTAGTAGAGATGGGGTTTCACTGTGTTAGCCAGGATGGTCTTGACCTCCTGATCTCGTGATCCGCCTGCCTCGGCCTCCCAAAGTGCTGGGATTACAGGCGTGAGCCACTGTGCCCGGCCCCCTTATAACTTTCTTAATAATATTTTCTTTGTTCTGGCTTAGTTTATTTTATGAATACAGTATATAATACATAGAACATATAAAACATGTGTTAGTCTACTGTTTATGTTATTAGTAAGGCTTTCTGTCAACAGCAGGGTATTAGTAGTTAAGTTTTTGAGGAGTCAAAAATTACAAATGGATTTGACTGCACAGGAGGTCAGTGCCCCTAACTCCCATATTGGTCAACTTTATTTTATTCATTTACATGTATTGCTATTTTTATCTTTTAGCTTTTACCCTTTAGAAAAAATTTTACTATATTTTTTGGATAGAGATTTGACAATCGTAATAAAAAGAATGTCCCAGATACAGCTTTAGTACAAAAAGCTGATAGTGCACCTTTCTACTACTCAACAAAAGCAAAAAAAAAAAAAAAAAAAAAAAAAAAAAAAAAATCACTCCAAAAAATTGCAAGAAAAGAATCTTCCCTTTCTCCATCCTCCGCTACCTTCTCCAGCCCCTGGTAACCACCATCTACTTTCTACTTCTAGAAGTTCAACTGTTTCATTTGACTTAACAAAATGTCCTCCAGGCTCATTCATCTTGTCACAAATGACAGTATTTCCTTTTTTTTTTTTTTAAGTTTAATAGTATTCCATTGTGTATATGTACTACATTTTAAAATCCACTCATCTTTGATGAACATTTAGATTGTTTCCACATCTTGGCTGTCATGAATAATGCTGCAATAAACATGGGAGTGCAGACATCCCTTTAGCATACTGATTTGATTTCCTTTGGTAGATACCAAGTAGTGGAATTGCTGGATCATAAGGTATCAGATAAGTGGAATAAGTTCTGGTGTTCTGTTGCACAGCAAGCTTACTAAGGTTAATAATGTATTATATATTTCAAAATACATAAAACAGGATTTTAAATGTTCTTACCACAAAGAAATGATAAATATTTGAGGTTATGGGTATGCTACTCATTCTAATTTGGTCATTCCACAATGTGTACAAGTATCAAAATACCACTTTATACTATAAGTACATACAATTATTATTTGTCAATTAAAAATAAAACACAGCTTAAAAAAGAACTGCAAGAAAACCTTACAAACTATTTGAAAAGAGGAATAATTTGCATATTTGCATTTCTCTCTCTTTTTTAATGCAGATGTATATGATTGCGAATCACTTTTTTTACTTACAGAAGAGAGAAGCATTAGCTTGTGCTTTTGGAAATAATCCACAAAGATTTCAGGAAGAAATCAGATTTAGGAAATATCTCCAAGTCTGTAAGAATCAACTTCAAGATTCAAGCGAGTGCTTCTCTTTTAAAGTTTTTTTTTTAAGTTTCTTATCACTATGCCAAGATGAGCATAACTGATTTTCCAAGAGAAGATTCTAACTTTCTACCCCCAAGATAATTTGAAATGTTCTATGTCAGAACTTCAAGACAAAACTTCATTGTCTTTGACAGAACTTCAAATTGTTTCCTCTATCATGATAGCTCATCACCTGCTTTTGTGTTATGAGAGTTGAAGTGTTTTACCATCAGATTGTTCTGCTTAAATTCCTCTTCTAGCCTAAAATTTCCTAAACATAAAATTCATGTAGCATAACATTATGCTTCGTTGAACCCATTGTATGTTTTTTTTTTTCTTCTGAGTCAGGTCAAAGAAAAATAGTGAAGAAATAAACTTTAATGATCATACTTTTTTATAGAGAATCAGACTTAAATGCTCACATATTTTTAAAAGAGGTGTTTCATTCTTACAGGTGTCTTCAATATATTTCATCTGAATAGCTAAAGGAACATTAATATTTCAGAATCTCTTCTGCTTTACTGCTTAATAATATTTAATATGATCCTTGATGCTGAATATGTGTTTTAAAATGCTACTACAGGAATTAAGAAAACAGCAATGCATGAGGTGCTGAGTCACTAATGGCATAGCTAGAGCATGTTACTTGATTTTTCTGGAATCATCTTTACTTGCAAGTAAGAGTTTCAGGCAGTGACTTCTGAGGTTTCTAATGGGTCTAAATTGTAAAATTTAAATGAGTCCCATTTCTGCAAAGCACCAGAGTCTCAATTGGCTATAAAATGTAAGTCATTGTGGATTATGGGTCAAAGTAAGGGTGACTTCAGGTGTTGGGGCTATCCTCCAAGGAAGTTTAAATAAGATACATGTTCATCTGCATTGCACCCAAATCTGGGGATAATTCTGATGTGGGGCTGTTGGAATAATCAGAGAAAGAATGTCCAAGTATGTGGTGGGGATGGCTCTACTCTGTTGCGGGGTGGCAGGGGCTCCAGCTTTTATTATTGGTGATGTAGTGATGGAAAGGAAAACTCAGAAAAGGGAGACAGTGAATGAAGGCAGCCCATGTCATCTTGGGCTGGTGTCAGGGAGTCTGCAGGATGCAGAAAATTTGTCTTTCTATCCCAGGTGATTAATGGATGTCTTACATTTGCAAAAGAACTTTCAGGAAAATTTCAGTTATTTTGAGTTTCTGATTGGTCCAATTGGCTCAGATTGGGTTAGATTCTACCCTAATATTTTTGTTTTGCTTTGACTTTTGGAACACATTAAGAAATTGATTAAAATTAGTACATGGGATTGTTTCGGTATTCACTTTTCAATATTTTAATAATTCTATATTATAAGTAGAAAAATAAATCAAGTGAATGACAGGAGATATTTTTTCCCTTGCGACCTCCAATTGGCCATGCTCGAATTTTCTCATAATTTCAAATAAAAGCATCCTTAATATGTGAAAAACAATAACTAGCCCCAAATGGAGACAGCTGTCTAGACCCGAACATGTTAACTTACATTGACCTGCATTTCAGACGCCAGTATAGACAGTTGTTATTGTTCCTGGTGAAAGATGAGGGCCCCTCTTCCCTGCCCAGCATGGAGAGGAATGAACAGGCTGGAAACACAGGTTTATGGGGATTTTGTGAGCCTCTGATCTCAGCCCGTAGATACTTTCGATAGGAGCATTGATCCCAGGCTGGGGGTGCGCAGTCAGCAGAGCAGCAATAGCACTTCCCCGACGGGCAGGCACAGAGCAGGTAGGTCTCACTGCAGCATCTCCTTCCTGGTCTCTTGGGGCAACAGGCAGTAGCAGCAAGTAGGCTGAGATAGTGCTTCTCAGGCAATGTAAAGTTTAAAAAGCCTTTTCCCAGGGGCACTGCTTCTCGTTTTTATTATGATAATGGTGATTACCATAATAGTGTTGTGGCATCCGTAATTTCAAAGCCTTTTTGGCATTCAACTTGAGGGCACAGTTAAAATTCATCTTGATAAGTGTTGCCAATGTGTAGTTATGGAAAATGGGAGGGGGGAAATGGACATTGTAGTTGGAAAAGAAAAATAGGAAAAAACAATAGTCCTTTGTCTTCTCTAAATCATTGATGACAAGAAGGCAAGCAAGAAATCTGTGTTCATAAATCTCCAGGCCAGAGATGGGAGGAAATTCAGGGCCCTCAGAAATTATTAAAATGTATTTTCTGGAATGCTACCCTAACTTATAAAAGATGACAGAGGTTTTAGAATGTGAATGGAATGATTTTCTTCTCCAAGGCCATGATCATAAGGTGGAGATAGTGTGTGTGTACATGTGTATGTGTGTGTGTGCATGCAAGTGCAACATGTATGTGTATGTTGAAGATGGTGGTGTTACAGAGCCTGTCGGAGCTTCCGCAGGGCCAAAACAAGAAGCCAGAAAAAGCAAGAGCAATTGTAACATCAGACAAAGAAGGTGTGCAAACGGTAGAGACAAGAATCACAACAGGAAATTTAAAGATTTCCCCAATTAAAGCAGTCTTTCCTTCTTGGTTAAAAAATACTATTTTTCCCCTCTATACTTTTTGATCATCCTTGAGATTTTAGAGAAAGAATAAAAATATTGATTATTTTTAGGTTTGTTTGTATGTATGATCAAAAAGAAAATGTTTTCTTTCATAAAATGTTTAACACATGCATTAATAATTTAAATCCATTTCTAGGGTATGATTCATTTAGAAATTAATTGAGAAAAAAGAGATCTCAAAAGGGAATTCTCTATAAGCTCTGATAGACTTTACATGTAAAAATGATTTTTTTTTTTTTACCTTGCTGGAAGCATACACAGCTCTAAACTAAGTGTCTCTGGCATTTATTCCACTGTGTACATCGAACTACAAAAAAACAACAACATTACATTGATATCATTGAAGACTGGTTGACTCCTTGAGGGAGTAAAACATGTACTTTTAGGAAAACACAAAACAATGGGAATTTCAGCACTACAATGGCAGCTTACACATTATGTTGGAAAATGTATGATTTTGATACATATTTTAATTCTTTCAAGTGGTTACAGATACAATGATAGGAATTGCACAGACAAAAATTATCAGCATTTCATAGAGTTTCATGCATCTATGGAAGGAAGTATTTAACTTGGTTAGACTTGGAATTAATTGAATTGTTTATGTACTGATTTTGACAGACTGAAGAAGTCAATGGCCTTTAATCTAATAGAATCTGCTGCATCAGGAACCAGGATAGCTCTAAAAACATCACTTTGTAAAGTGGGCCCGCTCATGCTCTCTACCTCCTGTTACAGATGCCACTCCAACAAACAAATACGGTTAAAAGTGAGCATTTTTAGTTAAGCTAGGATTCCGTATCCTTAATTCTAAATATGTTTATATTGCCATGTCTTGATCCATGAGCTTGAGATACAGGCTATCAACTTCCAGCTTTCCTAGCTGCCTGACATCATTCCCTCTTTCCTCCAAAAATCCTCACAATTTAGCTACATCAATAATTTTAGTAACTCTTTAGTTATTGGTAGAGCTTTAAATTTTGGCCAGTACCCAAATCCGTATAGACGTCTGAAGTGGGGGCTTCTGACTCTCCCTTTTCAGAAGACATGGATATCAATGCCTCTACTCTATGTTCCCTTTCCCTGACCTCCTGCCAATCCTACTTAAAAACTGTATTGTCTCCCTGTTGACTTGAATACTGTCAATGATGATATAGCATTTATGTGTTTTGGGAACTATATTTTCTCTGCTTAACATATATAGGTTAATTCTATGTATTTTTAAAAATCTGTAATCTTGTTTAACATTAGCATTATAAATACTACTTACTGTTGCATCAGACAATATATTTGATTGTGTGTGTGTGTGTGTGTGTGTGTGTGTGTGTGTGTGTGGAGAATGTATTTTATATTCCTGGGTTCATACATGTTTTCCTTTACTTCTTGGTTTTCTTGTTTTGTTTTGTTTCTGGCATGTGCCTCTAGATATGATCTGTTTCCTTGTATGTCAATATCCTTCCATGTCTTCTCATTACATGCTAAGGGATAAGGAGTTATTTTTAAAAATAAACAAAAGCTCTTCTTCCTGGAGACCACTGCTTTCTGCTCCAATCAGAACAGTTTGGCAGTGATTTAGCATCCCAGAATTTTCCTCCACTACTCTAATATGTTTAAGAGTTCTTAGATTATGGGCCTTCCTTTTCCCAGTATACTCATTTTACTGAAGCATGTATTTATAAAGGATTAATGGAAAGTGTTTTAGCTTCCTATCATTGCATAACAAGCGACCTGCACATTTTAGCTGGTTAAACCAACATGCATTTATCTCACACAGCTTCAGAGGGTTTGGCAAATGGGAGTAGCCTAGCTGGGTAGTTGTGGCACAGGGTGTCTGATGGGGTTGCACTAACGCGGGTAGCGAGGGCTGTGGTTATCTGAAGGACTGACTGGGATACAGGGTCCATGTCTGAGAGGGCTCACTCATGGGTAAGATAACTGGAGACCTCAGTCCCTGGCTGGCTGGCCGCAGAAGGCTTTATTTCTTCACTATGAGGGCCCTCCACATAGCTACCTCATGTCCTGGCATTTGGCGTCTCTCTAAGCAAGGGCTCCAAGACAATCAAAAAGTCCAAGATGGAAGATGTAGTTCCTCTACATGACCTATATGCAGAATTCACACACCATCGCCTCTACCTTGACTCATTATGAGTAGCTAAATCCATCACATACTCAAGGTGAGGGGAACTAGGGTCTACTTTTTGAAGAAAGAAGTATCAGTGAGGTTGGGTATAGTGGCTCATGCTTGTAATCAGAGCGCTTTGGGAGACCAAGATGGGAGGATAGCTTGAGGCCATGAGTTTGAGGCCAGCCTTGGCAACACAGTGAGATCCTGCAGTCCCAGCTACTCAAGAGGCTTAGACAGGAGGATCACCAGAGCCCAGGAGTTTGAGGCTGCAGTGAGCTATGATTACACCACTGCACTCTAGCCTGGGCAATAGAGTGAGACTTTGTTTCCATTAAAAAAAAAAAAAAAAAGAAGTCTCAGTGAATCTGTGAACATAATTTTAAAGCCACCACAGAACTCATTATTCTTTCCTTGTTCTTAATAAGGAGCTTCAGTGTGTGTCACATTATAATTCAAATACCATTTTTCATTCAGAACATTTTAGGTATTAATCCATTTTGTTTTGTGATAAAGTCTTGCCTATGAAAAGCTCAGCTTTTGTTTACTGTTGTAAGGAGTAAGGATTTTTGTTTTCTTCTATTTTTGTTCTCTTCTTGTCTAGATTTAAAACATATACATACATACACACAAAAATACCACACATACACGTGACGCACACACATATAAAATTCTCTCTATATATATATCTTTCGTGTGTGAAATTTCTGAGTACTAAGGATGAAGAAAGCATACATTTATTTTCATTATTCATGACTAAGCACCTAAGTTAAGTGTTTTATTCCTTGTGCTCAAAACTCAATGGGTTTTCAGGCTGAAGATGTATCTCTGCAGTGTATGTATGTATATGTACATATATATACACACACACATATATAGAGGCAATTCTCATTATTCATAGAAGTCGTGTTCTATTGTACACTCTCTTATATATATCACATATTCTCTCTATCTATAGAGAGTTTTGTTTTTTCGTTTTGTTATTCATTGTTTTGTCTTTATGGCTTCATGTTTTATAAACTAAGCTTTATCATAAGGAAATTGTTGTTCTGTGCCTTTTTCTGCCTGGACGAACAGCAGAGAAATCATGACTGCATCAGCCTGGGGGAAAACAGTACCGCTAATATGGAAGAAAGTAAATACCCAGCTGTGAGAAGCGGTAAGCTTGTCTGGCTGTGTCGAAGAGTAAAATGAAGGTAAACTCATCAGTACTTTTTTAAATGAAAATTCCTAGGGTCTGCAAACTTCCATATAATAATCATTTTGGACACGAAAATCATTCTATTCTAATAGACTAATCTGTTGGAAGGGATAATTATTTTTTGTCTATTTTTACTATAGAGATAGATAGAGAGAATATCTATCTATCTATCTATCTATCTATCTATCTATCTATCTATAGAGAGGTAATTCTCATTATTCACAGTAGTCATGTTCTATTAAAGTCTCTGCAAACACTGAATTTGCAAATACTAAACTGCACCTGCAAGGGAAAATGCAGGGTTAGGTTCCCGTCAGCCTCTGGTCACAATACGTTCATCAACCAATCAATGCATAATTTTGTTTCATGTGTAGTTCTATATAAAGACATCTTAGTTAATATATATTGCTGATCCATTAACATTGAACTCATGGCCAACAGCTCACTATAACTCATGCCTCAACAAAGCCCATAGAATGCTTGTATTTCTTTCATAGGAACATCACTGCCTTCTGGTGCTTAGAGACCCTAGACAGCACTTCAACAATGCACTTGGGAGTGAAATCACTGAAATTAAGGGAAAAAATTGGAAAATGTGGCAGAAAATAAACTGCAAAAAAAAAGAACAGTTGTTTACAGTCTGAAAGCTGAAGTGAGGCAGATGATCACCCTGTTCACCCTCAGCTGGAAATGTGTGTGCTGGTGGCTCAAACTTTTTACCACTGTGTGCATGTCCACAAATGATCTTGAAAGTACCCCAAGGATTGATTTTCATGTTTACTGACAAATAGGTGAATTTACAAATAAGAAAGTCATGAATAATGAAGACAAATGTATGCTTTCTTCATTCTTAGTGCTCAGACACTTCACAACAGTGCACCTTAGTTAAGTGTTTTATTCCTTGTGCTCAACACTCAATGGGTTTTCAGGTTGAAGATGTATCTCTGCAGTTCTCAGACGATTCTCTGCATCATTTCTTTGCCATTTCCACCTCTCTGCCTTCTCTGATCATTCTTTTGGGAGCATGTATTAGTCACGTTTTAGCCAGTTAAAAGAGAGTAGTGGTAAAGGGAAGAGGGAAATGTTTATGAAAGATTTAGAATCAGGAGGAAATAGCAAAGATGCTACATGAAAGACATGGTAATAGGAGATTTTTCAAGAATAAGGTAATCACCATATCATTTATTAAAAATAACGTTTGGATTTGGAAGCAACCTAAGAGTCTATCAACAGATGAATGGATAAAGAAAATGTAGTACTTACATACAATGGAGTATTATTCAGCCATAAAAGGAACATCACACATATACACACAACACACACACACACACACACACACCAGCCTCTGGTCACAATATGTATCATCAACACACGTGTGTGTGTTTTTCACCCATTTTCCCAAATGTCTTCCCGTCTTGAGGACATGGGTGGAAGATAATGTTCTACCTTCATGGGTACAAGGGTTGTTGTGCCTGGGAACTTATTGCAAGTAGAAAATGAAAACTACGAACATCTATTTGAAAAATGTATTTGTCACCAAAGCGGGATTCCTGACAGAGTTTGCTTTTACTTCCCCTGGCTTCCTCCTATATGGTGGAAGGAGCAGAGAGCCTAAGTCAACATAACAAATGCATAAACATATTTGGTTTCCATGACTTTAATATGTGAGGATAATTAAGCCTAGACAGAGAATTGAATTTCAGAGTATGGAATTCCTGATAGTAAGTTCCTCTCATAATTAGCTGACACACATTCATTTTCCCTTACTTTCAGTTTATAAGGATATCATTTCTCTTATTTTTCATTGTTTTGTCTTTATGACTTCATTTTTTATAAACTAAGCTTTATCATAAGGAAATTGTTGTTCTGTGCCTTTTTCTGCCTGGACAAACAGCAGAGAAATCATGACTGCATCAGCCTGGGGGAAAACAGTACCGCTAATATGGGAGAAAGTAAATACCCAGCTGTGAGAAGCGGTAAGCTTGTCTGGCTGTGTCGAAGAGTAAAATGAAGGTAAACTCATCAGTACTTTTTTAAATGAAAATTCCTAGGGTCTGCAAACTTCCATATAATAATCATTTTGGACACGAAAATCATTCTATTCCAACAGACTAATCTGTTGGAAGGGATAATTATTTTTTTGTCTATTTTTACTTTAATCACTTTTTGGAGGAAAATAAATTGATTAATACTTTAAAAGACATCCATTTCCCCCATTATGGATCTCTGGCACAGAAGATTGAGTTAGTGATACCCCACACTTTTCAGTTATGGTGCATCATCACAGTTGGTCCATGTGATGGGCCCATTTTCCATCCAGACTCCCCTTCCTGCCTCACTGGAAACTACGTAATACACTTATTATGAGATATTTGCTTATCTGACCTTATGAAATGTGCATTGTTTTATGTGTGTGCTTCATATTTACCTAAATAATATTGGCATATGTCCCATTATGTGTTCATCTTTTCACTCCAAACAATGCTTTTGATTTTTAATCCATGTTTAATTTTCAATCCATTAAAGAAAATGTGTATTAGTTATCTATTACCACCAATTTGTGGAGTCACAAATTGCCACCAATTAAGTGGCTTAAAATGATGATCCCAACGTCTGCCCTATAGTTGTCCAGCCAAGAATGGTGATTTCTTCCTGAAATTACAATCTTTTTGTTACTTTGGTGTTTTTGTTTTGCTCTTTTTCAGTTCTTTCATGATTTTGATAGCTGCAAGAAACTGGATCCTACTAACAATTCAAGGGAGCTCAGAAGTGGGTCCTTCCCTGGCCAAGCCTTCAGATGAGAAACAGTCCTGCCTGACTCCTTAATGCTAGCCTTGTGAGACTGTGCAGAGGATCCAGTCAAGCCATGTCCTGACCCATGAAAGCTTCGAGATGATACATACATTTTAAGTGGCTAAGTTTGTGGCAATTTGTTACACAGCAATAGGTAGCCAATATTATCCCCAGTAATGGGTTTGTCACTGCACAAAGTCCACCCTTTGTTACCAAGACAAAGAAGCTCTTTGCTTCTCTTGTCCTTGGCTGCTCTCTGACCCCTTGACTTCTGAAATATAGGCTCAGCATCTCTTTGCGGTTGATGTTAAGCTTTACAGCTCTGAGTTCAGGATGTTAAACTGTTTTGATTAATCCTGGATTCAAATCAGTGACCTTGGGCAACCCGCTGCTATTGTTTTTTCTTGCATAGAATGAGGATTATATACTACCCATCCCATATTTATCTAAAAAGGATTAAGTAAGTTAATTCCTGGACATGTTCAGAGTATCACCTAGCACTTAAGTGCTCACAGAATATTACTATTAAGTTACTGCTGCTTACCTACATTTTATAAAAGGATATTCTGTGCTATAGAGAGCACATGGTTCTTAGCAGATGAATATACAAATTAACAAGAATAAGTTAAAAGATATAGCAGACTTCATACCAATTAGAAGATCAACTGAAGGAAACTAAAGGAACATGTAAGCTATTCCATTTTTGGACACAAAGGATGATTGTATTTTGTTTCCACCTGATTTCTTTATTTTTGTTTATTTCTTCTTCTTAACTTTTATTTTAGGTTCTTGGAGTACATGTGCAGGCTTTTTACATATATAAATTGCATGATATGGGGTTTGGTGTACAAATTATTTTGTCACCCAGACAATAAGCATAGCATCTGATAGGTGGTTTTCCAGTCCTCACCCTCCTCCCACCCTCCACCCTCAAGTAGGCACTGGCGTCTATTGTTCCTTTCTTTGTGCCCATGTGTACTCAGTGTTTAGCTCTGATTTATAAGTGAGAACATGTGATAATTGATTTTTTGTTCTTCATATCAAATCTATTTGAATATAAGGTTTCTTCATGTTTAATATTAGGTCTCTGTAGCCTCAAGTTTCATCAAGCAGAATATTCTCCTAGCACTGGGGACAGAACAGAGATATATAGCCATTCACTAGTCAATGATGGACTACATATACGATGGTGGTCCTATAATATTATAATAAAGCTAAAAAATTCATATCGCCTAGTAACATTGTAGCTGTCATAATATCATAGGGCAATTATTTTACTTTTTAAGAATCTTAGTGTAGCATTAGTGTACAGTGTTTATAAGTGCTACAGTTGCACAGTAATGTCCTAGGCCTTCACATTCACTCACCACTCATTCACTGACTCCACCCAGACAACTTTCAATCCTACAAGTGCCATTCATGGTAAATGCCCTATACAGGCATACCATATTTTTGTATTACTGTACCTTTCTATGTTTGTATTAGTCAGTTTTCATGCTGCTGATAAAGACATACCTGAGACTGGATAATTTATAAAGAAAAAGAGGTTTAATGGACTCCTGGTTCCACGTGGCTGGGGAGGCCTCACAATCATGGCGTAAGACCAAGGGATGTCTTATATGGCTGCAGGCAAGAGAGAATTTGTGCAGGGAAACTCCCCCTTATAAAACCATTAGATCTCATGAGACTTATTCACTATCAGGAGAACAGCACAGGAAAGACCTGCCCCCATGATTCAGTTACCTCCCACCAAGTCCCTCCCACAATACACGGGAATTGTGGGAGCTACAATTCAAGATGAGATTTAGGTGGGAACACAAACTATATTAATGTTTATATATATTTAGATACACAAATACTTACCATTGTGTTATAATTGCCTACACTATTCAGTACAGTAAGACGCTGTGCAGGTTTGTAGCCTAGGAGCCCTAGGCTCTGCCATACAGCCTAATTGTGTAGTAGGCTGTACCATCTAGGTTTGCATCATCTAATGATGCATTTCCCACAATAAATCTCTGTCATTAAGGGACACATGACTGTACAGGCAGAAATTTCAAGTTCAACCTTTTTGGTCACTTCAAGTTACTTTAGTGGAAAACGTTTATTTTATTGCAAAAGCTTAAAACTACCTTGCAATGCAAAACTTGCAAGCAGTGGAATATGGCCAGTTGGAATTCCCCCCTGAATTATGTGGATTTACAAAGTTGTGTTTATCCAAATAAAAAATAGCTGCATATGTAGCACATTTCGCTTAGTGACTGGGGACAAGAAAGATCATCTTTTGTCTTTCTCAACTCCTGGCGCCATGAAACCTTCTTCATCTTTATCTTTCGAAAACTTTGCTCAAACAGTAGCCACCTTCCACTGCTCTGACTTTTGGGGATGATGAGCTCACCCTGTACTTCCAATAAACACATGAGTTTTTCATGAGTTTTCCAGTTCTCTAATCTCTCCAGGAATCATGCCTCAAGGCCTTCTTCCCCACATAAACACACAACACATTCCGTTTAATAGGCAGTTTTGAACAGGATTAAAACTTTCTGACATAACAAGACTAACCTTGTAATGAAGTAGGATGACAGCAGAAACTTATGAGGGTGGTTTTCTATTTTGAAATTTATGAGGAACACGATGGGAGGGAACAGTCATAGCATGGCATACGACGAAGATGCAAAATGTGGATCTATCAGGGGTTGGGGGGAATGTTTATTGTTTTAAGGAGAAATAATGGTATAATTTGGGGGACAGATAACTGTGGCCCTTGGGCCAAATATGACCCACCACCTAGTTTTGTAAATAAAGTTTATTGGAGCATAAGCACACCTATTCTTTTACTTTTTTTTTTTTTTTTTTTTTTTTTTTTTTTTTTTTTTTTTTTTTTTTTTTTAGATAGAGTCTCCCTCTGTTGCCCAGGCTGGAGTGCAGTGGTGCGATCTTGGCTCACTGCAACCTCTGCCTCCTGAGTTCAAGTGGTTCTGCTGCCTCAGCCTCCCTGAGTAGCTTGGACTACAGGCACATGTCACCAGGCCCAGCTAATTTTTTTTTTGTATTTTTAGTAGTGACGCTGTTTCACCATGTTGGCCAGGCTGGTCTCAAACTCTTGACCTCAAATGATCCGCCTGCCTTGGCCTCCCAAAGTGCTGGGATTACAGGGGTGAGCCACCATGCCTGGCCTATTTATTTACATATTACATATCATATCTCCAACTGTTTTCCTCCTACAATAGCTGAGTTGAGCAGTTGAAATGGAGACCTTATGGTTCATAGAGCCAAATATAGTTACGACCTGGCCCTTTACCAAAAAAGCACACTGATCCCTGCACAGCAGGTAGGTAACACTGATTTTGGAACCAATGAAAGATCCAAATTCCAGCTAGTAATTGCATGCTGTACTTTTGATATTGTTGATTGGATTCATATTGGTAGAGCAAGATTTAGCCCATGGCATCAATGTTGTCCATCAAATGACAATTATTTTCTCATTCCTTATGTAAATAATTTGTTAAAGAAGCAAAACATTTTGTTTTCACATCTCCCATTTTTAATAAGTGTTATTTCAGAGAAAAGTGCACAGCAAAATCTGTTATCAGTCAGTGCATTTCTGTGTGGCTCAACTACATAATTTTAACATAATATTCACCAAGTAAAGGCTCTGCTGAACATTTCCCAACTATGATTTTGTTTCATATTTTATGCCATCAGGAGACATATACATTTTCTGATAATTTTTGGAGAAGAAAGTTTATTTCAAATGAGATCACCAAAATAGATTAAGATACAACGGAAAGCCAACTTGGATAACCTACTATTAATATCTTCAGGTGAATGGGATGCAGAGAATAATGCCATGGTTAGTGTATCCTGTGAATTTTATCTTTGAAGTTATATAATAAAGTAAAATTAAATAGAATAAAGGTGGCACTGTTTCTTGGAACAAAGGGAAATTACAAAGAGAAAACTACTAAATCACCACAAAATAAATTGGCAAGGAAAAACAAACACGAAATAAATATGTGTCAAGTACTGAATTTGACTTTTATTTTATACTACCCCAGGCATCAGAAACTGTGAAGAACCACATGTTCTTTTTTAAACAAATTTTTTGGGGTATGTAGTAGGTGTATACATTTATTGGGTACATAAGATTTTTGATACAGGCATTGATATGGCTTGGCTGTGACCCCAAATCTCATCTTGAATTGTAGCTCCTATAAGTCCCACTTGTGGGAAGGACCCAGTGGGAGATAAATGAATCACGGTGGTGGTTCCCCCTACTGTTCTTATGGTAATGAGTAAATTTCATGAGAGCTGATGGTTTTATAAGGGGAAACCCCCTTTGCTTGGTTCTCATTCTCTCTCTTGCCTGCTGCCATGTAAGATGTGCCTTTCACCTTCCACCATGTTTGTGAGGCCTCCCCAACCAGGTAGAACTGTGAATCCATTAAACCTCTTTTCCTTATAAGTTACCCAGTCTCGGGTATGTCTTTATCAGCAGCATGAAAATGGACTAACACAGGTGTGCAACACGAAGTAAGCACATCAGGAAAAATAGGGTATCCATCCCCTCAAGCATTTATCCCTTGAGTTACAAACAATCCAATTATACACTTTTGGTTATTTTAAAATATAAAATTATTATTGACTGTAGTCAACATGCTTTGCTATCAAATAGCAGGTCTTATTCATTCTTTCTTTTTATGTACCCATTAACCATCCCCATCTCCTCCTCCCCCAGGCCTCCACTACCCTTTCTAAATTCTGGTAACCTTCCTTCTACTCTCTATGTCTATGAATTCAATTGTTTTGATTTATAGTTCTCATAAATAAGTGAGAACATGAAATGTTTGTCTTTCTGTGCCTGGCTTATTTCACTTAGTGTAATGACCTCCAGTTCCATCCATGTTGTTGCAAATCATTGGATCTCATTTTTTTTATGGCTGACTAGTATTTCACTGTGTATATGTACCACATTTTCTTTATCCATTCATCTGTTGATGGACACTGAGGTTGCTTCCAAATGGTAGCTATTGTAAACAGTGCTGCAATAAACATGGGAGTGCAGATATCTCTTCTATATACTGACTTCTCTTTTGAGGGGTATATTCCCAGCAGAGGGATTGCTGGATTGTATGCTAGTTCAATTTTTAGCTTTTTGATGAACCTCCAAACTGTTCTCCATAGTGGTTTTACTAATTTACATTCCCACCAACAGTGTAGGAGGGTTCCCTTTTTTCCACATCCTCACCAGTGTCTGTTATTGCCTGTCTTTTGGCTTATAACTACCTGTTCTTTTAAAAGTGCTCCTGGGGCATCTCAGGTTGCTGAGCCAGACAAGTGGATGCTCTAAATACTTGAAAATCTGCCTGAGCATGGGGCAGGGAAGGCCAAATGAGATATATTACTTTGTACTTTATGAGTACAAAATATATATATATATATGTATACAGTATTTTGTACTTTACGAGCATTATTTGTGCACAGGTGAACTTTAGTATTTGTGAACTATGCATGACTGTATAGTACAGTTAATGAATTATCTGCAAAAACAAAAAAATAATAAAAAAAACAGTCTTGCATAAACTCAATCCAAAAACATCTGTGATTGTTACTCACCCTTGCCCTTTGTGATTTCTCTTGGGCTCCTGTGTCTGCACGTCCACACCCAGAAGATGGCCCCATCTTTGGGGCCATCTCTAGCACACTTCACAAAGTCACCTCTAGCATTATGGATGGAATCCAGCTGTTTCTCCTAGCTCACTCTTCTTCAGTTCTCATCTGTCACATTTAATGTTGTTTCTGGTTCCACCTGTACACCTTTAATGATATTCATTTGTGTAAGCCTCATCTTTGTGGTCAATGAAAGGGGGCATTTCTCCAGCACTGCCATGCAAAAATCTCAAAGAATGCATGCTGTGAAGAATTGCCAGCACCAAGGACACAGAGTTTATTCTCAGTATCTAGCCAGTAAAAGTGTGGAGTTCTAGAGTTTCCTTTCCAATGGGATGCCAGTCTGAAGTTGCCTCCTGGGCAGTCTGGGAGTCACTGTGAGGGATTTTCTCAAGCTTGGCTGGACCCCTGCCCCGACAGAGAGCCAACATGACCACCCGTGCAGGTGACGCCATCTCTGGCCCATTGGGAAACCTCTAGTTGGGCCAAATAAATGTCATTCTACTAAAAATCCATTTGGATGATTGAGTTGCAACAAAGGGGTGGCTATGAGAGCCAGAGCAGATGTATTGATCAGGAACATGTTCTCATCTTAATGATCTCAGAGTTTGAACGTAACCAGAATGTATTTGAGTGAGCATGTCTGTATGAAGACATTAATCTTGGCTTCAGTCTTGCATATGTAAAATTGCTCTCAGGATGAATAGGCTAGGCTGTTTGTGTGCCAGACTCTTCAACTGGGATGAAGATACAAAAGATCATTGTTGGATGAGGAGAGGAGGTTCCCAGAATGTTAACTTTCCAAAGTAAGGGAGAAAAAAAGGATAATTCTATTGATGCCAGAATACCTGAATAATAGAAAAATGAAAAAGACTTAGTAGCAGTTTACATCTACGTATTTTTAGGTCAATAACCAAGACTAGTGGAAGAGCCTTTTCCTGCAAATGAAAATGTTCCTCTTTCAATAGTTACTTGGAAGAAGAGTTCTCAAATTAGCAGAGAATCTGCTGATGGAAACTATTTGCAATTTGGAGGCAACACCCTTGGTCATAAACATTTAAGAGATTAAAAAATAAAATAACAGTAAGAACACACATGCGAGTGTGCACATACACACACACCCACACCCACACCCACACACACACACCACCATGCAGGTAACTCCATCTCTGGCCCATTGGGAGACCTCTAGTTGGGCCGAATAAATAAATTAGCAGGCTTGTTTTAGGAATATAGAAGAGTGGACCTTTTCTCACGGAGATCCAGACTCACAAACGGAGCCTATTAATCTACATGTTCCTGCTTTTTCACTATTTATTATTTCATATTAAACTCTGTGTTATTCTATTTCCCCAAGGAAAGAAGTGGCTAAAAAAGAGTCTAATTTTAAGGAGCTATAAACAAGTTGTTTGCTCATTAAAAAAAGCAAAACTATAATAAAACTTATATTTATCCCATCAACAGTTAGACTTGGCAGGTTGCTCATTAGAACAATTTAAAGCAGCTTCTGTCTAATTCGACTTTTACGTTTAGACATACGGTCAAGCTGCAGCGATTCAGTTCTATAAAACACACTTTCAATTAGGTCTGTTTGAGCTTGGCCTCTCCCATGCCACGATCTCAGACAAACCTGGTTTGATTTATGAGGACTCTGAAGACAGCATATTCAGGGTCCGCCAAGTGCCCCCTTCTGTTGTGCCTTGCGCAGATCTTGTTGCTGTGTGGCGGCCCTCCTGGCCTCACTCTCAGTCCTGGGAGGCATTCTCCAAGGATGAGGTGGGTGACAGCGGTTTGGCTCTTCTGTCTGCATTTCTTGTTTTTCTCTTTTTCATCACACACAAAAAAGAAACCACTTTTTACTTGAAAGTAAAATATCTTTTCCTCTAAAGAAAATGTCTGTTTTAAATCATTATAGATTGGCCCATCTATAACAACTCATTTGTATCTCCTTAAAATTAGACATTTTTGTAGCCTTTTTATTTTCTTACAGAGATAGAACAACACAGAGTTTAATATGAAATAACAAATCGTATAAAAGCAGGAACACACGCAAATCCTCTTCCTCTGATTCATCTTACTCTATCAGACCTCCTCAGATAAGAGTCATAGACTTGCTGTCAGTATCTGGATCTCCATGAGAAAAGATCCATGCTTCCATATTCCCAAAATAATCCTGTGAATTCAAGAAGTGATTCCCCACAATGAAGCTTTGTGGTAGATTCCAAATGGAATAAGCTTATGAAATACCTCAGATGGCATACAGCATGTTGCAACAGAGATCAAGAAACAGAAATAAGGGCAAATGATTTCTCCTCTTGTTATTGGAATGAATGATGCAATGGGTGATAGTCTACTACTCAGTGTGCAACAACTCTGCAGCAGCTACACAAATTCCACCACACCATAAATCAGAGCAAAAGAATGTCTGCGTCCTGGATCTTGGATAACCTGCTGTGTTTACAGAGGAGAAAAAGAACACATATCTAAGAGAACCAGTTTCATTTCAGAGAACCATATCTAGGATGAAAGCCCGGCATGAAGTCATGATGTCTTCATTTAGCTACATCCTTAAACTCATCTCTCCTTTATGCTACAGCTGGGAAAGCTGAGCAGTGAACCAAATTCAACCCATTACTTTCTCTGGGGTTCTGCAGGCTACCAAAATCATAAACTTATTTCTTTCAAAATAAGCAAGTAATCTTATGCACAGAAGAAAATTGCACCCGGCTGCATAATCAATAAACCCAATAATTAGAGTCACGTCAAGAAACAGAACAAAGCAAAGCATTCTAGGAACACACAGAAAGGAAAGGAGCTTCTTGGAGGAGATGTACTAAGAGAAAGACTCAGGGTTTCACTCTTTGAAGCAATTTGAAGATCCCCGAAGAAAGTGCTCCCCAAATATCCTCCGGTAGGATGCCTGAAATTTCATGCTCAGATATCCTTCCTTCCATTGGAATGGGGGTCTCTCAGACGCAGTTCTGCATACATTGGAACATATTGGCTTTTGGAAGAAGCAATGCAGTAAATAGTAATAACCTCTGTGCAGAAGTTTAAAGGATGTTTTGCAAATGACAGATAAATGGTGGTTCTGAGAGAACAAGTCTTATTTAGGATAGGGAATGAAGGCTGGGTACTGCCTGCCCGAGGTAGCTGACTTGATTAGAGAACCTGGCTGAAAGGCATTGGGTTCTTGAGCAGATGCTGGCTAGAAGAAAAAAAAAAAATGTATGGATCCAGAGTTCTAGGATCAGAGAAGCCAGACTTTACGGTCTTATTTATGCCCTGTAGTGGTAGTACTGGCTATTTCAGGATAGAAACCTAAACTGTTTTGCCTGATGAACAGAACACTTTTATTTTCACTCAAAAAGACTCAGTGATATGTTAGATTCAACAATTTAAAAGAGAAGTTTACTTAGCTGTGGCACACTTGAGCTATTTTATTACACCAATTTATAATTTCTTGGCCCTGTGGGCTTAAATGTTTCCAGGTGGCATAATGAACATTTTTAAAAGCTAAATTTGAAAATTTATAGTGAAGTCATTTGGCCTAAATAATTATATGGAAGAGAGTGAAAAAGTTTATACATCAAAGTGGTATTTTTTTCTCATAGCTAATATTTTATATAATGCAGAGTTAAGTACGTTTTGCTAAACCTCAGAGTGAAACACAGACCTTGGCAACATATAGTACCATGAGTTTAAATAGGGGCTGAAGACAGAAGTCTCTAACTATTCGTATATTCATAAAAAAGAATTTCTGGACACATCATTTTATTACTTAGAATAAAGATGGCACATCATGTCCTGTGACAACCTCCCAATCACCTACCTGTGGCCCAGAAAGAAGAATACAAATTCAAGAGAATTTGATCAAAAATAGTGAATGTTTGCTTATAATAGGTTATCATCCAAATAGAAGACTTATGCCATTAAAGGTGAAAGTGAGGGCTCCCTGTATTTCATGTAGGGAAGGGGCAGTTCAAAAGAGCCATTCCCAGGGATCGAGCATGACAGATAGGCATGTTACTTAGCTGAATGCTTACTGATTTGTAGAACTTGACTTACTTTCCTGCCTTTTGGGTGTGGCCATATGTTTTGGAACATTCTTGGAGGGCCTTGCATACGTCCCTGAGAGTTTGAGGGTCTATATGAAGAAAGTGAGTGGTATCTACTAACGAACTGCAAAATCCTCCAGCTGGGGGCAGTGGCTCACACCTGCAATCCCAGTACTTTGGAAGGCTGAGATAGGTGGATCACTTGAGCCCGGGAGTTCAAGACCAGCCTGGGCAACGTGGTGAAACCCCATCTCTACAAAAAATAGAAAAATTAGCCAGGCATGGTGTCCTGCACCTGTGGTCCTAGCTACTCAGGAGGCTGAGGCAGGAGGATCACTTGAGCCTGGGAGGTGGAGGTTACAGTGAGCCATGATTGCGCCACTGCACTCCAGCCTGGGCTATGGTGAGAGACCCCATCTCAAAGAAAAAAAATAAAATTCCGAGGTCCCGAGAAGCTTGGAATAGCCAAAAGCAAGGAGAGGGTGCATGGTGTGCGGTGGGGGAGGGGAGTGTCTATATCCCTTCACCCTCCACTTGATGTGATAAGAGCATGTTTTTCTTTACTTTTCTCTGATTTCTTTTCTCTGATTCCTTCCTTCCTTCCTTCCTTCCTTCCTTCCTTCCTTCCTTCCTTCCTTCCTTCCTTCCTTCCTTCCTTCCTTCCTTCTTTCTTTTCTTTTTCTTTTCTTTTCTTTCCTTTCCTTTCCTTTTTTCTTTGTTGGAGGAGTCTCGCTCTGTCACCCAGACTGGAGTACAGTGGCACAATCTCGACTCACTGCAAGCTCACCTCCCGGGTTCAAGAGATTTTCCTGCCTCAGCCTTCTGAGTAGCTGGGACTACAGGTGCCCACCACCATGCCTGGCTAATTTTTTTATTTTTTGTAGAGATGGGGTTTTGTCACATTGGCCAGGTTGGTCTTAAACTCCTGACGTCAAGTGATCTGCCTGCTTCGGCCACCAAAAGTGCTGGGGTTACAGGCGTGAGTCATCCACCATGCCCTACCAGAATATGTTTTTCCTTAGTTACATGGACAATAGAAAAGGTTGAGGTCTCTCTTAAAGTTAGCATGTTCAAATTAGTATGTAAAAGTGGTACGGCCCTGAAGAACTTCAGCCGTAGGAGCCCAGGCCTGTAACTCTTGGGGAAGGAGGTTGGAAGGTCAGAGGGAGGCAATCTAGAGAACACTGTTGTAGCAGGCAGCTGTGCAATGCTCAGCACCCCGTGGGCCTCCCAAAGAGCTCCTGGGCCAACCCATGGAAAGACCAACGTTCCACCCTCATACACATCCCATAGAGTCCACACTGAAAGCCAACCAGCCTTAGCCAAGGGAACCCTGAAATATTAATAATAAGACTAGTTCAGACAACGAACTCTCCTTTCTTTTTCTTGCCCCAAATCTGGAAGAGGCAAAGTGGGAAAAGGAGGCAGAGGAAAGAGTGGAACCATCTCTTTTCTTCTACATGTCCCTAAGCCTCAGCTTGGGGTAAAAAAAGAAGCTCAGTATTGGATCCAAATTTGAAATCAAAATTTAAATTGATTTTAATACAAGAAAATAAGACTTAATTACAACAAGGAGACTTTCCCTCATCGTTGGAAATGTCTGGAAAGCTATGGGAGGTGGTCAAGACATCTGTGGGAGTTGGAAAAAGATCCCTAAGATGCAGTATGTTTGCGGGCAGTGTTAAAGAAAAATAAAGCCTTCTCATCTGTGTTGGTCACTTAGTTCAGAATTGTGAAATTCACTAGATCCATTTTTATTCGAGTAGATCCTCGGGTACATTTTTTCTCTCTGGTATCTCCATTAGTCCAACTTCTCCAAGCAGCCAGAGTTCTCATTTCACTTCCCCTTCTGTGCAATTTCAAGCCTTACAACATCCGCTAAGATACAGAAGAAAGAACCTCTTTGTTTTTTTTTTCATTATCGTCTTCCAAGGAGGCTTTTGAGATCATTTTTTCCTAATCAAGCCGACATAAAGTTTTGATATCACAGATATACATCTGTTTATGTACTGTACTGTATCTTACTTGATATTATAAATATAGTATGATTTTTTTTTGCCACTTCCCACCGAGAGCATTTTTTGAGAATGCATGCCTTTGGTAATTCACTTACTCCATCTACCTCAGGTAAAATAACGAAGTGAGTGGAGTCAATTGTTTTCCATATTACATATGGAGGAACTCTTATGTCACAGAGAGTTGTTCCCATGAACACCCAAGGGGTAAGGGTGAGAAGGGGGTGGGCACCAGTGCGAATGCCATATTGCTGTCACCCAGAAGGGCCACCATCCACACTGGGTTCTACATGAATGCCATGGAGTAGTCCTTCTAATGCAGCCTGAACAGCTGTTTTAATATATCTCTGTATTAGGGTTCTGTGCAATATGACAGTTCATAAAAATGGTTTAGTGGAAAAAAGGGAAAAATCTTCTTGTATCCGTGCACCTGAATGTCCCCCACATTTTCAGATTCTAGCTTTGTGGTTAATAATGCCATAATGAATACTGGAATTTTAACAGAAAGGTGACTATGTACTCAGGAAAACTCAAATATTTGTGGAATTCCAGCAAAGCGGGAAAATGTATTTTTGTGGGATTTTCCTCTGTGTCTTTCAAATCAACCCACTGACAGTTTGCTGATAAGATCTACTCCATTAGTTCATGGGACAGTCCTGCCAGTGATATATGTTTATAGCTTTATATTTTTTAGGAAAAAACTGAAACCTACAATTTGTAGGTATTTTGTACCTCATGACATTTTATTCAATGCATCATAAGAGGGCTCATTGAAATTAAAATACTACCGCTATAAAATCTGATTATGATATATTTGGGTCTCATTTCATGGTGAGAAAAATTTTATACAAGAGGTCAATACCATATTAACTTTTATCACTTTTTCAGTTTGTATGGTTTGCAGCATGATAATCCAATCAATCAAACCATTAGGTTTGACACAAAACCAATAGAACTGTACACACAGATACATGCTATAAGCCCAACTTAAATTCTCGCCCTGTTGTGAGGAGGTGTTAAATAGGGAGAGATCTATTCCCTCATTAATGTATGAAATATTATGGGGAAACAGGAAAAAGTGGTTAATTCAGCCTAAGAGGTTCTAGCGACAGGATCAGGTGACTTTTGAGCTGAGTTTTGTAGATTCTTGGTAAGAAGGGAATGGAATAATATTCCAGATGCAGGAAATAACTCAAATAAAATGTCCCAGGAGTCTTATAGTGTATGGTATTTCCATCTAGTTCTTGGATTCTTTGGGAAAACTGATATGATGCATGGTAAGAAAGAGGCAGAGATGAAAGCAGGGTCATAGAGACAAGAAACCACTACTAGGTTTCTTATTAGTGGTTTCTTGTAAGACTTCTTATATGATGCTGTGTTTTAGATTTACCCTTATGTGACGGTGAGGCCCTGGGAGTTTTAAGCAGGAAAGAGAGGTGTTGTCAAAACACAGAGTGTATAACCAGTAGAAAAATCAGTAATCTGATGGGACTAACACTAGGTTTAGCTAGTCTTATGTCCCGGAATCAGTATTATTCAGAAGTTCTTGCCACAGAATTGAATTAGCCGATTTCCATGTAAAACAATATGATTTAGTTCTGCTCATAATAAAGCCATTTGAAATTGTCCAGATATTTAAGTATTTTTGGAGCATTGATACATACATATTTACATCTATATAGATGTAAGTATAAATCAATATATGGAGGATATCTGTATCTCTACCTATGATTGAAAAGTAACGATATTATGCTATTTTTATTTAAGGATAAATGTCTTTGGGTGAGAGATTTCAAGTTCAGAATTAACCTATCTAATATTTTAATCCCAAACAAGAACAGTGAAATGTAAACATATCATGGCATAGAATCTTCAGAAGAATAGCTTCAGACATAGTCTTGAAGAGATTTCAAAATGGCAGAATGGAAAATAAAATAAAATAAAAAAGATCAAGCAAGCTACACATCTCAGGTCAGACAGCTGTCAAGTGTATTCTCTGTTGAATCAAGTTCTGGACTGAATCCACATGAACGCAATGAAGTAATGAGCTGTAAACTTATTTTGTTACGATGAGACAGAGAGAAAGAGAAGTTTTGCTCTAGAGTTTGTGCCAGAGTTTTGATTTTAATAAACAAAGTGTGGTATATGAGCTCTGCTACACGCATGTCAGGACATTGCCTTTAATACATACTGTCCCAAAACACATATCTCATTATTTTTGTAAATCTGATTTCAACATGAATACTGCACTCTGTGTTGAAAAGTTCCTAGCATTTGTGCTATCATTGCTGATAGCTACACATTTCATGCTTTTATAATAATGCCATATTAAAGTATCCATGTGCACATTTTCAAATTGCAGGCATGATCTGGGCCTGGCGGGGTCGGGTTGAGAGAGAATGCCTGTTGAGTAGGGAATCCTACAAGCTCTATTACTTGGATGATCACCAAAACCCATCAACTTAGTTATCTTTAAAATTATACTCTCTTTGCTGAAATAAATATTTTTTATTTCTTTGAGATATATAGCAAGCCAAAACTTATAGTTCTTCCAATATGAAAAACGGTTCTTTGAGATTATTACCATCAGACTGATTTTTGAAGTGGCTCTTCTTCAACAAAATAATATGCAGGGGAACAAAAGCAAAGTTTACACATAAAGATACTGAGACTTCAGAGAATGAATTTTTGTTTTATGGGAAGATTCACAACAGGATTACGTGAAATGCTGAGCCCTCCCAGTTGCCCATACAAAGGGAAAGAGTTAAAATTCAAGATTTGGGAATCATCCATTATCAAGCAAATAACATCAATGTATCAACTCATTTACCTTTAAACTCTGATGCCTCCAGTGTTTCTCCTTGTTAGGTTTGTCCACATTGACTGAGAGGGAGTAGTAGAAGACATTGCCCATAGCTGCCCGTGGCCCTCTGAAGGCCACTCGAGTGAATCTGTTTCAAAGACACTCAGCACAGGCTGAATGAATGTTTTGATGAAATAGCTTGTAGAGTAGAAGCAGTTCCAAATGGAACATCTCTTCTATACCTCACCTTTCCCAGAGGTTACTGGCTAGAGTTTGGACATGGATTTATGCTGGATGATTTCATGCACTGGAGTTGCCTGCCCCATCATTGTTAAGCAGGAGTGACAAATCTCTAGAGATGATTAAGCCAGGAATGTATGCTCGTAGTATAAGACTGGATACTATTCCTCGCTGAACTTATAGACATAACATTTAACGTAGGGAAATGCCAAGGATGATCTAATTTGAGCTGGACTTGGCTGATGTTCCATGTATATAATAGCTATAATAAGCAGTTCATGACTGGAAGAAAAATCAAATAAAAAATGTATCTCATGGATATTGCTAAATGAAAAAACAAGCTGCAAGTCATAGTGCTATTGTTATGAAAATAAGACTAGGAAATCTAGAAAAGCATTTACACAGCTCACTAATGGTAGAGAGCAGATTATCAGAATGAGGTAGGGTAGAGAATGTACTTTATATCATCGTGCTTTATTTGTGTCTTTCCTTTAAAAAAAAAAAAAACAAAAACAGGCACACACTATGTTTGTAATCTAATTTATATGTTAAAGAGGCTCTATGATATACTTTCTGTTCCTGACCTTACTCAAATTTTCTTATTACAACCACCATGTCATCTTTCCTCAAATACAGAGAAACTTAGTCTTTCATCACTAAAGGACAAATTATTGATGAGAAATGATTTGCTTTTACTGATTCAGATAAACTTGCCTTTAATACATAAATGTTTTCTTTAGAATGACTTTTTAGAATTCATTTTTTTATCATGCTTAATGTAGATGATAGATAAGATGGAATGAGACATAGAAAGTGTAAGAAAGAGAAGGAAGGAAAGGGAAGGAAAGGAAAGGGAAAGAGGAAGAGGAAAAGAAAAGGAAAAGGAAAGGAAAGGGAAAAGGAAAGGGGGAGGCAGGGAGGAAGGAAAGAAAGGAAGGGAGGGAGGGAGGCAGGGAGGGAGGAAGGAAGTGGGAGAGGGAGGGAGGCAGGGAGGAAGGAAGGAAGGAAGGAAGGAAGGAAGGAAGGAAGGAAAGAAGGAAGGAAAGAAGGAAAGAAGTTAGTTATCTTATTCTGGGCCTCTCCCAAAAGCAAAGCCTCAAACAAGAACTTTGTGTACATGGTTTATTCCATTGCTGATCTCAGAAATCAGGGGTAAGGATTGGAAGAGTTTGGGCACACAAGGTCAGTGCTCCCCTATCTGCTTAGGAGTATACAAAAAGACTTTGCAATTTCACCATAGAAAGAAGCCTTTATCCAACAGCACCTATCGTCTGTGGAGTGAGAGTTGTCTCAGGAAGATTAATTTAATTCATTCCTGAGCTATGAAGCATGCCCAGAGGTCATCTAAGAGTTCTACAAAGCACATGTTGGAGAAGGTCCAGGATACAATGCATAAGATGCATAGTGTGCCCCTAAAGAGTGATGTTGTCAAGGAAAAGTGGGTGAAACTTGAAAGGAGCTGTTCACCGCTATAGCATCTGGGCTCACAGGTAGGGCCAACAGATGTATGGCTGCCCAAGGGAAAGGCTGGATAGAAAGGACATGGAAAATTACATTTCTTGGTTTCCGAAAGGTATTTTTCCTGTTGTCAATCGTTTTGGCATGAAACCTGTGTGCTGAAGATCATTTCTTCACAATCGTCATTCACAGGAAGTGATTCCCCTCTCGACTTGGAGAGGGCAAAGACCAGGGAGACTTCGGGGATGTTTGCTGTGCCATTACTGCTAAGCTGTGCCCATCAGCACTGAGAAAAATAACGTGAAAAACATATTTTTATTGCCATTAAAAACATATAGAAATTCCCACAGTATAATTGGTCTGCATCATAAATGTATTTATCTCATCAGTGACAATCTATGCCCTTTTCTGACATTTTTTATTGTGTCATTTTTAATAGCATAAAAAGAACTGTAAAATCATTGGCCTATTCTTCAAATTTAGGATTCAAACAGGAATGCAAATATGTAGTATTTATTCAAGACTCTACCAAAACCCAGGAGCATTGACATAACTTTGTATATGGCCTAAAAATATGAAGAACAATGCTATTTTCCAAAGGTCAAGAATCATTATTAGGCATCTTTGTGTTTTTATCAATGTTTTGTCTCTACAGGATTCCAGGTACCATGCATCAGTCAAGAGATCATGAAAAATGTGTAGCAGCAAAAACATTAATAAGAAATAGAGTGTTGGTATGTTTCATCTGTCTTTTAAAAGAGTGAGATGACATAAAAATTACCTTGTATGCTTATATACATTTATCATAAAATTCGAGCATCTGTTTACTGAAATTCAAAAGCAAAATTACAATGTTGTTGAAAGCTTTTAGCCTGTGAATCTTCAAGAATTGGAGGGATATCCACTTGTCTTGTAAAAGATGAATACAAAGAGATGAATAATCCTGCCTTGCAGCAAAGAAATACATAGAATAACCTTTTGAGATCCCACTTAGTTTCTGAATTCTATAAATAATATTGAAAATTATTTCAGAAGCCCATATAATGATTACTTTTGCTATTTGTAATATATAGATTATAAAAGTAATACTTTAATTATAGCTTCTGGATCAATAAATCAATCAATGAGGTTTTGGCATTTATTTGGTTTGATAGTTCCGTAAGTGGGTTGGCTGGTACTATGTTTTATTCTTGAAATGCCTGAGTTAAGATTGAGTTCCCTGAGTCACTACTTTTAGGGACAGATGTGTTTCCACATTTAGTTAACATGCAAAGCAGTTCTACACAACACAATCTGTTAGCGTACACTTACTTCCTAAGCACAACCAAGTGCTTTTCCTTTATTTTTTAATGCTGTCAAATGATTCTGCAGTCCCATATTCCAAAGCATCAGTGTCTAACACATGACTACTTAAGTCCTGAGATTTTTCTTAAATTATTTTAGCAGTATGATAGAGTGTTGCAGGTACCCAACGATAGCAAAGGAACAAGTCCCTCTGGTTTCAGAGGCAATGACATGAGATCTAAATAATAAATGTAATTCAATGTCATTATTATCCCCATATTTTAACACTGTTTGCCAATTCCTATGGATTAGAAAAATATATAGTGATTGCGTTAGTTGGGTGTTTTCCCAAAGCAGATCTTGAAATGAAGATTTGAATGCAAGTAGTTCATTTAGGAGGTGGTCATGAGAAACATGATGAAGAAATGAGGTAAGACAGGAAAATAGTTGATACGTTGATGCATAGGAAATTGCTGTGAGCTACCGAAACTCAGTCCCACCAGGAAACCTCTGCAAGATTGTGGAACACACTTCAGAGTTGTCTTCCACTAGGGACTAACAACTCCCATCCCTCTTTAATTACAACCAGATAGGGATTCAGCCAGGGGTTTCACTTGCCAGCATTTCCAGCATCCAGAGAAAATTTTTGAGTGCAGAGACACAGGAGTGTGAGGCTTGAATCTGTGGTCCTGTACAGAAATTGTCCACCAAGATGTATGTGATTTCCAAGGTGGCTGGAAAGCCTATTCATGGTAGTCTCAGTCTATACTACAGAGTAATTGAGCATTCTCAATCAACTCTAGTAATTGGTTGACTATTTAATTAATTATTATCCAGCATTTACCAGAGGGCAAACCCTAGGCTAGGTGCAAGGCATAAGGAAAAAACCAACTTAACTCTTTTCTTTTTCTCCTGGAAACAATGCCTCCAATAAACAGCCCCTCCCTCTGTTTAGTCTTTTCCTATTATTCAAATTAAGGGTACTCTATTTTCTGGACCCCACGGCATTTTTGCCGTATTTCCATTTTAATACCTACTGTGCTACATAATTAAATGAGTCAGTATCCTGTCTCATTTCTCTGATACTTAAAATATTGAGCTTGTAGATTGCTTTTGGCAGTATGGTAATTTTCACAGTATTGATTCTACCCATCCATGAGCATGGGATGTGTTTCCATTTGTTTGTGCTGTCTATGATTTCTTTCAGCAGTGTTTTGTAGTTTTGCTTGTAGAGATTTTACAAGTTTTCCTTGCAGAGATCTTTCACATCCTTGACTAGGTATATTCCTAAATATTTTCGTTTTTATTTTTCCTCTTTACCAATTTGGATGCCCTTTATTTCTTTCTCTTGTCTGATTGCTCTGGCTAGGACTTCCAGTACTATGTTGAATAGAAGTAGTGAGAGTGGGCATCCTTGTCTTTAGTTCTCCGGGGGAATGCTTTCAACATTTCCCTGTTCAGTATAATGTTGGCTGTCGGTTTGCTGTAGATGACTTTTTTTACCTTAAGTATGTCCCTTCAATGCCAATTTTTCTGAGGGTTTTAATCATAAAGGGATGCTGGATTTTGTAAAATGCTTTTTCTGTGTCTATTGAGATAATTGTGTGACTTTTGTTTTAATTGTGTTTATGTGGTGTATCACATTTATTGACTTACGTATGTTAAATCATCCCTGCATCCCTGGTATGAAACCCATTTGATCATGGTGGACTATCTTTTTGATATGCTATTGGATTTGGTTTGCTAGTACTTTGTTGAGGAATTTTGCATCTATGTTTATCAGGGATATTGATCTGTAATTTTCTTTTTTTGTTATGTCCTCTCCTGGTTTTGGTATTAGGGTGGCAATGGCTTTAGAGAATGATGGACTTAGGGAGGATTCCCTGTTTCTCTATCTTTTGGAATAGTGTTAATAGGATTGGTACCAATTCTTCTTTGAATGTCTGATAGAATTCAGCTGTTAATCCATCTGGTCATGGACTTTTTTTTTTGGTAATTTTGTACTGCCAGTTCAATCTCACTGCTTGTTATTGGTCTGTTCAGAGATTCTATATCTTCCTGGTTTAATCTAGGAGGGTTATATACTCCCAGGAATTTATCCATCTCCTATAGGGTTTCTAGATTATGACCGTAAAGGCATTCGTAGTAGCCTTGACTAATCTTTTGTATTTCTGTGGTATCAGTTGTAATATCTCCCATTTTGTTTCTAATTGAGCTTATTTGGATCTTCTCTCTTTTCTTGGTTAATGGTTAATGGGCTATCAATTTTATTTATCTTTTCAAAGAACCAGCTTTTTGTTTTATTTACCTTTTGTATTTTTTTGCTTCAATTTCATTTAGTTCTGCTCTGATCTTCATTATTTATTTTCTTCTGCTGGATTTGGCTTTGAATTTTTCTTGTTTCTCCAGTCTCATTAGATGTGACCTTCGATTGTCTATTTGTGCTCTTTCAGATTTTTTGATATAGGCATTTAATGCTATTAACTTTCCTCTTAGCACTGCCTTTGCCGTATCCCAGAGGTTTTGATAGGTTGTGTCACTATTATTGTTCAGTTCAAAGAATTTCTTTATTTCCATCTTGACTTCAGTGTTGGCTCAATGATCATTCAGGAGTAGATTATTTAATTTCCATGTATTTCCATGGTTTGGAGGGGTCCTTTTGGAGTTGATTTCCAATTTTATTCCACTGTGGCCTCAGAGAGTACTTGATATAATTTCAATTTTGTTAAATTTACTGAGACTTATCATGTGGCTCATCATATGGTCTATCTTGGAGAATTTTCCATGTCTTGATGAATAGAATGTATATTCTGCCATTATTGGGTAGAATGTTCTGTAAATATCTGTTAAGTCCATTTGTTATAGCGTATAGTTTAAGTTCATTATTTCTTTGTTG
This sequence comes from Chlorocebus sabaeus, assembly GCF_047675955.1. Lineage (NCBI taxonomy): Eukaryota > Metazoa > Chordata > Mammalia > Primates > Cercopithecidae > Chlorocebus > Chlorocebus sabaeus. The sequence continues at coordinate 144,688,731 of NC_132933.1, forward strand.
ACTTTTTGTCTTGATGACCTGTCTAGTGCTGTCAGTGGAGTATTAATGTCCTCCACGACTATTCTGTTGCCATCTATCTCATTTCTTAGGTCTGGTAGTAATTATTTTACAAATTTGGGAGGTCCAGTGTTGGGTGCATATATGTTTCGAACTGTGATATTTTCCTGTTGGACTAGATGTTTTAACATTATATAATGTCCCTCTTTGTCTTTTTTAACTGGTGTTGCTTTAAAGTTTGTTTTGTCTGATATAAGAATAGCTACTCCCGCTCACTTTTGGTGTCCATTTGCATAGAATATCTTTTTCCATCCTTTTACCTTAAGTTTACATGAGTTCTTATGTGTTAGTTGAGTCTCCTGAAGGCAGTAGATAGTTGATTGGTCAATTCTTATCCATTCTGCAATTCTGCATCTTTTAAGTGGAGCATTTAGGCCATTTAAATTCAACGTTAATATTGAGATGTGAGGTACTATTCCATTCATCATGCTACTTGTTGCCTGTATACCTTGGTTTTTTAAATAGTATTTTTGTTTCATAGGTCCTGTGAGGTTTATGCTTTAAAGAGGTTCTGTTTTGATATATTTCCAGGATTTGTTTCAAGATTTAGAGCTCTTTTTAGCAGTTCTTATAGTGCTGGCTTGGTAGTAGCAAATTCTCTCAGCATTTGTTTGTCTGAAAAAGACTATCTTTCCTTTATGAAGGAAATTCACTGGATTCAAAATTCTTGGCAGAATTTTTTTTTTTTTTTTTTTTTTTTTTGAGACAGTCTCACTGTGTCACCAGGCTGGAGTGCAGTGGCGTGATCTTGGCTCACTGCAACCTCTGCTTCCTGGGTTCAACTGATTCTCCTGCCTCAGCCTCCCAAGTAGCTGGGACTACAGGTGTGCACCACCACACCCAGCTAATTTTTTGTATTTGTAGTAGAGACAGGGTTTCACCATGTTGGTCAGGATGGTCTTAATCTCTTGACCTCGTGATCTGCCCACCTTGGCCTCCCAAAGTGCTGGGATTACAGGTGTGAGCCACTGTGTCGGCCAACTGTTTTGTTTAAAGAGGCTGAAGATAGGGGTCCAGACCCTTCTCGCTTGTAGGGTTTCTGCTGAGAAATCTGCTGTTAAACTGATAGGTTTTCCTTTACAGGTTATCTGGTGCTTTTGCTTCACAGTTCTTAAGGTTGTTTCCTTCACCTTGACTTTACATAATGACAACGTGCCTAGGTAATGATCTTTTTGCAATGAATTTCCCAGGTGTTCTTTGAGTTTCTTTCATTTGAATATCCAGGCCTCTAGCAAGGCCGGGGAAGAGTTCCTTGATTATTCCCCCAAATATGTTTCCCAAACTTTTAGATTTCTTTTCTTCCTCAGGAATGCCAATTATTCTTAGGTTTGGTTGTTTAACATAATCCCAAAATTCTTGGAGGCCTTGTTTATTCATTTATTTTTTACTCTTTTTTGGATTGAGTTAATTTGAAAACCTTGTTTTCAAGCTCTGAAGTTCTTTCTTCTGCTTATTCAATTCTATTGTTGAGACTTTCCAAAACATTTTGCATTTTCTAAGTGTGTCCTTTATTTCCTGAAGTTTTGATTCTTTTTTACTTACGCTATTTATTTCACTGAAGATTTATCCTCTCATTTCTTGTATTATTATTATTATTATTTTTGATTTCCTTAAATTGGATTTCACCTTTCTCTGATGCCTCTTTGATTAGCTTAATAATCTACCTTCTCAATTCTTTTTCTGGCAACTCAGAGATTTCATCTTGGTTCAGATCCATTGCTGGTGAGCTGGTATAATCTTTTGGGGGTGTTAACGAACCTCATCTTGTCATATTACTAAAATTGTTTTTCTGGTTCTTTCTCATTTGGGTAGACTATGTCAGAGGAGAAATCTGGGATTCAACGGCTGCTGTTCAGATTCTTTTGTTTCATGGGTGCTCCCTTGAAGTGGTGTTCTTCCCCTTCCCCTAGGAATGGGGCTTCCTGAGAGCCAAACTGTAGTGACTGTTTTTGCTCTTCTGGGTCTAGCCACCCAGCAGAACTACCAAGCTCCAGGCTGGTACTGGGGAGTGTCTGCAAAGAGTCCCATGATGTGATCCATTTGCAGATCTTGCAGCCATGAATACCAATACCTGCTCCAGTGGAGTTAACAGGGTAGTGAGGTGGATTCTGTGAGGGTTTTTGGTTGTATTTTTGTTTAGTGTGTTAGTTTTGTGTTGGTTGGCCTCCAGCCAGGAGATGGTGCTTTCAAGAATGCATCAGTCACAGTCCTATAGGGATGATTCAAATTTGCCCTAGGGACACCTTGTTAAGTATTCAGGTTTCTCAGGTGGTAGCCAGGGCCATAAAGCTCCCAGGAGATGATGACTCTTGTCTTCTGCTAGCAGGGTGGGTAGAGAAAGACTGCTAGGTGGCGGCAGGATAAGCATGTCTGAGCTTAGCTTCTCCTTGGGTGGGGTTTGCTGTGGCTGCTATAGGGGATGGGGATGTGGGTCCCAGTTCAATGGAGTTATATTCCCAGGGGGATAATGGTTGCCTCTGCTGAGTAATACAGGTTACCAGAAGTGGGGGAAAGCTGGCCCCAGAGCACAAGCCTCCCCATTGAGAAAGTAAGTTGACTCACAATTTTTCAGGATTTCAGGGAGGCTGCAGTGGTGATCCAGTTCCTTCAGAGGGTCTGTGGATTCTCTTAGCTTTCCTGTTATATTCCTGTGGTAGTTCTTGAAGCAAAAGTTCGCAACGTGAATCTCCACATGCTGCTGTCTGTGGGAGCAGGAGCTGCAAGCTAGTCCTGCCGCCTATCTGCTATCTTAATCCCCTGCTTAGTGCCTTGTTAGTGGTGAGTAGCCACTTCGTAGGTAACAAATTTTATTTGAAGACAGGCTTCCTGGTGCTTGCCCTAAATTCCTAGTTACAGCCCTGGGAAATAGAATGCAAGTCAGAGAGGACTGCAAGGGCAAAGGTGGTTGTAAAGACATGCTGCCTTCTGTCTTGGTACTGAGTTTATGTTGATGTAGGGTCTTCCCTGATCTGAACTGACATGATAGGATGGGACTAGATTATCAAGAACTGTTTGAATGCCTGTGACATTTGTATGGTGATGAGGTAGCAAATGTGCACCATGGTTTACCCCATAATATGCCTATGGCAGATTCTGCATTTCTGCTAGCTATCAGTTTAGCCTCATTTTCCTTTCCTTCTTTTTCTTCCCAGTCATAATGTCATTTGGAATGTTTTAGGCAACAAAGAACAATCCAACGTGATGACATTTTTATAGTATAGTTATAGATAGCTCTGTCAACAGCATAAAGGTGAATGGGTAAAAATGAGTTCTGTAATGAAGTTGACAAACCTAATTTAAAATTGGGCTCTTGCTCTTTGAAAAGTTGTTTTCGAATTCCCATTAAGGTCTTGGGGGGTGAGAAACTTATTTTCAATATCTTTATGAATGATAATCATTTTTGAGTCTCACTTATTTTTTCTCTCAACTATTCATGAGATTACTGTCTACATATACCTGCAATGGTGAGTCATAGAGTTTCCCAGAAGGCTGATCACGTCTGTGGAGGACAGGATGAGAATGACTAGCCTTCTTTATAATGAAATATTTCAAAGATGCATGTCATCATTTAAGTTCCTGATGGCAGGGGAAGTGATCATATATCAAAGTGACTGAAAGGACCCGATGGGGACTATTACCTTGCTTATTATGTCTTTGTCTGTCATCACCAAGGAGCAGACATAGTCTATACTTTCAAAGGAATGAGCAGAGAGACAAGGATTTCTGAATATTCCCTGGCTCGACCTCACCATATGAAGATTTGATATGCTTGTGTCCTCCATATGTGCAGGATTCATTAAAAGAACGGCCATCTCTAATGAGTGATGACAAAGCCCACCTTCTCCTCATTACTCACGCAGAAGATGGTGGTTATTGGAAACCCAATGGCTCACTTAGTTTTGTTCCTTCCCTTTCTTTTACAATTTATGCAACCAAGATGATAGGGGATGTCTTTAGTCTGGAATAATCACTCATGAACAAAGCTTTGTCTTTCATTTTATAGTGCATTTGCTAATATCAAGGAAGACAAAAGTCTGAATATATTTTTTTAAAAAAGAACAAAAAGTTGTGCCAGCCTTCAGTTACTTAATTATTTATTAGTTCAACAATTATATTAGTAAGAGTTCTCCAGAGAAACAGAATGAATAGGATATCTATCTACCTATCTACCTACCTATCATCCATTTATCTATCAATCAATCAATCACCTATCTACTATCTATCTAGATATTCTATCATAGTCTAGATAGATAGATATTGGGATATTGATAGATAGATGCCTATATACATTATATATACATATATATAATAAGGTATTGAGTCATATGATTATGGAACTCGGGATTTGTCAGTCTCAACACCCACAGTTGGCAAGCTAGAGACCCGGGAGAGCCAATGGTAGTCTGAGTTCAATGGCCTGAGGACCAGGAGAGTCAACAATATAGTTCAAGTCTAAAGGCAGGCAGAGTTGAGACTCAGGAAGAGCCTATGTTTCAGTTAGCGTCTGAGGGCAGGAAAATACTGATGCCCCAGTTCAAAGCCAGTCAGGCAGACTAAATTCTTTCTTACGTGACCTTTTCTTCTATTCAGGCCTTCAAATGTTTTTTTGTTCTATTCTTCGTGTGTTGGATGAGGCCCACTCACATTGGGGAGGACACTCTTCTTTACTCAGTCTTTAGATTCAAATGTTCCTTTCATCTAGAAACACACTCACAGTCACCAGAATAATGTTTAAGCAAAGGGCACCCTGTGGCCCAGTCAAGTTGACACATAAAATTAACCATCACAGCAACTATTTACAAAATAGTTAACAGTATGCATTGCTAGATTATTCAATGTGAGGAAGACAGAGATGGATGACATCCATCCCCTACCAAGTTACAAGCTTTAGGAGACGTAGTGTGTTTGCAGATGTGTGTGTGTCTGTGTGTAAAAGAAGTAAGTTAAGTGCCAAAGAAATAAATCTCAAATATATGTACACATGCACATATACATACGTACATATATACACACACACACATCTAAATATGTATATATACACATGGAGAATCTATCAATATCTATCTAGCTATGAAAAGATCATTTATAATTGGTGTTAGCAAGCAAGAATTAAAGAAAGTCTAGCAATGGATCCAAACCATAGGTAATGGTTCAGAGTTCAGCAGAGCCAAGGAGAGGAAAAGCATTCAAAGATGCAGAAAGATATAGCAGAGAACTCTAGCTGTTCCTCATACCCTGAACCGGTCCTCTTGCAGGGTGGTGTGTCTTCACGATCAAGTATGTAAGTGGAAGTAGTAACTACTCACAGGAATGGCTCATAAAATTCCCTATTGCCTATTCCTCCAAGATCTTTTTGTTTTCTGTGTAGCTGGCTGGAGACAACTTCCAGAGCCACCTTAGAGGCCACATGTTGAAGACGGCACCCTCTCTGCCAGCCAGGGTCTTTAAGCACCTACCCAGGGTCTATGAGAATTGCTGTGTTGGTCTGTTCATCTGGTCAACACCATGATATGATCTGCAAGTGAACTGCTATTGTGTTTGAGCCATTATATACTTTGGGAACTCTTTGTCACAACAGTTAACATTACTCAAACAAATACAAGATGGATGGATGGGCAAGAGCATGACTATACAGGCATGGTGAATTTGTCCAGTCCAGTGTGAAGGAAACATAGAATACACGTGAAGAATTTAGCAGAGAAGACAGTCCAATGACGTCAATCAGAGAATACAGAATTTGGACTCCATAAATTGGGGATGGGGAGTCACTGAAGCTACTGAAGCAAGTAGGAAACTACTGAAACAGTGCGGGGAGAAACATGTATTGTTCCAGCAGGGAATGGGTTATGAAGAAGACAGCATCTAGATCTTCTTTTAGAGCCTAGGAAGGACACCCAAAAAGTACTGTCCAACACAACATAACAGGGACAGAATTTTAGAAGGATGGGTGAGATGGCAAGGAAGAAATAACAGAAATAACAGAAGGTGAACAGAAACGGATTTTGACAGCACAAGGAGAGTGAGAGTCATCAAAGTTAGAACACTAACACTTTCAGCTTTGTGGATAAGATGTTTATTAATGGGACAATCTCTGTATATTTTGTTTTTCAACTGTTTGTTATATTTAAGAGACTAGGATGACTACAATCTGGCAAATTAGCCTTGTGATTCCAAATTAAAATGTAACTATATTTTGAAACATGTAATAGAATTTTATTAAACAGATCAACAGTATGAGATTTTGCTAGATTGATACATTTGCTACTGCCCTGTATGTAACTAAATAAGTTTTCAAAGGTGATGCAAAAATTTGGGAAAGGTTTTTTGCTTGTTAGGGTATTATATTTTCTGGCATAGGCAATTGATGTAACTCACACAAATACTGAATATTTAAAATTGATGAATGTCTTTTAAGATGTTTAGGTATTTGTAAATGGAATTGATTACTTAAAGAGATTTATTCTGTAAAAATGAATAATTATTGTAAGACTGTTGCAAATGTATAGTTAACATTGCTAAAGTGTTAGTATGTTCAAGGGATTGTAAGGAGAGATGTTTAAATTCATTAATTCCCAGGTTTTCATTCAGTCCTAGAAAGTTCAAGATTCCATTTTTTTGTGCAAAGTATCATCATCAACAACAACAAAACCCCCAAAACGAAATCATTACATTGTTTTATCTTCTCACAGGAAGGGAAAGGAAGCATAGCATTTGGTTCCCTGGTTTTCATCCTTTTTCTTTGTCTTTTCTTCCTTTTTGCTATTTTGGTGAAAGAAGAATGTGCAAAATAATTCCTTACTGGTAGTTCATACTTCAGTATTTAATAAAAAGCCTCTGAACATTCGTCAGATGATTTCTTACTTCCCCTTCCTTTGTTCTGGTCTAGTTGGTTAAAAAGAAAGAGCAGAGACCCAACAGATCTGGGACTTGTTTAACTGTGACACTTTGTAATGACAGGGTCATGCTCTCAGGAGTTCCTACGAACACAACTTATCAAAGAGGGGAGCAAAGAGATGGCAGTAATATTACCAAAGGACTCCAGTTTATTTATATGCAGGCTATTATGCCATATCTTCCTCATCCTGTCCCCACAGAATCACATGGAAGGTCTTATTAATGCATCAACAGGCTCTTATCATGAGTATTTAAAAAAATAACCAGACACACAGTTCATGACTGGACACCCCCCGCTCCACACACATACCCTTAAGGCAAAGGTGTGAGACTGAGTGTTATAGTTTTTGTTCTGCATTGTGTGATAAGATTGCTATTATGAATTAAAAAATATAATGGGGCATATACTGCAGCCTGAATACTAAATATCAAACACTTTTAATAATATAACATTAGAAAATATGAGTATGCATTAGAATCAAATTTTAGAAATTCAATATTTTATAAAGGAATTATAAATAATAACAATAGGAAAGTTAGCATCTTTAGCATAAATATTTAATCCAAAACATAGCAATTAAAATGACTGCTATTTATGTGAAAGTGCCTTCCCTGTGTATTCAAAATGATTTGATGTTTATTATTTACTATTCACATGTTACACCTCTGCAAGCCAGGTTCCCATTGTATAGATGAGAAAATAGAGGCTCAGAGAAATTAAGAAACTTACAGTCACACAACAACCAACTTTGACAGCTGGTATTCAGAAGAACCCAAAGAGAGTAAGTCAGCTAATTATATTTTAATGGAAGCTAACGATGATAAACAACTATGAATCATAATAAGAATTATTTTCTTTTCTAGAAAATAGACTATTTTTTAGTTCAATATGATTTTATTTAAAAATGTGTACAGCTGAAGGAGGGATCTAAATGCTGTGCTTCCTTTCCCTTCCTGTGAGAAGATAAAACAATGTAATGATTTCGTTTTGGGGGTTTTGTTGTTGATGATGATGATACTTTGCACAGAAGAACCCAATTTTCACAGTATATATTTGGCAATTTTAGCTTTGTAGTTGATAGTAACAGAAAAGAAAGTTTCTGTTCAAGATCCTCACTCCAGCACACTGAGTCAGGTGCTTGGCAAGATGATACACTTCCTGGTCTGAAGCTCACAGCCAATCCTCTCACCCAAGTGGAACACCAATTCTCCTTCAGGCACACACACACACACACACACACACACAAGGTCTTATTTTCACTGCTCTACACAAGGCCCTGAGAATCCTTAATTTTAAAGTTGGGAAAAAGGGGAAAGGATTCTTTAACTCATTGTCTGCAACAAATCCAACTACCTTTTAACTCTTAACAATTGCAATTATAAAATACTTGAAATTTATGAGATGCTCCATACACTATTTTTTAAAGCAGTATTAGATTATCTAATAATGCAAAATTGAGTAGAAAATATGGAGAGTTGCTGTATACCCCTGCTTCTACACACAACCTCACCCACTATCAATAACTTGCACCACAGTGGTCCATTTGTTACAATCAATGAACCAACATTGATACATCATCATCATCTAATGATGTCTGTATCTATATTAAGATTCTCTTTTGGTGTTGCACATTCCATGGGTTTGAATAGATGTATAATGACATGTTCCCACCATTAAAATATCAAACAGAATAGTTTTGCTGCCCTAAAAGTCCTCCCTGCCCTGCCTATTCAAAGTTATTCCATTTTGAATATTATCTCCTACATTATTTTTTAAAACCTTGTTAGATCTCAGTTTCCTCAACTGTAAAATGAGAGGTCAAACTAAATTATCCATTTGCTTCCTCCAAAGATATTATGAATGTATTTGCAAATGGAAAAATCTTTCTGATCTACAGAATTTTGAAAATAATATGGATTAGGTTTCTGAAGTCTCCTGTAAGTTATTCATTATTAGCCCTAGTTCCGTGAAATTCAAAGGAACCCTTGTGACATGCTGTCAGCAATTCAGGGTTACAGGCCTCACTCTTCCATAGCAGTCGCAGGAGGAAGCTGACCCCACCTCTAGAAGGTGTGGCCAGTCAATGCAATCAAATTTAATGATGGCAAATATTAAAGACACCATATTCCCTGAAGGCCTTAAACTATATATCACTCTCAAGATGGATTTTACTTAAAGACAGAGTTAGTTACATGAAAAGAATTTCACTTCAAGTATGGAGTTAATAACAGGGTTGGATTAAACTGTAGCTAATTGGTTAGGCATAGCCAGCTCAACTAAAATTCACCAAGTGAACTGTATGTAAGCAACATGGAAAATAGGAAAATGAGAAAATTGGAACTTGTAGCTAAGTCCTTGCTCTTAGAGATCAAAGACAACACATAAGTAAATACGTATTTCATTAAAGTATGCCAAACTTTAAATAAAATATGCTAACCATTGAAATAAGAACTATTTTTCCCTTAGTAGGTGGTACTCAGCAAGACTTGAAACGTGGGTGCCTCCAATTCACAGGACTAATGCCAGCTACTAAACTAATTTAATAAAACTATAAGTATAATCACGAAATGGGTCCTGGAGCTATTACTCCCATGAAATCATAAATCCTCTCCCATCTTTCCGGCCCATGGTTGTCCAGCGTGTGCATCCCGTTTCACTGGTCATGTCTTTCAGGCAAAGCAATTAAATTTTCGGCAGGATTAACTCATTAGACAATTATTAATCATGAAAACCAGTGCAGTGCTAAATTGTTTATTCCATTATCCAGACGAAGAAAATTATTACAGACAATTTTGTTTTTTTGAGACAGAGTCTTGCTCTCTTACCCAGACTGGAGTGCAGTGGCGTGATCTCGCCTCACTGCAACCTCCGCCTCTCGGGTTCAAGCAATCCTCGTACCTCAGCCTCTTGAATCTAGAACTACAGGATGCACCACCATGCCCGGTTAATTTTTGTATTTTTAGTAGAGATGGGATTTCACCATGCTGGCCAGGCTGGTCTCGAACTCCTGACCTCAAGTGATCCACTCGCCTCGGCCTTCCAAATTGCTGGGATTAAAGGCATGAGCCAATGTGCCCGGCCTAAAGGCAATTTTGTCTAGAACAATCATGGTGGCTACCCTCGATCAGCTCATGTACATCATTTTGAATGAACCTTTAGATTCTAGGTAGAGATTGCCTAACTTGGTATTTTTCAGCCTTCTTTTTTTTCTTTATCATTCACCTAAGGAGGATTTTAGGCATTATTTTTCTTAATTGCCATTTCCAATGAAATTTTAATACATCAGACATTCTGTATATCTCTGCATTCTATTGTATATCTGTGTTTTATACATAAGACAAATGTTAATTTGGTTAAAATCTACAAAAACTCTAAAAGCCAATTTCCATCCCCTTAGGGGCAATATTGCTTCTGTTGAGAATGCATGACATAGATGAACTAATTAGTAGCCAAGAAGAAAGCATACGGTATCTAGACACGTCTCTACTATACCACTGTGTGTACTCACTCATAATATGAATTATAAAACCAATGAGGGCCCACTTTTGGGCAGGTATGGTATTATACAATACTTACTTAAATATTATGTATCTTATATCAAAACAAGGATTTTTTAAGGCAAGCAGCACTTCATCTTTATTTTTGTAATTATCAGCAAAGATTAAAAAGTGCATTGAATAATTTAGGTTTTGCTGAATGGATGAATGAAAAAGTGAATGAATGAGTGAATGATTATTATGTAATAGGACACAGAAAACAGTTTTGCTGGCCTAAAAGTCCTCTCTGCCCTGTCTATTCAAAGTGTTTTCTTTTGAATAGGCGGGGCAAAGTCACTGACTATTGAGGAGTGAAGAAATTATATCGTCCATCTGTATCAAAAACTATCTTATACAGAATTTCACATTCAAGTACTTAGTAACAACTAATTTCAGGAGCAGAGTATGCACCTCAACTGTACCTGATAGGCAATCAAAGTCATATTGAGGTCAGCTGGGGTTATATGATGCAAACTTGCTCTCCTTAGAGTGTATATTTACTAATAAGTGACAACCAAGTATCCACTCTGCCTTTATTTCCTAATATGTTTAACAGAGGCGACTCACTTTTTAAAAAAGAAAGTTAATTATTTTTGTACTTCTTAAAGATCGTAACACTTCAAACGTTTGCCTCCCACTTGTGGGAAAGAAAAATTATAATCTGCACAGGATTATCAATGAGTGAAACACTGGAGTGTTTCCGGCATATTTACATTTGTTGGCTGCTTCTGCAGCTAAATGCCAAAGAGGAATTTGTCAAAGAAAGAGACTTGCATATACTGAATTCAAAGCATTTTCAAAATCAATACATTTCTTACACGAAATAAGCAAAATATATATGTACAGAGGCTTTGAGTAATTCACAAAATGATGGTGTTTTCCCCTAAATGGCCCTTAAATCTCAATCACAGGCTAAGATTTGTCTACTTAATAAATTATTTCATTGCCATGGGACATGAAGCTCTCCTTTTGTCTTTATTTGTAAAATGGAAATAATTCTCTATTGTGCTATATATACATATGTTCTCTCTCTCTCTCTCTCTCTCTATATATATATATATATGCTATATTTTTAAGGCAGTCTATGCACTATGAACTATGAAATCAAGGAATGCTATTACTTGGTTGTTTTAGAAGAGTTTTGAGGGCCCTTACTAAACTTGTCAAACACATACACACATACCCCCACACACAACACAACACACACACACATAGACTTGCATACTACACATCAATTTATATTTCCCACTCAAGTCACCAGATTATTACCAAGTGTACTTTTTCCCCTTTCTTTAGAAAGTGAATGCAAGCATGTTAAATTAATAGGATTCCTTTTTCATAGAGTGTACATTCGAACTGCAATAATATATAAAGGTAAAGTAGATTATGATGCAAAACTTAAGCTGATGATTATATTGCAGCACCTGGTATTTCTAGAGTAAAGTTTGGCTATGAACCTTACAGTCAATTATTATGCCAGGCAAAGTTTCCCACAATAAAATTTTGATTTTTGTTGAAATCAGGGCACTTGATATCCACAATGATGTAATTAACTTTTACTTAAAACATTGGTATGTTGTTTTTCAAATCCAGGGATCACAGGGTCAATTTTACTTTCCTTAGCATAGGAGATTAGAGGAAGCTTATATTTTCTCATCAGTAGGGTCAAAAATACATTCCCTTACAAATTTTGGAAAGTGCAATCAATCAGTGGGATAATTTTTAAATGTGAAGACCGGTTCTCACACCTATTAATCCAAAAATTAAATTTATTTTGGAATATTCATGGCCTTCCATCACCTTCCTGAAATAGCTGTAAAGTACATTTTATGGACATTTTCTCAAATGTATGAAAATCAGCGAGTCTCATATCTTCATAAGGAACTCCTATAGAATATCATTAGTAATTAAAAAAAAAACAGCACATTATGGCTTTGGTTTAATCTTAAAACTCCCTGAAATTAAGTATGTATAACTTAAAATGGAACATAAAATAATTGTGTCTGGAAAGCACAATTTAGCATTTAATGAAGAAAACATATAAAATTAGATTGAAGAAGTCATCCCATATGGTGTTCTTTGATGTAAATAGAAACCTTTTTTTTCTTTTTGTTACTCATTACCTACCCACTCTTCCTGTCAACGCAAGTGTGACTTTCAATTTTACAATTTTTGGAATCATGTTAATGGTTTCAATGATATTTACTGGTATTAAAACGTTTTTAAGAAGACAACAAAATTAGGAAAAATAATATGAAAGTAAAAATTTCCAGAGAAGACATTTTAGGAGAAAAAAAACATTATAGTACTTTCATATTCAGTTACTATTTATAAATCTTCAATTCAATAAATTAGGTAAACTGAAAATTGAGAGTGACCTTTTCCAGCTCCTTCACATTACAAATGTGAACCAATGAAAATTTTTAAAAACTAACTTTAAAATAGAATGTAATTTTCCCAGAGAGAAGAAAATTAGGAAAATATAATAAATGGTCCTAATTATCTGCAAAAGATCTTATGTTTTTTCCTCCAATTTCCTATTATTTTTCTTCTCATTATTTTGGGAGGTCACAAGTTGTTTTATCCTATGAAATACGACTTCTCAAATGCAGTCAATGATGTTTTTGGGGGGAACTTTTTGTGACACTAAATGGGATAAGCCAGTGAGGCACCCATGTTTCCAATATAGGCAGAGACCAATTTCTGTATCTTGGGTTTGATACTGTGTCCTGCTGAGTAGAACTGACAGGAGTAGGAGCAATGGATTACCTCTTAGTACACTGAATGGAAGATGGGGAAAACAGAAAGTTTATAGAAAGAACCCTAACGAACCAGAGAAAATGGAGCTTACTGATTAGCCCATTGTGTAACACCACACCCATCCTCAACAAACTCCTCTCCTCACCACTACGTTGCTGAACCTCCACTTAATCATCAATTTTCCCCTTGTATGCAGAGTTAGCCAAATTCCCTTAAACAATGGATGAAACAACTCCAACTTTGGTGCTGACAAAACAGGAAGTAAATCTCAACTCTACCACTTAGGATCTGTGTAACCCAGTCCAAACCAGTCCTCAGTGATTTTGAAGATTAAAGAAATCATCATTTTGGAAAGTACCCGAAGTGTCTTTTGTAAAATTGTAGGTTGAATCCTTTGCAGCACTGAACTAAAGCCCTGTTCAGAGAAGGCACATTCAGTACTCAGGGCAGATTTTTGTTACAAGAAACTGTAAATTATTGCACCTACATGATTTCTTGGGCACTCAGAGGAAGTTTGAGATCTCCAACTAAATTTCAGTCTGAAAGGGTTTCTAGTTGAATGAATGTAGGAAAAACTAAAAATGTAAAGAACAAAACCTGATGGGAAAGATTCTAATCCCCAGTTCTAAAACAAAAACAAAAACAAAAACAAAACAAATTCTCAGGACCAGCAGGGGCAAAACTGCTGCTTTTTCCTGGACAGGGCACATGTATGGCAAATTGTACCTTCCTCTTCAGAAGCCAGAACATAATGCAACCCTGGCTGAGGAGTCCACAAGTGTTGTTTTAGGAGAGTTTCTCTGACCTCAAGGTAGTTCTGTTGTATACCTGACATTGGGAAATGATCCTGAATGTTATGCCAAAATGTTTTATAAGTGTACTTGATAGTAACATGGTCCTGAAGCAGTCCTAGAACACATGAGGAAACCGTGTAGTCAGCCATCATCAAGAATGAAAAGTACACATGTCTCCTAGGTTTCAGGTTCCAACACCAAAACCCATAGCTAGAAAAGTACTACACTGTTCATCACCACAGCTTTCTTCCTGCCTAACTTTTGGAAGCAGACTTAAGTTAGGAGAATTTCTAAGGATATACATATTGAGCCCTGAAAATCCAGAAAAAGAATTATTACTGTATTTCACAGATTGCTCTTCTGAAACTAATCTTCCTGTCCATGAGATATCTTCACCATGGAGAAATTCTAAGAAAGCACTAGAGACTTAGTAGTTTAAGGTAGTTCTTAGTCAGTGATACCCAGTCAGTTGATTAATTTTAGATGCATACAGCTATGATTTTATGTAACCCTCTTATCAGTCCTCAAATCACCACAAACTTAGCAGCTTAAAACACCCATGCATTAACTCATAGTTTTTCTGTAGGTCAAAAATCAGGGCATGGAATGAGTAGGTCTTCTGTCTAGCATTTCATTGGGTTGAAATAAAAATGCTGGCCAGGGCTGTGTCCCCATCAGATGTCTAAAGTGGAGAAGGCTGTAAACCCAAGCTCTCTCAACTTGTTGACATAATATTTTTTTCTCATAATTGTAGGAACCATGTTTTATTTTATTTTGCCTTAAATTTTTTTATTTGTGCATGTTTATGGGGAACATGAGAAATTTTGTTACATCTATACACTACATAGTAGTCAAGTCACAATATCTATAGTCACCATCACCTGAGCACAATAAATTTTTGTCTAGTCATCCTACTCTGCTATCAAACATTGAGTTGATTCCTTCTATCTTACTGTATGTTTGTACCCGTTATCCCACTTATCTTCATCCTCCCACTTCTTCTCTGTCTTCCCAGTCTCTGTTATCTATTTAGGAACTACGTTTATGTTGTCTTGAAACTCATCACCTTGGGGCCACTCTCAGCCTCCAGGGCCTACTCTCAGGTTCTTCCCATGTGGCTGTCTCCATTGGGCCTCTCACACTCACAATTTTTCTCACCAGGAAGACTTACATTCTTGTTTAGGGCACATCTGTTTGGGTCAGACCCACCTACACTATTTCCCTGTCATAACATCAACTAATTTGGGACATCAATTATGTCTGCAACGTCCCTTCACAACAGCACCCAGATTGAATAACTAGGAGAGGAGATTTGTGTGCAACAGAGGGCAGGAATCTTGGAGGTGATCCTAGAATTCTGCCTGACACATTGTTGCTAATGTTTTTAGAATATATGAACGTATTCAGTTACTCTATATGCCCAATAATTATGAAAATAAATACATTCATGACTGAAGATTATCTACTTCATCTTCCACAATGGCAAGAAAGAAGTAAATAATAAATGATTTAAGGGCAGTACTTTTTCCCAAACCCTTCTATCTAGGGATAATAAGAGAACAAAGGGGTTTTGTAGTTTGGTTCTCCCTTTTAAATTTTTTAAAAGTAATTTTTAGTCACTGATAAAAATAAATATATATATTTTTCACCTTCCACATTGTTTTTTTCAAGTTGCCAATTATGGAGGAAACAAAAAAATTTTTAATCACTTGTCATTTTACATGCATGTGATATTTGGATTTTACATGCATGTGAAATTTGTAATAAAAATTGTAACACAAGTGCTATCACTGCATAAAGTTTGAATCCCACAAAATATTTCCATATATTAAGCTCTTTGAGGGAATAATATTTCTGAAAAGTGAGTGCTAAGCTTTGTTTAAAGTGGAATTCATGATTCAAAATAAATCTGAAACAACACAAGTAATCTTAAGGGATTTGAAAGCATCAAAGACAAATGGCTGTTAGTTTCTTGTTTTTGTCAAGGTTTTCAGTTGGCTTCCTTTAAATTACTCCATTGGTTTGGATTTAAAGGCTCAAAATATGACATTCTTCCAAACCGATGAACTATACCAGAGCATATAAACTTACTTTATCTTAGTTGAAAATGTTGTACATCTGTACAAAATTTATATTTGGATTTTCTTTTTTTATATGCTTAGAATAGCTTTAGTTTTATGATTATGTTATGTAAGGTTAGAGAAACCCGATAAAGTTTAGTCTCAGTATGACCCAAATAAAGGAGATTATTTTAACCTTGTTTTTGGTTTTGTTTTGTTTTTCCCACAGAATTGAATAGAATCAGGTGGGTAAAGAAAACACCAGTGATGGATATCTCCATCAGTGTCATTTTTTTGCAATAACCTCGAAATATTCTCAGTTAGTAGATTTAGAACTGTTACAGATTGCAAAATGGCCACACAGATTTGCAGCTCCTTTACCATAGGTGGAGCCCATTTTCCCAGCCCTTGCAACTTCCTTTCACAACAGGAACTCATCTGCCACTATGTGAACAGACACCAGCTTCCTGGGGTTTGAGAGACCACATGGAGCAAGTCCCCAGCCATACCTTATGGCTCCTGTCCCAGTTATCTCAACAGAGGCTCAAACATGCGTGAGCCTAGCAGCCTAACAGCAGTATGTGGGGTCATCCATAGAACCACTGCAGGTGAGCACAGCCCTAATTGTTGATCCAAATAAATATAAGAAAACACATGGTGGTTGTCTAAGTGACTAGGTTTTCATTAAAAGTTCAAAGATACAAAACCAATACATTTTGTCTATTTTCTTTCATTACAGTCACTAGAGGTTATAACATCTAACTTCCATTGCTTCATATATACCTTTTACAACCTCACCTTTTTAACCTTCTCTTTCACTTTGTATAAAAGGTAAATGTCATCCTCCACCATTTCTGTTTTCTCACACCCATTCCCCAGATAAATTCTATTATAGCTTAAATCTATGCTCCTCTCCATTTTCATCCTACTAGGCACAGCCCTAGTTTGCACTTCCATTGTCTTCTACTTGCATTAATGTAACAGCTTCCTAAACACACTTCTTAAATACAACACTTTCTCTCTCATTTGCATCCTGTTGACATGTTTTGCCTATAGAACCCTCTTTCTGAAATACCAAACTGCACATCTTGCTCTCTTTCCTGTATCCTTCAATGGTTCCCGTTGCCTGTGAATAAGTCCCAGGCTCAGAATAACATATGAACCCTAGATATCTTTTAGTTGACATTTCCTGCATCCACATGTGACACTCTATATAGTCCAGACATAAATAATTACTTCAAACTAAGAATGATCAGTAAATTGTTCATGTAGAATCTGGACTATAATGTTCCCATCATTCTCCTTCTGTATAAATTCTGTTCATCCTCAAAATTCATAATCCCTAGACAAATTTCCTTGATTATACCCTCACTCCATTTTCTGCTCTCAGTATAATTATTAAATAAGTTATATCTGGTTATGCAAAATATAATGATTGAAGTATATGAGGCATAGTCTTTTTGACTCTTACAGCCATGAAAATCTTTGTCCTTTAAGGCAATTTTAAATTTACAAAAGAGCCATAGCTAATTTGGCATCAATCAGGTCAGTAAAAAAAAATTAAAAAATTTATTGACAAATGAAATTGTATGAATTTGTGGTATATGACATGATGTTTGCAAATACGTATCCATTGTGAAATGGCTAGACGAAGTCAATTCACATGTACATTACCTAACATACTTATCATGTGTTTGTGGTGAAAATGCTTAAAATCCACTTTCAGCAATTTTAAGTATATGGTACATTGTATTAATTACAGCCACCACATATTGTACAACAGGTCTCTTGAACTTATTCCTTATGTCAAACTGAATTTTGTATCCTTTGGCCAACATCTCACTGATCTTACCTCCCTCCCTCCAGCCCCTGGCAACCACCTTTCTACTTTTGGCTTCTATGAGTTTGATGTTTTTAGATTCCACATGTAAGTGAGACAATTTGGTATTGAAGAAAATGATTTTACCTGTTGACTTTGCTAACAGGAAAGGAATAACTGAAATATTTTTATTTGAAGCTTTGGACAATTTATTTAAAGTCTCAGGACCCATTTTCTTCATTCATAGAAAACAAAAATAATATTTACCTTGTCTGGTATATTCTATGTGAAAGTATTTCGGTGGTGTCTGGGACATATTTTTCCAATGAATATCAGTCATCTTTTCCTTGATGTGACTCATAAACTAGTTCTGATATCACTTAAAACAAACAAACAAACAAAAAAGTTTTCGACACTTGTTGGGGCTGTGATAACATTTTTGAAATACCTGTGTTGCCACTCACAGGGACCAGTTTGAAGGAAAACACTCATTTGCATGTGTAAGTTCTCACCTTCTTTTTTCAATAGTTGTCATGTGAGGTAGATTGCATTCCAGATACCTTGTCTGTAGATATGGGGCTGACTAGGGATTGGTATTTACCACACTCAAAGAGAAGACTGTGAAATTCCTGCTGGTTCTAATTGTTACTCACCTGAAATAGTTTGGGAATGAGGAGGTTTGAGGACCTACCAAAATTAGGAATGCCTTCCCTTCCTAGACAGGCTGCAATGTTTTGAGACTGAGGTATCTGGATACCCAGACTGAGAAAACAATCCAAAGGTTTTTATGTTTGAGAATTAAGAACTGGTACCTGTGCCACTTCCACATCCTGTTGAAGGTGGGAGGCTGCTATTGATGTATTCCCGGACCCAAGTCAGGAATGTTTTATGCAGCGTTCGTCTACAGGTATTCACATGCTCTCCATGGGCAGGACTGGAAGCCTACTTCTAATTCCTCTAAGCAGTTAGAATCCTCCTAACACTGAAGAACTAAAATTCATATTCTCCAATAGAATCAGTGAACATCAACTACCCATGCTCTTTTGACAAGAAGACACATCCCAGAGAAATTCTGCAACACACATCCTTCCCTTGTTGTGCAATTCTTTCTTTATTACTCTATTTTGTAGAAGACATATAAATCATAGGAGTTCCTTGCTCAGGCAATTCCATGTATTACATACAGGAAAGGAAAATAGATATGCCTAGGGGACTCCTCAAGGCTCTCTCACAAGACAGGATTGGTAGCAGAAGATTGTTGAGAACATGGGAGGTTTGGGACCCTGAGTTCACGAATGGGCTTTTAAGATTTAAATGTTCATATGTGAAATGGCTCGACTGTTTTCATGTGAGATGTTTCTATAATTCGTATGTAACATTTTGTCACTTTAATTATTTTCCCAGAACAAGTTATATACACAGAGATTATCTTTTCATTAACACTGGACATGCAGTTGCTTGGAAGAGAGTTCCTTATTCAGTCTTTGTTTCTTTTATTGTTATAGATGTATTCGGGGATTTAACTTCTTGAATCAACTTTGACACTACTTTTATTTCATCAATCTCTTTCCTTGTTTTTCATAGTGTTTTGAGCTTGGTTTTGCTTCAGCTGATACTGATACTTTTGGGGTTTTTTTTGTTTGTTTGTTTTGCCTTTGCCTGATACAATCTGGTCCATGCCCCTCTATTTAGCCTTTCTTTGTCATTTGGTGTTACATGTGATATTTTCAGTAGAAAAAACATTGCTGGACTTAGTACCTTAACCTAGTTAATTGCCTTTGCCTTTGAAAATTTCATTCTATTTACTTTTAGAATGATAGCTGATATGTTTCCTTGTATTTCTTTCATCTTATTTTATATTTATTAAATGTGTGCATTATTACTGAGGTACAATTTCCGAAAGGTAAAACACAAATTTCGACTATGATGTTCAGCAGTTTTTTTACATGGGAGCATATGGTGATGCAACCATCACCCAGATCAAGATATATAGGACATTTCCATTATCAAAAAAGGTTTCTCATGCTCCTACCCAGTCGACAATCCCTTCCCTAAGATAACCACTATTCTTAATTTTGTCACCATAAATTAGTTTTGTCTGTTGCAGTTTCTGATGTAAATGTCTATCATCAGTATGTACTGTTCTGTGTCTGTCTTCTTTTACTCAATATAAGATTTTTGGTATTTATGAATGTTGTCACATGTATTGCTTGTTTGTTCCTCTTTATTTCTAGGTGGTATTTAATTGTATGGCTGTATGAAAGTTTTTAAATTCATTGCCCAGGTAATGGACATTTCGATAGTTTTTGTTTCTTCCTATTACCCATTAAGTTTCTCTCTATACATTTTTTTGTCAACTCTTTGTAAAGAAAGGTACCCATTTATTTTGGGTATACGTTTAGGAATGGAATTGCTGGATCAATTTAGTAGGCATATGTTTAATCATATCAGAGACCATTAAATAATTTTTCAACAAGTATCATTTTATATTCTCACCAGCAAAATATGAGTTTCAATTATCCAGTCACTTTGCTATCACTTCATATTGTCAGTTTTTAAAAATTTACCTATTCTGCTACATAGGTTCTGATATCTCATTGTGATTTTAATTTATATTTCTGTTGAATATCTTTTCCTATGTTAATGGAAATTTGGTTATCTTCTCCTATTAACTGCCTAACAAAAACTTTTATCCATTTTTTAAAAAAATTAGCCCATCTTAAAACAGGGTTGTTTGTCTTTTTCTTGATTTGTAAGTTTATTATAAATGTCGATTAAAGGTGTTTTGTTTGATATATGAATTGTACACATTTTCTCACCATATGAGAGTTACAAAACTTTCTTAATTGTGTATTTTTGAAGGCATGTTTTTCATCTCCATGTAGTTCAATTTACTCCTTTTATTACTTATTAAATAGTGCAATTTTCATCCTGACCAAGAAATTATCACTAATGCTGAGGTTAACAACATACATTCCTATATCCTTCCAGAAGCTTTATAGTGTTAGCTCTTGCATTTTGCTCTCGGTTACATCTCAAATAAATTATTGTGAATTTGGGTCAGAGTATACTCTTTCCATATAGGCATCTAGTGTTTATAGTATAATTGGTGAAAAGACCTTGCAATCCCCATTGAATTTTGGTAGTGCCTTTGAAAAAAAAGCTAGTTATCATTTATGACTAGTTGTATTTCTGGACTCTACTCTGTTGCTTTGATTTATTTTTGGTCCTTAGGTTAACACCACACTATGTTTGTTACTGTAGCTTCATAGTAAATCCTGAAATTAGATAATGTAAATATTCCGATTTTATTCCTTATCTTCCATCCTTGTCTTGGTTGAAATAATTCCTTTGCACTTCTGTATACATTTGAGCAACAACCTGTTAATTCTAGTAAAATTTTTGGAATTTGTATTGGAATTGGATTGAAATTTTATATCAACTGAAACAGAAATTGCATTATAAAATGATGAGTATTCTAATACGTCTCCATTTATTTCAATCTTCTCTAAGCCCTAAAACACTTTATACTTTTCGGTGTAAAAATCCTGCTGTCTTCCATTGAAATTGCATCCTTAATACTTAATGTTTTCGAATGCTATGGTGAATGGTATTCTTTATGAATACCATTTTAGAGCCATTTTCCAACAGTTTGTGCCTGTTCTATAGGCAAGCAATTGATATTTTCTATTGATCATGTATCCTGTGACCTTGCAAATTATTTTGAAGTTTTAAAAATAGATTTCATAGGATTTTATGGGTGTAATGGCATGCCTGTGAGTAATGACAGTTAAGACAACTTTACTTATTTCATAAATCTAATCTTTCATTTCTTTTCCCTTGCTTTATCCACTGGTGAGGACCTTCAGTAAAATGCTGTCTAGCAATGGCGAGAGTAGACATCTTGTCTTCTTCTCTGAATTAAGAGTAAAATGTTTAATATTTAAACATTATGTATGTCTAGTTTTTTGACATATCTTTTGTCAGACTGATGAAATTATCTTCTGTTCCTAGTTTTTTGAGAATGTATACCATAAATAGATGTTATTTTTATCAATTGCTTTTTTCATCTATCAATAACTTTCTTCTTAATGACTTTGTCTCTCTCTCCCCTCCCTCCCTCCCTCCCTCCCTCCTTCCCTCCCTCCTTTCCTCCCTCCCTCCCTCTCTCTCTCTCTCTCTCTTGCTCTCTTGCTCTTTCTTTCTTTCGTTCTTGTTGCCCAGGCTGGAGTGCAGTGGCACGATCTCGGCTCACTGCAACATCTGTTTCTCAGGTTCTAGTGATTCTCCTGCCTCGGCCTCCCGAGTAGCTGGGATTACAGGCACCTACCACCATGCCCAGCTAATGTTTTTGTATTTTTAGTAGAGACGGGGTTTCACCATGTTGGCCAGGCTGGTCTTGAACTCCTAACCTCAGGTGATCCACCTGCCTCAGCCTCCCAAAGTGTTGGGATTACAGGCATGAGCCACTGTGCCTGGCCTGATTGATTTTCAAGTGCTATACCAACCTTACATCCCTGAAATAAAGCCCAGTTGGTCATGATATGTCCTTTTATATTTATCACTGAATTCATTTTTTTATTGTTTTATTAGGATGTTTACATCTAAATTCACAAAAGGTATTGGTCTATAATTTATTTTTTCCTGCGAAATTGTTGCTAAGTTTTGGTATCAAGTTTTAATTAGTCTCATAAAGCAAGTTAGGAAGTTATTACTCTTTATTTTTTTAAGGAATGTGTGTATTGTTGCTATTATCATTTTCTTAACCGTTAAGACAGAATTCTGAAGACCGGACCTGGATTTTTAAGCTGAGGGGTTTACCCCCTAATTTTAAAATTCAATTCATTTAACAGATAGAACAATATTCAGAGCTTCTCATTTTCCCTTTCCCTTAGTTTCAGTCAACTATATTTTTTTAGGATTTTATTTGTATCAGCAAAGATGAAAATTGTATTAGCATGATGTATTTCAAAAATAATGTTCTTATTAACTTAACCATTGTAGAATATTTAGTGATGCCTTCTAGATACAGTTTTTGGTGTTTATTTAACTTAAGGGTGTGTGTGTGCATGCGTGTGTGTGTGTGTGTATGTGTGTGTATGTGTCTATGCATGTGTGTAGATGTATTTAATTTCCAAATATAAGTGTGTTTCTGAATGTATCTTTCTGTTACTAATTTCTTCATAAATTGCATCTGTAGAGTAAGTTCTGGAAAATTTATAGCTTTATATTTTTAAATATTATTTCCCCTCTACTTCTTCCTTCTGGGGCCTCTAAGTCTATATATGCTAGACTTTCTCATTTAATTCTCAGAATCTCTAATTGTGTTTTATATTTTCCGTTTCCTCTTCTCTTAGAGAGATATTCTGAAGGAATTTTCCTAGATATCTTCTTCAGTATACGTCTTTTCTCTTTAGCTGTTGCAAGTCTGCTTTCAACCTATGACCGAGATATTGCTTCTTAAAAAACTTTCAGTAATCATCCTTTATATTGCTAGGAGCTTTTTAACAATTTCCAGACACCTGTCTTCATTTTTAATAGCCAGCAGTTGCATGCATATTTTTGTGAACTGACTCTTACTTATTTAAGCATTTTATACTCATCCATTCTATAGTCTCCATCTGAAGATTCCAAAATTCCACACACAGTGTGCTCTTTGCTGTATCTCTGGATGCCCACGATAGTGGCTTTCCTTCACAGGTGCCCAATAATCTCTGACTGTACACTTAGTTTTGACCATAATCATTAGGATTCACAGGCTTAATGTGGAAGTGCCTGTTTCTTCTGTAGTCAGGGAATAATGCCCCCCTTGGCCAGCTTCCTTCTTCTATGTGTTTGCCAAAGCATGGAGCTCACAGGTTAAGCTTCTTCAACTCTCCTCCAGCCTCAGGTTTATTACCTGCTATCACATGGACCCTTAGGAAATCAGGTTTATTATCTGCTATCACGTGGACCCTTAGGAAAACCTTATCTCTTCCAGCACCTTCTGGATGAGTCTTTAACCCTGTACTTCTGGCTATAGATTAAGCTTGTTTTCTTTTGCATGGAAGTATTACATCACCCCTCGTGAGACCAGGTATATTTTTCCAATTCTCTTTCTTCCACTGAATATTCCAATTGCAAAGTGTTCTGTCTATCCATCCATCTACCTATCTAGAAAGACAGATAGATACCTAGTAGACAGATTATACATATTAGTAGCTATGTTCAGTTTGAAACATTTTAAATTTTACTCTGTCTTGCATTACTTCTCATGTACTCATTAGTATTATCTTAAAATTCAAGCCACTTAATTTTATTCTGCAATTCACAGAAAGAAGCATAATTCTATAATATTTCAATGAAACATGTGTGTTATAAAAATGTTTGAATTTGTCATTATTTTTAATTGAAAAACGTATACCATATGAACGGCTTATAAACATTCAAAAGGTATGGGCATTGAACTCTTTACCCATTCTATTAGGACAATCCTCATTGACAGGTGGATTGGAGGGATTGAAAAATAAAATTATATGTTGGCATAAAAATTTTTTAAAGGGTGAAATTTTAATATTTTCCTTTATGCTTTTTATAGAGTGGTTTGAATTTATACTTAACTAGGATGACTTATAAAGGGACATTTACTGATTTAAGTTTGGAGTTTTAATTATCAGAATTCAAGTAGATATGACAGTTCCTTTGCCCTGTGTCACATCCAGTTAACTACAATAACCTGAAAAGATAAATACTACGCATTACTTTGGAATGTTTCAAAATTTTAATATTTTCAAAAGTGCATCTGGGTGCAGTGTTTTGTGCCTGTAGTCCTAGGTACTAGGGAGGCTGAGGCGTGGAGGATCGATTGAGCCCAGGAGTTCCTAGTTGCAGTGAGCCATGATTGTGCTACTGCACTCCAGCCTGAGTGACAGAGTGACACCCTATCTCAAAAAATAATAATAATAATAATTTAAATTAAAATGAAACTTACGTAAATGTTTTTATAAAACCATAGCTACCAGAATATGACCACTAATGAATAACTCTTACTGCATCATGCCCATTTTTTCATCATTATTTTTAATTATTTTTGTTATCAACAATATTACATTGACATTAGGATTTTTGTGAAAATATATTTTCCAGATAATATAAATTTGTACAATTCATCATTCAAGAATGTTTTTGTGTTTTTTTCAATAGAAAGTGAAAATGATAAAAAATATGAAAGAATGTCAGACGGGGACTTTCTAAATTCACACCTTTATAACATTGTTTACCTGTTTTTTATCCAAGTGCTAGACTCAGGTTTCTGATGAAAATAGTGCTTTGACATTATCCAAGGGAGTGGAACAACTGCATGAAATTAAGCAGCTTCATAAATCTTAAAGTTATTTGAATTCAATATTTGGTATTTATTTGTAGGCAAAAGTAAGACTCTAAAGATTTTTCACAAAAATAAAACAGTGATAAGCTGTGGCAATATAGTCTTTTTTTTAATCAATTATGATTTCCTTCTTTAAAATTTCAACTCCATTTTTTCTTGACGCAAACACTGCAATGCTCTATAATTCGGTTTCAGGTGATGATACAGCAAATATGCAATTTACTGTGCAGCTTCTGCTGCCATGTCCTTTTCAGCTGGCTTAACTGCTCATCCACTCAATATCTTCATGATAATGATATTTTGATATTTTGAGACCATCCCTTTCATTTATAGAGAGATTTCATGAGATTTCCAAGGTGGATCTGCTTCTCTCCTATTATCTTAAACTTGCTTTTGCATGTTGAACAAACATATTGAGGCCATGCTTTAAATTCTGGTGTCTTTGGAGAGGCATACACACGGATTAATTCACCAAAATGTCAGCTGTATCTTGTGGCCTGGCCATTGTGAGCATAAATAAATAAATAAATACATGCATACATAAAATAAACAAAGAACATTTACAAAAAGCTTTTCAAAATGTTTCTTCACATTTGTGAAAGCATCATAAGATTATGTAAGATTATGGATTTCCCAGGGTGAACCTCAACATCTTTCCTCTGACATATTTCTGACAACCTATCCTATTATCTGCAGTATCACAATGTGGTAGATAAGCCAGAACTTCCCCCCTCCCCCTCCCCTCACGCAAAGGAACAATTAAACTCACTGTGGTGGTTCCAATTAAAGCCAAAGCATCAGTAAAGCCCCACAAAAAGCTTCATCTTTTTCCAACTAACACGTACTCTCATTCTTCACCCTTACATTACTAAAAAATGTATATACAGTCCAGGGTCCTCCTGCACTCCCTTCCACCTCCCATCCCAACCTGATTTCAAGTTCCATGCCTGGGCCAATACAGGTCTTCCCAAAGTCATCTGTATCTTTCACTTTACTGAATTTAAAGAACATTTCCCAGTTATTTTGTGCATTTCCTCACAGGATTCATCTCTGCTGACCACTGTTACCTACTTGAAAAATCCTCTCCTGTCTCCATGTTTTGGGGTGAAATCTTCATGAATAATTTGGAAATATTAAGGTTTGTTGTGGGTGTGTTCAGAATGCCTTTAACCTCTTCACTGTTGAGTTGAATGAAGGCTGACAAACATGTTCTTGTTCTCCATAAGGATGACATTGAATGAATAATTCAATCATCATCTCTACAAGTAGTGTGACATCACCTTCCACTTCAGAACATAATGTCAAGTGAAAGCCTTAAGTGATTAATTCTCCATTCATCTAAGTATTTAAGTACTTAGATCTAAAATATTTATATTACTAAGTATTTACTGAATGCCTACTTTTCTAATTTTTATGTTTCTTAACCAATCCTACTTGGTAAAAGATACTGTGTTAAAAGACAGCATATTGCTGGGAATTGAGATAAATCAGACATGAATATTGAACTCATAAAGCATATTGTTCTATAAAGGAAATAAAATATATATGCCAATAGAGGGTTCATTATTACACACACACACACACACACACACACACTCTTATAAAGATATATGGCACCTACTACATGGCAGATATAGTTCTAAAAAATCAGACGTGGACCACCCCCCTCGTAGATCCTAAAGTGTAATAGAGAAAGCAGGCATTAATAAAACCATCTTACAAATATGAAGTTACAGTCATGATGAATTTCCTGTAGTGGGAGGTCCAAGGTACTTTGGTAGAACGTAATGGAAGGATATGCCCTGGTCAGGGCTGTGTGAGGAGCATCCACTTAGAGAGCGACACTCATTTTAGTCCTACTGTGAGACTGGGAATTGAATATGGGCAGAAAGGAGAGAAGGACAAGGGTAAATGACATGGCTTGGCTGTGTCCTCAACCAAATCTCACCTTGAATTGTAATAATCCCTATGTGTCAAGGGTGGAGCCAGGTGGAGATAATTGAATCATGGGTTGAATCATGGGGGTGGTTTCTCCCATACTGTTCTTGTGGTAGTAAATAAGTCTCATAAGATCGATGGTTTTATAAATAGGTGTTCCCCTGCACAAGCTCTCTTGTCTGCCACCATGTAAGACGTGCCTCTGCTTCTTCTTTGTCTTCCACCATGACTGTGAGACCTCCTCAGTCATGTGGAACTGTGAGGACATTAAACCTTTTTCCTTTACAAATTACAGTATGGTCTCAGGTACGTTTTTATTAACCAGCATTTCCCAGAGAAACAGAATGAACAGGGTGTGTGTGTGTGTGTGTGTGTGTGTGTGTGTGTGTGTTACATGAACAGCAGTATATATAGCATGTTTGAAATCAGCAAGACAGACTGGCAGGCTAGAGATCCAGAGAAGAATTTGTGCTACAGTCTAAAGTCCAATGGCCGTGAGGAAGCAGAATTCCTTGTTCCTTGGAGAGCCTCAGTCTTTTCTTACAAGGCCTTCAGCTGATTAGATGAGACTCACCCACACTATGGAGGGTAATCAACTTTCTTCATATTCTACTGATTTAAATGTTAAAAATATCTAAAAAAATAAATTCATGGCAACATCTAGACTGGTGTCTAACCAAAAGCTGTGCCTAGAGCAGCTGACACATAAAATTAAACATCACAAGGTGTTAGTTGCCAGCTTACAAGGCAAGGATGGAAGAAGCAAGCTGATGGACATGAATTAGTGAGTGTATTGAATCTTAACAGATGGCTGGCATTTGCACAGTCTGCTTTCAGAGTGTGGGCAAAGGTGCAGGTAAAGGTATGCCAGCTAAAGGGCACAAGCTAAACATGCAAAGGCAGGTAATTGCTGGGTGTGAGGCACATTGATTAATCTGAACTGAAAGTACATAAAGTCAATCTTGGAATATGAGGATGCAAAAACATGACAGGATCAGAATTTGGATAAGGAGTTTGATTTTATTTTATAGGCAATGGATTTTTCTTCCTTTTTGAGTAGGGAAGTGACATTATCACAGCTAGAAAGTGACAGTGCTTATATAACATAAGATGTACTTAGATAAAATGGAGTGCATGAAAAATATAATCAATTAATAGAACATGTACTATAACATATAATATAATATAATTAATATACTTCAGAATAGGCAAAGAAAACCACAATGCTAGTCAGTAAGAGTTCTCTGTATTACTAGTTATCAATTCAAGGTTACATTTTAAAATGCTTTTATTATATTGTAATCCATAAAGTGAATATATTTCAAAACCAAGGAATTTTGAAAGTGAAACACGATGACTTTATTTTCCTTAAATCCATAAAGGTTTCATTGCATATAAGCATAAGGTTTCACCTCCTTATTAAAAAATTCAATAATAAGTTAAATATGTGCTCAATTTTTCTGCCAAGTTAAGTACTAGACATCCAAGTCAAGAAAAGGAACGATTGATTATGCCATAAAAGCATTATGGATTGAAGGCTGTGTGTGTGTATGTGAAGTCATTTTGTGCAGCAAATCTTATCAACTCAGATTTAAAATGTAATTTATTTATTTTGATAAAACAGAAAACAGTAGTAGGCAAATACCAGCGAGGCCAGATTGTCCTTTTCACCTATGTTATGACAAACCCGTCCCATAGTGCAACAGGTAATCATCAAGACTAACTGCCGCATGAGTACAAGCAGGTTGTTACACGAAACTCTATTCTAAACTGCTGTCTTCAGCCCTGAGACATTTCATATAACCAAACCTGCACCTTGAACATGTAATCTTTTTCTCTTTTATCCCTTGAATCAAATCCACTTGATATTATACCTGGTGCATTAATCAATTGAGCTTTATTACCATTATACCATAGCATGTACCATAGAAAGTGTAGGAATTCTACACACTAAACATTGCTCACCATTCAAGAATTACTCCTGTTTTTTTAATAATAAAAAGTATTAAATGTATATTTTCAAGAATAAAAGATATTTAGTAAACAAATATACACTGTATTAAAGTTTATTATAATACAGGTACTACCTATAAAGTTTATAACTGTGGCATGTTTACAGTTTTCAGTTACTTGAAATTTTTAAAATTTTATGCTAAATATTTAAATAATTTTTCATTTCACTGTGCTTTTTTATCTACATTAACAACTGATCTGAGTCTTGAGCGCATGAGCACACACTCAAACATGCACACACGGACATGCATGTGTATGCAAGCACAGAAGCAAAAATGGAATGATATAGAATATAAAATAATCATTTTATTCCTGTTCCTTAAGAGTAGTGATTAAACTGATTTTTCAAAAGCTTTTACTCACAGTTCTTATATTTTAAAAAATTATTTTGCAATAAATGCATGCATTACTAACATATTTTATTTAGCTCTGTGTGTTTTCAAAGTTTGTATAAATGGGATCATATTAAATATATGGTTCTGACTTGGTTTTCACTCATTTTGATGTTTCTGAGGTTCGTCCATGTTGATCTGTATAGCTGTATAATATCCATTTTAGGGAAGCACCACAATTCATCCACTGTCTTTGCCAGTGGCTATCTGGGTCGTTTCCTATGTTTATCTATTACAAATAGATACAAAATGTGTGCAAATGCCTTTCATGCATATATACAGTAATTATGTAAGTAGTAGAATAAAACTTTGTTGTACATCATGTGCTATTCAAATTTACTAGGTAACTCAGATGTTTTCCAATATGCTATTAATAATTTACTTCCCCAAAAGTGATGACCCATCATTCCACATCCTCTTTTACACTCATCAAACACTTAAGAGTTTGGCCAATCACAGGAGTGCAAAATGTTATCTCATGATAGTTTTAATTTGTATTTCTTCCACTAATAATGAGAATGGGCATCTTTTCATATATTTATTGGCAATTTGTGTTTCCTCTATGAAATGCTTTCTCATGTATTTTCCTGTTTTCCTCTTGGTTTGTTTCAATTTTCTTTTTTGATTTGTAGATGTTATTTACCTATTTTGAAGAATAATCCTTTTGTTGGCAATATAGATGGCAAATATTTCCTCAGCTTGTGGCTTGCTTTTTTGTGTGTATCATTTGTTAATTGAGTCATATATCACATACAATAAAATTTACACATCTGAATGAAGTGCAAAGCTCAAAGAATTTTGACAAATACATACAACCATGTAGCCATTTATACTTAATGTGATTATTGCTATGTTGAGGTATAAGGCTACCATCTTGCTATTTGGTATCTACTTGTTCTATCCATTCTTTGTTCCCTTTTCCTCATTTTCTACTTCATTTTGGCTTAATTATCATTATTATTATTATCATTATTTTAGATTCAGGGACACATGTACAGCCTTGTCACACGGTAGATATATTGCTTCATGGTAAGGTTTGGGTTTCTAGTATACCCTTCACCCAAATAGTGAACATTGTACCCAGAAGCTGATTTGTCAATCTTCATCCCCGTCACATCCTCCCCACTTCTAGAGTCCCCTGTGTCTGTTATTTCCATGTGTGCCCAGCTCCCACTTGCAAGTGAGAACACATAGTATTTAGTTTTCTGTTTCTGAGTTGTTTTGCTTAAGATTATGGCCTCCAGTTCCATCCATGTTGCTTCAAAGGACATGATTTCACTGTGTGCTATGACCTTATAGTAGTATTCCATGGTGTATATCACATTTTCTTTACACAATCAATTGTTAGACACTTAGGTTGACTCCATAACTCTGCTATTGTGAATAGTGCTGCAATGGACATACAAATGCAGGTGTCTTTTTAATATAATGATCTGTTCTCCTTTGGCTAGACACCCAGTAGTGAGATTGCTGGATTGAAGGATAGTTCTCTTTTTAGTTCTTGGAGAAATCTCCATATCGTTTTCCATAGAGGTTGTACTAATTTACATTCCCACCAACAAGATATAAGCATTCCCTTTCCTCTGCATCCCTGCCAACATCTGTTGTTTTTTGACTTTTTAATAACAGCATTTTGGCTTAATTATTTTTATGGTTCCATTTTACCTCCTTTTTGGTGTATTGGCTATAACTTTTTTATTGCAGTGATTGCTTTGGTATTCATATTATGCATCATTAACTTATTATAGTCTACTTTTGATGATATGAGACCACTTCTAACCTTGCAGTGGTTAACTTCTATTTCCCATCCTGGAATACGAATTGAAATCTTCACAATACATCCTTATTATTTTGGTTAAAACAGTCAACTGTAAGAACAATATTACATATTTACTTGCATGGTTACTACTTCCAGAGTTTTTCATTTCTTTGTGTAGATCCATACATTTAGTTTGATAATTAATATCAATGATCAATATCATAATATTATTTATCAATGGGCTTAAAAGTATATTATTGTTTGTGACTTTTTTCTCCTTTTTTCTTGCCTCTGTGATATTTAATTATATTTATATTATTTTAGTGGTTATTTTATGGGAATCGTCTTGCATATTTATTTTAATAAAGCCTGGAACTATTCATTGTCTTCACTCTCCTGAAACCTGAATTGTTCTAATCTCACACACTTTTATCTTTTAAGACAGTTAAAATTTAATAATCTAATTAGTATAGTAGACAGAAGATTGCTATGAAATCAGACTATCTTGATTTTAATCCCAGCTGCATCTTTTCTTGGCTATAAAGTTTGGTAAATAGCATACTTTCCATGAGCCTGGATCTTCTGATGTGTAAAATTGGGACACAATATTTAATTGCATAATTGAAAGAATAGGATTGAAAGGCACAGAGTAGGGGCTCAATAAATATTAGTGACTTTCCCCTTCCTACAAGATTTAATCAGGCAGATTTTAATAAGGGAATCATATACACCCAATTTGGAATACTCAAGATAATATGGAAGCACATTCCCACCAACTGTTCATATTACGTCTAATGTAACACCACATTTAAAAAGAGAAGAAGATATAAAAACACTGCCTTAATGAATTAAAAAATGAGTGAATGTACTACATCTTAGCATGGAAATGACATAATATGCACCAGTCAACTGCTATACTTCAAAACTAGACACAGATTCTAATCCCATCTTGATTGTTGAATTATAACATTTGACGAGTCTCTTTAGTTCAATGGGTCTCACTCTAAATTTCTAAAATGCAGATATTGGATTATAATGTTTTTAACATGCTCTGGATTTCTACATTTTTTGGATTTTCTGATTTGATAAGTTGAGAAAGTAAATACATATTTCTTCGTTCATGAATGAAAGTATAGCAGGTATAGCATTTTGTCTTGTAATATAACCACACAGATAATTTCAGAAATGAGGCCAGGTGCAGTGGCTCACACCTGTAAATCCCAGCACTTTGGGAGGCTGAGGTGGGTGGATCACAAGGTCAGGAGCTCAAGACCAGCCTGGCCAAGATGGTGAAACTCCGTCTCTACTAAAAATACAAAAATTACCCGGGCGTGGCGGTGGGTGCCTGTAATCCCAGCTGCTTGGGAGGCTGGGGCAGAAAATTGCTTGAACCAGGGAGACAGAGGTTGCAGTGAGCCGAGATTACTCCACTGCACTCCAGCCTCGGCAAGAGAGTGAGACTCTGTCAAAAAAAAAAAAAAAAAAAAAAAAAAAAAAAAAAAAAAAAAAAAAAAAAAAGTTACCATGGAGGGAATATTTTAGATGAATAAAATTGTTCCATGTGCTATAAAGTGGGGTGTTTTGATAGAAATTGGTAGCTTCCCACTTAGAAACAATAAGGACCATACTTATTTTCCTCTGATTTTTTATAAAAATATGTTTTGCTGATGCAAGTTCCTGTACTGTAAAGTTGTTCTTTCTAAATCATAAAATACTTACTTTGATGCATTTTTATTTTTCCTTTTCAGAATGCTGATACATATAGCACTCTTCTCTCTGAGAGTGCACCAGGCTGTGCTGTTACTAATTGCTTTTTTCCATGTTAGGCTTACATGGTATAGGAAGTTATTGATTTTCTTTATAATGAGGGGCTGAATCTCATTGTCCTAAGTCACAATTATTTCTGCAAACTAATAACA
Source organism: Chlorocebus sabaeus (assembly GCF_047675955.1). Classification (NCBI taxonomy): domain Eukaryota; kingdom Metazoa; phylum Chordata; class Mammalia; order Primates; family Cercopithecidae; genus Chlorocebus; species Chlorocebus sabaeus. The sequence continues at coordinate 144,722,039 of NC_132933.1, forward strand.
ATGAACCAAAATATGCTATTATCATTTGATGGAATGACTTAAGAATGACAGATTTTGTAACAACAAAATAAAATCAATTTCTTTACTGCTTTTTCATAAAATGAAACATGGAACATCTTTTTCTGATTCAAAGACACTCTGCCTCAATTTCATTTTTTAAATTGAATGTTTGGATTCCATCTTCTTCTCTTCAAGGAAAAATATTATTATGAAATAACATTCTCATATCAATAATGCCTCTTTTTTCTTCCTTATACTTCTTTCAGCTTCTTGCAATACAGATTCAAACTCTATTATTGAATTGAAACTCTTTCTGTCATTTTCTTCATCATGTGATCTTCTTCAATGTTTGTAACCTGCTTAGCTTTGCAGCATTTGAAACCACAGACTACTCTTCTTTCAGATTTCTGTTATTCTTTACCTCCCTGGCTCTGTATCTCTCTCTGTGATTGTACTTTCTAAACCTTTCCAGCTGGATGTTCCCTCTTCTTCCTCCACCTGCCCCTTAATGGTGACATTTATTCAGGTTTCATAATCAATCATCATCTTTTATTTCTAAACTCTTGGGAGGATCATATACTTCCATGGCTTCAACTACATCTCCAGACCAGTGTCTTCTCTTATGAATCTCTTACTTTTTTTTCCAGACTTTTCTTTCTTTGCAAGTGCCTCCTGGGCATTTCCATATTGATGTCCCATAGAAAACTGAAATGCATTTTATTGAAGAGAAAATTCCATATTTGTCTGTCCAAACATATTATTCCTTCTGGTGCATGCCTTGGTTGCAAGTACCATTGAAAACTCCTCATAAAAGATAAAAGCTTGGATCAATTTTACTTGTCTCCTTCAACTTCTACCTAGCCTGACTAGCTAGTCAAATTACACAAGTTATTAGTACTTGGTTAAAATACTCCATTTGGAGTTGTATCTATTCTTTTATGTTGCAGGAAGTCAGGGACCCCGAATGGAGGGACCAGCTGAAGCCATGGCAGAAGAACATAAATTGTGAAGATTTCATGGACATTTATTAGTTCCTCAAATTAATACTTTTATAATTTCTTATGCCTGTCTTTACTGCAATCTCTGAACATAAATTGTGAAGATTTCATGGACACTTATCACTTCCCCAGTCAATACCCTTGTGATTTCCTGTGCCTGTCTTTACTTTAATCTCTTAATCCTGTCATCTTCGTAAGCTGAGGAGGATGAGGACCCTGTGATGATTGCGTTAACTGCACAAATTGTAGAGCATGTGTGTTTGAACAATATGAAATCTGGGCATCTTGAAAAAAGAACAGGATGACAGCAATGTTCAGGGAACAAGGGAGATAACTTTAAAATCTGACTGCCAGTGAGTCAGGCGCAACAGAGCCATATTTCTCTTCTTTCAAAAGCAAATAGGAGAAATATCGTTGAATTCTTTTTCTCATCAAGGAACATCCCTGAGAAAGAAAATGCGCCCCTGAGGGGAAGCCTCTAAAGTGGCCGCTTTAGGGGTGCTGTCTTCTATGGTTGTAGACAAAGGGAAGAAATAAGTCCTAGTCTCCTGTAGCACACCCAAGCTTATTAGGACGAGGAAATTCCCACCTAATACATTTTGGTCAGACTGGTTGTCTGCTCTCAAACCCTGTCTTCTGATAAGATGTTATCAATGACAATTGCTACACTTCATTAGCAATTTTAATTTCGCCCTGTCCTGTGGTCCTGTGATCTCACCCTGGGTCCATTTGCTTTGTGATATTTCATTACATTGTGAAGTATGTGATCTCTGTGACCCACACCCTATTTGTACACTCCCTCTCCTTTTGAAAATCGCTAATAAAAACTTGCTGGTTTTACGGCTCAGGGAGCATCACAGAACCTGCCGACATGTGATGTCTCCCCCAGACACCCAGCTTTAAAATTTCTCTCTTTTGTACTCTTTCCCTTTATTTCTCAGACCAGCCGACGCTTAGAGAAATAGAAAAGAACCTACGTTGAATATTGGGGGTGGGGTTCACCTGATACTTTTATTTATTGTTATTATTATTATTTGAAATGGAGTCTCGCTCTGTCACCTGGGCTAGTGTGCAGTGATGCCATCTCAGTTCACTACTATCTCCACTTTCTGAGTTCAAGCAATTCTCCTGTCTCAGCCTCTCAACTAGCTGGAACTACAGGTGTGCACCACCACACCTGGCTAATTTTTGTAATTTTAGTAGAGACAGGGTTTCACCAGGCTGGTCTCAAGCCCCTGACCTCAGGTGATCCACCCGCCTCAGCCTCCTAAAGTGTTGGGATTACAGGCATGAGCCACTGTGCCCGGCCAGGTTGTATCTATTCTAACAGCACCTGTTCAGGATCTATCTCGATGCTGTTGGACTATTCCTAATTTACGTATTTATTCACTGTCAACTATTAATTGGGAGCTTAGCATATGCCCAATATTAGTGAGGGTCCTAGATATAGGAGAGCTTTAGGATACATGAAAAAAGAGGAGAATCAGGCCAGTAAATATGCCTGTATATTATAAAACAAGTCAATTATAAAGTATTATTGTAAATGCTTGGTGGAGATATGTGCATGATGATACGGGTGCAAGTGTGACTATCTAGATACCTAAGAAAGTTAACAGCAGGAGGTGAGATTTAAGAGGAAATTTGAGAATTACCATAGACAGACTGAGGGAACCGCAGGTTATTAGAATTGCCAGAGCACAGGGCTACAGAGAATAGTGGAGAGAGGTGGGAGTTTAGAGACTGACAGAGACCAGATGATAAAAATCTCTTCTCTACTGGGCTGAAGAAGTTAGATTTTGTCTTAAAGTTTATAAAGAGCCATTGAAAGAACCTAACAGATGGGACTTACGTCATTAATTTATCTTCATGTTGTTCACTCCATCAGTTGTCTGGAGTATCGCTTGATGTGGAGGCAGTTTAAGAGTATAGGAAGAAATATTTTGGATTTCGTCTTAATAAAAAAAAGCCAGAAGCAGGGGGAACAAAGGTATGTCTTTGAGAGATAATAAGCAAGTTGAATATTCAGAACTTGACATAGGATTAAATGTCAATTTATTAAATGCAAGGGGTAGGATGGAAGGTATAGGCAAGATTTGAAGCTGAACCCATTATGTGGATGAATGGTGATGCCTTCCACCGAGGAAGGGAAAGTGGAAGAAGGTAAAGCTTAGAAAGAAATAATAAATTGAGTTTTAAGCATCTTTATTTCAAGAGGTTCTTGCTTATGACCAGAGAAAATGTCTAACCATTTGTGGGCTATCAGGATGAAGAAGTTAGAGGGCTCCGTGATGGAGTTAGGAATTCGAGAGCTATGGGGCATTGGTGTATATGTGCTATGGGGAGCTACGAGAACAGGTAATAGCTTACAGCATCTTCACAAATTTTGTGAGTGAATTAAAAATAAAATAATCTATCCCAATATTCTCAACTATTATCTGCCCCAATTCAGTCTAAACAATTTGGGTTCTCATCAAAAGTATGGGATCTGTCTTTTATTCCATCATGCTATTCAGTGAGATTGTTCCCATAAAGTTATGGGGGTGGGTGAAATTTGAACCCCAGACCGCAATATTCAAAGCTCTTCATTACTGGGCCCCAACCAATTCTCATGTCTTCCAAAAAGCAATCATGAATCTCCTTAGTTTGAATCCATCTCTTCTTTTCTTCTCTTCTTCGTCACTGCCAGTGGGACCCTGTCATTGCAACAGCAATTTTATAATCCACATTACACTGGGGAGTATTTATTTGTGTTTCTCTCTGTCCCACTGGACTCTGAAAGGTTTGCTTTTGCAGTTTATAAATAAATTTATTTTGAAGAATTATTGTGATTTTTATTGTCTTAATGGCAATTGTTGTAAGAATTGAATTCTCTCTCTCATTTAGAATTGTAGAAATTTTAAGAGTCAAAAGACTTTGGAGCTTCTTCAGTTCCGAAAGCTCATTTTGCAGACAAAACCAAGGTCAAAAGTTATTTGCTCAAAGTCACAAAGCAATCAGTGGCAAAGCAGACATAAACACCAGTTCTTGATGTGGTACAAAGTAGAAGTGAAAATTATTTCAATTCATGTGATTAATGTGAATTTAGTGGAATCCACACTGAAAGTTCTTAGATAAATAAAATGTCACAAATGACAGTGTTTATGGAAGTGTCTCAACCAGAAATTTACTGACATGTTTATTCTACAAAATAAATTGTTATTTATACATATAAAATTTTTTATGATTAACATGCATACCCTACCTTACTGCTTAGGAAAATATGTTTTCTATTTTTTTAAGAGTAGGGTTTCATAACTCTTGGTTTTTAAGAGCAAGGTTCCTGGTTACACCTTGCATCTTCAAAACATATTCCTTTAGAATGGAGAACCCAACATTGTACGTTCTCATCCATAAGTGAGAACTAACCTATGAGGATGCAAGAGCGTAAGAATGATACAATAGACTTTGGGGACTCGGTGGAAAGGGTGGGGGGTGGGTGAGAGATAAAAGACTACACAATGTGTACAGTGTACACTGCTCAGGTGATAGATGCATCAAAATCTCAGAAACCACCACTAAAGAACTTATTCATGTAACTAACCACCACCTGTTCCCCAAAAACCTATTGAAATTTAAAAAATCCTTTAAACTACATGATTTTGGGTGCTCAAGTACTTTTGACAAAGTCAACTAAGTCTGCCCAAGATAGATGAAGAAATTAACCCCAAAATAAGATAATTTGCTTTCAAAAACAGCTATTTTGTACTAATGTGGGAAAATATTTATTGTTGAATTAAACTATGATTTTATTTTTAAATATCACCATCCCTTGGAAAAGATCACTATAGCGTGGAAAACCATATTTACTATTCACACTTTTGATCCTTAAAGAAATGACATTTATAACTCCAGTACGTGGTATGCATCTTTCTGAGTCAGTAGTTTTATCTTGCATGCCCTTTAAAGCAACATTCCTGAATGTTAACTTGATGAATGACTTCTCATTAAACTTACCAGCCAATTTGGTGATACGTATATTGAAAGCAATGCTTTCCTTTCTTAAGAAGAAATTGCTAGTTTCAACTTACATGTTTAGAAATGTTATAAGCTTGAAGTTTTAAATCATGTGGTTTTAAAATTTAAGCTAGTGAGTTAGACACCATCTTCTGAGGTACAAAAATGTCATATTTTAATGTAACTTTAACTTCATGGACCCCACTGTCACTTTTAAAATTTTGCAAAAACAGCAAATGAGTTCCTGTTTCTCATTTACCCTTAGGCAGTCTTTTGCTTTTACTAACAATCTCTGCACAGAAATCTTCGTGAAGGTGGCCCGAGATCTATTACTTCTGGAGTCCAGCATCTACACTTGACCGCCAGTTAGAACAGAAAAGAAGGTAATTATCTAGTTAACGGGAAAAATAAAATTCAACCCAAATTATTGAAGTGATTGCTTTGTTTGAAAGAGAAGTCCTGACTGGTATGTAAATGAGATTGAGAGATGAGTTATATAAAGAGCTCGAATGACAGGGCCACGTTGAATCTCCTGTCTGCTGCCGGTTAGGCAGGTCAGTTCTAACACTGTGCTAACAAGGTCAAGGTCAAGGTTAAGTCTCCCAAGTGGGTGGTTAACTTGGCTTTGATCTGAGGCTATACAGTTCACTTTTATTTTCAGCTATTTCTAAATATCCTTATTGGGGATAACAATTTTTAAAATATAGAAAACAATTGTAACAATTATTTACATATATGTATACACATAATTGGGAAAATAATTTGTAATATGAATTTAAGTAATTGAGAAATAAATTATAAAATTATTCAATTGCAAGTGACAATTTCTCCGATGTGAATTCCATCTGATGATCCTTGGACATTTATTTAAAGTTGCATGTTTTTATAACTAGGCTCATACATTTTCTTTAGGATGTGCCAATGTGACTCTCTGTGTCAAAGTTAGACAAGCCATACAGATTGGTATTCTTTTGACCAACTTAAATAATAAACTGTTAGCTTAAGATACTCCAAACACATCAAGTAGCTAACATTATGCTTTCTGCTATCTAATTCTCACCAAAACTAGGCCGTGAATATTAATATTCATGAAGGATTTATGGGAGTCTATGCAAACTATCTGTCTCTGAGGGTTATTCTTGGTTCTTGCTTTTAGAAAGGGAATCCGACAGCATGGCTTTTGTGATAACTGCATTTAGCTCATTCGTGGGCTTATTATCCTAACCTTACTTGCCTTTGCTCTAATTACAACTACTTCCCCTAGACTATTGTAAATGTTTCTGCAAGTTACCACTAATTGTTTTAGAGTGAGGTAAGCTGACTAAACCTAATTAAATAAATGACTTAAAACGAGTAAGAACTAACTGCAGACTCAGTGCCTTTTGGGAACTGCATAAGATTTGTTTATCCATCCTTTTCTTTCCTTCTTCTCAACCTGTGAAGGTACATGAAAAATGTGAATACTTACTATGTAAAATGTATTGCAAAATGCCTTGGAAAGAGCCTTTCAAATACGTTGAAATTGAGGGTGGAAACAGTAGGCAAGAAGCAATGTTGCTATTCTCATTTTCAGCTTTGCCAGTCTCAATACTAGGAATCAGATCCATTCGTCCCATTATTACTGGTATACATTTTTGCAACAATTAATATTATTTTGTACAGTTCATAGTGAATGTTTACCTTGGTGATACAACATTTAGAATAAAGTGCTATTTTGTTTGTTTTATTTTCCTGCCAGCTAATAATAATTTATAGATCTCTAATAATCATGGAGATAATCATGGAACAATCATGGGCATATTACTTATGATTTTACCAAACATTAAAAAAGTATGCCCTGAACAAAATACATTGCAAGAAATTCACAAATGAATATATTTGTGCTGGGACGTGGGAATTTGAAAATAAAATATGCATTATGTCCAAAATAAGCTTTGCAAGTAACGAAAAACAATTAACTGAAGAATTCTACATACTTTTTGGTTAAACTGTTAGGAAGACTAAAGCCCATCATAATACTTACATCTTGGCCTATGGAGACAATAACACTCTCATTTTTGTTATAAATGTTATTACTGGCAGTGACAGTAACCAACCATAATTTCATAATTTCATTGAAGGCTGTCCCCTCTTGCTGTCTTTTAAGCTCATTGCCTTGGATCAATCCTACATTGGACTCTGCCTGGACTTGCTGACACCCATAACCTCTACTCTATGCTTTTAAAGACATCATCCCAGTTCTCCTCCCAAGGTTCACATCAAGTCATTATCCTGTCTGTTAAAAAAGCAAAAACAAAACAAAACAAAAAACAAAACAAAACAAAAAACAGCAGCAGAGACAACAAAAAACTTTACTCCAAGAATAAAATATAAACTCTTTAGCTTAATATTCAATATCCTACAACTCACTTATTTGTTTACTCATTCATTAACTCATTCACATAAAATGTTTGAGTGGCTATAGGCACAATCACCAGTATCATAGAATAATGAAATCAGGTCAGATGCTAAGGAAAAGAACAAATAAAATACCATAAAAAAGCACCAATAGATACTGTTAAATAGTAGAAAGGAAACTAAAAAGTACTGACAAAAAGCCTGTAGCCTAGTGGCTAAATCTAGGAGTCGAGCAAGTATTTTTATGGGAACCTGACCTTAAACCTTAGACCAGAGGGATGGATACAGCTAAACTTGGAGAAGAAGAAAGGGGAGATTCCAGAAGAAGGAATAGTGTTTACAAAGAGATTTGTCCAGAGGAAGCATGATGTGCTCAGGAAACTGAAAATATCAGTGTTGTTGCTCAGACAGAAAGATCAGGAAATCAGTTCCAGGTGAGCCTAGGAAAGTAGCCTCGAGCTAGATCTTTGAGATGATGGAGGAGAACGGTGGGGCATAGTCACTTCTGAAAGGATGACTTTCGGAAGTAATGAGAAAGGATTCATTTTCTGTGACCAGAGTAGGCTCCTCCTAGAAAAGAATTGATAGTAACTTGGCATTCAGTGTTTGCAATGTGTACAGGCCATGGGTTTGAGACATAGTTAGGAGGGGAAATTGACAAGACTAGGCAAGAGATGTAATGTGTCTGATAGAAGGGGGATGAGCTGGAAGAGACTGATTTAAGGGGAATTATCAGTTCATTCAGTTCTGTTTAAGTTTCAGGTGCCATTGAGATGTTCACTGAGATATTCAAGTAGAGATGCAAATAAGATTCTGAGGGTCAACAGACAGGTTAAGAAAGGAGATAATGCATTTGGGGGACACTGATGTTTAGATGGCAGTTGAAGCCCCTGGGTCATGGTGAACATTGCCCTGAAGACAATGCACGATGGAAGAGAGCTCTGGCCCTGGGTTTTGCTTTTAGGAGGTCAAAATGGCATCTGGGGGCTACATATGCCTCACAGATGTGTTCTCTTTGTTCAGCAGGGCATTATAAAAATGGAGGATGTGGGTCATCTGTGGATGGGCCATGCTGTCTCTAGTTTACCAGACTCTCCATAATTTCCAGTCTTATCCCCAAGTTGACTAGTTTCTCTCTTTTTGTTATCTCCTTGGTCCCTGTAGGCACTTGAATTTCAACCTTTGCTTTCAATCATCATAGCCCAGTTGTTCCAATGTATATCATCCAACATTGTTGTTTCCATTCCCATTGCTGTATGCTAGAATTGGTATCTTCCTGAATGCAGGGAGAATCAGATACCTTCCTCTGGTCATAGTTGGATATTTCCATTCTAATTCTTCCTTTATGGACATCTTCTTTTTTCTTCAAGGATGAGCTCAACCCATTTTCTCACAATACTGACCTAATTCCCATGCTTGTCAATACTTCCTTCATCCTCTGTTCCCACAGCAGTTTGTTTCAATTTCACGTTTAATTGTGAATAAATTCATATTTATTTAATTTAATTATTTGATTGATTTAATTTCATATTTATTTTCTTATACATTTTTGCATACATGCCTGTTCCATTTGCTGTTATGTAGAGTTGCTAGGGCCATGCCTTTATTGGTTTTATATCCTTTATAGCAGTTAGCACAATGTTATTCTCAGAATAGCTGATCACATGTTTGCACAGTGAATTCTGATGAAAGAACTGGAAACATTAGGATTCCAACAACCTGTCTTGTGCTTTGTGAAAAACAATGTCAGTGATCTCAAACAAGGCACGGACTCTGTATGACTTCAGTTGCTTGGAATCACATTTGTGGCACCTAAATTTATCAGTACGCCAAGGTTCCATGAGGGCGGAGGTGTGATTTTTTTCCTTAAAATATAGATTCCTAGGCTCTATCTCAGACTGTCTGAATTGGAATACTCAGGGTTATGGCTTAGGAATCTGTATTTTCAAATAGCCCTCTGTTAGATTCTAAGGTGAGTGACTGGTGATATCTTTGTTCTTTACCTTTAGTTTTATTTTTTGCATTATTTAAAAAATTATCCATCTACTCATACTCATATCTTTTTTATATTCTAATATGGGATTTCTTTCTCAAGACAGACATGAGTAATGTGAGACAAATAACTTTATCTATTTCTCCTTTGATAAATAAATGCTATGTATTTATCTTGGTATGTATAACCAACCAAGTCATGCTAAGGTTTTTAAACTTAATAGCCTTTTTTCTCTTCCCAAGTGAGATTTGAAAAGAGATCATCTTCTCCTAATTAGTGAGGCAGCAACATCTGCATACATGGCCCTGAGAAAAAAAAAAAGCCCTACAAAGATAAAGACTTAAAAATAATTCCAATTTCAAGTAATACAATGTGGAAATTGGGGGCTAATTTAGCATTAAACAGTGATGCTAATTTTGTTTCTTTAATTTAAAAAGTGTACAAGTCAAAGTTTGGTCTTACTTCTGGCTATTTGCTATATTGAGCCAACTTGAGCTAGTATAAGAGAGATGGGAAAATACTCTTTCAGTCAAAGGTCAATCAGTGTGTACATATACATTATAGGGTGTTTTTCCAATGAAGAATATCTGAGACTTCCCTAAAATTCTGGACAATTTGGAGCAGAATCATTCTGGGCCACCCCTTCTGGTGTGTGCGGTTGTGCTGGGATTTTGATGTTTTTTCTCAGGTTTCCAAGGAGTCTCCAGTGAGTTGGATAGAGTTTTGTTTCTGTGTTCCCATGGCTGAAGCCAAATTTGATTGACAAGTATTTGCAGAGAGGCTGCCATATGCCCAGGAATTTGGCACACCAAGAAATAACAGACAGCCTCTATCCACAAAGAGATTTATGTGTTCATGCAACAACTACAGTGCAAGGCTACTCATGACTAAAACCGTCTAAGGCTACTGTGTTCTAGTTGAATTCCTGAGTCCAAGGCACATGAAAATGATGAGGACAAGGTCCAAAGTAATGCCTCCTTGCAGACGTAGCTTGGAGTCCTCCCCGGTCTCCATCTGACGACATTGCTTCATGAAGAACCTTACCTCTAAGAAATGGTTTCCTCCTGGACCTCACCACTTCTTTTATTTCCAAAATTAAAATGTTAGGAACAAAAATAATAATAATAATTCAAAGGCAAAGCAGGTAAAACACTAATTTTAAAATGACAATAACAAAAATCAAGTTAAGGGCTATAAAAATAAGCTGAAAGTTGATATAAATCCCCCAAAAGGCAAGAGTTCTCTCCAAAAAATATGAGATTCTGGTTGCCTTTAACATTTCTTGAGATATCATCAGGCCTGACTTTTCTTTTGATTACTGAAAAAGGCGGTGCATTTGCAGTGGATGCTTGCAGGACAAATGTAATTGAGGCATCTTATCACATCTTTCTCTTTGTCCTCAATCCCTTTTACATATGCATTTATTGGACTATGATTCCCCTCACTTTAGAGTTATATATTTATATGACTTGCCCGCTCCTAAATCTGAGGTTATCCAAAACGGGAATCATACCTTATTCCCTTCTTTCTTGGTTGTTTGCTTCATGGGATCTTAGTTTCTAATCCCATGTACAAAAAGTTCAAATTTCCACCAGTGGCCAAAAGGACTCTTTGTGGTCTGGCCGCCTCTTCTCTCTATATTCTTACCTGTTATGGATCCCTTTCACCCTAATCCCTTTCCATTCCAAAAAGCCAGTGAAGGCAATCACTCTTCTTTCTTGCTGGACCCACCTCTCTGCACACCTGTGTCACCAGGGAGGCATCTACTGATCCTTTGTGCCTCATGTCAGTCTTTCCCATCATCAGTGGGCTGTGACCCCCTTTGTGTTCACCTGGTCTGTGTACTTGTGTACCTCTCCCTTTCAGCGTTTATCACCATGTGCCACTATACAGAGAATTGAATAACAATTCATGTCTCTCTCCCCAAACTGTTAGCTCTATATAAGTAGATACAGTTCTTCTCCATGTTTTTATTTTGAATCCCCAGTCACCGATGTGTAGTAGGTGTTCATTTTTATCTAATTGGATATTGATGTGTATAATGTCAATTTATATAATTAATTGTGTAAAATAAATTTATGGCAACTCCATTCCTTCACACTGAGTGAAACTCAGTCTTTAATTTACATGTTCCTTGGAACAAGTTCAAATTGAACTTACAATTCTTATGGAATGGGACCAGTAAAAATATATTCAATTTGTTGGTTTTCTGCACTCTCTAGGTAATATGAACAATAAGAAGTGAAACTATGACTCCTCAAAGTGATTGGAAGTATTACTTAGAATTTTACAATCTTTAATAAATTGCTAAATTATCGAGGATTTCAGTAGATCCTTGTTGCATTCATGTTTTATTGAGATTAAGAATTATAATTTTATCAGACTATGATAAGGCACTCTCCACTGTTTTATGTGGCAAAACAGACCATAATTTTAAAAATAATCTTATTTGTATAAATAAAAATGAAAAGTCATATAAACAAAATTGTTTTAACATTTTCCTTTCCATCACAGGTTGTTCCTAAACACACTGGGACACATTGGCACTTTTCAATAATGGCTACATGTTAGAATTACAGGGGGGAACTTGCCCAGGACACACCCTCGACTAAAATAACAGAAACCCTCAGGGGATATAACCCGATCATCTCTACTTTTAAAGCTTCTCAGGTAAGTCCAATGTGCAGCCAAGGCTGAGGATCTTGGGTTCTTGAAAGATCACTGTCTCTCAAACTTTAAGGTGCACACAAATAATCTGGGCAACTTGTTAAAATGTGGATTGTCATTTTGGAGTAGAACCTGCGATTCTGTATCTTCACAGGCTCCTTGGTAAACCACGGAGCACGTGCTGAGTTGTGCAGAGTCAGATGACCCTGAAGCGGGAGAGAGGTCCTGATTCAGGGACATGCAAGAGTATTTAGAATTGAGTGCTCTCATTTGTTTTGGGCATTTATTATTTATGTCCAGCCTACTTTAGGAATGTATTCTATTTGCTTACATGACAAAAGACATCTACTGTAAAACCATAACATGAAATGCAAGGGGGCCTAATAGAAATGTGGCTGGCCAACAGGTACATGACCCCTGAATATTCTCATCTTCTGATACTCATGCCCTTGAGTGTGGGTTTGGCCTGGTGATGGATTCAAATGAACTAGATGTGGCAGTGGTGATCGGATATGATTTCTGTGGTCAGGCTATGAGACATTGTGACTTCCGCCTTGCCAGCAGATGCTCTGTATTACATTCTAGGGCTTCAGCCAGTGAAAAAGTGGACTGCCATTCTGGAAGGCCCCACATGGCTGCAGATGGGGATAGAGGGGTTGTCATTCTGGAGGGCCCCATATAGTTGCAGAAGGTGATAGAGAGGACTGCCATGCTGGAGGGCCCCACATGGCTGCAAGCAGTGATAGAGGGGGCTACCATGCTGGAGGGCCTCACATGGCAAGGCACTGATGACACCCTTCAGCCAACATTAGCATGGAAGTGAAGTTGATATCCCAAAACCCTGGTAGAAATTGAATCCTACCCACAACCATTTGTGCCTGGACACAGATCCTCCCCAGTCATGCCTTGAGATGACTGTAGCTCTGGCAAACACCTTGATGGCTACCTGTGGGAGACCTTGAAACAAAGGACCCGATTACACCACACCCAGAATCCTGACCTGCAGAAAATGTGAGATAAAAATTAGGTGTTGTTTTAAGTCACTAAGTTGTGTGATGATTTTTTATGCAGTCACTGATAACTAATACTATGAGTAATACAGGCAAGTAAATGAGATACTACAGCACAGGAATAAAGAATAAGAAGAGTCACAGTGGTCTCTTCTGAGCTTGGACAATGTTCATAGGGTAAACACACTCATCAACCCACTCTGCCAAAATAAAACAACAAAAAAGTTGAGCAGTTTTTTGTTTTTTGTTTTTTTTTTTTTAAATTTATTTATTATTATTAAACTTCAAGTTGTAGGGTACATGTGCACAACGTGCAGGTTTGCTACATATGTATACTTGTGCCATGTTGGTGTGCTGCACCCATCAACTCGTCATTTACATCAGGTATAACTCCCAATGCAATCCCTCCCCCCTCCCCCCTCCCCATGATAGGCCCCGGTGTGTGATGTTCCCCTTCCCGAGTCCAAGTGATCTCATTGTTCAGTTCCCGCCTATGAGTGAGTTGGTGGGAGTGTAAACTAGTTCAACCATTATGGAAAACAGTATGGCGATTCCTCAAGGATCTAGAACTAGATGTACCATATGACCCAGCCATCCCATTACTGGGTATATACCCAAAGGATTATAAATTATGCTGCTATAAAGACACATGCACACGTATGTTTATTGCAGCACTATTCACAATAGCAAAGACTTGGAATCAACCCAAATGTCCATCAGTGACAGATTGGATTAAGAAAATGTGGCACATATACACCATGGAATACTATGCAGCCATAAAAAAGGATGAGTTTGTGTCCTTTGTAGGGACATGGATGCAGCTGGAAACCATCATTCTCAGCAAACTATCACAAGAACAGAAAACCAAACACCGCATGTTTTTTGTTTTTTTAAGAAAAAGCACTATCAGCTTTGAAAAAAACAGAGAGGTATCAAGAGATTAGATATTTTGAAAGATTAATGAAAGGTAAGAAAAACCATATATCGAATCAAATATATGGAGAAATGGCACGGTGGCTCACGCCTGTAATCCCAGCACTTTGGGAGGCCGAGGCGGGCGGATCACAAGGTCAGGAGATTGAGACCACGGTGAAACCCCGTCTCTACTAAAAAATAGAAAAAAATTAGCCGGGCGCAGTGGCGGGCGCCTGTAGTTCCAGCTACTCGGGAGGCTGAGGCAGGAGAATGGCGTGAACCCGGGAGGCGGAGCTTGCAGTGAGCCGAGATTGCGCCACTGCACTCCAGCCTGGGCGACAGAGCGAGACTCCGTCTCAAAAAAAAAAAAAAAAAAAAAAAAAAAAAAAAGAAAAATAGTATACAACACGTGTTGCTTATGTCAGAGCTACCCAGCAGAATTATAAGGCCAGATGCACATTCAAGAACCAAGAAGAGAGCCAACATCTACGCAATTCATCCTCGGCTTAATTTTGAGTCCATAAAAGGTGGTGGTATTACATAATCTGAAGTATATGTTACTAAATATTCAGGTTATAACGTATCTTTCAAAGATTGTATTTAAAATTTATGTTATCTCTCTTAAAATGTATGAAACTTCAACATTATTTATGAGACACTGTCACATCCAATTGTTCATTCTTGAATAGACAACACTTTGAAATTTTTAGCATGAAACTGAGACATTACACACAAAAATATTTCAGTAATCTACAATCATTGAGGGTGAAAATGATTTTTAAGCCCACACACATGGTGTAGAATTATTCACGTAATTTACTTGTGTATCGAGGTTAGGACCATGCCCCCAAATTCTAAGTGTATGATTTCTATTTACATAGCATACCTGTTGGGTTATGTTGTGCCTATGTTTCCCGTATGTCTGAATCTCTCTTGTTGACATCTTAGATGCCATCATCATTTCAGCATCTAAGCAAATCCTGGGCTCTGTCCAGCATCTGTGGTGCTGATCCTCCATGAGACAGCCACCCCTTCTCATGCCTCTTGGATTTCCAAATGCTGTTTGTCCTCTTTGCTAGGAAGTTACATGTGGGCTCCTCTCTCCACAGTAAAAGCATAATTTCATTCTTATCTCTACCAAGACTGTGACGGTTAATACTGAGAGTCAACTTGACTGGATTGAAGGATGCAAAGTATCGATCTCAGGTGTGTCTGAGAGGGTGTTGCCAAAGGAGATTAACATTTGAGCCAGTGGGCTGGGAAAGGCAGATCCACCCTTAATCTGGGTGGGCACCATCTAATCAGCTGGCAGCTCGGCCAGAATATAAAGCAGGCAGAAAAACATGAAAAGGCTAGACTGGCTTAGCCTCCCAACCTACATCTTTCTCCTGTACTGGATGCTTCCTGCCCTCGAACATTGGACTCCAAGTTCTTCAGCCTTGGGACTTAAGACTGGCTTCCTTGCTCCTCAGCTTGCAGACAGCCTATTGTGGGACCTTGTGATCGTGTGAGTTAATACTACTTAATAAACTCCCATATATATACACACCACTATATATTATATATATCTACCATATATATACCATATACCATATCTCAGATATATATCATATATATGGGAGTTTATGTATCCTATATATATGAGATATATACAGGAGAGATATATATATCCCTATATGTATATCCCATATAGGGATATATATATCTGAACTAATAGGATATATATAATCCCATATGGGATATACATATATTATTAGTTCTGTCCCTCTAGAGAACCTTGAATAATACAAAGACAAATGTCATGTCATTTTAAGAAAAAAAAATTGTCTCTGGAATTGGAGAATGGTGCATAGCCCTTTGATGTTCTGTGGAGTGTGGAGACAAAAGAGATTCCATTTTTCTCTGTGGCAAAATCACTTCTCAGACAAAACGCTGACTTTTAGTTGGTCATCCCATGCTGGTTGTTCTATGGGCTGCAATTTTCCCTTCTCTGTTCTCACTTTCATGTTCTGTCAACAGACCACAGGCATCTAAGCCTGGATTCCAGGGCATTCCCAAGCTGTTGAGCCAGCCCATCTTTGGGCATGAAGAAATCATTCTTGAGTTCACAATTTATCTGTGCTTTAGTTCTAGAAAACTGACACAGCCACTAGCTGGAGGCTACATTTGTGGTCTTAAAATTTACTTTGAAAAAAAGTAGGCAAATACCCTTGCATACATCTTCCCCATTCCCACAAGTACAAAACTGTACTTCAATGTCATTTTCCATTGGGCCAAGAACAAAATGTGGAAGAAAGCATGGAAATTATTTCAATTTTGATGCTGGAATTTTATTCTGAAACCAAATTCATGACAACTAAGAAATATTGTGTGGTATAGTAGAATGTTTATAGTATCTAAAAATATCACTTTTACGCCATTGTCTATGAATTACTTAGGGATTATAGGGAAAGTATCTATATTTAAATAATTTTCTTCTGGACCCATTCAATAAAATATTTAATGCATAAAAGGTAATTTAAGATAAGAAAAAAACAATGTTACTTAATTTTAAAGTGTCGTAATTATGTTAAATTGTACCATATTCTCATATTAAAAAGTGTGGAACATAAAGCCATATTTTATTTTTAAAATTTCCTAACTCCATTGTCTATATCTGCAAGGTTTGTTTTCCCATAAGGAAAAATTCACACATCTAAGAAGTGTCTTGGGTTAACATAACTCTCTCAGTCTTTAAAGATTTTTATTTTCTAGTAAATTAAGTTTTAGTGCATAAATAATGGTGCTGTCATGATGAACAGGCATATTATTAATATCATACCTGGAATTTTATAACGTTTTGGGCTGATTTGAAACCAGGTAGTTGTATTGTTGCATCACAGCTGAAATTTTTATAACTAGTTGTCACGTAACCCATAGCTTGCTATGAAATTCAGGGCCCCAGAAGAAATATATTGAGAATAAAGCTAGCCATCTTGTTCAAAAGAAGAACTATAGTATATTTCATATAACTCTGTAACAAAGAAAAGAACTGAAGCTTCTGTGAGATTTTTTGAAAATTACAAGAAAATAGAAACAATTAAATGATAAGTGTAGTCCTGCAATAGCAGAACATGGGGGGAGAGGAAGTGAGAAAGAGGAGCACAGAGAGAATAGGAGTGAATTATAAACAAGGAATATCTGCTTTCTGATTTCACCCACATCACTGGGGAGTCCCACTTGACTGTCCTGTAAGCTGCTTGCCAGATAGCTGTCTTTACGGTGTTGGCTCTAACATCATGCCTCACCTTTGCAATGCGGTGCTATACTATTAAAGAAACAACAATAGTGCCATGGAACAAATCCCACTAGAAATTCCATTTCCATTCAATATTAATTCCAGTTTTGACTCTCCAATCCTTTTGCTTTTCTAAATATGGAGTCAAGTTGATTCTCTATCATAGAATTCAGTTCAACAATTTTTCTTAATGTGAACAGCAAGGAAGTAAAAGTGACAAAATGAGGATTCAATGAAATGCAATGATTCTGCAGCACAATTAGCACAAACCCAGGCAGATGGAGGTAGGTACTCTATGGATTTTAATCTAGCTCAAGGAGAGGGAGGATTCTAAGATAACCAAAAAAGAATTACAGTTTTACCCTTGCTACTTTTGTAAATTTGAAATGACTGTCTTTTTCATCTTGTAGCCATAAAACAAACACTGTAGCTCTCAAGTTGTAGATCTAGCCAATTTTAAAATCTGCTACCACATTTATAATTCTCTATTTTTATCATGTTATTGCCACTAAATTCATATACACGCGTTGCTGATGTGGTCTGAAGTTTTTGTTGGCATGACTTGAGTGCTGACAGATTTCTTCATATTTGAATATCTTCCAAGCCCCAAACAATCTCCACTCTGCACCACCTCACAGCATATGTGCTTATCCCACATTTTTCAAAGACAGAATTATTTTAAGACACTGATTTGCCATCCCCACATCCCTTTTATTTATCTCCTCACCTGTGCGTTTTCTTTGCCTTTGCTTCTTGAATTAAAATGTAAAAGACAACCAACTACCAACTGAGTAGATAGATGGTGTGAAGGAGGAAGTGTCAGAAATGTTAGGTTACTCCTGAATTAGAGGAATTCCTTAAGAGATGCTGTGATAAGCAGAATTCTGGAAGGTCCAACCCCACAATTCCTTGCCCTGGTGTTTGGAAATATGAATATAAGATTTCACACCGTACTTATGTTCCTCCTGTGATGGTTAATACTGAGTGTCAACTTGATCGGATTGAAGGATGCAAAGTATTGATCCTGAGTGTGTCTGTGAGGATGTTGCCAAAGGAGATTAACATTTGAGTCAGTGGACTGGGAGAGACAGACCCACCCTCAGTCTGGGTGGGCACCAACAAATCAGCTGCCAGCATGACCAGAATAAAAGCAGGCAGAAGAACGTGGAAAGACTAGACTGGTTTAGTCTTCTGGCCTCCATCTTTCTCCTGTGTGGGATGCTTCCTGCCCTAGAACATCAGACTCCAAGTTCTTCAGCTTTGGGACTCGGACTGGCTTCCTTGCTCCTCAGTTTGCAGATGGCCTTTTGAGGGGCCTCACCTTGTGATCCTGTTAGTCAATACTCCTTAATAAACTCCCCTTTATATATACATCTGTCCTATTAGTTCTGCTCCTCTAGAGAACCCTGACTAATACACCTTCCAGGGCAAAAGGGTTAATCCAAAGATGTAAATAATGTTACCAATCATTTGACTTTGAGTTGGTAAAAGGGAAGATTATCCTAGTGGGTCTAAACCTGTTACGTGAGACCTTTAAAAACACAGTGTTTTCTCTGGCTGATAAGAGAAGGGGAAGTCAGAAATATTAGAAGCAGGGGAAGGAGTCCATGTATCCTTGATGGCTTTGGAGATAGAGAGGTGGTAAGCAAGGACAAATGAGAGATCTGAGACTGGCCCCTGGTCAAACAGCAATAAAACAAAGACCTCCACCCTACAATTGCAAGAAACTAAAATCTTCCAACCACAGATTCTTCTCTAGAGTCCCGGAAAGAGCCTGGCTGTCTGTCTTTCTGACTTTGGCCACGTGAGATGTTAAGCACATAATTCAGCAATGTCTTACTGGATTTCTGTCCTACAGAAGTGTGTTTTAAGTCTTCACGTGTATGCTAATTTGTTACACAGAAATAGAAAAGTAATACTGATGCCTTCTATGACAACTTAGGATCTGCTATTTTGAGATTATTTGGGGCTACAAATGTCCATTTAGGGACTGATTCACTATACTTTCTCTCAGGGTAGCAAGTCAAACTGCTTCTGCCCGCTAAATACTTCTGAAATCCACACCTCTCCTATTTTCAGCCTAGTGACTTTCATTTGAACTTCTGTAAGAGTCCTCAACTCCTTCTCCTGACCTCCAACCTCCCCACCCTTCCACATATTCTTTGAGCTCTTTCTTCCACTATACGGCTAGATTCATCCCCCAGAAACACAGCAAAGACCATGTTATTCTGCTAACCAAAAGCTACAAATGACTCACCAGTACCTACTTCATGAAGTAAAAACCTTCCTGTTGGAATTCAAGTTCTCTAAGGCTTTCTCCAGTCTATCCCTCTAGTGTTATTTTCCTTCTCTTGACATCACACACAGTTTTTCCTGTCAAACTGATTGCATTTGCCCTTTATACAGCACGTTCTAGCCTGTGCCTTTGCACGGGTATGTTTCTGGTATGCATGCCAAGATATGAGTCAATCTTCACAGCTTAGTTAGATGTTACCGACCATCTGAGGCCCTCTTGCATGGTATGAGTGTCTTTTTCTACTTTAAATTTCAATGGTGCAAGGATATGACCTTGGAAGTCTGTGTCTCCTGATTGAGCTAGTAATACACATTTTTTGTAGCCCCTATGAGCTTCTACAAGATTTCATCTGCCTTATATTCATCACTGTATTCCTTCAGGCACTTGTTTCAGTGTTTTATGCTTTGTGGATTCCCAAAAATGATGAATTTGTTCAGTCAGTAAAGAATAGCTAATGATATATATGTTCCTCAAAATACATAAGCCATGTACATTTAAGTAAAACCATACTAGATTACAAAAAAAAAATGCACAAGATGATCTGAGTGTTTGTTGTTATGGTTGTTGTTTGTTCATTTGTTCATTTTTAGAAGAAAGGAGAAAAGAATAAAGGAAGATTGGACTCATGTGGTATAGAAAAATCAAATACTAAATACGGATACTTCCTGTTAGTGGGAAGACACAAAATATAAAATACAGTCCACCCTTGAACACCACAAGTTGGAACTTCACAGGTTCACTCATACATGGATTTTCTTCTGCCTCTGCCAACCCTGAGACAGCAAGACCAAGTCCTGCTCTTCCTCCTCCTCAGCCTCAACAGGAAGACGATGAGGATGAAGGCCTTCCTGATGATCCACTTCCACTGAATGAATAGTAAATACATGTTCTCTTCCTTATAATTTTCTTAATGATATTTTTTCTCTACCTTATTTTATTGAAAAAATAAGTATATAATACATACAACATACAAAACATTGACTATGTTATTCATAAGGCTTCAAGTTAACAATAGGCTATTAGTAGTTAATTCTTTGGAGAGTCAAAAGTTACATGCAGATTTTTGACTACGTGGAGAGTTGGTACCTCTAATTCTCATGTTTTTCAAGGGTTAACTGTATCTTATTTTTATGTTGCACATATTTCATAATTAAGTCTTTCTTTTTATTTTACCTATTAAGCCTATTTCCTTTAGCAATCCTAAGCCTAATTTAATGACCTCTAGGTCAAAATGACCGGCTGACGTTTTCTCTGCTGTTATTCTCAAACTTCCAAAAATGTGTTGTTCATTGCCACAGGCATCCTTTGCTCTTTAATTTCCAATCCCATTTAGGCAAACAGTAGGGGTCAGATGTGAAACAAAGTTGATGAACGTAGAGTGAATACAAACTCCAAACCGTAAGAATCTTTGTTTGGAAAGGGCTTTCTTTGCTTCTGCTTACAGAGAGATATTCTATAATTCCATGGTCTTGAATTTATTAGGCAGGATCTGACCTTCCATGTAGATAATTACAGAAGACAGTAAAAACAATGGGCATTTAAAATAAAACTGTTGAGGCCAGGCATTGGTGGCTCACACCAGTAATCCCAGCACTTTAGGAAGTCGAGGCAGGAGGATCACCTGAGGTGAGGAGTTTGAAACCAATCTGGTCAACGTGGTGAAACTCCATCCCTACTAAAAATACAAAAACTAGTTGGGCGTGGTGGCACGTGCCCGAGGTCGACGCAGGAGAATCGCTTGAACCCGGGAGGTGGAGGTTGCAGTGAGCTGAGATTGTGTCACTGCACTCCAGCCTGGGCGACAGAGTGAGATCCGTCTCAAAAAGAAAATAAATAAATAAATAAATGAATAATAATAAATAAAATAAAATAAAACTGTTGAAAAACTGGTTGTTTGAGGTGTGGTTTCACATTCATAAAATCAAAATATTTTTCTTAATGTTTATAAAAATATTTACTCTGTCCTTTCAGAAGCATTATATATTTTTTATTTTTAAACTTATTTTCAACAAAATAAAGTCACAATATATTATATTATAATATAAGTAATTGGTAAAAATGGTATGTAAAAATGGAAAAATTTCATAGGAATGGGCTAATTATACTTTATCATTTGTGAAAAAATTATAAAAATGACATACATTTTATTGAATGTTTAAACTGTTTCCTTGTATTATAATATAGTAGAGTGGGAGGATACCAAATACCATAATAGAAGAAACATTACTAATCATTTATCCCATCTCTTCATTTTGCAGAACAATAAAAAAAAACTCAGTGAAATCTGGGGTTATTGAGCAAATTGTATTCTCTGCATCCTAAGTTTGAATCACCAAACTCTGTTGCATATATGCAAATATGCTGATGGAATCACAACACATTTAAGCTAAATGATTTACAATTATTCAAATTAAATAATTATTTTAATTCTTTAAACAATTCTTTAAACAATTATTTATTGTCTGGTTTAATATTGTAGATTAAAATAAATAAACCGTTCCTCCATTCCAGATGCCCATTTAAAAAATTAAATAAATAGAAAGGAATCGTCAGGGTAAGGAAATGTAGAAGGTCAACTCTGAACAACAGATTTTAATAAGTTTCTGGAAGGGATATTAATGTAAGAAACTGAACAATGCCAACCACCTTCCAGGATGTGTGTCCATTATCAAATCATCACTCAGACTAACATTGCAAGAGGAAGAAGGATAGTGGGTGGGTGAAAGGAGCTGGGTGATTATTAGATTTCCAATTTAGCTTCTCCACCTGCCTTGTTCATACCTGCATAGAAAACAAAATAAAACAAAGAGACAAAAACAGAGGGCTTTTCTCCCTAAAAACCAAACAACAACCTTGAGAAAACTAGTAAGCAGACAAGTTTTGTTGTCCCAAAATAAAGGATATCTTTAATCCAACATTTGGGAAATCTATAACATTCAATGCAGTCCTCAAAAATGCAATCCAGCAAAGCCTAACAGTCAATAATTCTGCTCATTTATACTGAATACCTGTAGAGCTTTCAATTCCACCTGAGAAAAATAATGGAATACGAAATTATAGTGAAAGAAACTCACACAAACAATCGTGTATAATCAGCTCCACTTTCTGCAAACCAAGTCATCAGTCAAAAAGAAATCAGGGTGAAAGTAAGGGAAATACTATGTTAAAGATAAAACTTACCTCAAAAGAAATAGAGATGATGAGGAAAAGAGAATGTAAAACAGACACAGAGAGACTCGGACACACACACACACACACACACACACACACACACACCCCTGCACCCTCAGCATCAATTATTTAGCATCCATTAACATAGATAAGACTTATATAAAAAGGAAATAATGAGAAAGCCAGAAAAACCCTTAAAAATTTAAAATATGAGGATCAAAATTCATAATTTATTTGAGGACTAGAAGACAAAAGAAGGAAATCCTAGAATATAAAACAAAAAGACAAATACATGCAACTAGAGATATGAGAGATTTAGTTTCTCAATCCAGAAGCTTCAAACACACCAGTAGGACGTTTACAAAGAGAAAACAAAATGAATTAATTATTTCAAAGAATATAAAATGAGAAACACATGATTTTAGTCAAAGTTAAGATGAATGAAAAAGATTTCACGTCCTTGTGAAATCAGAACACCATGAATAAAATTAACCTTATTAAAGGTGGAGCTAGATTTAGATTGTCAATGTGGATGATCTACAAATTGAGAGAGATTAAGATTCGCTTTAGATATTTCTTGGGAGATTGTGGTTGCAGAAAACAAAGAATAATGTCTCAAAGTTCTTTAAAAAAAAGGAAATACCAGTAAAACTATTAATCAAGTTTCAGGCAAAACATGAATATATTGTGACTTCATTAAATTTATGTCCTACATACTCTGTTTGATGACATAACTTAAAGATACACTTCAAGGAAACAAGACCAGTAAAAAGGTAAGAAGGTATGGGTTTTAAGGACTGGTTGAATTAACTCAGGAGTCTTAAAAAAATTATCGACTAACCGAAAAGTCATACTAGAAGAAAGCAGTCTGAATTAGGACTAAAGAAATTCACTGACCTTTAAGAAAAAAAGGCAAAGAAAAATGGAACGAATTCCACAAAATTCATACAATGAATGAGAAGAATAAATAATTTAGTGCATGTTTTAGGAAGCATATGTTTGTTCTTACCACAAGAAGCAAAGACAATTGCATTTTCTGGAAAAGGGCCTGTTTACAAAAAAAGACATTGTGAGGGTACATGTGTAAGTTTCAAATATGAAGTGACCTAAACAGTGTCATGATAACTGAAGGAGACTAGAAAGCCACCAGGCGGACTTTAACTCCGATAAGGCTCTTTTTCTGGGCACGCTGCATTAGAACCATGGAGGATGTATTCTGAAGCATGAAGCTTTGTAGGTCTCTGTAGCTATGGTGGTATGAACAGTGGAGCTGATGGTCGGCACAGTGCTTGAAGCCTGTAGGATGCTCAGGGGCCCATGCAAATGCGTGGATTTATTTAAAATCAGAAGAAAAAACAACTTTAGAGTCAATAAAATGTTCTAATTGTTTTTTTCACATCAGTAAATATGAAATTTTTAGGATGAATGAAATATATGACAGTGGGAGGCACTCAGCAGGGCAAGGGGCCTGGGTCCCAGCTAAGTCAGGCCATGCTCTGAGGAACGATGCTTTTTTCCTTCTGCTTTTCCACATTTCAGAATCAAGTCATAGAAAAAGATTTAACGGTATTTCCAGAAACAAATTTAAGTTTCATAAACAATGCAATATATACATGATACATAATTATATAATACATATCTATATAATAGATAATAGATATATTATCCGTTACAATTATATATTATATATTGTATATTATCTATTATACAATTGTATATTATATATTAAAATTGACTATGTTATATAATAAAATACATAACATATGATTACATATGTTTACATATAATTGTAATGCATAGCTATGGTATGATTATATAATAATTGATATCATGACTATATTATATATGATTATTATATATTATATTAATATGGGTTATATTATTTATATGTAAGTATGACAGATTATATATAATATTTATATATAATATCACATATTTCATTATATATAATTATGATATATAATATAATATGATAGATAATATTTATCATATATTCAAGGAAGAAAAGATCAAAGGGAAAAAATGATGTGAGGAAGGAAGCATATAATATTTATCATACATTATATATGACATATATTATGTTATATATCATAATTATATATAATGAAATACATAATATATACTATAATGTAACATAATATATAAGTATATATCATATAATATATATTTATAATCTGTTATAGATTATATATTGCATATTATATATTATCATGTATATTATATATAATATGCAATATATAATATACAATATATAATATATAGCATATTATTATACTATATATTATATATCCTATAATGCATATATGATACATAATATACACAATATAAAATATAATAATATATATCATATATAATACAAAATATGACAAATAGTTATATTATATATGAAGCAATATATAATATATATCATGTATATGATTATATATTATATTATATCATAATTACATGTAATATATTATATATAATTAGTATTTTATATTATATATTAATTATAACATATAATAAGCATATAATGTATAACATATAATTACTATACAAATATATAAAAGTATATAATACTATAATTCTATTAAATGTTAATTTAATGAATACATTTAATATAAATATATATATGGTGAAGAGGTTGAAGGTGAGATAAGATTTGGCAAAATCATAAGGGCGCTAAAATTCACCTTAGCAGACAATCAAAAAATGTTTCGAATGTAAAAATGTATTATTTTGAGTTTAAAAGTTAATCAGTAAAGCTTAATAAGTACCTTATAATATTGCAGTAGACAAAGCAATCCCCCTCTAAATATGTCCTTGTTCAAATCCCCCCAACATTGTGACTATATTAGCTTACATGGCAAAAGGGACTTTGAAGGTGTCTTAAGTCAAGGATTTTGAGGTGGAACTATCATCCCATGGGTCCCTGCGAGACAGACAGGAGGTTTAGAGGGAAAAAGTGACATGAGGAAGGAAGCTTAGTTTGCAGTGGTGCATTTTGATGGTGGAGGAAGGGGCCACGAACAACGGAATGCAGCTGTTATCTAGAAGCTGACAAAGGGATGGAAAGGGACTTTCCTTTGGAACCTTCAGAAGGAATGCAGCTTTGACAACTACATTTAGCCCAGTGAGATTCATTCCAAACTTCAGACCGGTAGAACAGTAAGATAATACATTTGTGTTGATTTAAGCCACTAAGTATATGGTTATTTCTTATAGAAGAAATAGAAAACTAATAAAAATATATGCATGAATTAATGAATAGCTGAATAAATGAATGAGTGGATGCATACATAGAGCTGATTATGAAGGGTGTGTCCATAAACAAGGACTGGTACCACCAAGTTGCCAGGTTTCTGTAATGATGTGTTTTATACATCTATTGTTTTGTTCAATTGATAACTTGCCTCTTGCCCTCTTTTTCTGCACGTTAATGTACTTTAATCATCACTATGTATAAGTGTACCTCACCTTATTATGCTTTGCTTTACTGTGCTTCACAGACACTGCCTTTTTTATATATTGAAGGTTTGTGGCAACCCTGCGTCCAGCAAGTCTATAGGTACCATTTTTCCAACAGCATGGGCTCACTTTGTGTCTCTGTGTCATATTTAGGTAATTCCTGCAATATTTCAAACTTTTTCATTATTATTCTATCTACTATGGTGATCTGTGATAAATTATCTTTTATGTTACTATTGTAATTGTTTTGGGGCACCATGAACCATGTTCATATATGATGGCAAACTTAATCAATAAATGTTGTGTGTGTTCTGACTGATCCACCTACCAGCTGTTACCCTATTTCTCTTTCTCCTCAGTCTTCCCTATTCCCTGAGACACAACAATGTTGAAATCAGGCCAATTAATAACCCTGTAATGGCCTCTGAGTGTTCAAGTGAAAAAGAAGTGTCTCATGTTTCTCACTTTAAATCAAAAGCTGGACATGATTAAGCTTAGTGATTAAGGCATACTGAAAGCCAAGATAGGCCAAAAGCTAGGCCTCTTGAGAAACACAGTTATCCAAGTTGTTAATGCAAATAAAAAGTTATTGAAGGAATTGAAAAGTGCTACTCCAGTGAACACATGAATGATAAGAAAGTGAAACAGCCTTATTGCTGAAATGAAGATAGTTCAAGAGGTAAGGATAGAAGATCAAACCCATACAACATTCCCTTAACCAAGCCTAGTCCAGGGCAAAGTTCTAATTTTCCCCAATTCAATGAAGGCTGAGAGAGGTGAGGAAGCTGCAGAAGAAAAGTTTGAAGCTAGAAGACATGGGTTCATGAGGTTTAAAAAAAGAAGCTGTCTCTACGTGATAAACATACAAGGTGCAGTAGCAAGTGCTGATGAGAAGCTGCAGCACATTATCCAGAAGGCCTAGCTAAGATCATTCATGAAGGTGGCTACACTAAACAAAAGATTTTCAGTGTAGGAGAAACAGCCTTCTGCTGGAAGAAGACGCCACCTAGGACTTTCATAGCTACAGAGAAGTCAATGTGTGGCTTCAAAGTTTCAAAGGACAGGCTGACTCTCTTGATAGGCAGCTGGTGACTTTAAGTTGAAGCCAATGCTCATTTACCATTCTGAAAATCTTGGAGTCCTTCAGAATTATGCTAAATCTACTCTACCTGTGCTCCGTAAATGGAAGAACAAAGCCTGGACAACAGTACATCTGTTTACAGCATGGTTTACTGAATATTTTAAGCCCTCCGTTGAGACACACCACTCAGGGAAAAAAAAAAAAAAAAAAAAGATTTATTTGAAAATACTTCTGCTCATTGACAATTCACTTGGTAACCCAAGAGCTCTGATGGAGACATATGAGGAGATTTATGTTGTTTTCATGCCTACTAACACAACATCAATTCTGCAGTCCATAGCTTATGGAGTAATTTTGACTTTTAATTCATATTATTTAAGAAATAGATCTTATAATGCTATAGCTACCATAAACAGTGATTCATCTGTTGGATCTGGTCAAAGTAAATTGAACTCCTTCTGGAAAAGATTTACCATCTTAGATGCTATTAAGAACATCTGTGATTCATGGGAGGAGGTCAGCCTACCAACATCAACAGAAGTTTGGAAAAGTTGATTCCAAACCTCATAGGTGATTTTGGGAGGTTCAAAGCTTAAGTGGAGGAAGTAACGGTAGATGTGGCAGAAACAGCAACAGAACTAGAATTAGAAGTGGAGCCTGAAGATGGGACTGAATTGCTGCAATCTCATATCAAACCTGAATGAAATAGGAGTTGCTTCTTATGGATGAGCAAAGAAAGTGATCTCTTCAGATGGTGAACATGCTGTGAACATTGTTGAAACAACAATAAAGAGTTTAGAATATGACAGGAATTCAGTTGATAAAGCAGAGGCAGAATTTGAGAGAACTGACTCCAATTGTGAAAGAAGTTCTACTGTGAGTAAAATAATATCAAACAACATCAAATGCTACAGAGAAATCTTTCCTGCAAAAAGGTTATATGACTTGCTGAAGGCTCAGATAATCATTAGCATTTGGGCAATAAAGTATTTTTAATTAAGGTATGTACATTGTTATTTAGATCTAATGCTATTGTACAATTAATAGGCTATGGTACATAAATTTTATATGTACCAAGAAACCAAAAAATTCATGTGACTTGCTTTAATTGCCATAGTCACTTTATTGTTGTGGTCTGGAACTGAACCTGCAATCTCTCCAAGGTATGCCTATACATTCATTTAAACTAGCTGAAGGCAACAAAGAGAAGATTCTCCTCTTGGTGCTTGTTTTAAAACATTTTATTAGATGATTTTTGGATTTTGAGTATACATTCCTGGCCCATTACATAGCAGAAGAATGTTTTCTTAATATTACCAGAATTTCCCCTAATCAGAGCTCCAAACCACATATTGGCCACTTTACAAGAAACAAAAGCCAGCCACTTGACATCTCTAGTTGAAAGCCAATACCAGATTTTGGCAGTTCCACAGCCACCTTTTATTAATTTAAAATGGGGGTGAGCGAAACATTTTAAGACCATGACTGTGGGTCAATTCCCCGGGAAGATGCTCATTTAGAATGCTCCAGATACGCTGTGATGTTAAACTTCAATATTCTAAGAAGTTTTTCAAATATATTTTATAGTAGTTGCAGATTCTACCTTATAGTTTAAACTAGGTCTTGCTAGTCTCATAAAAACTAAAATAGGAAAAGACACAGGTATCAAATACAATTCTAGTTATGACCCACGATGGTAGTTTTACTCTAGATTCATATTGAAATCAACTGGGGAAGCTTTAAGAAATGGAGACATCATCTTCCCCAAACTCTTCCACCCTCTGCCTGCATTGAATTAGAATCTCTGGGGATGGTGCTCCACCAATAGCATTTGTAAAAACAACTCCTTTTAGTTGATTCCAATGGGGAGTCCAGCTAAAGAAAAATTTTCCTTAGACACCTCAGCTATTAAGATCCTACACATGTGACATGTTATTCAGTGAGTATTGGACTATCTGGCCAAATGGTTCATGATATCTGAAATACTGTCGATATTTGCCTCACTCCTGTCAGCTGAGAACTGTCCCTTATTCTTAATATTTTGCCTTTAACTTGACACATGCTCCATCAGTGCTGTTATAGATATGACTAAATCCTACTCTAAAATTTACCCTTGGAAGTGATTCATAATCACATAATGAATATCTCTGGGCCTATTTAAAATTGTAAGATCGTACCACCTTAAGACCACAGCAAAGCTAAAATCAGGCATATAGGTCAATGTTGTTAAAATTTCTTTGTAGTGCAAGGGTTTTCAAATATTCTGTTCAGTAAAAAACTCATGAAACTATCTGGATTCCTTTCAAATTTCATTTTCCAACTCAATTGGGCCTTCTCTTGAATCAATAGAATTGAACAAGTATTACAGAGAAGTAAAGTTTATTTTCAATTATAGGGACTTGTAAAAATGTGTTTCAACCTAATAGTTTCCCATTTTCGTCCATCTTCTCCAAATAGTTAATTACTTTCTGGATTTTGGAATATTTTTCTCCATGATAAAATCATCTTGACAGTGCTGTATTTTGCAGACATTCCAGTGTGGGTTTCTTATTTAATTGGGTGACTTTCTCATGTCTTTCTAATCTCTCTCAGCATTGGCATAGTTGAGATTATTTAAATTCTAAAAAACTATCCTTTAATTATTTATCCTTTAATTAAATATTACTTTATTACAAAAAAGTAATATCTACCATTACTTTTAATGTCAAAACCACAATTACTTTTGCATCAACCAAATAAAATTTGTTTATATTGCATGCAACATATTTTGAAACATGTATACATTATGGAATGGTTCAATTGGGGTAATTAACATATGTATTATTATGAACATATATTTTATTATATGAAATATAACTTATTATTTCTTGTGAGAACATTTAAAATATACTCTCAACAATTTTCAGGAATGCAATACCCTGTTATTAACTATAGTCACCCTGTTTTCCAATAGATCTCTTGAACTTATTCCTTCGAACTGAAGTTTCGTATATTCTGACTTAATGGTACTATAATGAAACTGTACCTATAGGAATTGTGAACAAGAGCTAATCATATGTTTGAAAATTTTCAAGACCTAATTAGATGTTTTCAGAAAATTTCCAAACATTTGAAAATGTAGATCTTGATCCTGGTTCTTATAGGTGCAGTTTGAATCATAGTTCCATTAAAGTGAGCATTCCACATTACTGGAAAAGATCAAAGGAGTCTTCTTTATGTGTATTTATTTTCTCCCCTCCATCCTTCTCTCTGGAAAGTATTAGCAAAGTATTACCTTTTGTGTGTGTGTGCGTGTAACATTTACTTAAACATTTTTAAGTTAGGGACAGACTTAATGGCAATATGTCCCATTTGGGTATTGTTATTTAAGGCTCTCTGGGTTGATTCTTCTGAACTTTACCACCCAAAGTTACTTCAAATAGTCCTAGATGGCCGGGTCCACTGCTACGCTATTCCCAAGGAGGGACTAAAGAAGGTAGAGATCATAAAGTTTAGCAACATTTTTCATCATAATCCAGTTCCAAATCTTCATTTGAAATTTATATGGCATTTTCTTCCTCTTCACTGGGTTTTCACTTTATATTTAATTCTTTCAGGAGATGACAGTAATGTGCTTTCACTCCAAAGCCATTGCCAAAAAGAAAAAAATTGATTGTTTTCACAAGCATCATGAGGCAGAATCTTTTATTTTTCTTATTTCAAATGAAAAGCATATATCTTTATGTATTTTGCAGGCTTACATCTCAGGGAAATAATATGTAATTATTTCTTCAATTGTTGACTTAATTTTTCTACTTTTGTTTACTACAATATACTGAAGTCTGTGTATCTTTTTAAAATAAAATAAATCTGTGAAACGGCGATATTGCATTAAATATATTGAAGTACAAAACACTCTCAGTAGACCATGGGAAGGATTACAAATTACACTCAGATATTTGAAGAGTAGAATCAGCAACTATGTATGTGTCTTACCGCTGTATACACATCTCCAGCTGAACACAGGGACACATTCTGCCTTATATCCTTATAAGAAAAAATATAAAAAATAACAAAAAATAAACCAATTACAAAACTTGGCATTGTATTCTCTCCACATTAGACATTATTTGCCTCAATGGTGGTTCCTGTAAATGCCCATCTTTTGCTGTTCCAGGAGGTACGAATAACTATGACCACACAACATAAAACAGGAGCCCATTTGGTAAAACCTATGCATATTTTAAAATAGAGGAGAAAGACATCTAAATGTTCACAAACCTTAATTATGGAAGGGCATGGATGATTTTCTGATTCCTCTCCTTACCTTTATTTAACTATCAGGGGTCACTTTTAGTTTTTATTTTTTGAGGCAGAGTCTTGCTCTGTCACCCAGGCTGGAGTGTAGTGACGTGATCTCAGCTCACTGCAACCTCTGCCTCCTGCATTCAAGCGATTCTCTCACCTTAGCCTCCCGAGTAGCTGGGATTACAGGCATCTGCCACCACACCTGGCTAATTTTTGTATTTTTAGTAGAGATGGGGTTTCACCATGTTGGCCAGGCTGGTCTCGAGCTCCTGAACACAGGTGATCCACCTGCCTCACTCAGCCTCCCAAAGTGCAGGAATTACACGTGTGAGCCACAGTGCCCGGCCAACAGTCATTTTTAATGAGACAAAATATTTTTTGTAGAAAGCACCAGGAATGACGGCTATGTGTTTAAGTAGCATATGTTCAGCATGTGAGACATCAGCTTCATCTACTGCTCTTACAATTACCAGAATTGTCTAGTTCGCAAAATTGAGCCATGACTCTTGAAATTGCCATTATACATAGGTGATCTAAATATCCCTGCATGGATACAGTACACTATTGGCCCATTATTTGATAGTATCTCTAACGTTTTCCAAATGGAAGGGGAGGATGTTCTACAATGTCTTCAGATTCTCTGGGTTTTTTGATTCAGGTTGTTGTTTTTCTTTTGTTTTTCTGAATTCCAAATGTCTAGGATCCAATATTATATGTGTATACTTCATAATCTTACAGAAATATCAGCGAGAGATTATAACGGACCATTTAAGTTTCATAAATAAGAATAAAAATATTATTCTGGTGTTTTGATTAATTAATAGAATGGTTAATCTTCTTATGCATTACATTTTAAAAAAATAACATCACAGCTGGTCAATTTACTTTAAAAAGAATTCAAAGAAAATTAGAGAAATCAAAAATCTAAACAAACTTAAAGTATCATTTTAGATCCAATAAATGATCCAAATAGTTTAAAAAGAGATATATTTCAGAGAGATAGTGGGAGAGGAAAATGTCATAACAGTTTTGGAAAGAAATATTTTAAGAACCATAAAGAAAACATTGAACATAATTAATTGGGCACTTACCATATATTGACACTAAACCGAATATTTTATTTATAAACTGTCCTAATAACATTCCTATTAGAGAGGTGTGTCTGCACCCACTTTAATAAGAAGAACACTGAAGTTGAAAAGGCTAAATAATTAGTTGAGGTCACACATTGGTGGAGGGATGAGATGAAGCTGAAAGGAGGGCCTTTCCTTATTGATGGGCTCCTCTGTCCTGAACCATGCTGTTCTAGACATGGTTTTGAAACATTAATCACAGAAATCTCCTTTCTAAACCTTTCTCAAAAAGAAATCATTTCAACTAACCAGAAGATATGTGTATGAATATATTTGTGACAGTAAAAATTACAAAGTACATAAAAAAGAGATTCATAGAAAAGGTTCTGGAATGTTGATCAAAATAGAAGGATTAATTTATAATTTATCATTCTGAAGCCTATTTGTCATTATGGAAAATGATGCCAACATAGTGTTAAATGAAGACGCAGGCAAAAATATTTCATAAAGAATATAATTTCTAGTATTTAAAACATAATTCCAAGTTAATATTTAAAAATCATTAAAAAGTGATCTTAGGGTGTGAGAACAATGATGTTTTTAAATGTAAATATTCTGTAACTTTGACGTTGAACTTACTACTGTGAATTGTGTGCAGTTTGAACTTAATGAACATCTTCAAAGAGTATAATTTAGACGTGATTTTAAAAAAACTGTGATCCATTCAGTCTGCAATCATATAATGGAAAAAATGAAATGTCATTCATATATGATTTTTCCATTTGACATGGCCTAGAGAAAATATGAGCTATCTTCTGCTATAAACAACTTTTACATTCTTGGAGCTGTCAGGGTAACATCTCTGAACGTAGGTTTCCTTACCTGAAAAATGATGAGTTTGGAGGACACAATCTCTTAACTTGTCTTCAGTAGTAATAGTCTATGAATTTGTAAGTGCTAGGAAGAAAAAAGAAAATAAGAAGCAAATTCATTGGCATGGCACTATGGGTGATAA
Organism: Chlorocebus sabaeus; assembly: GCF_047675955.1. NCBI lineage: Eukaryota > Metazoa > Chordata > Mammalia > Primates > Cercopithecidae > Chlorocebus > Chlorocebus sabaeus. Next base: position 144,755,659 of record NC_132933.1, read on the forward strand.
TACGAGGATAGTTTCAGAATGATAACTGACATCATCAAAAACATTGAAATTGGAAAATTTCAGCTACAGATAAATTAAGTATCTCTCTATAGATCTATAAAGTAAAATGAAGTAGCCAAGCTATCAATTTTGTGATATATGCAGCATTTTAAACAGGGGATTATTAGGACTAAATTTTCAGCCCATTAGTGATAGATTAATGGCATAGCTTACTTCCAAGGGGAACTCTTAAGGACCCTATGAACTCTCACCTCCACAAAAAAGAGATGGGGCTTGCAGGTGGCCTGGTTTGTGTGGCAAAGGTGATGTGCAGATAACTCCCATGAAGCACTGCTAATCTCTCCTCAAAACGTGGCCAAATAAATCAAGAATGCTCTCAGTGGTCATCTTTTCCACTCTCTTTCTGTGCCTCCTTCTATTGTGCTTCACTTCCCCATCTCTTCCCTCCCTTCTGTAGGATCCAATCTTATTATAATATCCCATCCAGGACTCTAGGTGCTCAAGTTTTTCCTTTACCTACATAAGTTTTGCTCTACATAAGTTAGTCTTCAGAATGTATTTTGTCAGGAGTTTCCTGCTGTCTGATTGAAACATATAAACCCTGTCTTCACGTTTCAAGTGATCTCTTGCTGAAGAGGTTTATCTTGAGTCAGGGTGCTTGACCTAAGTTATTATGAAGAAAGAGAGAGAGAGAGGAGAGAGAGAGAGAGGAAGAGGAAGAGGGAGGAAGGAAGGAAGGGAAAGAAAGGAAAGAAGGAAGGAAGGGAAAGAAGGGCGAGCAGGGGAAGGGAGAAAGGAAGGAAGGAGAGGAGGGAAGAAGGGGCAGAAGGAAAGAAGAGAGGAAGTAAAGAAAGTAGCATTGAAAAAAGATGCTTGCACAAGAATGTTTATAGCAGCACAATTCGCAATTGCAAAAATGTGAAACCAGCCCAGAGCCCATCAATCACTGAATGGATAAATAAATTGCAATATATATATAAAATATATGATGGAATACTACTCAGCCATAAAAAGGAATGGATTAACGGCATTCACAGCAACCTGGATGGGATTGGATAGTATTATTCTAAGTGAAGTAACTCAGAAATGGAAAACCAAACATCGTATGTTCTCACTCATAAGTGGGAGCTAAGTTTTGAAGATGCAAAGGCAAAATAATGATATAATGGACTTTGGGGATTCAGGAGAAAATGGTGGGAAGGGGGTGAGGGATAAAGGACTACTAATTGGGTTCAATGTATACTGCTCGGATGATGGCTGCACCAAAATCCCACAAATCACCACTAAAGAACTTATTCATGTAACCAACTACCACCTGTTCTCCAAAAGCCTACAGAAATTAAAAAAAAAAAAGGGAGGCGCCCAAGATGGCTGAATAGGAGGAACAGCTGCAGCCTCCAGCTCCCAGCGTGAGAGACACAAAAGACACAAAAGACACAAAAGACTGGTGATTTCTGCATTTTCAACTGAGGTACTGGGTTCATCTCACTGGGGCATGTCGGACAGTCGGTGCTGATCAGCGGGTGCAGCCTGACCAGTGAGAGCTGAAGCAGGGCGAGGCATTGCCTCAACTGGGAAGTGCAAGGGGGAAGGGAATTCCTTTTCCTAGCCAAGGGAAACTGAGACACACAACACCTGGAAAATCGGGTAACTCCCACCCTAATACTGCACTTTACCAAGGGTCTTAGCAAACGGCACACCAGGAGATTATATCCCACACCTGGCCCGGAGGGTCCCAAGCCCACAGAGCCTCCCTCATTGCTAGCACAGCAGTCGAAGATCTAATTACAAGGTGGCAGTGATGCTGGGGGAGGGGCGCCCACCATTGCTGAGGCTTAGGTAGGTAAACAAAGCCTCTGGGAAGCTTGAATTGGGTGGAGCCCACCTCAGCTCAAGGAGGCCAGCCTGCCTCTGTAGACTCCACCTCTGGGGACAGGGCATAGCTAAACAAAAAGCAGCAGAAACCTCTGCAGATGTAAATGTCCCTGTCTGACAGCTTTGAAGAGAGCAGTGATTGACCCAGCATGGAGGTTGGGATCTGAGAATGGACAGACTGCCTGCTCAAGTGGGTCCCTGACCCCTGAGTAGCCTAACTGGGAGACATCCCACACTAGGTGCAGACCGACACCTCACACCTTACATGGCTGGGTACACCTCTGAGACGAAGCTTCCAGAGCAAGAATCAGACAGCAACACTCGCTGTTCAGCAACACTCGCTGTTCAGCAATATTCTATCTTCTGCAGCCTCCGCTGCTGACACCCAGGCAAACAGGGTCTGGAGTGGACCTCAAGGAAACTCCAACAGACCTGCAGCTGAAGGTCCTGACTGTAAGAAGGAAAACTAACAAACAGAAAGGATACCCACACCAAAATGCCATCAGTACATCACCATCATCAAAGACCAAAGGCAGATAAAACCACAAAGATGGGGAAAAAGCAGTGCAGAAAAGCTGGAAATTCAAAAAATCAGAGCACATCTCCCCCTCCAAAGGAATGCAGCTCATCGCCAGCAATGGAACAAAGCTGGACGGAGAATGACTTTGATGAGTTGAGAGAAGAAGGCTTCAGTCGATCAAACTTCTCAGAGCTAAAGGAGGAACTATGTAACCAGCACAAAGAAACTAAAAACCTTGAAAAAAGAATGGATGAATGCATTGCCAAGACAATCCTAAGCCAAAAGAATAAAGCTGGAGGCATCACGCTACCTGACTTCAAACTATACTATAAGGCTACAGTAACCAAAACAGTATGGTACTGGTACCAAAACAGAGATATAGACCAATAGAACAGAACAGAGCCCTCAGAAATAATACCACACATCTACAGCCATCTGATCTTTGACAAACCTGACAAAAACAAGAAATGGGGAAAAGATTCCCTATTTAATAAATGGTGCTAGGAAAATTGGCCAGCCATAAGTAGAAAGCTGAAACTGGATCCTTTCCCTACTCCTTATACAAAAATTAATTTAAGATGGATTAGAGACTTAAATGTTAGACCTAAAACTATAAAAACCATAGAAGAAAACCTAGGTAATACCATTCCGGACATCAGCATGGGCAAGGACTTCATGTCTAAAACACCAAAAGCAATGGCAACAAAAGCCAAAATTGAAAAATGGGATCTAATTAAACTAAAGAGCTTCTGCACAGCAAAAGAGATTATCATCAGAGTGAACAGGCAACCTACAGAATGGGAGAAAATTTTTGCAATCTACTCATCTGACAAAGGGCTAATATCCAGAACCTACAAAGAACTTAAATACATTTACAAGAAAAAAACAAACAACCCCATCAAAAAGTGGGCAAAGGATATGAACAGACACTTCTCAAAAGAAGACATTTATGCAGCTAGCAGACACATGAAAAAATGCTCATCATCACTTGCCATCACAGAAATGCAAATCAAAACCACAATGAGATACCATCTCACACCAGTTAGAATGGCAATCATTAAAAAATCAGGAAACATAGCCGGGCGCGGTGGCTCAAGCCTGTAATCCCAGCACTTTGGGAGGCCGAGACGGGTGGATCACGAGGTCAGGAGATCGAGATCATCCTGACTAACATGGTGAAACCCCGTCTCTACTAAGAAATACAAAAAATTAGCCGGGCGAGGTGGCGGGCGCCTGTAGTCCCAGCTACTGGGAGGCTGAGGTCGGAGAATGGCGGGAACCCGGGAGGCGGAGCTTGCAGTGAGCCGAGATCGCGCCACTGCACTCCAGCCTGGGCGACAAAGCGAGACTCCATCTCAAAAAAAAAAAAAAAAAAAAAAAAAAAAAAAAAAATCAGGAAACAACAGGTGCTGGAGAGGATGTGGAGAAACAGGAACACTTTTACACTGTTGGTGGGAGTGTAAACTAGTTCAACCATTGTGGAAAACAGTGTGGTGATTCCACAAGGATCTAGAACTAGAAATACCATTTGACCCAGCCATCCCATTACTGGGGATATACCCAAAGGATTATAAATCATGGTGCTATAAAGACACATGCACATGTATGTTTATTGCAGTACTACTCACAATAGCAAAGACTTGGAACCAACCCAAATGTCCATCAGTGACAGACTGGATTAAGAAAATGTGGCACATATACACCATGGAATATTATGCAGCCATAAAAAAGGATGAGTTAGTGTCCTTTGTAGGGACATGGATGCAGCTGGAAACCATCATTCTCAGCAAACTATCGCCAAGAACAGAAAATCAAACCCCACATGTTCTCACTCATAGGTGGGAATTGAACAATGAGATCACTTGGACATAGGAAGGGGAACATCACACACCGGGGCCTATTGTGGGGAGCCGGGAGGGGGAGGGATAGCATTAGGAGATATACCTAATGTAAATAATGAGTTAATGGGTGCAGCACACCAACATGGCACATGTATACATATGTAACAAACCTGCACATTGTGCACATGTACTGTAGAACTTAAAGTATTAAAAAAAAAAAAAAAGAAAGAAAAAGAAAATCCTGCTTGGTTTCCAAGGAAAGGAAAAGCAAATAAAAGCAAATAAGCAAATAAAACAAGCCAACAGAAGTATAAAAATAGCATTTTTAATTCCTAGAAATTGTTAATAGTCATTTTAGAATTTTTATAAATTAATTGATAAGAGACCTTTCTATAAAGGTCAAAGGTTAAAGATGAGAAAATATTTACCTTGAAGATATCAGAAAGGCACTAGTTAGGTCTCATAGCAAAGTCATTTGAGGTATTTATCCAGTTTTTTTTTAATTATAAAAGTGAATTATTTACTTTCCAATATGATTCCTCATCTGCTAGATTCTACTTAAAGCTCATGGTGGTTAATTTTTAATTTATTCACACATCCCTACCAAGCACCATTCCTTATTTCTACTCTTTTTCAGAAAATAAAAATTAAAAAGTTGTGTGTACTCACTATTTCCATTCTTTTCTCCCTACTCTTTTTTAAAACTATTTTTTTTTCAGGCTTTCCACCAAATACTCCATCAAAACTGTCTTTTTCCAGGTCACTGACAACTTTCACATCATTAATTTTTTGGTCACTTCTCAATCTTCACTTACTTAGCAGTATTTGATAGTGTTGATTCTGTTCCAATTGTCTTATAATTCCATTATAACTACAGTAATAATTCAGCTGAAATTATAAGCATGTAAAATTACTTAGCTCCCCATTTAAAATGACAATCACAAAACCCATTTTATATTCCAGAAGACAAATATCTTTAAGCACTATAAATTCCTATAAATATGAAAATTTCCTAATGGACATGTCAATTGCATGTCAACAGTGAACTTTCACAGCTATTGCAAAATCATCTTAATCTATGTCAATAGAAACTTTTACCAGTAGGTAGGTTCCCTGGCCCTTTGCAACTTAAAATCAGGCACTGAAAGGAAAAGATGATAATGAGTTTTTGGTGCCCCGGGGGATGAATTTTGTACATAGATTATACAGAAGTTACTTTGATTTTAAATATTAATATTCAATTTATTATGATTATAAATTCAAAATACCGGTTTGCCTTAATCACCCTTATGCTTTTAATTTGCATCATAAATATTATTTTAAATAGAAATCTAGGACATTTTATAATTACCTCTAAAGAAGATTTTCAATTATGTCTACATTAACAAGTGTAATTATTTAGCATGCATTAAATGTTTTAAGCCTCACTTAATAAGCTTCCTTCAATTTTTGATTACTAAACATACTTTCTCAGACACTTCAACTATTCTTGCAAATTTAATAAATGCAATATATAGATATATGCACATGCACACACAGTGACCAGAAAAGTGTGGCATGACATTGCAGATGGAGATGTATCATCCAGGATGAATTTTTCCAAATCCCCTTTGCTGTGTTAAACCCCTTTTTTGTAGTCAGTTGTTATATATGCAAACACTAAAAAGGGAACAGTCCATAGCCTATGCACCTGTGTTCAAGTTGCACATTAACTAAACATGCAAGTCAAGTTCATGATATTCATGCCAAGCAGAAACACCAAGTGATAGATGTTACTTATCTATAAGCAGCATCATTCTCTTTTGAATACTTTTTTTTATGTTCATCCATTACAACCACAGCTTATATAGATACTTAAGACATCTAATATGATTCTGTGTGGCCAAATGGTGTGCCTGATGCTAACATCACAGCTTCTAAGGGTACCATTTTAGTGGCCACAATCCACATGTGTCCTGCTGAATTAATCAACTCTTTCTGGTACTGGATGAGAGTTAAAATTTCCCCTCTTACCTTGATGGTTTACAAACTGTGCAGGCTAAGTTGGTGCCCATACCTCTCAGTGTAATATTGAGAGGTTCTAAATAATAGTAAAAAGCAATTCTAATATCTTGCCCTACATGAAAGAATTATCTTGACACATTTTCAACAGAAGCCAAGAATAAGTGTTTTCAGCATCCTGAAAAGTAATTTCAGAATTTTGAGTTTGTGTAGTGGCCTAGATGTAAATTTATTTTTAAATGATTGAATTTCATCTTGTCTGAAGACTAAAATAACAGGAAATAACTAAGAGGCTGAGAAATAAATTTATAACAGGGTAACTTACATAAGTTTCACATTAACGTTTGAGGAGCACGGTATGATTTTTAACATCCTCAATTATAGTTGAAAACTAAATAGGTCTTCTATATTAGTAGCCTCAAGCTCTCTGACAGCAGATACCTTCAATTACAAACTCTTACCTCAATTTGCCTTCTTAGGGACACTGATTATATTGCATGTAGGTCTTCCAACAAAGACCACTTTTAAAACATCAAACCATGACACTTAACCCTTTCATTTCAGTTCAATATTTATTATCTTCATTTTATCTACCTTGAGGTTGCCACCACGTAAATCTCCATTTCACTCATTGTTTCAATAAATATTCTCTGAGTGTATAGTATGTGTCAGTCTCTGAGCTAAAATAAGTGTATTATGGTGGTGACATAGGCATAAAACTTTTTAAAATGAAAATAACTGTAAAGATTTAATTTATTCTCAATTTTTCAGACAAGAACATGCTTAAAGTATATACATTCAAGACTTCCAACTCTTCCCTTATGGTCATCCCTAATAGACTTCTATTACATGGTTTTATGCAAGAATTTATGTCCCATTCTCTTTGTAACTGATGACCTCATGGCTTTATCTTTGATGTAACTAGTTTTTCTTATTTTCATCTTTAGAGACAGTATTCTCAGTGCAGTTTTCAACTGACTAGTCTACAAAGGATTTATTGTCCAAGTTATCAATCATTACACTGCTGGAGTCTGAGTGGTTTCTTGAACTTTTTCAAATAGCATGAAAATTTCACTATTAATGTTGGATTTATATTGACTATCTTACTGTAGCCATTATGAATTTCAAATAAATGATTATGAAAAAAATAATTTGCACCAATTTATATAAAGTTTGTGTAATTTATTTTCTGACATATTTGTGTCTGAAAACTGTGAGACGACAAGATGCTGTTTTTCCAATACCAGTTATATGTTGAAAAGTAATTCTATTCTTTAACCACTTAAAGTTATTACTTTCCAGGAATTTAAAGGTCCTCATTCCTGGAACTGTTCAAAGTTGGATATACATATACCAGGGATATAACAGAAAATTTCCAAACAAAGGCATTGATTTAGTTTAGAAAATTTTTAACATTTCTTCAAGTGTTCATATGTTCTAAAGTTCTGTGAGTCTAAGAATTTGTGTTTTTGCTTGATTTACACTGTGAGTCTTCCTTGAGAACAAAAGTTCTCCCCTTTATCTTTAGGGATCCAATAAACACAAAACTGAGGACTTAGAGATTTTACTGTTGATATTTTACTGATAGAATTACCTTCTGCACAGTTAGTGCACATCTATACAAACAGATTTATTTAAAAGGCTGATAATTTTCCACTTAATTATTTGTTTGTTTTTAACAATGATCCTGCTTATGTAGAAAATGTAGGAATTTTGTTTTTACAAAGAGGCCAAAGGCAAGCAGATGATATTTAGTACCTCTCTTTGTTATTTCTTCAGATTTGTTACTGAAATATTTCAATGTTATGTAGTAGAGTAACTTTGTTAGTTCTTATAAATTTTTCTTATGAATTTCTTAAGAATAACTTTATCTCTTCTGCAATATATTGCAGCTAGCCAGGGTGGAAGCCGAGGATAACAAATTAGTAGTCAGCACTCTGTCTTCAGAGCATGTAAGTTAAGAAAATGTGTGGTTTCTCATATTGCAGAAAATCCAAACATCTTTGGAGAAACAAGTGAGTTTCAATGGTCAAAAATATATAGGAAGTCTAAATAAATAAACAAAAAATAGCAAGTTTCACAGGAATCACAATTTAGACTTAAAATACTGGCCCCTTAGTAATATGGTAAAAACAGTTACCTATTCTATCTCTCTGATTGTCAAGATGAAAGAGGGTGTGGAGGGGGAGAAGAAGTAAGATGGAGAGAGAAGGAGAGAAACAGAGAAAGGGAATGAGAGATGAAAAGGAAAGATGGAGAGAGAGACACGCAAACAGAGACAGAGGGACACACACACACACAGACTGATTTTATCAGGGATCGAAACATCATAGGGAGAATGTTTTAAAGTCACCCTGTATGAATAACACACATTTGATGGGAAGTGATTCTGTACATTACTGTAACATTTACTCAGATCACAGAAATGAACCAGCACCTCCTCAATGATGAATCATTAATTACTTAATTTAGTAACTTAAATCATTAATGACTTAATTTAATTTTAAATGTTTTATCCCCAAAAATAACTAAAATGGATGTTAAAAACTTAACTGACTTTAACAACTAAATTAAATGTTAAAGCTGGTTATACATCTGTGTCAAGTTCCTTACCTATTCCCACCTCCATTCATAGGCACCTCAAATGGATGTGAAACATATTTAATGAATGGGCAGCATACATTTAAACTATTTGTAACATATATTTGGTAGCGAGTGATTCTATAATACAGGTTGCATGTTTCTTGTTACAAAAATATCCACATAAAGCCTCTGAAAAATTCTAAAAACAAAGTTTGTTCATTTAATCACCAAAGGTTGTTGAGTAGTGGGGATAAAAAAGTTAAAAACGAGCACATCGGACCTATAAACAAATCACTGCAGTCTCAACAGAAAGATCTACTACTGATCCATCTGTCTCTATATCTCTATCATCTATCTATCTGTCTGTCTATCTGTCTGTCTATCTATCTATCTATCTATCTATCTATCTAATCTACCATCTATATATCCTATCTATCCATCTAAGCTATCCTATCTATCTATCTATCTATCTATCTATCTATCTATCTATCTATCTATAACTCTACATATTATGTATCCATACATTTTTATCTATAAATCTATCATCTATCCATCCATCTTATCTATCAATCCATCCATCCATAGCTATCTACCTGCCCATCTACCTATCTGTCTACCTACCTATATATATCAAGATTGTAAAGGCACAGA